>NC_092413.1:61688800-62288800 GCF_040894005.1 Engystomops pustulosus
TACGAGAACATAACTACTATAATACTGCCCTCTATGTACGAGAATATAACTACTATAATACTGCCCTCTATGTACAAGAATATAACTACTATAATACTGCCCCTATTTACAAGAATATAACTACTATAATACTGCCCCGTATGTACAAGAATATAACTACTATAATACTGACCCCTATGTACAAGAATATAACTACTGTAATACTGCCCGTATGTACAAGAATATAACTACTATAATACTGCCCCTATTTACAAGAATATAACTACTATAATACTGCCCCGTATGTACAAGAATATAACTACTATAATACTGACCCCTATGTACAAGAATATAACTACTGTAATACTGCCCGTATGTACAAGAATATAACTACTATAATACTGCCCCTATGTACAAGAATATAACTACTGTAATACTGTCCCCTATGTACAGGAATATAACTACTGTAATACTGTCCCCTATGTACAGGAATATAACTACTATAATACTGCCCCCTGTGTACAAGAATATAACTACTATAATACATCCCCTATATCAGTGATGGCGAACCTTTTGGAGACAGAGTGCCCAAGATACAACCAAAATCTACATGTATGTCGCAAAGTGCCAACATGACAATTTGAGTAACTTTTTGATCCCTGCTGTATCACAGGTTTTAATCGTACTGGTGTCCACCAATGCAATGGTGACGTGTCCTCTGATTGTACTCGTTCCTCATCTTCTTCATTAGTTCCACCATCACCTTGTCTCTTCCTCCAGGTACACAGCATTCCTGCAAAGTTTACCACACAGACGTCTTATGTTCTGCACTTTCGCATTGTCCCTTAACTGTCCCTTCTTCTGCTACCACCAATACTGTGCCCCAAATACTGTAATAGAGCTTTATAGAGCCCCCTGAAATATTAGTACCACACAAATAGTGCCCCATAATGTAACACCCCTACCCCAGACATAGACTTAATGGCCCCAGCCGACCACAGACATAGAATTAATGGCCCCAGCCTACCCCAGATATAGAATTTATGCCCCAGCCTACCCCAGTAAAAGAATTAATGGCTCCAGCCTACCCCAGACATAGAATTTATGCCCCCAGCCTACCCCAGACATAGAATTTATGCCCCCAGCCTACCCCAGACATAGAATGTATGCCCCTAGCCTACCCCAGACATAGAATGTATGCCCCTAGCCTACCCCAGACATTTAATAAATGCCCCCAGCCTACCCCAGACATAGAATTAACGGCCCCAGCCTACCCCAGACATAGAATTTATGCCCCCAGCCTACCCCAGAAAAAGAATCAATGGTTCCAGCCTACCCCAGACATAGAATGTATGCCCCCAACCTACCGCAGACTTCGAATTAATGTGCCCAGCCTACCCCAGACATTTAATTAATGCCCCCTGGCTGCCCCAGACATATAATAATGCCCCTTGGCTGCCCCAGACATATAATAATGCCCCTTGGCTGCCCCAGACATATAATTACTGCCACCTCCCCGCCCCAGACATTTAATTAATGCCCCCTGCCAGCCCCAGATATAGAATAATCCCCCCCACCCCAGATGTATAATTAATGCCCCCTGCCAGCCCCAGATATAGAATAACGCCCCCCGCACCAGACATATAATTAATGCCCCCTGCCAGCCCCAGATATAGAATAATGCCCCCTTGCCATATAATTAATGCCCCCTGCCAGCCCCAGATATAGAATAATGCCCCCGCCATATAATTAATGCCCCCTGCCAGCCCTAGATATAGAATAATGCCCCCCCTCCCGCCCGACATATAGTTAATGCTCCCTGCCAGCCCCAGATATAGAATATTGCCCCCCTGCCATATAATTAATGCCCCTTGCCAGCCCCAGTTATACAATAATGCCCCCCGCCATATAATTAATGCCCCCCCGTCGCATATATACAATAATGTCCCCCCCTCCCCAGGCATAATTAATTCCCCCCATTCTATCATTTAAAAAAAAACCACAATACTCACCTCTTTGGAGCAGGTTTCTTCCTGTCCTCGGTCTTTGGTAGCTTGGTGTGGAGGCACGGAATAGTGATGCCGCAGCCGGCTGGACAGCTGACGTCTGGTAAGTGTCAGCCTCCTCCACGCTACACAGGTCGCGCAATGACATCAATTGCGTGACCTGTGTAGCTGCGTGTATACACAGACGCAGAAGCAGCGGTGCTGCGCTGCGTCTGTGTACTAATTAATAGTACACAGTAGAATAGAGTGCAGACAGGCCCGGACCATCTCTGGACCGGCCCGGGACCAACCGGCCCACCGGAAAAATTCCTGGTGGGTACAATGGCCAATCCGCCCCTGTGCCCATGTAATAATTTACCAACCAATGCACTATGGACATTACTTCTTTATCCAAGCCCAGCCCCACTGAAGGTTTCTGTATAATACTTTGTGACACAAATAAAGCAGCTCACATCTGCCTTACTTTTGATGGCATCAGTTTGCAAAGAATGAGATATTATACCATACGTTGTCTTGATTTGATTTCTCCTTAGCTCAACTGTGTGAATGTTATCAGTCATTAGAGAACCTAAGGTTGTGTGAACAAGGGCAGAACTTAACACAAGCCTGTTAACACCATGCCAATGGAGGTGGCAGCATCATGTTGTGTGGTTGTTTTTCTGCAGGAGCAACTGGTGCACAAAATATATTGTATCACGAGGAATGTACATTATGTGGCAATACTAAAGCAACATCTCAAGAAATCAGCCGGGAAGTTAAGATTGGGCTCAAATGGGTCTTCCAAATGGTCAATGACTAGAAGCATACTGCCAAACTTTTTACTTAGTGGATTAGGGTTAACAAAGCCAGTGTTTTAGAGTGCCCACTATATAGCCCTGATCTCAATCCTATTGAAAATGTATGGGCAAAGCTGAAAATGCAGATGCAGGCAAGGTGGCCTACAAACATTGCTAAGTATACCAGTTCTGTTAGGTGGAATGAGCCCAAATCCTTACCAACTATTGTGAGAAGCTTGTAGACGGATATCCAAAATGTTTGACCCAAGTCATACAGTTTAAGAGCAATGGTACCAAATACTACATACATTGAAATGTATGTAAACTTTTGACTTTGCAGAAAGTAATAAAAATGCCTTACAAAAATTCTCTCTCATTATTCTTGAGTTTGGCAAAGATAAATTATTTTGGTAATCCTAATCGATGCCATGTGAGAAAAGCATGTATATGTGTCTTTTTATATTTATGTAAACCTAATGTTTCAACTGTATAACTTGCAGAACAAAAATTAGTAGTCTCGTGTGTGTGTGTGTACAGGAGGAGAAAAAAAGGCATAATTACATGCCATTGAAATTGCAATTTTTTGGCCTTTTTGCTCCCCTTTTACAACTTTAAAACAATGGGGACACAGGGACCAACGCGGGCCAGGGTAAGGACACCTTTGTGTTAATCAGTGCCAGAAAACTATCCCAGGTTGACGTACAACTGCCATAGATTTCCGTTCCAGATTGCGAGTCATATACCAGAATTATTAAAGGGAACCTACCACCACGGATCTACCTATAAAGGTAGCCTCAGCTCCGTCTACTGCACGACCCAGTAGCCTCTTTAGAAAATGTAAATATAAGCGAAATAAAAGTTATTAAAATATTGCGGGGACATGAGGATTAGCCCTTAAAAGGGTTATCCTCATGTCCTATAGATGCACCTACCCACCCCATCTACCTTTATAGGTAGATCTGTGGTGGTAGGTTCCTTTTAAACGGTCGAAGCACAAATAGTTTGTCTTGATACATCAAACTTATCCTGTGGGATAATGATGCCATTATCGTAACTGGTCTAGGTGTGAATACATTCTAAGTAATTTGTACAGTGTGTTTAGATTTCATTTAGCTGTGTTTTTTTCCAAAATCAATAACCTTTAGATTGATACCTTAAATAATTGATTGAATTATGTTCTTCTGCCTCCGCAACTGTTCTTGTTCACCTGTGTTAACATACACTATAACAATCTTAATGTGTTGCACACTTGGCTCCTAGGAGCTAACAACGGCTCAGGACCGGTCCACAAACAGTCCCACAATTAAAACAAAAGAAAGAGAAAAATTACTCTGACCAGAGCTCCAACAATCCTTTATAAATTCTTTATGAATCCAACACAGTATATTGCTTGACCCATCGGTCCTTTTCAATGAGTATTGTACATCTCCACAGGTTTCTGATAAGAATAGGTCACCATTCAGACCAACTCCACCGCGCCTCCTAATCCTCCTTCATTGCCATCTCTCTTTAAGACAATTTCACTAGAAGAAATATGCGTACGGATAGTGTAGTATCTTCTTTGTAGTTTAAAATTTTAATAAAAATATACTCACAAAACGTTTGTAAAAATGTGCATATCTAGACATAAGCAGGACGCCAGTCACACATGTCCACCCGACCCTGGGTTTCGCCTACACAGCCCCTGTGTAGGAACACTTTGCAGAAAATGATAGTAAGAACTCAACATTTTTTTGACATTAAGATTTTGCTTTTTTGTGTTTTTTTTTTCCCCAGAGTAGTATTTGGGAACTGTAATGGTATTGCAATGGTGGACTACATCCAGAAAACAGTGCTGTTAAACCTTGGTACAATTGAATTATATGGCTCAAATGATCCTTACCAGAGGCAACCACGTTCTCCACGAAAAACAAGGCAACCATCAGGAGGTAAGGAGCTTTGATTGTACATTTTGCGCTCAGCTTATAGTACTAAAGGTGAGAAGATGCAAGATTTACTTTACACCTTTTCTAATTTGTGTTTTGAAATCTTTCTATGTATATGTAATGTCTGGACATTTCAATATGCCCATTTAATGTAATTCTCATGTCTGTCATTTCAACAATAACAACTCAACTACTAAATCTCTGAGAGCAGTACTGTCACATATGCAATATAGAAATTCATTTTAATTACAACTACTTTATATGTGTAGAAGCCATGTATAATTAGTAAGTAGTCACATGGGAGAAATACAGTGTAAAAGGGTTCTTCAGTTTTCATATGTAAATTAAAATTTATGTGCACTGAACCAGGGTATTTTGACCTGTTCCTTATTCAACATGTCTTTTTTTGCTGAGATTTTCTTGGGGTGATACAATCCATTCTCCTGGCACTACTGTGAGCAGTTACTCTGAACTTTGTAAATGTCAAAATCAGACTTTTTAGTTTATTTTTCAATGGCTAAATATAATACGTTGTAATGAGTCAGTAGCAATTGTATTTTAACACCATGGAATGTGTTATTAACCGGTTAAGGACCGGGCCCTTTCCTGTTTTTTCATTTCCATTTTTCACTCCCCACCTTCAAAAATCTATAACTTTTTTAATTTTACACGTAAAGAGCTGTGTGACGGCTTGTTTTCTGTGTAACAAATTGCACTTCATAGTGATGGTATTGAATATCCCATGCCATGTACTGGGAAGTGGGAAAAAATTCCAAATGCAGTGAAAATGGTGAAAAAACACATTTGCTTGGATATTACGGCCTTCACAGAGCGCGCCAAATGACATGTTTACTTTATTTTTTTGGTTGGTAAGATTACGGGGATACCAAATTTGTATAGGTTTTATAATGTTTTCATACATTTACAAAAATTAAAACCTCCAGTACAAAAATAGTTTTTTTTTATTTTGCCATCTTCTGGCACTAATAACTTTTTTATACTTTGTTGTACGGAGCTGTGGGTGGTGTAATTTTTTGCGACATTTGATAATATTTTCAATTATATCATTTTTAGGACTGTACAACCTTTTGTTCACTTTTTATAGATTTTTTTTTAATATTTTCCGTTACGAGGTTAAACGCATTGAAAAACCGTTAATTTATTTTGATAGATCGGGCATTTTTGGACGGGTCGATACCTAATGTGTTTATGATTATTACTGTTTATTTATATTTATGTTTTTTTATTATAATTTTTTTTTTGAACTTTTTTTTATTTTTACTATTTTTCTGACTCCCTAGGGTGCTTTAACCCTAGGTTGTCTGATCGATCCTATCATATACAGCCATACTACAGTATGGCAGTATATGGGGATTTTCCTCCTCATTCATTACAATGTGCTATCAGCACATTGTAATGAAGGGGTTAAAATGAAATAGCCTCGGGTATTCGGAAGACCCGAGGCTACCATGGAGACGGATCGCCGCTCCCCGATGACGTCACGGGGAGCAACGATCCTAGGCAAGATGGCGGCGCCCACGCGCGGCCACCTTTTTGAGGCTGTCGGCAGCTTTGCCAGCAGTGATCGCTGTGATAACACCCACGATCAGTGCTAGCACCAATCGCGGTTGTTACCCGTAAGTCTTTGCTGCCATATGCAGCAAAGACTTACCGGCTATGGAGAGGGCTCAGCCCGTGAGCCCTCTCCATGCAGCGGGACCCGACCGCTGCCGCAGTTTTGCCCATCCAAAGCTGCAGACAGTGTAGCAGGTATTGGTGCTGGAGAGCATATCTAATTAAACTTTATTAGAAACTAAAAAGTCCAAATAGTTCAACTTGCCTCTGGCCAAATTCTCTCCCAGCACTTGATAAAGAGAATAGCCCCATGAACTCGAAACTCAGCTGCAAACAAAAAGAAAAGAATTCTAGCGCTTTCAGGAGGATGCTATTCCAATTCGTCTGTTTTATTCAGAAAAAAGCATTTTCCATGGCAGTATGCATAGATATACAGATCCCCAGGTTACCTTCAACATAGGTTCTGTAGGTTTGTTCTTAAGTTGAATTTGTATGTACATCAGAACTGTATATTATATAACTGTACTTCCAGACAATTTTTTTTTGTGTCTGTGACAATTGGATTTTAAAAATGTTTAATTGTCATGGGAACCAGGATTAACAATAAAGCTTCATTACAGACACATTTAATATTCGTTATAGCTGTTTATTGCAGCCTCGGGCTAAAGTACAGTAAATTACCAATTACCAAAGGTCAGTTTGTAGCTAGGG
This sequence comes from Engystomops pustulosus, assembly GCF_040894005.1. NCBI lineage: Eukaryota > Metazoa > Chordata > Amphibia > Anura > Leptodactylidae > Engystomops > Engystomops pustulosus. The sequence goes on from NC_092413.1 coordinate 61,695,773, forward strand.
GACGTCTGTAAATCGGGTGTTCTTAAGTAGGGGACCGCCTATACTGCATATACTGCATCTTTTGTAACAGGCCTACACATTTTGCTTACAAAGGTTAATCATGGTCTACTCACATATAAAATCATCATTGTTTTAAAGGTCCGCGCTCCACAAAGGCGTGTGATGTCATGATCACATGACAATAGTCACGTGATGATCTGGCACTGCCTCCTGTTCGAGCAGGGACCAACACAAAGAAGGAAAAACCTTTTGAAAGATGCAGTAAAGTATTATCAAGTAAAGGTAAGTTAAATGGAACCAAATATTTGAATACAGGCGGTCCACTTCTTAAGAACACCCGACTTGCAGATGACCCCTACTTACAAATGGACCTCTGGTAATCGGTAATTTACTGAACCTTAGCCCGAGATTACAATAAACAGCTATAACAGTTACTAAAGGTGTCTGCAATTAAGCTTTATTGTTAATCCTGGTTCTTATGACAATCCAACATTTTTTAAATCCAGTTGTTACAATGATAAAATATACAGTTCCCACTTGCATACAAATTCAACTTACGAACAAACCTACACAACCTATATTGTTCATAACCCAGGGACTGCTTGTATACTCCTGTTTACAAAGTACCAGGGATGGCTATGATGTGGTCACTTCCGGCCATGTGGTTCACAGCGGCCCCAGTGCGTTCCATTCACAACGTGGAACCGGAGGTGACGGTTTTTGCATTATTTCCGGTCCACCCGTGGTCCGTGTTGCTGTGGGAACTGCTGGCATACGTTCCCCTTACCGATCTGGTTGGACACAGCGGAGACGTGATCGAGGGTGGGTCGCTATGGTGAGTACACCATAGAGGGGCTTCTCTCTCCTTGATTATACAGCTGTGACTGATTTGGAGGGCAATTCTGTAATTGGTTGAGATCCCCACCTCCAATGCAGTTATAATGGGATACACCCTAGACCAGCAGCGGTATTTTATTATTCTTGATTACCATTGACCATGTGCATGTCTAATTAAAAAAAAAAAGAAGTGGGGATAGCATCATTCTCCACTGCTAGTCCATCTTGGATGACTTGCTGAAATCCCCTGATGACAGATCCTTGTAAATCCAGGATCTTGAATCGTGTCGGAAACGAGCTAGGGCTTACTAGGGTTAACTCAGGATATAGGGTTACCTTGGGCCTGCCCTTGTTAGGGCGGGAGCATTTTCCATGGGTACAAAGAGAGATACGATTAGGGATTACTAGGTGCAGTGTTTTCAACTGTTCCTGACCTAGTGGATTCCCTAGTGCAGTGATGGCAAACCTTTTAGAGACTGAGTGCCAAAACTACAACCAAAAGCCAAATATTTTTCACAAAGTGCCAAATGCCAATTTAAAGTAACATATTGCTCCCTGCTATGTCACAGATTCGAACGTATTGGAGCCCTGAAGACACCAATACAGTTGAATGATGGAGAAATTCGGATTATTATTGCAGCTTCCCTCTAAGGTCTCCTTAACAGGATGATTCGCAGGCCCTGAGAAGGGGCTTCAATGATAATCCTGCTCTGCCCACTCCTCCTTGCTCCTCCCTTACTCTTCAAGTCACTTTAAAATAGTGCTGAACATGGCACGTTCTAGGCTGCCTGTGACTGCAGGAGGATGAGTCCTGAATGGTGACCTTTGTGCTGGGCGATGGCCTGGGTGCCCACAGAGAGGGCTCATAGTGCCACCTCTGGCACCTGTGCCATAGGTTCGCCACCACTGCCCTAGTGGATTTCCTCTCCTTCCTCAATGTTATGTAGGCAGTGAGTGGGCATCTAGACTATACGACCTGCACTATGGGTGAGTGTTGCTCATTTGTTTGTTAATGGTCATTGAGTCTGGAATTTAGGGTATGTTTTTAGGCTGATATATTAAAGGTTAGGTTTAAGTATATTTTTTTGTTTTCACCCCGTGCTTTCCTTATTTAATTATTTCTGGTGAAAGACTGTGCAACCTGGATACTTTTAGGGGGCACCCTGCATAGTTTTTGTCAGTAACTATCTGCTGCACTACCTTGATTTGTACAAAGTACTCGACGTTACTAAATTACATTGTTTCTATTCTTCAAGTGTCTATCACGATCACCCAATTCAAAAACTAGCATATGTATGCTGTCTCTTTCCAATTATAGAATGCTAGAGGCAACAATTTAACACCATGGTTATAAAAATAAACAATTTCATGATCGGTAATGTTCTCCTGTTGCAAACTAACTATTTATTTGTTGTCCATGATTTTCATATAAATTTAGTAATAACACAACAACAGTAATGACACACAATCAACTCTCATCTCAGATTCATACCGTATGGTTGGGTAATTTTGAGCACAAACATCCAGAATGTTTCTCCCCCCCGCCCCAATTGGTCTTTTTACCTTTTCTATCCCCTTACATGTAAACAAGCTCTGTTCCTCTGTGTAGTTCCCTAAAATGTTTTGATGCAGCAGATATATTCATCAACATGGGTAGGCAAAGTGGGCAATTTCCCAATCTCTTCTTTCAAATGAATCTTGAATTTTGTTTCTAGGTGCCATGGATCCAGAGATATTCAGGTTTAAAGTGAGAATATCAGGTGCCATTTTTATATATAAAAATCACTCCCGACGGCAGTTTAACAGTTAATATTTGTTTTCCTGACACTTAGAAAAATAAATTTAGATTCATATAAAAGAGGAGATTCTCTTCTTTCATAGGAAAAAAAGAAGTGAGGTTCTATGAGCCAGAGATACAGCCCCCTGAATTGTACTGCTCCCCTCCAGGTTCTTAGCCGGCAGCTACAGAAGAATTTGCTGCACACAGGAGCTGCTGCACCTCACAGATAATGGAAATATTCACTTTATATGTTACTTGGTTACTTGTTAGCTTGGTTTATGGATACATAGTTATATATTTGTGTTACCTTTGTGTAAGGGAGCATACAATAATAGATCTGGGTGACGTTCCGTGCAATTTTCTGCAAAAATTGTCTTGTTCCCCTGTGGATTTAACGCTCCTTTTGCTGCATATTTTGGTGAATATACACGTTTGGGGTCTGTGTGATCTCCTCACGTCTTACTGTTTCTTTATATAAGTATTCTGGATTTGTACATATTTTAGAGGAAATTTTACATATGCCAAATGCATCGCCTGGTTATCTGCTTTCAAAATTATATAGGATTTATGCCGCCTTTACTTTTTAATCTGTTTTATTGATATATTTTGCAGGTTGTGACCATCTTAAAATTTCTAGCTGAAAAGCTAGGTCCCCATACCTTTATCTGTTATCGAACACTAATAAATGTTTTTATGCTTAATATTTGCATTTAAATGTACTTATCTCTGCCTTTATGAATAGTCTGACTTTACAAAGCCCAACTCTGGGGCATTGGGTCCCCACTTTTAGTTTTGTCCAGGGCCCCACTTTGTCTAGAACCTGCCCTGTTTGTCAAATTAGTATTTTTAATGTCTTATGTTTTCTAATACGTGTTTTGAAAGAATTTATCGTGCACCTTGCCTATTGCTTGTGACACGTGGTGCAAGTTATTAAATATACCACAAAATAGTATTGCAATTGATATATGTTGTGACATCATATGTTTTATTGGTTACACAAGAAGAAAAATTGATTGGAAGTTGATAAAAAGCCACACACTAGATACCGTGAATGTCCACACTTGTGGTTGCCCGGAAAATGCAACCAGGTATAATTTGTCTGATCATTATCGGTGGGAGAGATTACAGGCCCAATTGTGGGTGCCTTTTTAGAGATATGCTTATCAAATGGGGTGAGATATATCTATAAATTTTTATCCTTTTCCAAATTTGGCAAATTTGTAGTGGAATTGGTTGCTGTACGTTGTAATGAAAGATATAGGCTTATCATCACTGTTACTACTATTATCAATCTGTACATCCTTGTATCTAGACTGGCTGGATCACTATCTTCAGCCTTTAACAATTGTAACCCTTAGCTTCCTAAAAGACACCAAGCATCTACTACAGATAGTCGAACAAATACAATGGAGGAATTCTTACAATTGGACATCTTGCAATGTAGTTGCTTTATATTCCCCTATTCCACATGATCAATCTTTAAAATACGGATCTAAACATTTAGAGGAGTTTAGTAAATACTCACCGGAGTTGAAAGAATTCATTTGAATGACAATGGATTTCTTCTAAAAAAAATATTTTTTCAAAATTCTTACTTGTAAGTGGAGGGGGCTCCCAGCAGGGCAAAATTGTCCCCCTCCCTTGCAAAATATATTCAAGATATAATGGAGAAAACAATGTTTTCTCTGACAATAATCCATACAGGTCATCCATAGGGTGGTTTGGCCACTTTATAGATGACCTTATATGGATATGGGATGGTATATTAGACTTTGACAATTTTGTGATGTATTTAAATGAAAACAGCATGAATTTAAAATTCGGGGGTATTTTTGATATACACTGGCGCAAAGATGTAGATGGGTTGGACAAAGTGCTTAAATAAGCAAAAAAAAGAGAAAGGAAAAAACCTTCGCTGGTAAGGACAGTGTGCCTCTCCACTGCTACAAACACTACTTAAGTAAAAAACAAGGATACCTGCGCTGGCTATAAAATTAGGACTATTAGGTTCGGATAAACGCTATACCACTAACGGATCTACAAATGATTTAAACATCAGTGTGCACGATGCACTAACCTGTAAGTGGCACCCCTCCTGTGTGGGAAGTTTGATTCCTTACGTTTAGTGAGGTTTTGTCCCGTAGGTCTCGTAAATCTCATGTAGAGCAATAATCTTTTCGTGAGGTGTATTTCACTTCGGATAGCGTTTCCAAGCCAAGTAGTAATCCACAAAATGCAGATCAGCACGCGAGCCCCGGCCGGTGGCTTCGCTGTATCTGACTAACAAGGTACCGGTGACGTCACCCTAGGTACGGTCCGTCTGGTGAGACAAAAGGGTTTTCCACCGACGCGTTGTCGAGAGCTCCGGCTCTCTTCCTCAGGGTTGAATTCCTAATCTCACTGATGCGGGTAGTCTTATAGGTACGGTGCCATTATTAGGGAGAGTTCTTGTGGTTGGTCTGGACAAATAGTTTCGTTCTGTTTAGTTTTAAAATGCATCTTTTTATAATTCTGTTGTATCGCTATACCCAGATAAGGTGCCATTCTCAAAACATTTTTATTAATTTATAAAAAAATATATATATTTATTGTTAAAAACATAATATTAAAAAATCATTGTTTCCACCACTGTTTTAATTAATTGTCTTCCTAAAAAAGTACACATATATATATATATATATGTATACAGTCATAAACTATAATATAAAAATGTGTATAAAAATAAAAATAAAAAGTATATATATATCAGTATATTTCAATTGGGTAGTGGGTACCAGTGTAAATCTTCCACTTAAAATGCAAATAATTCGATCTCGCTGTTCAAACCATTAGGGATTAGCGTATCTAGCTCGAATATCCATCGGCTTTCTGCCTTTGACATACATTTAATATAATTGCCCCCTCTCCAATTCTTTTTCACTTGTTCAATGCCAAATATTACACTTCCTTCGATTTTTCCATTGTGTTTGTCCTTATAATGGCGTGATAGTGGGTGGCCATCAAATAGTTTTTTTATATATTCCGCAAATGTTCTTTTATCCTTATGTTAAGTTTTCTTTTTGTCCTTCCAATGTAACTTTTCCCACAGGGGCACTGTATGCAATATATGACTCCTTTTGTATTGCAGCTGATATGATGTTTAATTGGGAAGGAGTTGTTCTTATTTCCGAACGTCTGTACTATAGATCTTGCTTTTATATTCTTACATACTGTACAGTGTCTGCACGGATAAAAACCTGGTTGTTTAAGAAAGTTGTTATTATATGTTCCAGAATTAGTTGTTGGTTTTTTCTTTTTATTTTGGACAGTTGGTGCTATCATGTTTCCCAGATTCTGTGCTTTCCTAAACACGAATTTTGGTTTTTTTGGAATGTGTTCACCAATGGTTTTATCCTGCTTAAGGATACTCCAATGTTTTTGGATAATTCGTTTGAACATAAAATGATCTTTTGAGAATTGTGTAATTATTGGGATACTCGCTATATCATCTTTTCCATTTTCTTTTGGAGGGCTTCCTTTTCTATCTCGCCCAGTGGCTAACAATGTGTCTCTAGGAATGTTAGCTATTTCAGTTCGTACTAACCTGATAGGATCTAGCTCATATCCTTTTTGAATAAATTTATTCTCTAGATGGTCCGCTTCTTTCAGGAAATCATCAAATTCAGTGCAATTTCTCCGATGACGTAGAAATTGACTCTTGGGGATGTTGTCTAGCCATATGGGCAAATGACAGCTCTTTCTAAGGATCAAGCTATTGCTGTCAGTTGGTTTATTGTATGTTTTAGTTTTAATTTTTCCTTTATCGACATAAATTGTTAGGTCCAGAAAGTGTATTTCTTCCTGGCTGTAGGTTGAAGTGAACTCCAAAAAGAAGGTGTTTGTATTTGCGTCCCTTAAGAATCTTTTTAAGGATTCTTCCCCTCCAGCCCAAATAAAGATGACATCATCGATAAACCTGCGCCATAGGACCAAGTTCGCACCAAGCCCACCAGTAGGGTAGATATTTTCTTCCTCCCATCGCCCTACATATAAATTGGCGTAGCTCGGCGCGAACTTGGTCCCCATAGCTGTTCCCCATTTTTGTTTATAAAATTCTTCCTCATAGAGAAAGTAATTATGATGTAATATAAATAATATAGAATCGATTATGAAATTGATTTGGGACTCAGGTAGATCATTTGTTTTTTGTAAAAAATGCTTAACAGCCTCACAACCTTTAAGGTGTTCAATAACAGTATATAGTGATGTGATGTCTAGTGTTCCCAAAATATAGTGGGGTTGCCATACAATGTCCTTTAATTGCTCTAAAATGTGTTTGGTGTCTCGTAGGTATGCTGGTAGCATACATACATACTTCTGGAGTTGGTGGTCCACATATTGAGATAGGTTTGAGGTTAGGCAATCGATGCCCGATACAATAGGGCGTCCAGGTGGATTAGTGCAAGACTTATGGATTTTTGGTAAGTAATATAATACCGCTAAACGCGGGTTTTGGTTAATAATAAAATCATATTCCTGTTTGGTTAAGATGCCTAGAGATTTACCTTTTTTGGATAGAATGTCCAACTCTTTTTTATATTGATTTGTTGGGTCAGATTTTAATTTTTCATAGGTACGGCTATCCCCTAATATGCGTTGTAATTCTTTATTGTAATCATCTTGATTTAATATAACAATACTCCCCCCTTTATCTGCTGGACGTATCACTATTTTTTCATTTCTTTGCAAGGATTTGATGGCTTCAATTTCTTTCCTAGTTAAATTATTACCATAAATAGACTGTTTTTTTGTTATTGGTATCTTCTTTATATCACGGACCACAAGGTGTTGGAAAGTATTCATGGCCTCTGAATATTCGTTTGATGGGTGGAACGTAGATTTATTTTTTAAAGAGGTGTGGATATATTGGTTGTTATTGGTCTGGGTCGTTATGTTTGGGGGTTTTTTGAGAAAATATTTTTTTAGAGCTAAATTGCGCATATATTTTTTGACACCAATAAAGGCATTAAATTTGTCAAATTTGTTAGTGGGCGCAAATTTTAACCCTTTATTCAATAGAGTATTTTCATGTGGTGTCAAAATATGTTTACTCAAATTATAGATTTTTTGTCCCGTGTCAGTCTCCTTTGGGTCTGTAATAGTTATTAAGTTCACTGTCTTTTTCTTTTTGGAGAGTTTCCCCCCCCCTACAACCCCTCTTGTTCCTTTTGTGCGGTCTATGTGAAAAAAATCTTGTATATTTCTGTCTCTATTTTGATTATGTTTAGTGACATTTCTTGTATCCATTCTACCTGTGTGATTCTGTTTATTTCTACTTTTCTTCGGTGGCATACTTGATGGTCTATGTGTATGCTTAACAGTATTATTTATTTGGGCGTTTAGATTATTTCCTAATTGTGCAGTGTTTTGATGAATTTCTTCCATACTACCATTTGGTATGTCCAGTGTTTCAAATCTATTCTGAGTTGGAATGGGGGACAAGGTGTGGCTATGTTCACAATTGAGGAACTCATGATGATCAGGGTTATGTTCCCCACCTGTATTTAGTGCAAGAGTATTAGATGTTTCATTTTGAGTGGTGGGATATGTACTGATATTATTTATATTTCTATCCTCCGTAGATGTATAGTCCAAGGTGTGATAGCTCACCTGTGAAACATCTAATTGCGTTTCACTAATGGATGTTTCTAAGGGCTTTAAGTTGGTGTTATTATGGGGTACCCAGTCCCTAGAAAATTTATGTCTCTTTTTCTCCATGATTTCTTCCTCTTTCTGTCTCATTCGTTTTTTTATATTACTAGCTAAGAGGACAATCTCCCCAATTCATCCAGGGAAGTCCCAACTAGGGACGAGGTCATTAATAACACCAAAATAGCTCTGAAATCATTAGAGAAGTATTTGTTAATGGAAATGAAAACCCTATGGGAGATAGCATCGCTTGAAAAATACCTTGAGTATGATGCGGTACCGAAAGGTTTAATTGTATATAAATATTTGGCATCAGATATGGGGGACGATGCAATCCTCCAGGAATGGAACGATATGTTTCACCAATTCTCTAAGCGTACTGTCCGCTTTATCATTGAAAAAAGGCGGGTGCAGTTAACGAAAGTTAACGAACAGATATTAGCTTTGTTTGAACAGATCAAACCACATAAAGAACACCCGGATATTGTCCTCTTAGCTAGTAATATAAAAAAACGAATGAGACAGAAAGAGGAAGAAATCATGGAGAAAAAGAGACATAAATTTTCTAGGGACTGGGTACCCCATAATAACACCAACTTAAAGCCCTTAGAAACATCCATTAGTGAAACGCAATTAGATGTTTCACAGGTGAGCTATCACACCTTGGACTATACATCTACGGAGGATAGAAATATAAATAATATCAGTACATATCCCACCACTCAAAATGAAACATCTAATACTCTTGCACTAAATACAGGTGGGGAACATAACCCTGATCATCATGAGTTCCTCAATTGTGAACATAGCCACACCTTGTCCCCCATTCCAACTCAGAATAGATTTGAAACACTGGACATACCAAATGGTAGTATGGAAGAAATTCATCAAAACACTGCACAATTAGGAAATAATCTAAACGCCCAAATAAATAATACTGTTAAGCATACACATAGACCATCAAGTATGCCACCGAAGAAAAGTAGAAATAAACAGAATCACACAGGTAGAATGGATACAAGAAATGTCACTAAACATAATCAAAATAGAGACAGAAATATACAAGATTTTTTTCACATAGACCGCACAAAAGGAACAAGAGGGGTTGTAGGGGGGGGAAACTCTCCAAAAAGAAAAAGACAGTGAACTTAATAACTATTACAGACCCAAAGGAGACTGACACGGGACAAAAAATCTATAATTTGAGTAAACATATTTTGACACCACATGAAAATACTCTATTGAATAAAGGGTTAAAATTTGCGCCCACTAACAAATTTGACAAATTTAATGCCTTTATTGGTGTCAAAAAATATATGCGCAATTTAGCTCTAAAAAAATATTTTCTCAAAAAACCCCCAAACATAACGACCCAGACCAATAACAACCAATATATCCACACCTCTTTAAAAAATAAATCTACGTTCCACCCATCAAACGAATATTCAGAGGCCATGAATACTTTCCAACACCTTGTGGTCCGTGATATAAAGAAGATACCAATAACAAAAAAACAGTCTATTTATGGTAATAATTTAACTAGGAAAGAAATTGAAGCCATCAAATCCTTGCAAAGAAATGAAAAAATAGTGATACGTCCAGCAGATAAAGGGGGGAGTATTGTTATATTAAATCAAGATGATTACAATAAAGAATTACAACGCATATTAGGGGATAGCCGTACCTATGAAAAATTAAAATCTGACCCAACAAATCAATATAAAAAAGAGTTGGACATTCTATCCAAAAAAGGTAAATCTCTAGGCATCTTAACCAAACAGGAATATGATTTTATTAATAACCAAAACCCGCGTTTAGCGGTATTATATTACTTACCAAAAATCCATAAGTCTTGCACTAATCCACCTGGACGCCCTATTGTATCGGGCATCGATTGCCTAACCTCAAACCTATCTCAATATGTGGACCACCAACTCCAGAAGTATGTATGTATGCTACCAGCATACCTACGAGACACCAAACACATTTTAGAGCAATTAAAGGACATTGTATGGCAACCCCACTATATTTTGGGAACACTAGACATCACATCACTATATACTGTTATTGAACACCTTAAAGGTTGTGAGGCTGTTAAGCATTTTTTACAAAAAACAAATGATCTACCTGAGTCCCAAATCAATTTCATAATCGATTCTATATTATTTATATTACATCATAATTACTTTCTCTATGAGGAAGAATTTTATAAACAAAAATGGGGAACAGCTATGGGGACCAAGTTCGCGCCGAGCTACGCCAATTTATATGTAGGGCGATGGGAGGAAGAAAATATCTACCCTACTGGTGGGCTTGGTGCGAACTTGGTCCTATGGCGCAGGTTTATCGATGATGTCATCTTTATTTGGGCTGGAGGGGAAGAATCCTTAAAAAGATTCTTAAGGGACGCAAATACAAACACCTTCTTTTTGGAGTTCACTTCAACCTACAGCCAGGAAGAAATACACTTTCTGGACCTAACAATTTATGTCGATAAAGAAAAATTAAAACTAAAACATACAATAAACCAACTGACAGCAATAGCTTGATCCTTAGAAAGAGCTGTCATTTGCCCATATGGCTAGACAACATCCCCAAGAGTCAATTTCTACGTCATCGGAGAAATTGCACTGAATTGGATGATTTCCTGAAAGAAGCGGACCATCTAGAGAATAAATTTATTCAAAAAGGATATGAGCTAGATCCTATCAGGTTAGTACGAACTGAAATAGCTAACATTCCTAGAGACACATTGTTAGCCACTGGGCGAGATAGAAAAGGAAGCCCTCCAAAAGAAAATGGAAAAGATGATATAGCGAGTATCCCAATAATTACACAATTCTCAAAAGATCATTTTATGTTCAAACGAATTATCCAAAAACATTGGAGTATCCTTAAGCAGGATAAAACCATTGGTGAACACATTCCAAAAAAACCAAAATTCGTGTTTAGGAAAGCACAGAATCTGGGAAACATGATAGCACCAACTGTCCAAAATAAAAAGAAAAAACCAACAACTAATTCTGGAACATATAATAACAACTTTCTGAAACAACCAGGTTTTTATCCGTGCAGACACTGTACAGTATGTAAGAATATAAAAGCAAGATCTATAGTACAGACGTTCGGAAATAAGAACAACTCCTTCCCAATTAAACATCATATCAGCTGCAATACAAAAGGAGTCATATATTGCATACAGTGCCCCTGTGGGAAAAGTTACATTGGAAGGACAAAAAGAAAACTTAACATAAGGATAAAAGAACATTTGCGGAATATAAAAAAACTATTTGATGGCCACCCACTATCACGCCATTATAAGGACAAACACAATGGAAAAATCGAAGGAAGTGTAATATTTGGCATTGAACAAGTGAAAAAGAATTGGAGAGGGGGCAATTATATTAAATGTATGTCAAAGGCAGAAAGCCGATGGATATTCGAGCTAGATACGCTAATCCCTAATGGTTTGAACAGCGAGATCGAATTATTTGCATTTTAAGTGGAAGATTTACACTGGTACCCACTACCCAATTGAAATATACTGATATATATATACTTTTTATTTTTATTTTTATACACATTTTTATATTATAGTTTATGACTGTATACATATATATATATATATATATATATATGTGTACTTTTTTAGGAAGACAATTAATTAAAACAGTGGTGGAAACAATGATTTTTTAATATTATGTTTTTAACAATAAATATATATATTTTTTTATAAATTAATAAAAATGTTTTGAGAATGGCACCTTATCTGGGTATAGCGATACAACAGAATTATAAAAAGATGCATTTTAAAACTAAACAGAACGAAACTATTTGTCCAGACCAACCACAAGAACTTGATCAGCTCTCTCCCTAATAATGGCACCGTACCTATAAGACTACCCGCATCAGTGAGATTAGGAATTCAACCCTGAGGAAGAGAGCCGGAGCTCTCGACAACGCGTCGGTGGAAAACCCTTTTGTCTCACCAGACGGACCGTACCTAGGGTGACGTCACCGGTACCTTGTTAGTCAGATACAGCGAAGCCACCGGCCGGGGCTCGCGTGCTGATCTGCATTTTGTGGATTACTACTTGGCTTGGAAACGCTATCCGAAGTGAAATACACCTCACGAAAAGATTATTGCTCTACATGAGATTTACGAGACCTACGGGACAAAACCTCACTAAACGTAAGGAATCAAACTTCCCACACAGGAGGGGTGCCACTTACAGGTTAGTGCATCGTGCACACTGATGTTTAAATCATTTGTAGATCCGTTAGTGGTATAGCGTTTATCCGAACCTAATAGTCCTAATTTTATAGCCAGCGCAGGTATCCTTGTTTTTTACTTATGAATTTAAAATTCACACATTTTTTTGGCGGAAAGAGGATAGACTACTTTAGATATTACATTAAAAAGCTTTGAAGAGAACATAGTAGTATCGCCTTATTGTAAACCGATTGCAGGCAATACCATCCTTTCCACCACGTTCCATGACGGCCCCCACCTGGAGGATGCTCCTATATCCTGTAGGGACAGGAAGTGCAAGAGATTAAAAGCTCCTCCCTAGCACCCAACACCAGTGTCTTCCTGTCCCTACGGGATATAGGATGCAAGAGAGTCTCCCTAGGGAGACACGAGATCCAAATTCTCCTTTTTTACTTTTATTTTTTACTTTTTATTTTTACTTTTTTGCTGGGTTCCGCCTCACAACCGAGTGGGGGGAACACCAATATATACCTCCTCCCCACCCCCCGTTCTTCCAGCCCAACCAACGGTCCCGGGAGACCAATGCTGAGTGGTTGCGGGGGGACATGCTGCTACCTGTGGCTGGGGCCCTTTTCTCTGCTGGAGGAACGGTGTGTGAGGGGCATCGTCCTCGGCGGTGATAGGGTTCAGGCTCTGGCAGGGATGATGGCGTGTACGCGCGCACGGGCTTCTTAGGTGCGCGGTTCCGGAATGGCCGCGTACCGGAAGTCGGGCCGCGTCGCGTCATCAAGTTGACGCGACTTCCGGTGAGCGCGTCATCAAGGCGACAGGGCCGCGTCATTGGGGGCGGACCCGAAAGCCGGCTCCGTGGACGCATGCGCAGATCCAGGAGCCCGATCGCTTCCGGTTTCACCGGAAAGGGGAGGAGGGACGAGCCTCTCCAGACGCGGCAAAAAACAGATTTAAGCGTCCCTGGAGAAACCTAGTCGGTGGCTCTGGTGCTTCCAGCAAAGATGGCTGATGACGCATCCAACCTGTTCCAGGTCCTGGTACCCGTAAGTACAAGCCCTGGGCTGACCTCTTCTCTCTCTCCATACATTTCATACCTGTCTATTAACTGTTATCATGTATGCTTCTCTTAGGGAAAAGAGCAGAAAGAACCTAAAGAGAAGGAACAGAGAGAGAGAGATAAACCCCTTAAAAAACCCTCTAAAAGATGTGCCTTATGTAATTCTAAATAACCCGAGGATTATAGGAAAAGCCTGTGTTCAGACTGTCTGACCAAAATTTTAAAAGAGGAAAGATCGTCATTAATGGACGAAATAAGATCCGCAATAAAGGAGGAAGTTTCCTCCTCTATTGCTGCTCATTTACCCGAACCACCTAGGAAAAAACCTAGATACGTTCAGTCATCCTCTTCTGATCAAGACTCAGATTTTCCTTCCTATTCTATAGATGATAGACCGGAAGAAAGCCTAGAGGGGGGGCATTCTAAAGATCAAGGGCACACAAAGTATTTGTTTGCGTCCGAAGATCTAGACAACTTATTAAAAGCCCTGAGAAACACACTAGAAATTGAAGATGTGTCAGAACCAACCTCAGTACAGGGTGACCTCTTTGGGGGACTTAAATACAGAAAGAAAAGTTTCTTTCCTGTAATTGACACACTAAAAGATTTAGTATTATCGGAGTGGAAGGAGCCAGAAAAAAGAATTTCTATCCCCAAAGAATTCCGGAATAGGTTGCAATTTGAGGATAATACATTATGGGATGATATACCTAAAGTCGACATACAAGTTGCTAAGGTAGTAAAAAAGACGGATCTCCCATTTGAAGACAGTGCCCAATTAAAAGACCCCCTTGACCGTAAATCTGATGCCTTACTTAAGAGGGCTTGGGAAACGTCTTCTATAAATATTAAGACCAACATTGCCTCCACTTCTGTTGCCAGGACTCTATATTTTTGGTTGTCAGAATTGGAATCACACCTGGTAAATAAAACCTCTAGAGATTCCATTATAGAGTCTTTACCCCTCCTCAAATCTGCCACAGCATTTCTAGCGGATGCTTCTGCTGAAGCTTTAAGGTTTTCGGCCAAAGAGGCGGCCTTGACAAATTCTGTCCGGAGATCTCTCTGGTTAAAACAGTGGGGTGGGGATACAAAATCTAAATCTATGCTCTGCGGTATCCCATTCCAAGGTGAATTTTTGTTTGGCAGCGAATTAGACTCCATACTAGAGAATGCTGCAGACAGAAAAAAGGGGTTTCCGGTTAATAGAATTCCCCCTAAAAAACCTTCCTTTCCCTTTCCCTTTCGTGCTTCCAGGGAAGAGAAACCTCCCTTTAGAGGCAAAGGAAAGACAGGTAGATGGAGCTACGCAAAAGGAGGCGCAGGTCGAGGGTTTTTCTCTAACCCCGACCACAAGCAGAGGAAGCAATGACTTGCAGGTGGGGGGGAGACTTTCCCATTTCAGGCCCGAATGGGAAAAAATCTGCCAAAACCCTTGGATACTCCAGACCATCCAGTCAGGTTACAGGGTAGAGTTTCTCCATATTCCCCCACAACATTTTCAGAACCCAAATCTGCCAGAAAATCAAACTCTCCACCTCTGGACCAACATCCAACAGTTACTTCAGATGGATGTGATTGTTCCAGTCCTGGAGATAGAAAAAGGGGAAGGATTTTATTCCCCTCTATTTATGATAAAAAAAACCCAATGGGTCTTACCGTCTAATTATAAATCTAAAAAAATTAAACAGGTTTATAAAGTACAGACACTTCAAGATGGAATCGATAAAGTCAGCAACCCCCTTGATAGGAAAAAGTTATTTTCTATGTACGATCGATCTAAAAGACGCGTACTATCACGTCCCTATTTGCCAGGATCACCAGAAATATCTAAGGTTCACAGTTCGTTCCCCGGGGGGAAAAATACTTCATTTTCAGTTCAAAGCCCTACCATTTGGGATCTCTTCGGCACCCCGTATTTTTACAAAAATTATGGCAGAGGTAGTGGCCCACCTAAGGTTGAAGGGCATAATTATAGTTCCTTACCTAGACGACCTACTTCTAGTTGCCAAGACCAAATTAGAACTAGAGACCCACCTTCAGATAGTCATAGGTCTCCTCCAAGACTTAGGTTGGGTCATAAACAAGAAAAAATCAGATTTAAAACCAGAGACAGTAAAAAAGTTTCTAGGGGTAAAACTAGATTCTGTGAAACAGAGTTCTTTCCTACCGTTAGAAAAGATCCAAAAAATAAAGGAAAATATAAGTCTATTCCAGAGGAAAGAGTCGTGCAGCATTCGAGCAGCTCTGAGTCTTCTGGGCCTTCTGACGTCCTGTATCCAGTGCGTGTCTTGGGCTCAAAACCACACAAGGACTATGCAGGCTTGGACAATCCGGGTGTGGGACAAAAACCCTCTACATCTAGACCACAAGGTAAAAATTCCCCTTTCAGTTAAACATTCACTATCCTGGTGGAAGAATCCCATAAATTTAAAGAAAGGAGTTTGGTGGAACCCAAACCCAATCTTAACAATACGAACAGACGCAAGCCTGTCAGGTTGGGGGGCTGCATTGGCAGGCCACTATTTTCAAGGACAGTGGGACAGCCAGACTTGTTCTAGGTCCTCAAACTTCCGGGAGTTAAAGGCAGTCCTAGAAACATTCAAAAAGGGCCACTTGTATATAAAAAATCAACACATAAAAATCCTTTCTGATAACACTACTACAGTAGCTTATCTGCGCAGACAAGGGGGCACAAAGTCTAAATTTTTGTCAGAGTTATCACATCAAATTTTTAGGTGGGCAGAAACACATTTTCTATCCCTCTCAGCTGTCCATCTCAAAGGTACAGAAAATATAGAAGCAGACTTCTTAAGCCGGGTTACATTAGATCCCCATGAATGGTCACTAAACCCGCAAACTTTTAGGGAAATCTGTCATATCTGGGGGACTCCAACCTTAGATCTTTTCGCAACCCATCTAAATAATAAATCCCCTAAATATTTTTCTTTAGACCATAGGGGCTCTCCTACGGGGTTAGATGCCTTCAGTCATACATGGGGGTCGGGGTTAGTCTATGCCTTCCCTCCCATACCCCTAATTCCCAAAATCTTACAGAAATTAAGAACAGAACGGGTATTATTGATTCTTATTGCTCCATACTGGCCAAAAAGAAGTTGGTTTCCGGTTATTCAGGAACTAGCTATAGATAATCCTGTTCATCTACCTTATCGTCAGGATCTTCTTCTACAGGGTCCACTGTATCATCAAGACGTGCGACATCTAAAGCTCACGGCCTGGATCCTGAGAGGGCATACCTAATGACCAAAGGCCTTTCTACCGAAGTGATTGACACTATTCAAGCAAGCAGGAAACGCAATTTATGCCAAGATCTGGAAAAAATTCTGTACATGGTGCGGGGATTATCCTCCTTCTCCAGAAAATCCAAACTTAAGTCAAATTTTAGATTTTTTACAGGCTGGTTTTTCTCTAGGTCTTAAACCAAGCACCCTTAAGGTCCAAATTTCGGCCTTAAGTTTATATTTTGACTTCCCTTTAGCAGATCACAGATGGATCAAAAGATTCATTAAGGGCTGTTCTCGTATTAAACCGCATATACACAACCCAGTCCCCTCTTGGGATCTTTCTCTGGTCCTAAATATTCTCACAGAGCCCCCCTTTGAGCCTCTGGATTCTGCAAACATGAAAATCCTCACATTTAAAACAATCTTCCTGATATCAATTACCACAGCACGCAGACTGGGCGAAATCCAGGCCCTCTCACGCAGAGAACCCTTTCTAAGAATTTTAGATGACAAGATAATTCTCAAACTAGATCCCCTCTTCCTCCCTAAAGTTGTGTCTGAATTTCACCGTAGACAGGAAATTATTCTTCCCTCTTTTTGTGCTAATCCTAAATCTGAACGGGAAAAGAAGTGGCAGACTTTAGATGTTAGGAGATGTGTTCTCTTTTACTTAGAAGCAACAAAAGAGTGGTGTAAAGATTCCAGTTTATTAGTCAACTTTGGGGGAAAGAATAGAGGGTTAAAAGCTTCAAAAGCAACCTTAGCCAGATGGATTAAATCCACCATATCTCTCTGCTACAAGACCGCAGACACTTCCCTTCCGGGGGATATTAAAGCCCATTCCACTAGGGCCATGGCAACATCATGGGCCGAAAAAAGGGGTGCATCTCTGGACCAAATATGCCGAGCAGCAACGTGGTCAAGTTCCTCGACCTTTGCAAAGCACTATCGCTTGGATATTGCCTCCCAGGAGGACCTGGCATTCGGCAGGAAAATCCTGCAGGCGGTGGTCCCTCCCAAATAATGGGGTAATCTGGTAAGTCTCCAGGTGGGGGCCGTCATGGAACGTGGTGGAAATATGGAATTAGACTTACCGGTAATTCGGTTTCCACTAGTGACCATGACGGCCCCCCATTATTTCCCTCCCTTTCTTCTTTCTTGGAGATGGTTCTATTAAGATTTTTTTGCACTTGCATCCTTCCCGGTGGTACTTTGGTAGACACTGGTGTTGGGTGCTAGGGAGGAGCTTTTAATCTCTTGCACTTCCTGTCCCTACAGGATATAGGAGCATCCTCCAGGTGGGGGCCGTCATGGTCACTAGTGGAAACCGAATTACCGGTAAGTCTAATTCCATATTTTTGCCACATGTGTCATTTAAGACATGTAATAGTGAATATTCCATATGGAGAACTTATCCGACTCCATAGTAATAGCTGTACAGATACAGTATTTAACCCCTTAACGACTTGGCCTTTTTTAGTTTTTTCACTTCCATTTTTCACTCCCCACCTTCAAAAAAAGTGAATTAGTCTTACCGGTAATTCCATTTCCTTAGTCCACCATGACGGCCCACCTGGAGGATGACCCCTTGACCTCTGTAGGGACAGGAAGCAGAGAAGTTAAAAGGCCCCACCCCGGCATCCGTACTCCAGTGTCTACCAAATAACTACACCGGCTTGGATGCAACCCGATTTATTGCCTGTTAATATGCACAAACAATTAAATCAAGCAAGATTTTAAATACATTAAATGACATATCTAGGGTGGGAAAAAATATATGGGCCGTCATGGTGGACTAAGGAAATGGAATTACCGGTAAGACTAATTCACTTTTTCCCTTACGTCCCCATGACGGCCCACCTGGAGATATACCAGATGAATTATTTTTTAGGGAGGGACTACGGCCTGTAGTATCTTTCTCCCAAAGGAAAGGTCCATGTTATTCGGAATGTCCAATCTATAATGTTTAGCGAAGGTAAGTGAAGAAGACCAGGTAGCCGCTTTACATATCTGCTCAATTGTGGCTCCTCTTCTTTCAGCCCAGGAGGTAGCCATCGCTCTTGTGGAATGGGCTTTTATGGTATCTGGCACAGCCATTTTCAGAGCCTCATAAGCCTCTTTGATGACGGTTTTTATCCATCTGGATAAGGACGATTTTGAGGCCTTCTTCCCTTTGTTTTTCCCTTGGAATTGGAGAAGAATATTAGAGTCCTTCCGCCAGCTCTTAGAGACTTCTATGTACCTGAGTACTATTCTTCTTACATCCAGGGAATGCCAGCTGATTTCCTTAGCGGCTCTTGGATTCTGGCAAAATGAAGGTAGGACCACTTCCTGGTTTCGGTGGAAAGCTGTGCAAACCTTGGGGACAAAGTTTGGGTCAAGCGTTAAAATGATCCTGTCATCTGAAATTAAACAATAAGGTTCATTTATAGATAGAGCCTGAATCTCGCCAATCCTTCTTGCAGTAGTGATTGCAATTAAGAAGGCAGTTTTCAAGGTAAGGTTTCTAAGGCTTACAGATTCAATTGGTTCAAACTGAGGTCCAGTAAGAAAATTTAGCACTAAGGATAAGTCCCAGGGAGCTACTGAAGGTTTCACTGAGGGCCTGATTCGGACAGTTGCTTTTACAAACCTCTTTATCCATCTATGATCCGCCAGGGATGAATCAAAGAATACACTTAGTGCTGCAATCTGGACTTTAAGGGTACTAGTCTTAAGGCCCATGTCGAACCCAGCTTGCAGGAATTCTAAGATCTGTAAGATATTAGGAGAAGATTGATTGGGAACTGCTGGACCACAGAAAGAAATAAACTTCTTCCATATCTTCAGGTATATAGCTGAGGTAACTGGTTTTCTACTGGATTGTAGAGTAGAGATTACCTTGTCCGAAAGGCCTTTTGCCCTCAAAAAGCTCCTTTCAGGATCCAGGCCGAGAGCTTGAGATCCTGTGGCTTCGGATGAAAAAGCGGCCCTTGATGGAGGAGATCTTCCTGAATGGGTAGCATTAGAGGTTCTGCTAGAGCCATCTTCTTTAGGAGCGGAAACCAGCTCTTTTTGGGCCAGAAGGGAACAATGAGAATGACCTTGGATTCGTCTCTTTGAATTTTCCGGAGAACTCTTGCAATTATAGGCAGAGGAGGAAAGGCATATGCCAGAGGAGCGTCCCACTTGTGGCTGAATGCATCTAACTTCGAGGTGGTCTCTGAATAACTGAGAGAGTAGAAAAGTTCCGCTTTCGTATTTTCCCTGGTGGCAAACAGATCCACTACAGGTATTCCCCACATCTGGGTTAGAAGCTGGAATACTTTTTGGTTCAGACACCATTCGTTGTGGTCTAGTTTTTTCCTGCTCAGAAAATCTGCCACCTTGTTGTCCTTCCCTCTCAGATGAACTGCTGATAGAGACTTGATGTTCAATTCTGCCCATGAGAATATTTCGCTCGAGAGGTCTGAAAGGTCTGGAGATCTTGTACCCCCTTGATGCTGTAGGTAGGCTATTGTCGTTGAGTTGTCCGATAGGACTTTCACGTGTTGTCCCACCAGAAGATGACTGGCTGTCTTCAGGGTTTCCAGGACTGCCCTCAGTTCTCGATAGTTGGACGACATTCTTTGGATATGAGGAGGCCAACTTCCCTGGAAGAAGGACCCTGCTATGTTCGCACCCCAGCCCTTTTGACTTGCATCTGTCTGGACTATAGATAGGGGCCAAGGATGCCATGGAACTCCCCTCTGTAGGTGTGTAGGAATGGTCCACCACACTAAGGACTGTTTGACCGCAGGAGTAATGCTGATGCAATTGTCCAGATGTAGGGGATCTTTGTCCCATGATTGTAGTATCCAACCTTGCAGGACTCTCGTATGGTTCTGTGCCCACTGGACACACTGGATGCAAGATGTTAACTGCCCCAGGAGCTTCATAGCATCTCTGATCGAGCATCTCTGGCGATGGAGAAAAACGTTGACCTGACCTACCAGGCGTTCTGACTTTTCTCTGGGAAGATAAGATTTCTGGTTCACAGAGTCCAGGAGGGTTCCCAGGAAAAGGATCTGAGTATCCGGATGCAAGGCAGACTTCTCCCAGTTTATAATCCATCCCAGATTCTGTAGCGTTTGGATTGTAAAGTCTCGGTGTAGAATAAGTTCTTCTCGATTTTTCGCTATTATGAGTAAGTCGTCCAGGTATGGAACGACCAGGACTTGATGTGTTCTTAAGAAGGCTACGACCTCTATGATGATTTTTGAAAACACTCTTGGCGCTGATGCTATCCCGAAGGGTAGAGACCTGTATTGGAAGCATAGTTTCTTCCCCTGTGGTGAGACTATTGCAAACCTCAAAACCTTTTGAGACGGAAGGTAGATAGGGACGTGGTAATACGCATCCTTCAGGTCTATCGTGCACATGTAGGCTCCTGGATGGATCAGTGTTACTGCAGACTTTATTGACTCCATCTTGAACTTCCTGTACAAGAGATGCTGGTTCAAACCTTTGAGGTTGCAAATCATCCTGTGGGATCCATTTGGCTTTTGGATGAGGAACAAGGGGGAGAAGTGACCGCCCTTCCACTTTTCTTCTGGAACAGGTGTAACTACATCCATCTGAATGAGTTTCTGGACTTCCTGAAAAATTAAAGCAGTCAACTTTTGAGACCCCAGCCTGGTCAGGATAAACTTTTGGGGAGGAAGAGATGTTAATTCTAGCTTGTACCCTTGCTTTATTATGTCCAGAATCCAAGGGTTGGATGTGATCTGGGACCATCGTGCAAGGAACCCTAGTAACCTTCCTCCCACTCTGGCGTCATTGTCTCCCAAATGAGGTGGAATTACTGGAGCTGAGGAGGAAGCCTCTACCTCTACCTCCTTTCGGATGGCTCCAGCGCCCTTGCTTGCCTTTGCCTCTGTATGAATTTTTTCGATCTCTAAAGTCCTGAAAGGGCTGTTTTCTGGGTGGTTTTTTAACCTCAGGAAACCCTTTCTTTTTGTCCGCCGCCTTCTCCAGAATAGAGTCAAGTTCAGGACCAAACACAAATTCTCCCTCAAATGGAATGCTGCAAAGTTTGGACTTTGACCTGAAATCCCCACACCATTGCCTTAGCCATAGCGCTCTTCTAGTTGCAATGGACAATGCTCCTTCTTTTGCAGAGAACCTGACGGATTCACCAGATGCATCGGCAATAAAGGCAGTAGCCGACTTTAAAGTTGGAAGAGTCTCTAACAGGAGTTCTCTGGGAGTGCCTTCCCTAATGTGATTTTCCAGCTCAGATAGCCAGAAGTACATCGTACGGGCAACCGAGGTAGTGGCTACATTCGCTTTTAGATTAAGCATAGCAGACTCCCAAGCTTTTTTAAGTAAACAGTCAGCTTTCCTATCCATAGGATCTTTTAGCTGGATAGAGTCTTCAAAGGGCAGGTCAGTGGGCTTTGTTAATTTTGTTACCTGGACATCAACCTTGGGAGGTGAATTCCAGAATTTAGTATCATTTTCGTCAAATAATAGACGATTCCTGAATTCCTTAGACACAGAAATCCTCTTTTCTGGATCTCTCCACTCTTCCTGAATGAGTTGTTTGAGAGTATCATTAATGGGGAATACTCTTTTTTTCTGGGATCTAAGGATACCAAACAGCTCATCCTGAATGGATCTAGCTTCTTCCACTTCTTCAATTTTTAGAGTATCACGAATGGCTTTAAGCAATTGGTCTAAGTCGTCAGAGGAAAACAGATATCTGGATTCCATTTTTGAAGCGGATAGAGAAGTGGATGGCTCCAATTCTAGAGAATCCTTGAAGGAGGAATTATCCTCTGAGTCAGGGTCTGATTCTGAGGCACAAATTAAGGCCCTTTTGGGTGGGGGCCCAGGGAGGCTAAGTGAGGCTATGGAGGAGGCTACAGAAGAATGGACTTCTTCTTTAATGAAAGCACGTATCTCTTCCCTAAAGCCTGTTCGCTCTTCTTTTAGAAGGTTATCCAGACATTCCTTGCATACTGGTTTTTTATAATTAGAATTAAGCCTTGTATTGCACATGTTGCATTTACGATAGGCTGATTTCTTCCCATCTTTAGAGGGATCTTTGCTCCTCACTTTCTCTTTCGGCTCCTGCCAAGAGATAAGTGACAGCTTAGTATTTACAGGGGATATAACATATATATGAATAGAGCCCCTGCCCCATTAATCTTTAAGACACTCACAGGGCCTGTAGACAGGGGATCTGATACAGAAGATTCCATGGCCAGGACCTCGCTAGAAAAGATAGATACTTCCATGGGTCCTATAATCATAGGTAAGGGGGGCTTATTCACATACAGCAGTACAATATATGCAGCATCAAGTACATTAACACATCAGCCTAGTGTACAGTACCTTATCGGCGTAGTGGTAGGCGATCTAGACCTCAGAGTCAGAGTGACTACCTGCGACCAACCTTTTAAATTTTGGCGCCGCCGAGCCCCCAAACGTCACTTCCGGTGCGACCGGAAGTCCTGTAATTCGTGTGCCGCAGCACGTGATCCGGCCTCGGCCAATCAGAGACTCCAATCGTCACTTCCGGTGCGACCGGAAGTTCACCAACGAAGCGTCGGAGCACGTGACCGGAGCCACCACGCGCGCTCCGACTTCCGGGTACCCTGGAACTACGCGGAGTCGGGGGTAGAGCCGGCACAACAGTTCCCTATGGAGCCAGGGAGGACGCGCGATGCGCCGAGGCGAGGTCCGGGAACTGGCAGGGTAAGGGTCGGCCCGTGCCTGCAGACTTGTGCTCCCCCCACTGCCCCCCTGGAGGAGGCCCGTGAGGAGAGATCTATCTCTGCTCCCTGCCCTGTGTAGGGACAGGAAGACACTGGAGTACGGATGCCGGGGTGGGGCCTTTTAACTTCTCTGCTTCCTGTCCCTACAGAGGTCAAGGGGTCATCCTCCAGGTGGGCCGTCATGGGGACGTAAGGGAAATCTATAACTTTTTTATTTTTCCACATAAAGAACTCTGTTATGGCTTATTTTCTGCGTAACAAATTGCACTTCGTAGTGATGGTATTTAATATTCTGTGGTGCGTAATGGGAAGCGGGAAAAAAATTCCAAATTCAGTGAAAATGGTGAAAAAACACATTTGCGACGTTTTCTTGTGGGCTTGGATTTTACAGCTTTCACTGTGCGCCCCAAATGACATGTCTATTTTATTCTTTGGGTTGCTACGATTTTGTGGATACCAAATTTGTATAGGTTTTATAATGTTTTCATACATTTAAAAAAATTAAAACCACCTGTACAAATTTTTTTTTTTTTAATTTTGTCATCTTCTGGCGGCAATAACTTTTTCATACTTTGGTGTACGGAGCTGTGGGTGGTGTCATTTATTGCGACTTTTGATGGCGTTTTCATTGCTATCATTTTTAGGACTGTGCGACCTTTTGATCACTTTTTATCAATTTTTTTATATTTTCCAAAATGGCAAAAAAATTTCATTTTTGACTTTGAACGCTATTTTCCGTTACGGGGTTAAACGCAGCGAAAAACCGTTATTATATTTTGATAGATCGGACATTTTCGGACGCGGCGATACCTAATGTGTTTATGATTTTTACTGTTTATTAATATTAATATCAGTTCTAGGGAAAGGGGGGTGATTTGAATTTTTAGGTTTTTTTATTATAATTTTTTTTTTTTAACTTTTTTTTACTTTTACTATTTTTCAGACTCCCTAGGGTACTTTAACCCTAGGTTGTCTGATCGATTCTACCATATACTGCCATACTGCAATATGTGATAGCACATTGTAATGAATGTGTTAAAACAAGACATCTTCGGGCCTCCGTGAGACCCGAAGCTGTCATGGCAACGGATCACCGCTCCCCGTGACGTCATCGGGGAGCGATGATCCGCGGCAAGATTTCTGAAGCCTCCGGCAGCATTGCCGGCGGCGATCGCAGTGAACGCACCCGTGATCGGTGCTAGCACCGATCGCGGGTGTTACCGGTAAGCCTTTGCTGCAATATGCAGCAAAGACTTACCGGCTATGGAGAGGGCTCGGCCCGCGAGCCCTCTCCATGCACCCGGACCCGGCGCGCGCCGTACTAGTAATCAAAGTAAATATAAACAAAATGTTTTATTTTCAGCAAAAACCAAAATTGCGAAGGTCAAAGGAATAACCTTTTATATAAGATGGATATAAGGATGTACAGATTTGATAATAGTAGTAACAGTAATGATAAGCCTATATCTTTCATTACAACTTAAAGCAACCAATTCAACTACATTATTAAAATAATTATTATAAAACATTATTAAAATGCTTTTGCCTAATTTTGGAGCAGGATAAAAATTTAAAGTGACAATAGAAGTAAAAGGGGCATTGGCACTGCTCTCATGCACCTTATAATTCCACGCGTGATTGGACCACAGCAAAGTTGGAGTCTTGTGACTGGCATCCACTGCAGGAACGTGAAGACAACGGGGGTGCTCAGTGTAGAAGTGCAGCTATCGCAGGTAGATGAAGAAAAGAAAGACCGCGGCACTCACCGGAGACTCTTCAAGGTTTATTCAAACATACACAGGCGGTACAGGACGCCGACATGCGGCAAGGCGACAGGCCGTTTCGCGCTAAGTAAATGGAGTCAGATATATCTCTTAAAAGGCACCCACAATTCAATTGGGCCTTTAGCCCCTTCCCACTCTGCGACGGATATATCTGTCGTGGTGCTGATGCCAGCTCAGCTCTGGATCGAGGGCGAATCGGCATCGGGATACATAGTGTAATTCCCGCAGTTGGATTGGGCCCCCGATTGCGGATGTCTAACCCGTTAAATGTGGCGGTCAGTGCAACCACAGCATTTAACATGCCTTCCGAAAGTCTTTCGCCCACGACCCCCCCCCCCCCGCACAGTCTTCACAGGGTGCCGATCGTTGCTATGACAGCCCTAGGGTCCAATCAGGTTGCTTGTTCATGTCCCATAGTAGAAATAGTAAAAAAAAAGTTAAAAAAAATGTTTTTCAATAAAAAAAATAAAAAATAAATCAATAAAAATGCCCATAATCCCCATAACATATAAAGAGACATATAACATAAAAAAAATTAAATCATAACACAAACCCCACATACATAGTATCACCGCGTCCGTAACAACCGGTATAATAAAATTAAATAATTATTGAACCCACAGAATGAACACCGCTAAAAAAAAACTTTTAAAAATCCGCAAAAAATTATGATTTTTACCTATTGAATCCCACAAAAAATGTAATAAACATATCCTGCAAAAAAACAAGCCATCAACCAGCTCCATAGCCAAAAAAGTAAAAATGTTATGCCACTTGGAAGACGGGAAGGAAAAAATTTAGATTTTTCCCCACATTAGTGTTTTATATGGCAAATTTAGTAAAATGTAAGAAAAAAATATTCGCCTGGTATCCCCGTAATCGTATCGACCCATAGAATAAAGATAACATGATTATTAGGCTAAACGGTGAACACCAAAAGAAAAAAAGAAAAAAATGTAAAAAATCCGGTACAGAATTGATACTTTTCCCAAATTTTCAACAATAGGGGATCCAATCCCAAAATGGTAACATTGGAAAAAGCATCTCATCCCGCAAAAAAAAAAAAAATGCCATCACAAGGCCCCAATAACGAAAAAGCTAAAACTTTATTGCCCACAAAAGGGGCCAATGAGGAAACTAAAATCCTGGCAGCTGCAGGTCCAGCCTTCCCTCCTGCGCCTTGTTGTGCACCCATAAAACAAGAAATGGCCACATGTGGGGGGGGTCTCTGTACTCGGGAGAAATTGCATAACAAACTGTAAAGTGGGTCTTCTCTTTTTATCTTTTCGAAATGTGTAAATTTTAAGGCTAAATGAACGTATAACCGATAAAATTTGACCATTCTAAATTTCATTTTGATTCAATCACTATGAAGATCTTAAGGGGTTAACAATCTTCCTAAAAGCTGTTTCTAATAGGTTGAGGGGTGCAGATTTGAAAATGGGTTGATTATATAGGGGGGTTTTGATGTTAAATTTGTAAAATTTCATTCACAACCGTATTTAACCCTAAAATAGTCAATTCTGAACATATGGAAAACTGATATTCGATTTGTAAGCCACTTGACATCAAAATAAATTATCCAGACATTTCAAAAATGATGAAAATGTAAAGTAGACATATGGGAAATGTTATTCAGCAATTTATTAAGGTGATAAATCTATTTGCCTGAAAACGCAAGGATTTTGAAATTCGAAAATGGCAAATTTTTCAAAAAAATTCTACATTTTTCTTTTATTTTTTGTAAATGAACACAAAACTTATCAGCCAAAATTTACCAATAAAATGATGTACAACATGTGAGGATAAAAACAATCTCAGAATAGTTTTTGATAAGTAACGGTGTTCAAAAGTTATAACCATTTAAAGCAGTGGTTCTCAACCTTTCTAATGCCGTGACCCCGCAATATAGTTCCTCATGTTGCGGTGACCCCAAACCAAAAAATAATTGTGGTGGCTACTTAAAAACTGTAATTTTGCTACATTTATGATTCGAAATGTAAATACCTGATATGCACTATGTATGCTCAGTGATACAAATCAAACATAATTTAAACATGGTGATTAATCAATATTTAATTATATGTTGAGAAATATTTATTACTTATTGCAATAAATAACATTTCACCATGACATAGCTTGGGTTTAACCCCTTCCCGACGCGCGCCGTACTAGTACGGCGCGCGCCGGGTCCCGGTGCATGGAGAGGGCTCGCGGGCCGAGCCCTCTCCATAGCCGGTAAGTCTTTGCTGCATATTGCAGCAAAGGCTTACCGGTAACACCCGCGATCGGTGCTAGCACCGATCGCGGGTGCTTTCACTGCGATCGCCTCCGGCAATGCTGCCGGAGGCTTCAAAAAGATGGCGCCGCATGGGCGCCGCCATCTTGGCGCGGATCTCCGCTCCCCGATGACGTCACGGGGAGCGGTGATCCGTTGCCATGACAGCATCGGGCCTCACGAAGGCCCGAAGCTGTCTCGTTTTAACCTATTCATTACAATGTGCTATCAGCACATTGTAATGAATGAGGAGTAAAATCCCCATATACTGCCATATTGCAGTATGGCAGTATATGGTAGGATCGATCAGACAACCTAGGGTTAAAGTACCCTAGGGAGTCTGAAAAATAGTTAAAGTGAAAGTAAAAAAAAGTTTAAAAAAAAAAAATTATATTAAAAAAACCTAAAAATTCAAATCACCCCCCTTTCCCTAGAACTGATATTAATATTAATAAACAGTAAAAATCATAAACACATTAGGTATCACCGCGTCCGAAAATGTCCGATCTATCAAAATATAATAACGGTTTTTCACTGCGTTTAACCCCGTAACGGAAAATAGCGTCCAAAGTCAAAAATGACATTTTTTTGCCATTTTGGAAAATATAAAAAAATTAATAAAAAGTGATCAAAAGGTCGCACAGTCCCAAAAATTATAGTAATGAAAACACCATCAAAAGTCGCAAAAAATGACACCACCCTCAGCTCCGTACACCAAAGTATGAAAAAGTTATTAGCGCCAGAAGATGGCAAAATCAAAAAAAAAATTTTTGTACAGGAGGTTTTAATTTTTTTAAATGTATGAAAACATTATAAAACCTGTACAAATGTGGTATCCCTGTGATCGTAGCAACCCAAAGAATAAAGTAGACCTGTCATTTGGGACGCAGAGTGAAAGCTGTGAAATCCAAGCCCACAAGAAAACGTCGCAAATGTGTTTTTTCACCATTTTCACTGCATTTGGAATTTTTTTCCCGCTTCCCAGTACGCGCCATGGAATATTAAATACCGTCACTACGAAGTGCAATTTGTTACGCAGAAAATAAGCCATAACAGAGCTCTTTATGTGGAAAAATAAAAAAGTTATAGATTTTTGAAGGTGGGGTGTGAAAAATGGAAGTGAAAAAACTAAAAAAGGCCAAGTCGTTAAGGGGTTAAATACAACAACAATTCCAAAAATATAACATTTCACCATGGCACAGCATGGGTTTAAATATAACAACAGTAATATAACAGTAAACAGTGCAATATTTTGAAACGGAATGCTGCCGAATTCAGTGAGATGGTTGTGGTTGCTTCTTGCTTACCAATTCAGAAATTCTTGGGTCAGTCTTTGCAAGGGCACAGCGGAGATCATTTTCCACAGCAAGTCTACTTCGGTATTTAGATTTGATTACCAGCAAGCTGGAAAACCCTGTTCCGCAAAGATATGTCGTTGGAAAAGGAAGAAGAAGACGCAGCACAGTCTCAGACAGAATAGGATATAACTGTAAACACTTTATCCAAAATGTTGTCAGTGGCATAGTAGAGAAATCTGTTCTCGCTGCATCATTGTTAATTAGGTCAATGAACTCTTCTTGCGCCGTCTCCGGAACATCTTCAACTTTGACTGTGAATGGACTTCTGGCAAGTGCAAATGGGGTGTCAGGTAGATTAGGAAAGTATGATGAAATTTCATCTGCAAGCATGTGCAAATGTTCTTTCACGGAAGTGATCATCTTAATTTTTTTGTCTGGTTCAATGTCGTGTTCCTCAAAGAAGGCAGATAATGTAGGAAACATGTAAATTTTATTTGTATCCAATTTATTTATCCACAGCTGAAGTTTCATTTGGAATGATCTAATTTTTTCAGACAAATCGAGGCACGTTGCATTTGTTCCTTGCAGGGATAAATTTAAGTCATTCAAGATGACAAAGATGTCCACCAAGTAAGCTATTTTCAGCAGCTCAGTTTTATCACTAAAAAGTGCTTCGAATTGAGGTCTTCCTTTCTGATTAAAAAAATGTTTTCAGTTCATCACGAAGCTCAAAGACGCATTTTAAAACTTTTCCTCTTGACAACCATCTGACTTCAATGTGGAACAACAGAGCATTGTTCGGCACATCTAGCTCGTTGCACAGTTGCCCAAACAACCGACTGTTTAAGGCGCTTGACTTAACAATATTGACACATGTTGTGACGCTTTTCATAACTTCTTGTAAATCTTGCGGCAGTGTCTTAGTTGCTAATATTTGGCGATGTATCATACAGTGTGTTCCGATTGCTTTTGGCGATTCATTTTGAACCAAGCGTTGAAATCCTGAGCGACATCCTAACATAGCGGGGGCACCATCTGTGCAAACACCGCAAACCTTTTCCCAGGAGATGTTATGCGCTTTTAGAAAAGCACCAACTGTGTCAAAAACATCATGTGCAGTTGTTGTTGTTTCAAGCGGTTTGCAAAAAAGAAACTCATCTTTAAAGTCGCCATCATTAATATACCTTGCATATACCAATAACTGTGCACAGTTTGCCACGTCTGTGGATTCATCCAGCTGGATACTGAAAATGGGTAGTGGTGCAGATTTAATTTTCTGGATCACTTGATCAAGAATATCGCCAGACATGTCCTCTATTCTTCTGCGGACAGTGTCTTTAGATAAGGAAATTGCATTCAATTTCTGAACATATTCATTTCCAATCATCACTCGAATTATGTCTTTTGCAGCTGGCAACAGTAAAACCTGGTGTGAGGTTTCATAGCTCTGGCGATTCTGAGTGCCACCAAATATGACGCTTCAACAGCTGCCACATTGTGTTTGTGGTACTGGCCCCCAGTGTCAAATCTAGATTTCTTGAGTCCATCAGCTTTGCTTCTAAAATAGTCGATATTCTTGCCAGCAAAGCTTGGATGCTTACTATCAAAATGGCGTTTTAGTTTGTTCGGCTTCATAGATTCAGCTGATAGAACTTCACAACAAATAACACATTGTGGTTTCTCAATTCCTGCTGTAATTATTGAGGTAAAACCATACTGCAAGAAATCCTCAGTGTATTTTCTTTTCCTAATATTCTTGTCTCCGCGATCCATTGTCATGAGACGGTTTGCTAAGGAAAAAATAAAAGTTGGTCGCATCTGAAGAGTTTATTAAAGTTTCCTATTATTTACTATTCACTGTGGGGACATGTATCACTCCTTTTTGATTTCTTTTCTTTGTTTTGTGAGACTTTTTGTGCTACTTTTTGCGTGCAGAATCAAGCAGCGCACCAAAGTTAGCGGCCTCAAGATTATAATGCAGTTGCCGTATGTATCTTCGTAGACCAGATGTTTGTTAAACTTGAGCATCTTTTGGGCTTGGAATTGTCCCATTCTTAATAAGAATAAGTCGCAAAACAGAGCACGCTAGACCCAGACTTACTTTTGGTAAACTACTGTTTGGGACAAAAAAGTTGCACACCACAAAAAGTAGCAAAAGTGAGACTAAACAGGCAACTCATCACATGCATCACAAAGGGGAAAAACTTAAGATACATTGCAATGATTAAGTAGCCAACTTCAGGAAACTTGAAAAAGTGGCAGCCGAAAAACTATGATACATGTGCCCCTCTGTTCTATTCAACGCTTGTTACTATGACCAGGGGGCCATATTCACATGCTTAACTAATGGATCTGTTTTTTCCAGAATTGTGGCAAGTTTTCTATATAAAACAGTGTGAACTACATCATAGGATACATTGCAGTTTCTGCACAGCATGGCATCTTTCAGGGCGCTTTCACACTACGAAGTAGTGATTTCTGCAGTGGAATCCACAATCTCATAGTATCATAGTTTATATGTTTGACAAAAGACATGTCCATCAATTTCAACCAAGGCAGGGAAGGGATTGGATGAGGAAGAGACTCATGGGAAAAAATTATATATAACATAACCATCAATGTTATTTAGGTGTAAAAAGGCATCTAGGCCTTTCTTGAAGCTCTCTGCTGTCCCTGCTGTGACCAGCGCCTGAGGCAGGCTATTCCACAGACAGTTCTCATAGTAAAAAAGCCCTGTCGCCTCTGGTGATTAAACTTCAATGGGAGACCCATGAATTCAGCAGAAGAGAGATCCTTTGTACGGCAGAAATTAAGTTCTGATGCACGTCTCTCCTATTCAAGTCAAACGGAGACCGGAGAAGACTCAGATATATAGAGCATGTTGCTTAAATTTTTCCGTGCTAGGAAAAACCCTAGAATGGAAAAATAAGCAACATGCTCTATATTTGAAAAGTATCGGCCGCAGCCTCCCATTGACTTAAATTGGAGAGAAAGATGTGTCGGAAACATCATTGGGGAACAGTCTGAACTACATCTTATAGTGGTCTCTTATAGTATAAGACCAATGAAGTTCACACTGTGTAAATGTATGGTGCTTTGTGTACTGTGTAGTGATTACACACAAAGCACCTTACACTTAGGCCTCATGCACACGACCGTAGGGGTACGTACGTACGGCTGCAAGCCTGCAGACATACATACCCCATAGGCAGGTAAAGGGCGTACAGAGCGATACGGTACCGCACGGGGAAAAGATAGGACAAGTCCTGTCTTTCCCCGTGTTACGGCGCTGTGCATTCCTATGGAGGGGTCACCCCTCCTCCTCTCCATGGTGCCCGGCGGCCATATGTTTGTCTGAATTCGTCTACATTCAGGCAAACGTACGCCCACCGATATGTTCCCCATTATGGAGAGAAGTGGTGACCCCTATCCATTGTGATGCACGACGCTGTAACACAGGGAAAGATAGGTCCTATTTCTTCCCCGTGTACGTTGCTGGATGGTGCCGCACATGGGGGAGGGGGGGGGCTTATGTATGACATGTGGGGGACGTATGTACGGCCAAAAGCTTGTGGCCATATATATACATCCCCCCTATCGTGTGAATACAGTATTGTGTGTGTAATTGTACATTGTGAACCTTATTAGAATTTCAGGCTGTCTCGGCTCGTTTCTGTCCTCCTCTAATAGCTGCAGCAAACTTCTCTCGGATCACCACTTGTAGAAGTGTAATGCGACGTAGTCCGGCTCTTGCTGACGTCATCAATGGGCGGACGCAGCAAGTGCTGGACCCGTGTATTGAA
Organism: Engystomops pustulosus; assembly: GCF_040894005.1. Taxonomy (NCBI): domain Eukaryota; kingdom Metazoa; phylum Chordata; class Amphibia; order Anura; family Leptodactylidae; genus Engystomops; species Engystomops pustulosus. Next base: position 61,728,508 of record NC_092413.1, read on the forward strand.
CTGTTACTGTCAGTGGTGTGTGGGGCGTGCCAGACGAGTGATGACATCTGCACATGCGCGCATATATTCAGTTTGGAACGCACGTCCATAATGGCTTGCGTTCCAGCTGAATAGCGCTGCAGATTACATAGTGCGGCTTCTCAGCACCTAAAGCCATCGGAAATGAGGTTTTTCCGATGGCTTTAGGCGACCCCTGTGATTTGGTCGTTCGACCCCCGCTGGGGTCGCGACCCACAGGTTGAGAACCGCTGATTTAAAGAGACGCAAATTTAGAATACAAAAAATGGGGCTGAGCTTTAAGCTATAAACTGGCTGTGTCCTTAAGGGGTTCATCTCTCCCAGTCTATTTACAAGCACCGATAATGATCAGACAAATTATAACTGGTTGCATTTTCCAGGCAACCACAAGTGTGGACATTCACTGTGTCTAGTGTGCGGCGGTATTGTCACAAGCAATACATAGGGTGCACAATAAATTCTCTCAAAACATGTATTAGAAAACATTTATCAGACATTAAAAATACTAATTCGACAAACATACATGCTGCATCAAAACATTCTAGGGAAATACACCAAGGAAATGTGAGCTTCTTTACATGAAAGGGAATAGAAAAGGTAAAAAGACCAATTGGGGGGGGGGGATCATATAGATTTTTTTTATAATGAATAGAGAAACATCCTGGATGTTTGTGCTAAAAACTACCCAACAATACGGTATGAATCTGAGACGAGAGTTGATTTTGTGTTATTACTAAATTTCATTGGTGAGATGGTAGAGTAAATTATGAAGAACAAGTAAATCGTTGGTTTGTAACAGGAGAACAATAACGATCATGGCATTTGTTTATTTTTATAACCATGGTGTTAAATTGTTGCCTCTAGCATTCTATAGTAGGAAAGAGGCAGCATACATATGCTAAAAACTTAACAATAATTGGAAAAAGAAGTCAAACCAGTTGCCTAGAAATGACGGTGCAAAGAGAGAAGGGAAGGAATGGGGGTCCGATATTCCTTATGGTCAAAATAGTCTAAAGGTTTTTCCCCTCTGCATCCATGTCTTTCAGGAATAAAATGTCAAAATCGATGTGAAAGCACATCCAAGTAAACAGTACCTTAGATCCGATAATAGATGAGGTGGAAAGGTACGGTCATCGAGGTCTCTATGTACCCTTTGCTCTGCGGCGTTCTCGAGAGTCCCGTAGTTCCACTTACAGTGTGTAGCGGGCGACTGTGTAGACTTCTTCTACCTCCGACTGGGAGCTCAGTCACAGCACTTTTGGTTCCGCCTTGATCCGCAATCATACGTGTGGAAAGAGATACGAGACAATAGTGCAGCACAGCTTCTATTTGAAAAAGGTATTTTTAATGTTATACTCACAAAAAATCGTTAAAAACAGGCCTTAAAAGTAATATATGATGCACGTTCGGCGTTGTCTATCCGACTCCAGTTTCGCAAATAGCGGCTTCTTCCGGGGCTGGCCGCCGTGCATATGTTGTGATTTTTTATAGTCACCTATACAACGCGCTAAATTTAGAAAGGTGGAACATATATTGCTGTATGCTCTATATAATAAATAGATAACATCTGCAAGATGTATTGTTAAAGTGTCGGTGCAGAATACATTAATATAGTGATACAAAAATCCAAATAAAAAACATGATAAAAGACTATATAAAAAGCATATAATGTCTGAGAGACCGTAATTATGTTAATGAATAATTAAAGAAAACACTTAATTTCAAAATCGGCATTTAAGCCATGTGGTAATAGTGTTTTTAACTGGAAAATCCAGAAGGATTTCTCCTCTCCTCTCCAATGGGGAGATATGTGTTCTATGGCCATGAATGAAATACCTTTAGGGTTTTTTATCATCGAATTCCTTTTTTTAATATTTCTAAGATGCTCTCCTATTCGGGTTTTCAGTTTCCTTCTGAATCTAACATCAAACTATTCAAATCAGCATTTGAGAACTCTGTTAACCTTTTAATACTTTCTCTGGAAGCAAACAAATATGGATTGAAAAATTTTAGATGGACACATTCAGAAGGAATTTGAGGTAAATATACATCCCAAAATTATTGCCCTGCTTCTTCCGAGTACGGCAATAAAAGACATGTGGATGTCAACTGCTGTTTCGTCGCACAGCGATGTCCAGAATTAGTGCTTTTGGATTTTTGGCGGCCAATTTGGCTACAAATGTTTTGTGGTGCCACAGTGTTCTTAAAGAGCCCCTGAAGTAACAGTACAACCCCCAAAGATGTCACCATTTAGGAAACTACACACCTATTAGAATTTATCTGGGCTTGTGGTGAACATTTTAACCCCCAACATCCTGGTGAAAATCTAATGCAAAGTAAATGGTGCATAGCAAAAATTGCATTTTTATCTCAAAAATTGCATTTTAGTGCCCAATATATTGTGCCCAATTCATGTCTCTTTAGACAAACACCCCAAAAATCACTCTGCGGGTTTTCCCTAGTACGACAATACCACAAATGTGCCAATAATTCACAAGCTGGGCAGAGCTGAGAACGAAAAGAACAAAATTTTGCTTTTAGAGTTCAGTTATCACACGTTTTGGAGTTGGAGTGCCATGTCCTGTTCGCAGAGCCCGTGAGGTACCAGTGCAATAGAAACAACTGAAAAAATACACCATTTTGGAAACTAGACACCTCAAAGAATTTATCTGGGGATGTGGTGAGCATTTTAACCCCCACCATGCTGGTCTAAATCTAATGACTATAAAAGACCCCTGGGGGACATTTTCACCTTTTTTTTTATTTTACTCCATTTTATTTATTTCTTTTGCTTTTACAAGTTTTCCCCTGTAACTGTAAGTGCCTCAGTTACAGGGTAAATGACCACCTGTCACTGGGGACTCGTCTCACAGCTGTATTGAGTCTAATTAGACCCAGTAGCTCTGATTAACCCCTTTAGACCCGGTGGTCACGCGAACACCGAGTCTATGGAGCTGGCGCCTGCAGCGGCTCAGCTCCTCTATACATTCAGCATGATGCCTGAGGAGCGGAGAAGGGAGAAGCGGTAACGAACCGCATCTCCCTTCTCCCTAGGGTCTCTGGGTGCCTCTGATTCTGGTCCTGCTCCTGCGAATAGCGCAGGGGAGCAGCAGAAAACTGAAGCGACGTCTAAAGATTTTAATTTTAACTTTAGGCGTCAGCGGGTGGTCGTAAACGAGTTAAAATTAGGGGTCTCGGCTTATGCTCGAGTATATACAGTAGTTGCCAAGGAGAATGGTTTATAGAGGCCCCATTACGTATGCTGTATGTTTAAGGCTTAATATTTTAGTATTTTTATGAATGCTGAATTTGAGATCAGACACAAAACATACGTCATATTACAGCAACTTTAATGTCATGTACTGTCATGGGGGGGGGGGATTCTGCCGGTGTAATCGCATCTCTTTGTTATTTATGCACTTCTGAGGACGCATCCAAACAATACTAAGGATGTAGAAAGGTTAGCTGTTTAAAAAATTGGCAGACTGATGATTTGTCTCCATCCAGTTATGTGGCACTATTTAAACTGTGTCCGGACAAACTTTCTCAGGCTCAAAGTACATAAACAAGTTCAATACAGAACATTCTGACTTAAGACCATTACACTTGTCCACTCTACTGGCCAATTCCTGAAATATATGTATTTTTCCAGAGACTAGTCCAAATGTTTTAATAAAGAATCAATAAAGAGAATTCCATACATTTTAAACGTTTGTATTTAGGCAGCTGTTTTAAATGTTTATATAAAAAACATAAACCTTATTCTACCTAAAGTGAGTTTTTCCAAAAAGTGCAAGAAGGAGCAGCTTTCCCATAATTCTTCACACTACTTATTTTAATTTCGTCTTTTTCTGTTCTTTCATTATGTTTGTATGAAGATGACATTTATCTTTTGAAGTTTATTTTTTTTCATGTTCCTTGTACTGTTCTGGTCTGTCTTTTCCTTTTTTCATTGCTTCACCAAGGTGTGCTGTCTGTGGCTTCTTGCATGTGCGGCCTTTCTAGTTTATATTCTGAGTCTGTGAAAAAACTGCGCTCTTCTAACATATGTAAGTCATCGTCTTACAGTAAAGCACTAAAAACAATACTGTGTGTGTTACCTGAATAATATGGGTGTTCTACAATATTAATGTTTGATTTTTCCTTTTTCTAGTCTAATGTGTCCATAATAAAGTGTGTATGGTTCAGTGGTACACATGTGCCAACTGTACGCTTCTCTTTGTTAACTTATTGTATATACTCGAGTATAAGCCGACTTGAGTATAAGCCGATACCCCTAATTTTACGACCAAAAACTGGGAAAACCTATTGACTCGAGTATAAGCCGTGGGTGGGAAATGCATTGGTCACAGACCCCCCCAGTATATAGCCAGCCAGCCCCCTATAATATACAGCCTGCCCCCTGCAGTATACAGCCACCCCAGCGTGCCCCCAGTAGTATACAGCCACTCCAGCCTTCCCCGAGTAGTATACAGCCTTCCCCCAGTAGTATACAGCCACCCCAGCCTGCCTCAAGTAGTATACAGCGTGCCCCCAGTAGTATACAGCGTGCCCCCAGTAGTATACAGCGTGCCCCCAGTAGTATACAGCCACCCCAGCATGCCCCCAGTAGTATACAGCCACCCCAGCATGCCCCCAGTAGTATACAGCCACCCCAGCCTGCCCCCAGTAGTATACAGCCACCCCAGCCTGCCCCCAGTAGTATACAGCCACCCCAGCCTGCCCCCAGTAGTATACAGCCACCCCAGCATGCCACCAGTAGTATACAGCCACCCCAGCATGCCCCCAGTAGTATACATCCACCCCAGCCTGCCCCAGTAGTATACAGCCACCCCCGCCTGTCCCCAGTAGCATACAGCCTGCCCTCAGTATTATACAGCCTGCCTCCAGTAGTATACAGCGTGCCCCCAGTAGTATACAGCGTGCCCCCAGTAGTATACAGCCACCCCAGCGTACCCCGAGTAGTATACAGCCTTCCCCGAGTAGTATACAGCCTTCCCCGAGTAGTATACAGCCTTCCCCGAGTAGTATACAGCCTTCCCCGAGTAGTACACAGCCTTCCCCGAGTAGTATACAGCCTGCCCCCAGTAGTATACAGCCTGCCCCCAGTAGTATACAGCCTGCCCCCAGTAGTATACAGCCACCCCAGCCTGCCCCCAGTAGTATACAGCCACCCCAGCCTGCCCCCAGTAGTAAACAGCCACCCCAGCCTGCCCCCAGTAGTATACAGCCACCCCAGCCTGCCCCCCAGTAGCATACAGCCTGCCCCCCAGTAACATACAGCTTGCCTCCAGTAGTATACAGCCACCCCAGCCTGCCCCGAGTAGTATACAGCCTGCCACCAGTAGTATAAAGCCACCACAGCCTGCCCCCAGTAGTATACAGTCAGCCCAGAATTAAAACATTTTTGTGCTGAAAAACTCAGCTTATACACGAGTATATACGGTATATGAATTTTGTAGTGTAAAAGTTCACTTGTTTAAGCTAGAGAGACACTTTTTTATTTTTTTAAAATAACATATAATGTATGAGACACTTGTGTATGAGTGGCTTAATAGAAATGCATCTGTCCTTGGTGAGGGAGTCTATTTAACCTTTGCTTGTCATAGCTGCCCTAAGAAAAAACTAAGAACTTTCCCCTTGGCACATTTGAAGTCTGGCTGTCAGTTTGCCACATGCCATGGAGCACAGTCATCTTAGCACAAAATACAAAGTGACAATGTATCTTTCCTTTTGCGGGCGCTTACTCTGCTGCAGTCATCTTGTGTTATCACCAGAAGGACAGTTCTTTGACCTTTTGCATCTATTCCTATCTAGCACAGCTCTGAATGTGATATGTGAAATTTTCACAATATCACAGGCTAAATTTGTAATTTTATTTTTCGAGTGTTTTTTTTTCATTGTATTAAATCTTACATGCATATAAACATCTCCAGGAATTCAATAACGACATAATACTAAGGTATTAGGTGTAGATCTTTTTTAATGATTCAGATGATTTATAGGGCAAATCCTTAATTAATTTTTTTCATGTTACAGCTGGTCTATGTGACATAAGTGAGACTACCACAACCTCAGAAGATCGTTGCAAATCCCCCACCTCCGGTAAGGTGATTCTGTGAGCCTGATCTTATCTGCTTGGCTTTCTAATTTGTAATATAACAGTACTACTTATTATTCCCATTTGTTGTTTACAAGTGAACAAAATAACAACAGCATGTAAACTTTTGTTTAATACCTTATCTCTGCACCTGTTCTCCACCTTAATGACCAGGCCATTTTTTTGTCATTTTTGTCATTATAGTTGTATGGGGTGTTGTTTTTAAAAGTTTTTAATAGCACAATTTTGTCATATTGATAAACTTTTAATAACCCTTTCTATATAGTATATTTAAAAATGAGCATAAATCTGATGTTTTTTTTCTAATTTATTACATGATTTCCACTTAAACTCTTGTATAATGCACTGCACTACTTATGTAGTGCAGTGCATTATACTGTAGGTTGCTGACATTCTGTAGGTTACTGGCATTCTGTTAGGCTGTCACTCCCTGGCGTCCTTCGATAGACCCTGGGCTGCCATGTGACACCATTTGTATGCCACGATTGCATCTGTGCGGTGCTGATGGGGGTCCATTTTGACCACCGTGTCTAAGTAGTTTAATTGCAGCTTTTCCTATCCCAGGTATTAGTGTCAAGGATGCAGGGCCGGTGGAATGGTGGTGGGGTCCCTCCCCACAAATTTTTTTATTGCAGTAAATGTTGCATTTCCCCCAGTAATATATATATATATATATATATATATATATATATATATATATATATAGGCAGTTCCTGGGTTAAATACAAGGTAGGTTCCATAGGTTTGTACTTAAGTTGAATTTGTATGTAAACTATACTTTTTTTTTTGCCCCAGTGAAAATTGAAGTTTCATTTTTTTTTTTTGCTGTAATTGGAGCAGGGATTATCAATAAAGCTTCATTACAGTCAATTTACCATATTTTTCTGACTACAGGCAGTCCCCGGGTTACGTGCAAGATAGGGTCCGGAGGTTTGTTCTTAAGTTGAATTTGTATGTCGAAACTGTATATTTTATGTCCCCCACACAGCCCCACAGTAAGTAATGTGCCCCCACAGCCCCCCAGTAAGTAATGTGCCCCCACACAGCCCCCACAGTAGCTAATGTGCCCCCACACAGCCCCCCCAGTACCTAATGTGCCCCCACACAGCCCCCCCCCCTCAGTAGCTAATGTGCCCCCACACAGCCCCCTCAGTAGCTAATGTGCCCCCACACAGACGCTCCAGTAGCTAATGTGCCCCCACACAGACGCTCCAGTAGCTAATGTGCCCCCACACAGACCCTCCAGTAGCTAATGTGCCCCCACACAGCCCCCCCAGTAGCTAATGTGCCCCCACACAGCCCCTCCAGTAGCTAATGTGCCCCCACACAGCCCCCTCAGTAGCTAATGTGCCCCCACACAGCCCCCCCAGTAGGTAATGTGCCCCCACACAGCCCCCCCCAGTAGGTAATGTGCCCCCACACAGCCCCCCCCAGTAGGTAATGTGCCCCCACACAGCACCCACAGTAGCTAATGTGCCCCCACACAGCCCCCCACAGTAGCTAATGTGCCCCCACACAGCCCCCCACAGTAGCTAATGTGCCCCCACACAGCCCCCCCAGTAGCTAATGTGCCCCCACACAGCCGCCTCAGTAGCTAATGTGCCCCCACACAGACCCTCCAGTAGCTAATGTGCCCCCACACAGACCCTCCAGTAGCTAATGTGCCCCCACACAGACTCTCCAGTAGCTAATGTTCCCCCACACAGCCCCCCCCCAGTAGCTAATGTGCCCCACACAGCCCCCCCAGTAGGTAATGTGCCCCCACACAGCCCCCCCAGTAGCTAATGTGCCCCCACACAGCCCCCCCCAGTAGGTAATGTGCCCCCACACAGCCCCCCCCAGTAGGTAATGTGCCCCCACACAGCCCCCCCCAGTAGCTAATGTGCCCCCACACAGCCCCCCCAATAGCTAATGTGCCCCCACACAGCACCCACAGTAGCTAATGTGCCCCCACACAGCACCCACAGTAGCTAATGTGCCCCCACACAGCCCCCCAGTAGCTAATGTGCCCCCACACAGCCCCCCCAGTAGCTAATGTGCCCCCACACAGCCCCCCCAGTAGCTAATGTGCCCCCACACAGCCCCCCCAGTAGCTAATGTGCCCCCACACAGCCCCCCCAGTAGCTAATGTGCCCCCACACAGCCCCCCCAGTAGCTAATGTGCCCCCACACAGCCCCCGCAGTAGCTAATGTGCCCCCACACAGCCCCTCCAGTAGCTAATGTGCCCCCACACAGCCCCCCCAGTAGGTAATGTGCCCCCACACAGCCCCCCCAGTAGGTAATGTCCCCCACACAGCCCCCCCAGTAGCTAATGTGCCCCCACACAGCCCCCCCAGTAGCTAATGTGCCCCCACACAGCCCCCCCAGTAGCTAATGTGCCCCCACACAGCCCCCCCAGTAGGTAATGTCCCCCACACAGCACCCACAGTAGCTAATGTGCCCCCACACAGCCCCACTTATTTAATGATGCAGGTCTATGTGTTCACTGTGTGTTTCCCCGGCAGGTCATGTGACCATGACATCATCACAGGTCCTTCAGAGAATTATTCCTCCGGAGGCTGCAGCTCCTGCTGGGGAAAGCAGTGACTGCACTCCTTCTCATCACGATCTGTGGAGATCGTGATGAGAGAGAGGAGGATGCACAGGGGAGATCCGGGGCTCCAGCCAAAAGATCCGGGGCAAGAGCCCCGGATCTTTTGACCTAGAGACGCCCCTGCCTGAGACTGGTGAAGCTTTTTGAATGCTATACTATAGAGGTCAGAGGGGTCTGTCTGTAACTATGGCTTGTCTGTAAGTCGGGTGTCCTTAAGTAGAGGACCGCCTGTATAAGACGCACTGGACCATAAGACGCACCTAGGTTTTAGAGGAGGAAAAATGAGAAAAAATATTTTTTCCCCAAATACAGGCGGTCCCCTACTTAAGATCACCTGACTTACATACGACCCCTAGTTACAAACGGACCTCTGGATTTTGGTAATTTACTGTACTTTGGTCCTAGGCTACAATAAACAGCTGTAACAGTTATCAATGGTGCCTGTTATTAAGATTTATAGTTAATCCTGGTTCTTATGACAATCCAACATTTTTAAAATCCAATTGCCACAGAGACCAAAAAAATTTTGACTGGGGTTGCAATAATAAAGTATACGGTTCCGACTTACATACTAACTCAACTTAAGAACAAACCTACAGAACCTATCTTGTACGTAACCCGGGGACTGCCTGTAGTATGCTAAAATATTTAATAAAGTACCAGTAAAGTAACTGGACGGGACAGTGCAGCCATGTTACTCTTTGGAGAGGGGCAGGGACAAGCAGCGCTCAACCCCTCCTCCTCTCCCGGACACCACTGTCTATCTTTAGATAGAATTATGCTGGCATGTAGTCAGGGGGTCTCAAGAGGTACCAGAGCTGTATAGGTATGAGTATATGTGACAATGGTCACAAGAGCTTACAATCAATGAGGAGGAGGGGGACAAAGGAGGTGACGGCGCTTGTACAATGGTCACAAGAGCTTACAATCTATGAAGAGGAGGATACACAGGAGGTGACAGTGCTTGTACAATGGTCACAGGAGCTTACAATCTATGAGGAGGATGAGAGGACACAGGACTTGTACAATGGTCACAAGAGCTTACAATCTATGGGGAGGGGACACAGGAGGTGATAGTCCTTGTACAATGGCCTCAAGAGCTTACAATCTATGGGGAGGGGTCACAGGAGGTGACAATCCTTGTACAATGGCCACAAGAGCTTACAATCCATGGGGAGGGGACACAGGAGGTGACAGGCCTTGTACAATGGTCACAAGAGCTTACAATCTATGGGGAGAGGACACAGGAGGTGACAGTCCTTGTACAATGGCCACAAGAGCTTACAATCTATGGGGAGGGGACACAGGAGGTGACAGTCCTTGTATAATGGCCACAAGAGCTTACAATCCATGGGGAGGGGACACAGGAGGTGACAGTCCTTGTACAATGGTCACAGGAGCTTACAGTCTATGAGGAAGAGAGGACACAGGAGGTGACAGTGCTTGTACGATGGCCACAAGAGCTTGGTCTGTGGGGTAAGGCACCTTCACAAGACAGAAGCCTCTACATACCAGGCAACAAGGGGTTAAGAGTGAGAGCAGAGACCTGGGGGCAGGGAGCACTTATCACTTATCTGAAAAAAGTGTGTCTTATAGTCCAGAAAATACAGTACAGCTGATCATTGCAGTCTGGGACTATAGTAAAGCATTCAGAGAGCTTCTCTAGAGATCACAGTGGGCAGAGGGGTCTGTCTTTAGCTAGGGGTTGTCTGTTAGTCGAGTGTCCTTAAGTAGGGGACCGCCGATATACAGAAATTGTGATAAATATATTCAGCCTCCCTATAGTAACGATATCTAGCCCCCCTAAAATAAATATATAGCCCACTCAAATAACAAAATACATCTCGCTTATAATATATATGTTAAGAGCCCCCTGTAAAAGCTACTGCACCCACTGGCGGTGCAATGTGTGATGTCACTGTTCTGCCTTAAGTAGGGGACCGCCGATATACAGAAATTGTGATAAATATATTCAGCCTCCCTATAGTAACGATATCTAGCCCCCCTAAAATAAATATATAGCCCACTCAAATAACAAAATACATCTCGCTTATAATATATATGTTAAGAGCCCCCTGTAAAAGCTACTGCACCCACTGGCGGTGCAATGTGTGATGTCACTGTTCTGCCAGGCCTGCTTTTAAGGGCAAAGGGGTGTGAGCCCACCTATAATCCAGCCCTACGGGGCAGGGCTGTGATAACAGCCCATTGTTGGCAGCAGCAGAATGCTAGGTCCTGCAATCTTATTCTGATGCTGTGCTGTAAAAAGCATTGCATCGGAAGAAGTACTATCAATGACCGCAGGGTGATCATTAAGGGGTTAACAGTTCACAGCCATAAAATCTGGAGGAATAAATTTAGTTATTACTTACCGGGCTGAATACGTATGGGGAAAATTGCTGATAAGAATTAAAACTAATTTACATCAAGTTGAGTTGGGTTGTGTATTCTATTGTGTTAAAAATGAGATAAATGAACAACAATCGTGAATTCATTTAATGATGTATAGAAAAGTAATCAGCAACCAGCATACTTTATTATTTTACTAATTTGTATTAATTCATTAAATTATAAAAGGTTCCAAATCTGTATAATGTAAAGAAATGGTTTGAAATAGACATTATAATATTTTTTCCTATACCAGTCTTGATCTCCTCTGGTTTTCACTTCTAGCAACATTGCCTCTGTACTCTAGCAATAGTTTGATATCAGTTGGATATTAGTAGTATATCTTAGCTATACTATATGACCGTGATGGAGAACCTTTTAGAGCCTGGGTGCCCAAACTTCAACCAAAAGCCACTTATTTATTGCAAAGTGCCAGCACAGCAATTTAAGCAGTAATTTATTTCTCCTTGTTCTTTGACAACTTTCAACCGTTCAGCCTCCTAAAGACACCAACACACTTGAAAGGAGGAGGGCAAATTCGCCTATCATTGTAGAAAGATTCTGTAGGAAGATTCTTTGAGTCCTGTCTGGTGAACATCATGCTGGGGTGATGGCCTGGGTGCCCACAGAGAGGGCTCCGAGTGCCGCCTCTGGCCCCCGTGCCATAGGTTTGCCACCACTGCTATATGACATAAAGGTGTACTGTTGGCCTAGTTATATATTTAGCTCAGTTTAAAAATTAAAAATAGAATTCGGAGTAACTGAGACAGCCAATATGACTTCCTGGATGATTAAACACTACCTGCACACTAAGAACCTGTTGCAGGCATTTGAAGCCAGGAAATGTAAAACTTTGACTTTGGTTCACAAATTGCGGGGCAATTAGAGGGCTGGCTGGACACACCGAATACACACCTTTGTGGGACAATCCATGGTTGGCCAAATTTAAATCTCTAGAATCCTTTTGGGAAGGAATGGGACTTACTAAGCTCTCACAACTAGTAGACAATTCCCTTATAAAGACATTCCAGAAACTACAGGAAACTATCCCAGCTCATAGTCATTACTTTTTTTGGTATCTCCAACTGAAGCATGCCTTTGAAGTACAAACAAAATTGGGGCCTCTGATGTATTAAGGCAGGGGTTCCCAAACTTTTTACATAGGGGGCCGTTCATTGTCTCTCTCAGACCGTTGGAGTGCCGGATAAAAAGCGGTATATGTGACCGCATCTATAATACACTGCCCCCCCCCAATTAATTATTTAATATGCTGCACCCCCTTGTGAGCTATTTTATATATTGGCCCAATGAATTAATTAATCGGGTAATCGGGTCAATTATTATTAAATATGCTGCCCCCCCTATTAATTACTAGACTGTCCCTTAAAATTAATTATTTCCTATGCATCCCCTCCACCATTAATTATTTTCTATGCTGCCCCTCCACCATTAGTTATTTTATGTGCCCCCTACCCACCATTAGTTATTTGATGTGACCCCCCCACCATTAGTTATTTTATATGCCCCCCACCCACCATTAGTTATTTTATGTGCCCCCCCCCCCCGCACACCATTAGTTATTTTATGTGCCTCCCCAACCGGCCCCCCCATTAGTTATTTTATGTGAATTAGTTATTTTATGTGACTGGCAGTAGCACCCTGTCCGGACGGACAGAGGCCCCTGCCCGACTGCCGAAGTCCGTGGTCCAATGCGACGGGGGCCGCATAGAAACGTTCAGTGGGCCGCATGTGGCCCGAGGGCCGTAGTTTTGGGGACCCTTGTATTAAGGGGATCTCCTATTTCAGTATATAGCCAAGGAGGGTCACTCCTTGGGACTCATCTCACTATTATATCAGCTTCTATTGTGCAAATTCTTAGATGGCTTTCATAGTCCTGCTCGTACTAAGTGGAAAAGAGATGCTGGTCCTATGATTGACCCTAATGGCTTAACCGGAGGAAGAAAACACTATCACAATTATATATAGTCCATAGGGTGTATAGAACACCAAAGTTTTTGTATGATATTGGGGTGCACCCTAATGCAACATGCCCAAAGTGCTCTGAAGATACGGCGGATATGGCACATGTGCTATGGGCCTGCCCTGCTATACAAACTCTTTGGGCAGCCGTACTAGGCTAGATAGATAGAGCATAGTCAGTGTCAGTCCCTAGAAATGTAATTACATGTGTACTAGGATATAATGAGGAAATTGCCCTGGATCATGTGGGTAGGAAGGTTGCTATATATGGCTCGGAAATAAATTGCAGCAAGGTGGATTCAACCGACCTCCCCCACAAAAGTTTCTTCAAATGGTGGAGGTGATGCTAGTCAATGAAAGGGCTATATATAAGAAAAGGAAGACAGGATGTAAATTTGAAAAACCTCTGGGGCCCATGGTTGGTTACTGCAGGGACGGTCTCAGCTGAGCTGTTGAAAGGTTACTGCAAGCCAATATGGGTCAGTAGACAGGGTATTGTACTAACCTAATATGTGGTCAATGTTTACTTGACTGTAAATTGCAATGTTTATTGAATTTCTGTAAAAGACTTTCGTAGCCCTGCTTGACGACTTCATTGTATGTGGCATGCATGCTGGTTTTACCAGAACTGACCTGTAGCCTTGGCTGGGATGGGTGGGGTAAGGAGTATGTTTTTCTTTTTGTTTGTATGTTTATGTGAAAATTTGAAAAAGAATAATGAAATATGTGATCGGTGTACTAGAAAACTATCGAAAACACCATTATTGCCTCCACTGCTAACAACATATTTCACAATTAATAAACACTTCATTTCTACACAGGGTATCTCTACAAAACTCTCCATAGGACTCATTGAGTCCGCTCCAGACCATTTTAATGAGTCAAAGACAAAAATTGGCGACACACTGCTTTCTAAATGCAGCTTGCAACAGGAAAAAGAGTTCTTTCATCTTGAACTAAAGCAGACCCAAGTAAAACTCAGCTTTTCCAACTTTACAGATTGATTCCAGATGGAAATCTTTAATAAGTACACTTTAATATTATATCAGGATTGTGTTTCTAGCTGAAACGGAATAGAAAATATCCACCATCCAAGTTACTGTAGAAAATGTGATTTTTAAATATAGATCTCAATTCCCAACTGTGATTTTAAAGAGGACCTTTTACCACTACAAATTACAAATTAGCACACCTTTCCCTAGGGGCAGCAACACAGATTCTTTCTAGCCCCCACTGTTGAGGAGATATCATTCCAAGTATCTTACCATTGTAATTTGTGTTTGGTCAGAGAGGAGGGGCTGAAGGCTATGTTACACTAATCTTCTCTCATACTGTCCAATCAGTGGCAGGGAATGACAGATAAGCTACTATGAACACTAGTCACCTGTGATTTTTTTTTTCTATGTTAATCTAGATGCTATGTGAAGCCAAATTCCGCTAATATTCTGTTGACATTGCGTTTACATAATCACAATGTTAGAAAAGTTTTGTTGACGTTGCTTGTACATTCCATTTACATCGCAAACGAGTTGTGAAACATGATGTGAAGGCAGATACAATATACCGTATACTCTCATGTATAAGCCAAGTTTTTCAGCACAAAAAATGTGATGAAAAACCTCACCTCAGCTTATACACAAGTCAATAAAACATATAAACTTACACACTGAGACCCTCAATGATCAGCAAGGTAGACCCTATCCCATGGATAGGGCCTAATTGCCTTAGTGGGAAAACCCCTTTAACCCTTTACCGGTGCACATCGGGTGAAGGTACATGGAGAAAATACCAAAAAATAAAAAGTGTATAACTTTTAAAAGGGACAATGAAAATCTTTTCTGAATGGTGTGGCTTTCAATTAATGCCATAGCGTGTGCCCATACAGCATGTTGCCACCACATATTGGGTATTATTTTACTGGGGAGAAATTGGGTATCAAAATTTGTGGAGCGTATTTTATCCACTGAGTGTGTACATTTTTTTGAAGAATACATCCATTTAACCAAAAAAATTAAAGATGTCAAAATTGCACACAATTTTGTTTTAACCCCCATAAAACAGTTAACCCCTTCCCAACATTTGACGTAATAGTACTGCATCGCGGGAAGTGCGTTCCCGCAAAATGCAGTAGTATTACGTCATATATTATAGCCGACACCTGCCTCTAGGTGTTAACCCCTAACATGCCACGGTTGCGCTGACTTGGTATTGCATATTTGGTATCGCCGTGTCTGTAACAAACCGTACAATAACTCAGAAACATTATTGGGCCGGCTCGGTGAATGCCGTAAAAACAAAACACGAAAAATTTGCCCAAAATTTTACATTTTTTCATAAAATCTCTTCACAAAAATGTTCTAAAAAGTGATCAAAAAAAGTTATGTGCGTCAAAATGGTACCAATTGAAAGGACAACTCAACACGTAAAAAATAAGCCCTAAACTAGCTCTGTCAACCAAAAAATATTAAAGTTGCGTCTCCGAAAAGATGGCGATGCAAAAACAAATGAGATTTCCTCTATATTAGTTTTTTTCCAGTAATATTGTAAAAATAAATGAAAAACTATATAAATGAGGTATCACCGTAATCATAGTGATCTGTAGAATAAAGATAATATAATATTTTTAGTGTACAGTGTACGACCCCCAAAAAATACAAAAAGGAATGAAACCAAAATTGACAATTTTCTTTTCACCCATACATTCAAGAGTTAATACAATCTCATCAATAAGCTAATGACCCACTAAAATGAAGTATTTCTAAAGTGCATCTCATGTCGCAAAAAATAAGTCCTTATATGTCCAAATTGCCAAAAAAAATAGATTGTATAGCCAATAAAAAGTGACAATGCATAATCTGCTCTGAATGGCGCAGCTTCCCTTCGATGCCCTGGCGTGTGTATTGTTATACGCGGGAGGGATTGGGTATCAAATTTTATGGAGCGTTTTGGTATTTTATCCACTGAGAATTTGTACATTTTTTGAAAACACATAATTTAGCCCAAAAAAATTTACTTTACAAAATTGTATCCGGTTTTGTTTTAACCCCTGTAAAACAATTAAAGGGTTAACAAACTTCATAAAAGTTATTTTACACCCGTTGAGGGGTGTAGTTTCTATTATGGGGTAATTTGTGGGTTTTTTCTTTTATTTAGGCCTCTCAAAGTGACTTGAAACCAGAGCAGGTCCCTCAATAGCAGGATTTTGAGTTCTTTATGAAAATGTTCAAACGCCCTTAATATCCGATAAAAATAAGAGTATGCATAAAAAACCATGTCCACATAAAGTAGACATTCGGCGAATGTTAGTTATTAAGCTTTTTTGCTGTTATGACTATGTGTGGAAAAAGTAGGACATTTTGAAGTTCGAAAATTGCAAATTTTAACAAATTTTCACCAAATATCTGATTTTCTCATAAATAAATGCTAAACATACCACCAAAATTTTTCAACTAACATGAAGTACGATGTGTCACGAGAAAACAATTTTAAAATCACTTGGATATGTTAAAGCGTTTCAAAGTTATAACCATTTATAGTGACACAGGGCAGATTTGAAAAAATGGGCCGTGTCAGGAAGGTGAAAAGTGACTTCGGCGTTTAAGGGGTTAAAGGATTAACAAACTTCATAAAAGCTGTTTTACATAATTTATGGAGTTATACTACTACCTAGGCCTATCGAATTGACTTGAAATCTGAGCAGGTCCCTCAGAAGTATGATTTTGCGTTTTTATGAAAATGTGAACATTGGCACAGTTCTAAAGGATGCATAAAAAGCCAAGTCAACATAAAGCAGACATTTTGTAAATGTTTGTTTTCTAGTTATTTTGCTGTTTTTCCAAATTTTTGACAAATATTGTTTATTTTCATAAATAAACTCCAAACATAGCACCCAAATTTTTCAACTAACATGAAGTACAATCTCAAAATCCCCTTGGTAGTGAATCATGTCAGATGTAAATAAAATGGGCCTGGTCAGTGAAAAGTGGCTTCGGTGGCAAGGTGTTTTCATTTCCTGCCTCTTCAAGATGAAAAGACAAGCAAAGTTTGCTTGTACAAAGTATACTGGATATCAAGTTGGGTTACACTTCAGTGTGCAGTATGATCCATGCAGCAACTGTTATACATACAGTTTTCATGTGCTGATCAGTTTTACCTAATGATGAGTATTGGTCCATTTTAATGTTCGCTTATGATTTAGGTTTTAAAACCAACCAAAATATTTACTTTAATTGAGTATTGGTGGAGATGAGCAAATCTTTTTGTTGGTTTGTAGTTTGTGTGTGAATTTTTAATTTTATTTTCCTTAGGACGCATCTTTTAAAATGGTGGCTAGCTACTGATGTCATTCATCCCAGAGCTTAGGGGGGACAGGCACGGTAAAAGTAGAAAAAATGTGAAAAGTTTACAAAACCTAAATTAAAATTCTCTGTTTTAAAGGGTTAGAGGGGATTTATATACCTATTTCCAGGACATTTGCAGCGACCTTGTCTCGGACTAGTTTCAGACATGAACCTAACTGAACCGTTTGTGGTCTCAATGAACAAAAATAAATTACAGATGAGAAAAAAGAAGCTTTTGTGGAAAATAGAAGCTACGTACTCATACATTAAACATTTAATAATTTAAAAGCTCACTAAAGGCGTTCCCCAACTTAAGGACATCCGACTTACAGACGACCCCTAGTTAAAGATGGAACTCTCTGACCCGATTGCTCCTGATCACAAGGGTGCTTTGATAGCTTTCACCCCATACCAAACTTGGGGTGTCTAGGCCTAACATTAGGGGTGTTCTTCCATTGGCTGGGTTCCCCTGCAGCTAGGCGTTTGATACTCGGGCCATGGGTCTATCTAGATCCTATAATTGTCTCCTGTAACTGGGGACCCATGAATTATACCCAAGTTATGGACAGCTATGATATTTCTTTGCCTCTCATAGTGCTGACTCCAACTAACCTTTCTGACAGTTGTATACGTAATTAACATTTTCTCCTCTAGTCAGTCATAAATTTAACCCCTTAATGACCGCCCTATCGGGATTCTACGGCGCTCATTAAGGGTACTTATTCTGACGCAACGACTTTCTACGGCGGCGCGTCAGAAGAAGAATTAGGGACATCGGGTCAGTATAGTGCCGGTGTCGGGCTGTGATATCACAGCCCAGACCCGGCACTAACTACCGGGATCAGAAAAACTCAGATCCCGGTTGTTTAACCCCTTACCGGCCGTGGTCAAACATGACCACGGCGTGTAAGTGTCCCCACCATGGATCGGATCCCCCCGGTGTACTTACCTCAGCCCCAGGGTCCGGTGAGTGCCCTGAGGCTGTCGGCTTCTCTGCCCTCCGGGTTCCGCCTCCTGGCAGGACCCAGCTGTTGAACAAGCGATGAAGTCATTTTATAATATGATTAAATAAATTAATAAAATAAAAGTCCCATAATCTCCCCAGTTACCCATAAAATGCACATAAAGTATTTAAAACACAAAAAAACGTGCATATCTGGTATCACCGCGTCCATATTAATATGTACAATAAATCTAAATCAATATTGAACCCGCTCAGTGAACGACATAAAAAAAACACAAACTTCCCTTAATATACAATTTTACATCACACACCATCACAAAAAATGTTCTAAAAAGTGATCAAAAAATATGCCCTCAACCAGATCTGACAACAGAAAAATACAGAAGTTATGATCCCTGAAAGTTTGTGGATAGTAAAAACAATGAGATTTTCTAAAATATTGGTTTTGCTCAGTAAAATTGAGCAAAAATAAGAAACTATATACATGAGGTATCACCGTAATCATGTGAACCAGAGAATAAAAATATAATATTGGTTTTACATTATGATCAGCGGGGGGAAAAAGTGCTAAAAATCCCAAATAAAAATGTATGATTTTGTGCCCCCCTTAAAATAGTTAATAAAATCTCATGAATAATCTAAAGACCCCCAAAATGAATTATTTTTTAAAAGTGTTTCTCACCCCGCAAATAATAAGCCTTATCAGTACCAAAAAATGTAAATTTTATAGCCTGTACATTGTGACTAGAGATGAGCGAGCACTAAAGTGCTCGGGTGCTCGTTATTCGAGACAAACTTTTCCCGATGCTCGAGTGCTCGTATCGAATAACGAACCCCATTGAAGTCAATGGGAGACTCGAGCATTTTTCAAGGGGACCAAGGGTCTGCACAGGGAAGCTTGGCCAAACACCTGGAAACCTCAGAAAAGGATGGAAACACCACGGAAATGGACAGGAAACAGCAGGGGCAGCATGCATGGATGCCTCTGAGGCTGCTTAATCGCACCATTATGCCAAAATTATGGGCAACAGCATGGCGATGACAGAGTGACCAAATGAGGCTGGATAGCATCTAAAACATCCAATAATTGACCCTGACACTATAGAAGATGGCATGCAGAGGCAGCAGCGGCAGGCTAGAGAGTGTCACGGCGACATACCCTAAATGGACTCAGGCTTCAAACCAATGGGTGGCAGAGAGGAACCAAAGGAGGTGAGCAAGAAGTGCTGAAATGATTTCCTATGTGAACAAAAGGTTGACGGTATATTTAGTCGATAACACAGCATGGTGGCGACATAGTGACCAAGTTCCATAACGTATCTGGTGAAACACCCGAAAAATTAGCCTGACACAGCTCGTTTGATAAGGGGACGACATGTGGAGGCAGCCATGGAGACGACTTCCATGATTAAGAGTGACAGTATGGGGCATCCATATTGCTTCTATGATTGAAACTTCAGGTCTCCAGCATGGCGGCGACAGATCCGCCGAGTTCCATTATGTATTTGGTGAAACACCCGAAAATTCTGCCTGACACAGCTCGTTTTAAAAGGGGATGGTGTGCTGTATATCCTCTCGCGCTCCAGCGTCTGGGGTATAGAGAGTTGAAAGTTGCGCATGGAGACATTGGTGGACGCTGTGGAGGATTGTGGAGGCAAAATGGACAGGAAACAGCAGGGGCAGTATGAATGGATGCCTCTGAGGCTGCCTAATCTTGGGATGGAGCTGGCGGTCCGCTGCCAGGCGAGCTTTCGCCTCTCCAAGCCCCTGTCTCTTGGCTCCTCCCCACCCAAAATGGGCCTGGGGGCCAGAAGCGTTTACTTTAAAAATTATAATTTTCAAAGCAGACTGGGTCGTTTTAATATTTCATCTAGGAATAATGGAATAGCATAGCGGTTCTATTTTTAATAGTTTTTTCGGAAATGGTTGCATGATTAAGAGCGACAGTATGGGGCATCGATATTGCGCTGCTATGATTGCAAC
Organism: Engystomops pustulosus; assembly: GCF_040894005.1. Lineage (NCBI taxonomy): Eukaryota > Metazoa > Chordata > Amphibia > Anura > Leptodactylidae > Engystomops > Engystomops pustulosus. The sequence goes on from NC_092413.1 coordinate 61,748,896, forward strand.
TTCAGGTCTCCAGCATGGCGGCGACAGATGCGCCGAGTTCCATTATGTATCTGGTGAAACACCCGAAAATTCTGCCTGACACAGCTTGTTTGATAAGGGAAAGATGTATGGAGGCAGTAAAGTAGTAGTAGACTAAAGGTGCTGTAGTTAAATCTATGTTAGTTGGATCTTGGGATGGAGCTGGCGGTCCGCTGCTAGACGAGCTGTCGCCAATCCAAGCCCCTGTCTTTCGGCTCCTCCCCAAACAGCACTTCTAAGAACCTTTTGCATAAGATCAAGTGTAGTAGTGTTCTTATAAGTTTCGGTTATGGCGGCCGAGGGGAATGTAAACAGAAGCGCAAGAAGCGCTGAAATAATATCGGTAAATGATAAAAGTTTGCCAGTATATTTTGTGGATAACACAGCAGGGTGGCGACAAAGTTAACAAGTTTGATGTGGAAGCCATGAAAACAACCCAAAATTATGCCTGACACAGCTCGTTTGCTAAGGGGACGATGTATCGAGGCAGCTATATGGACGACTTTGGGAGGCAGCTATGGAGATGATGTGTGGAGGTAGCAATGGAGACAACGTGTGGAGGCAGCTATAAAGACGACATGTGGAGGCTCCTATGGAGACAATTAAATTTGGATAGTGCCTGTATGTGGCAGTCCAAAAAAGTACTATACCTAGGGCCAGTTGGCCCTGGCAAAAAATAGCCAGTTTCCTCTGCTTTAGTGTACAAAGAGGAGGAGAAGGAGGAAAATGAGGAGGAGGATTGCATACATTATTCAGGTTGAGCTTCTTTCACCTGGTGGAGAATGGAAATCCTGAGAAATCCAGGCTTTATTCATCTTGATAAGCGTCAGCCTGTCAGCGCTGTCAGTCGACAGGCGTGTACGCTTATCGGTGATGATGCCACCAGCTGCACTGAAAACCCGCTCAGACAACACGCTAGCGGCAGGGCAGGCAAGGACCTCCAAGGCGTACAGCGCCAGTTCGTGCCACATGTCCAGCTTTGAAACCCAGTAGTTGTAGGGAGCTGTGTGATCATTTAGGACGATGGTATGGTCAGCTACGTACTCCCTCACGGGATAGGCAGCCTAGCTTGCAATCTGCCACATGCTCCAGAGTCCCAACGCGCAAGAATTCACTCCCCTCACTGGCCTGACTGTCCATTTCCTCCTCCTCCAACTCCTCTTCTTCTGCCCGTACACACTGAACAGTGAAGGACTGAGCAATGCTCCCCTCTTCTGTCTCGCCAACATTCTCCTCCTCTTCCTCCTCATCCTCCTCCGCCATGCCCACGGATAGTAATTCGGAGGAGGGGGTGGGGGAGGGGTGGGAGAAGGAGGAGGCATAGTAGGCCTGAGAGACCTGGACCGAGGTAGGCCCCGCAATCCTCGGCGTCGGCAGTATATGAGCACTCGTCCACGTGTCCGTGGTCAGGTGGACCTTGTCAGAAACGGCGTTGGTCAGGGCACGGATGATGTTGTCTGACACGTGCTGGTGCAGGGCTGGGACAGCACATTGGGAAAAGTAGTGGCGGCTGGGGACCGAATACCAAGGGGCGGCCGCCGCCATGAGGTTGCGAAAGGCCTCGGCCTCTACCAGCCTATAGGGCAGCATCTCCAGGCTAAGCAGTTTGGAGATGTGGACGTTGAGGGCTTGGGCGTGTGGGTGGGTTGGTTGCACTGTACTTCCTCTTGCGCTCCAGCATCTGGGGTATGGAGAGCTGAACGCTGCGCATGGAGACATTGCTAGATGCTGTGGAGGATCGTGGAGGCAAAGGTGTTGTTTAGCATTCATATGCCTGCGCATACTGGTGGTGGTTAAGCTGTTAGTGGTGGAACCCGTGCTGATCCTGGTGTGGCACAGGTTGCACACCACAGTCCGTCTGTCATCCGGTGTTTCTTTAAAGAACCTCCAGACTTCCGAAAATCTAGCCCTCGCCACGGGAGCTTCACTACGTAAAACTTTTGGCGCTGATGCACCAGCTCTGACCCTGCCTCTTTGTCTGGCGCCACCACTGCCTCTTCTAACCTGTTCTCGTCGAGGACTCGCCTCCGTCTCAGAAGCACTGTGTTCACCCGGCCTCTCAACCCAGCTTGGGTCTGTCACCTCATCATCCTCGGATCCCTCAGTCTGCTCCCCCCTCGGACTTCCTGCCCTGACAGCAACTTCACCACTGTCTGACAACCGTGTCTCCTCATCGTCCGACACCTCTTTACACACTTCTTCCACTACGTCAACAATGTCATCATCACCCACAGACTGCGACCGGTGGAAAACCTGGGCATCGGAAAAGAGCTCAGCAGCAACCGGACAAGTAGTTTGTGACTCTGCGAAGGGTCCAGAAAACAGTTCCTCAGAGTATGCCGGTTCAAATGCCAAATTTTCCTGGGAGGGGGCAGATTGGGGGGAAGGAGGCTGAGGTGGAGGAGTGCTTATTTCGGTGACATGGGTGGACTGCTTGGAAGACTGACTGGTGGACAAATGGCTAGAAGCATTGTCCGCAATCCACGACATCACCTGTTCGCACTGTTCTGGCCTCAACATTGCTCTACCACGGGTCCCAGTAATTTGAGACCTTAACCTAGGGAGTGCAGCTCTGCGGCGTTCCCCTGCTCCCTCATCAGCAGGTGGTGTCTCACCCCGCCCAGGACCACGGCCTCTGACCCCTGCAGTAGTGTGACGCCCACGCCCTCGTCCTCTACCCCTAGCCCTCGGGTTCAACATTTTCAAAATTAAAATGTAAACTGTAAATTTTTTTTGTGGTTTTTTTTTTGTGTTTTTGTTTTTTTTTAAGAAAACGATTCTATCCTATTGCTATGGCTAGTTTCTAACCTACACTGACAGCACACAACAGGATTTTGTGCTGTGCCTGATGACTTTTAGTTTTGAAAAAAAACCTCGTCAGACTGTGCCTAATTCAATCAAACCCCTAATAAATTGTCCCACTTAGGTGTTTGAGATGGATATGTGTGCTACTAAGAGCTAAATAGAACGTTCGCAAGTCTCCCTGCAAATTCGTCACAATATGGTACTAGCTGCACTACTAGTGCCAGCAAGGCCAGCCACAAGCAAATCAACAAAATATATAATATATATATATAATGCTATTGTTGGCCTAAGAAAGCCGGTTGGGTTCTTGTATGCCTAGTTTCTAACCTACACTGGCAGCACACAACAGGATTTTAAGTCACTTTAAGTTTTGAAAAAATATAACGTTCGCAAGTCTCCCTGCAAATTCCTCACAATATGGTACGAGCTGCACTACTAGTGCCAGCAAGCCCAGCCACAAGCAAACACAAGCAAAAAAAAAAATAACACTATTCTAGCCCTAACAAGGGCTGTTGGGTTCTTGTAGACTCACTCCTGCCTAACAGTAAGCTAATATAACACCCTAGCAGGGGCCAGCCAACCACTGCTATCGACGTGTAAGGGTACCACGTCGCGCTGGGTGGAGTGCAGAGTCTCCTGGCTTGTGATTGGCTCGGTTTCTGGCCGCCAAAAATCAAAACGTTGGGAGATGCCATTTTCTCGAACTGGCGAAGTATTGGTCCGAGCAACGAGCAGTTACGAGTATGCTAATGCTCGAACGAGTGTGTTCGCTCATCTCTAATTGTGACAATACAAATCTTCTGTGAATGGCACTGCTTGCATCCTATGCCCGACCGTACGCTAATACAGAAGTTTACCACCTCATATGGGGTATCGCTACAATCGGGAGAAATTGGGCATCAAACTTTGCAGAGTGTGTCATCATTTTATTCATTATGAAACTGTCAGTTTTGTCCTAAATTAATATATTTTGCCCCAAAATTCTAAAGTTTCTAAATAGCAGGTTCATATTGTTTAAACCCATGTGAAACACTTAAAGGGTTAATAGACTTAATAGCAGTTGTTTTACATACGTTGAGGGGTGAAGTTTCTATAGTTGGGTAAGTTATGGGGTTTTACTATTATTTAAGCCTTTCAAAGTCACTTGGAAGCTGAGTTGTCCCTCAAAATGTGAGTTTTAGCGATTTTCATGAAAATGAGAAAAATTGCACCTAAAGTTCTGCACCTCATAACATCCTAGAAAAATGAGAGGACACATAAAATATCATCCCAACATAAAGTAGACATTCTGTAAATGTTAATTATCAAGCTTTTGGGGTAGTTTTATTTCCTCTCTGGAAAGAGGAACATTTTCAACTTTGAAAATAAAGACATTTTACACACTTTTGCCATTTTTTTTTTTTTCAGAACAAAACGCAAAACATTATCAGTTAAATTTTACATCTATCGTGAAGTACAATGTGTCACGGGTAAACAATCTCAAAATCACCTGGATATGTTAATGCGTTCCGAAGTTCTATCCAATTATCGTGATACATGTCAGATTTCAAAAATCGAGATGGGTCATTGAGCTGAAAACTATTGTCGTGATAAGGAGTTAAGAAGACGCAATGAAAAGAGAAAAAAACAAACAAATGTACAGTTGGTGCAATATCACACTACCTTATAAAAAATACATGTTTTTTTTAAATGAAGAAACACACAATTAGTTTTCTTTGTATGCTGAAGCATGATATCTTACCAGTTATATGGTGAGTGGACCTATCCACTTAGTCCAGGCAGGCTTTCTTTATGTAATGTAGTGCAAAGGGTTATCTTCAATCTTCATTCAAAGAAACAATAAATATTAAACAGCACAGAAAAATTTCCATGTTTATGAAAATATCTCTATGGCCATGTACATGGGGGAAAAAGTGCCTTGTACAAGGCATGAAAAAGTCGGAATTCCTCTTCTTGACACCATCATGTCACTTTTTGAAAAGTAGGTGGGCCTGGAAAGGCAGAATAAGGGATTAGTTAATAGCTAAAATCTACACCTGGATGGAAACAAAAATTCCAGCGTTTCACCGTCCTTTGGGAGAATAGTGCAACTTTGAACATGAGAACAGTTTGCACTGCTGTTTGGCCAGAAAGAAGGGCATCGTATATCACTGTAATACACATAGTCCCTTCCTCTGAACCTTGGTCAGACTGTAAAATCTATACAAATTCAGGGTCCTAATGCAGGATTATATGCTTTCAGACTGGGGAGTACAATATTAATCAAATTTAGTATCTATTATGGAGAACCCTTTTCTTTTGTGATGGACAATATTCCATGTTTTTTATAATAGTGGAAAGATCTATATTTTATGAATTGTAAAGAAAAAAAAGCTGAAAAAATATCCAGCATTTAATGGATGTCATCGTGAAATAGATTAGATTTTGGCTTAAAGGTGTATCCCCATGAAGACAAGATTCTTAAATATACTCAGAATAACAAAATAACACATTCTATAATTAACTGTTATTAACAAAAATACAGCATTTCACTGATATTATTCCAACCTGTCTCTATACTTCTTGGTGTTTTACAATTTTGGTTGTCCCTGGATATGACTGTAAATATTCTGGCTTTGGTCAGATTCTTCTCATGAATAGCTTCTCTTATCTGCACACTGCAGTGCTCTCTGCCTTCTGCCCCTCCTTCCTGCATTACAAGACCAGCTCAGATATGGGCACTTCCTGACGGCAAGCAGCAGTGTTCAGAGACTAACTCTACTAGCCAATCCAAGGCTTATGTTAATTGAGTATGCCATTGAAAATTGTAATTAACTATGTGCATGCAATGTTTAATTTACAGTTGTTACTAACCTTGCTTTTCTGTAACCACCATGGCGCCATTTTATGTTTAGCTTGATTCTGTGCTATATGTGTGCATTAAATTTTGTCTTCACTTGTATAGGTTCACCCACATCATCTGATGATGAACAGGCTATGAAATTATTTATAGAAAAGGGTACAGTATTTATGTTGATAATTACTTAGCTTTATTCAGTTTCAGACCTTCATATTAGACGCTGACATCTTGTATTGACATGTTATTTGCAGTGAAGAGCAAGGGCAGAAAGTTTTCCAGGGCGGTAGCCACTGATATAGGTAGGACAGACACAGTTCTCCTGTCATCCTATTGTTGTGTCTTGCTCTATAAGAAACTAACCACAAGGGGGTGGGTAAAAAAATCTCTTCTTTGATTGCTACACAATAATCACCTTGCTGCTTCTGTTTTGGGGTTCGTGGTCTCAATTAACAAAAATAAAATCACGGATGGGAAAATAATTCATTTTTACAGGGTAAATACTTCCTTGGGTAATTTTCTGGAAAATAGCAAGCTTCAAGAAATACAGCATATTACGACAACCAACATACACGGATACTAAGCTTAGCCCACAAGTGGCAACCTTTGCTATAAAAAATACAAATTCAATCAAATGAAGAAAAACACAATTAGTTGTATTTGTATGTTGAAGCATGCTATCTTACCAGTCACAGGGTGCACTTAGTCCGGATGCTGGCTTTCTTCATGTGTTGTAGTGCAACAGGTTATCTTCAATCTTTATTCACAAAAAAAGAAAAATTGAACAGCAACGAAAATTTTGATGTTCATGAGCTAACCTTAAAATGTCTGTCAATGTACACAGATCTTCAATCATCTGCTCTTAAAGAATTTGATTTGTTAAGTAATTATTCCTAACACAAACCCCATAGCAATACATGTCAGTTCAACAATTGTTCGCATTTTACGTTGGCAAAAGTCCTTCCTGTGGCCCAAGGTAAAGTATATAGCCAGAATCATAACCCTGTAGTCCTTCATGACAAGGTTTGGCAGATATTTAATAGTACAAATATATGACATAATGTTCATCTATAGGTCAGTGGAAACATTTATATTTAGCCGGTCTGTTATACAGTAGGTGAGTGACTATTTAATGAATATTTTCATGTACAGTCTTGATAAAGCTGTAGGGTACAGGTATTGCTAAATCAAAAAAAAGGATTTTTTTCCCTTTCAAATAGCCTCATGAAGGATGAAAATTCATAAGAGAAAGTCCAGGAAAAAGCAAAAAAAATAAATAAATCACTACTTACTTTTTCTCTTTTTACTGTTCTGTGGCTACTGACTGATGGCTATATAAGAGAAGTCACATTTCACACTGCTGCCAATAACAAGTCTCATTAGCAGCCATAGCTCCCATTATAGCTCCCAGTACAACATGTCACCTCTGCAGCCACTAATCAATAATTGACCATCTAAAAGACCAAGAGGAGATTGGAAATGCTGGAGAAAGGTATCTGGTTTATGTAAAAACTTCTACTACGATTAGCGGTGCTAGACTATCCTATAATTCATGCTTGTTACCTCTAGGGGTTGATGCAAGTGTCTCCAGCTTAATTCAGGTTTCCCGTAGTCCAGTAAAAAATTAGGTTTTAAATATATTTAAATTGGCCTGTGGCACTCAGGCTCACGTCACAATAGTGCCTAAACGCTCATATGATCTTTAATTATGTACGCCCCCTGGTTCATTAATATTCACCCTCTTTGTCCGCTCAGGTGATGTGAAATAATGTACATATTATGAAAACCTTATTTTCCTTGGACCATTAATAAATACACTTGCATCAACCCCTAGAGGTAACAAGCATCAATTATAGGATAGTATACTACCGCTAAACGCTCAAATGTCCTTTGATGTTATTCAATCATTTTCTAATTTGTGTGAAGATCTTTTGACAGTAGTGATCAAGGGAATTAAAGGTTGAGCGTGTTTGTCATACAATAAGGAAAAAAGTGAAACCCTTGCCTCATTGTGTCAAGCCTCACATACTGTCAAGCCAGAGTTTAGTAAATGCAAGCAGAGTCAGATATATGATTATGTTGTTAAAGTTCACCCAGGATCCTTACATCCAAAGGAAATTCTTAAATATGATATTGTAAACTTGATGGTATGTTATTGTTCACTGTTCATGTATTAAATCCTTATGGCATGTTCCTTTAAATCATGACATAATACATGGGATGTCTCTCCCCCCATGCTATGCCAGTGGAACATGGGTAAATGTACTTTTAATTTCTTTTTGTTTCTACTAATCGCTGCATTATTTGTTTGGAGTATGTTTTGACACCTCAGTCAACTCCTATTTGTTTCCTTAAACAGCTGCCACTCCACTGATTCCAAATTTAGCACAAAGAAGCCAGACAGTCTGGCTTCACCCATGTTACTGTAGAGATCCAAAAATATTAACATTTATTGCTCAGTTTGAGATTAATACAAAACATTCATCTATGCTGGAATCAGTAGATCAGTACTTGCAGCAACTAATAAAGAATGCAAAGTTGCTGGGGCTGGTGAAAAGGTGTTCATTAACATCTTGGCAACATGCAACATAGTCACGTCACAGTGTTGTTAAGGGTGTAAGAAGAGGACGAACGGGCTGATTCCTCTTCATACAAACCAGGTATTTGCTTTATTATGCTGGCACCAATCACAGGTGTTAACTGTTTAATTACTGGTGGTACAATCTAGTCTCACATGTCTGTTGTTCCAGTATTTCGTAACAAATAAAAATAATGGTTAAATAGGGTAGTACTGTACCCATATGATACAGTACGCCATATGAAAATGCTATTGGCATCGGAATAATAATCTTTATATAGCGCCACATTACATTAAAATTACATTAAAGTACAAACAGTCATATGGAACAGTAGGAGTAAGGTCCTTCTCACAAGAACTTAGTCTATGAGGATGAGGGGGTGACCGAAGAGGCATAAGAGCTTGTATAATGGTCTAGCCTTTCTTTATAAGGGAACAGTCAGAATATGGTAAAACAAATATTTTTTTTTTGTTGAACTAAATTTTTTTTAAAAATATATTAAAACAGCACAACCTTTAAAAATGTGGTATCTCCATGATCATAAAAAGCCAAACACTAAAGGGGATGTGTCATTTGAAGTGAAGAGTAAAAATAGAGAGAAAAACAAAATGGCACTTTTTTCAGCAATTTAACCCCATTTTTTTCAATTTCACAGTACATTGCATCGGATATTAAATACTGCCAGTAGAACATACAATTTGTTAAGCAGAATGCAAGCCTTCATTCAAAGACAAAGCTTTTGAAAGTAAAATAAAAAACTGAATCTCTGAAAGGGCATTGGTTAAAGGGGTCAAAGAGGTTAAAAAGTTGCACAGGTTGTGTGTTCAAAAATAACCCGTGTCCACAAAGTTTAAATGTATTATAACAGTAAACCCAAGTTGATCAAAGTGAAGGTAAAAACCCTTTTTCCTACTGCCAGTTGGATCCATGGATCTACATCCCTATATTTTGTGTTTTATAGGGAATATATACACTCACCGGCCACTTTATTAGGTACACCTGTCCAACTGCTCGTTAACACTTAATTTCTAATCAGCCAATCACATGGCGGCAACTCAGTGCATTTAGGCATGTAGACATGGTCAAGATAATCTCCTGCAGTTCAAACAGAGCATCAGTATGGGGAAGAAAGGTGATTTGAGTGCCTTTGAACGTGGCATGGTTGTTGGTGCCAGAAGGGCTGGTCTGAGTATTTCAGAAACTGCTGATCTACTGGGATTTTCACGCACAACCATCTCTAGGGTTTACAGAGAATGGTCCGAAAAAGAAAAAACATCCAGTGAGCGGCAGTTCTGTGGGCGGAAATGCCTTGTTGATGCCAGAGGTCAGAGGAGAATGGGCAGACTATGCCACGAAGAATTGAGGCCGTTCTGAAGGCAAAAGGGGGTCCAACCCGTTACTAGCATGGTGTACCTAATAAAGTGGCCGGTGAGTGTATATAAGCCTTTACTTTTTGATCTATTTTCATAATCTTCCACTCTGCATATTAATTTGGTTGCTCTTCTTTTTCTAATGTCATCTAATGTTTATGGTCTAGTGCACTGTAACTAGACTGCATACACAAGATGCACACCTAGCAGTGTGTTCTAGTTATGTTATATACAAATTTATATTTTACAAACTCCAAAAGCCACATCTTTCCTTAAACAGTGTTAGCTTTTAATGCAGCAGACTGACACTGCATACTTAATTTTACATTATTATCAGAAATTGCTTCCCCTTCTGCATTGTAGCCTCACGTAATAGTGGTCCATTTAAGGTATAAGTATTGGGTTTTTTTATTACCCAAAATAACCTTAAAACTTTTCAGCATTCAACCAGACCGTGTGTCATATCTGTTAAGAAATTGAAATTTTTAAATAAATGAGACCCAGCACAAGCACTTCCTGTGGACACAGTATATAATTTATTCAAATATATTATTAAATATTTCAATTATGAATATAAAAAAACTATATAAAAATATAATATGCATACAATGTGATGTGAATAAACAATGCTGAATAATTTCCTTACAATGGTATACCTCAATAGTGTTTTATATAGAGACCCCGTATAAAGTGCTGTAGCAATATAAACAATGTTAAGTGTATAACGATTTCCTCCCAATGGCATACCTCAACACCATTATATGCAATGACCAGGGGCCCCCACCACTCTGCGCTAAAAGGGGGCCCCCACCAAATGTGGGCGATTCGCATAACCTAAAACCAGGCTGGGATTTCATGAGCCTCTAAGTAGACAGACGGTCTATACGTGTGAAGTGGGCCGGGCCCTGGCCTGTAGTACACAAATTGTACTACTGTAGTAAAAAGTCACAAGTAAACATTGCATGGAATTAGTCAACTTGAGTTTTTCATAACACCAAAAAGATGTACTCCAGAGTGATATTAGATAGTTTGCCGCATGGTTTATAGTACATAGAGTATATATTAAAGTCAATATAGATGTACAAATAAAGGATACACCTCTTCTTATGTCACAGACTTTCACCAATTATAAACCTCGCTTACTTCCTCCTGTTACAACTGAAATGGTGTAAGCTCTATATTAGGAACCAGGAGATAATGTTGTTTCTTATTATTTCTTGTGAGTATGCACATGGATATCACAGCCCAGACTCGACACTTACACCTGGGATCGGAAAAATTCTGATCCCGGGAGTTTAACCCCTTACACGCCGCGGTCAAGCATGTAAGTGTCCCCACCATGGATCAGACAAACAACCCCCCCTACCCCCGCGCGCGCGCCCCGATGCTGCCGGCTCTCCTTCATGCCTGGTTCCGTCTCCTTGCAGGACCCGGCTGTATGTAACTGAGCAAATTTCCTATCCGAGCTGCTAAATAGTATCCCTTGAAGAATGGTAAGCCAAGGCCTCCTTCTTCAATTGATTTGTATAGGTAGCACATCTTTATTCTAACCCTCTTTCTCCCCCATAGCAAATCATTCAGAATTTTTTCCAGCAACTTAAAAAAGCCTTCATCTATCCAGATAGGGCAAGCCATTAGGGTAAATAAAACTTTAGGAAGTAGGACCATTTTAATTAAGCCAATCTTATCGGCTCTCGTCAAGGGCAGTTTGCCCCACGTTGTTACCTTACCTCTTACTTCTTGTATCAGGGGTCTCAAATTCATATTATCAAAATCACCTATTTTTTTTGATACCACTGTACCAAGATATGTAAACTGATCAACACAACGAGATTCATTCCTACTCAAAAAAAACTCTTGCACTTCGGGGCATAGTGGCATCAATATTGATTTTTGCCGGTTTATATCCAGTCCGGAAAACCTCCCAAATTCCCTAACCAGATCAAATACTCTTGGGACTCGTCGGCATATAGGCAGATTTTATCGCTTATACCACAGCACCCACCGCCCAAAATCTCGGGGTCTTCCCTAATCATCATAGCCAGTGGCTCTATATATAGTGCAAATAGAAGTGGGGATATGGGACAGCCTTGTCGAGTGCCCCTAGTCAATAAAAAGGATTTGGAAAGGATATCTCCCGTTTTAATTCTTGCTACCGGGCAGTTATACATGCTTTTTACAAAGCTGATGAATTTATTCCCTATACCAAATCTAGCCAAAACTTCCCATAAAAACCCCCACTCCACCCTGTCAAATGCTTTAACGGCATCCAATGACAGGATGGAGCGGTGGCCGCCCTGTCCCAATTCTATCGCTGAAAATATCCTCAGCATGCAATCACTTATTTTCCTATCTGGGATAAACCCTTTCTGATCCGCATGTACAATATCTTTGACAACTTTTTGCAGCCTCAGCGCTAGAGCCTTGGCAAGGATTTTGATATCGGTATTAAGTAGGGATATTGGCCGATATGATCCCACTTCCAACAAATCCTTTCCTTTTTTTGGGATCAGGGTAATAATAGCTTCCCCCATAGTTTTTGAGACTGATCCTAATTCAAACCCAACTCTAAATGTTTCTAGTAAGCATGGGAGAATCTCTTTTCTATACTTTTTATAGAAACTAAAAGGGAGTCCATCCGAACCCGGAGTGGAGTCCCTAGTACACTGATTTAGTGCCTCCGAGATTTCCTCTAATGTTAACTCCGAGTCTAGGTATTCTTTTTGGGCTTGGGATATAGTAGGAAACGTAACTTTCCCTAGAAACGCATCAATTTCCGTCTTCTACATGTTAACCTGTGAGCTATATAAGTTGGAATAGAATCTACCAAATTCCTGTGCAATCTGTCCCGGAGCCCTCTGTATATTTCCCTCCTCATCCCTGATCGCAGAGATAGCCTTACTATTTGCCCTAGAGGTTTGAACCAAATTCGATAGTAATTTCCCGGGCTTACCCCCTTCCAAGAAATATTTTTGGCCCTGGAAAAAGACTTTGTGCTGTGCCTTCTGTTTTAAAAATTCCAGAAACCTAGCCCTGGCTTCATTAACCTTCTGTCTATTTTCTTCAACCGGGGCAGAAATAAAGGCTCTCTCTAGACTCTTCAGCTTTTCTTTCAATTCCCTTTCCTTGGCCCCAAATCTATTTCTGGCATATATGATATTCTTGCTATATATTCCACGGATAAAAGCCTTGAGGGAGTCCCAGACCCATCTACTATCGTTGCCTCTGCTATTTCTAGACCAGAATTCAATGATAATTGTTTCCATATTAATCTGAGATTCAAGGATCGAGATCCAATATGGGTTGAGCCTAAACAGTCGCTCTGTCCTCCCCTCATGTTTTTTAACCATGACCATAACTGGACCGTGATCGGATATGGAGTGAGCTTCATATTTCATTTTATGAATCATGCTAAAAAAAGAGGGATTCGCTAGACATAAGTCGATACGGGATAGCGTTCCATACGAACGGCTCACACAGGAAAAAGCTCTCCGGTTGCCGTACAATTTACGCCACACATCAACCCAATCTAACTCATCACAGAGACGTGCCAAGGGCTCACTCTTCCCCTGTCCTGGAGAGGGACTACCATTTATCGACAATCTGTCAAGATGGTTATCCATAGTGGAGTTGAAGTCACCCATAATCATAAGGGCACAGTTGTCTTTATGTTCCAAAATGAGGAGCAATTCATGTAAAACCTTAAAATTAAAAGGAGGAGGATTGTATATAAACGCTAGAATCACTATAGATCCATATAGTTTCCCGTAAAGGAAAATATATCTCCCCTCCTTATCAACTTTTTGCTGACTTATAACAAAGTCTAAATCTGCGTGTACCAACACTGTGACCCCTCTAGAGTAGATGTTACCGAAGGAATGAATTTGTTTAGTGGCCCATTTTTTCCTGAATCTGTATACATATTTTTCAGTTAAATGGGTTTCCAACAAGCAAACAATAGCTGGCAGATGTTTGTTCACAATGTCGAATACTTGGCTTCTCTTGATCTTATCACTCGCCCCTCGAATATTCCATGTTAATATTCTAATGGTGTCCACCATTCAGAAACATAAAAACAGAAAGAAAAAAAAAAAAAAGAGAGAGACCCCTTCCCTGCTGGGGAACCCCCACCCCTCCCCCCAGCCCCCCATCTCCCACATGACCCGTCTTATTTCTTCTCAACAGGTCCCCAATACCTTAGTGTCGCCCTCCCACACCCCTCCTGCCCTTCCCACCTCCAGGTTTTACACATATAAATATCGCAGAATGCGGGAACTCCCCTAAGTGCCTAAACTCGGATACCCTGTTTATCTAGCCACCCGGAGGCCTCTTCTGGGTCCGTAAAAAACCATGTTCGTTCCTTAAATACAACTCGTAATTTTGATGGAAATAACAACGAATATTGAATCCCAGCTTCTGCCATTCTTTTCTTTACTCCTTTAAAGCTAGCCCTAGCTCTTTGCGTATCCCTGGAGAAGTCGGGGTATATTGAAATTTTCTCACCATTATAAGTTATTCCTGCCTTTTCTCTACATTTCCTCAAGATAGTGTCTCGATCTTGTGAGCTAATCAATTTGACCAAAATCGCTCTCGGGAGACTCCCAGGCGCAGGTTTTTTTGATGGAACCCGATGTGCTCTCTCTACCCCAAACACTGCAGAAAAAACCTCCACCTCAAAAGTATCTACTAACCATTTTTCCATCTTCTTAGATAGGTCTCTGGGTTCATCTCCCTCCGGAAAACCTACAATTCTAACATTGGCTCTCCTTGATCTATCCTCCATATCCGTAATTTTTTGTTGTAACCCTGCATTCTCTTCTTTGATCTTTACAATGTCTGTCCTAAGGTCCTGCACTTGTGACTCCAGTTTCTTACAGCTTTTTGACATTTCATTATTCTTATCCCTTATTTTATTCATTTCTTCCCTAATGAGTTTGATGTCAGAGTTCAAGCTACTGATCTGTTCATTTACGTTGTCAATTGCCACCTTAGATTCCTCAACCGAACTTTTGGTCTCTTTGACAGCTGTCAATATTTCAGTGAGGAGCAGGTTCAGTTCTTGGGGGAGATCTTCCCTATGCAGTGTCTCAAGTCTAAGGTTCCCCTCCCTCCCTTGATCTTTAACTGCCTCTTTAGCGCTCATTTTGATTTTTGGGGGTGGAGTTTTCCATATTTTATCCAAACCCCCTCCAGATTTTCTCACGCTTTTGGGGGGCATTTTCCCTCCTACTAAGCTGTCCCCTGCTAACTAAGGTGACAGAAAGGAAATACGAGCCTGCAGGTCGGACTAAAGAAGCACAATAATCGGAGAGAAACAATAATATTAGCCCGCAGTCCCAACTGATCTCTTTATCCACTATCTATAAAAGTAGATATAATATTAGCAGTGCATATTGGACCACCCCTATAGCAAGCGGTTTTTTCTTTCCAATGCTCTAATTCGGACTACCTTGGCGAATTGATAATCAATCTAGTACACTGTGCAAACCAATATCTATCATCACAGTTAAGCAGTCCTAGTAATAATCGATAGTGGCTAAAACGGTGTGGTCAGTCCTTCTATAGCGGAGTGACTCAAGAATTGAATATTTACTCCACAGTCATAATCAACACCCTTCGATTACGTATAGCTCAGGCAACAACTTTGGGGTTCGATGTTAGTTCGCCACCATCTCACGCGCCCTTAATAGACATTGGCAACAAACATGTGGCAACAAACATATCAATCGTAACATTTCCTTATTCTTCTTCTCCTTCCATCCTTAGTTTTCCCCTTTAAACCAGGTATCGGACATCCAAACAAGGGGCAGCTCCGGGATGTATGCATTAATCAACTGTTAGTCCATTAAAGCAGCCACACGCTGGCATATGTGTTAGTCCATTATTAGTCCATTAGAACCGCCAGTAGCTAGCATGCATATATTTCAACGGAGTTAGTGCCGTGCTAATAAGCAATATTTAGATAATCTGTTAGTTATCTGCTAATTCATTAGCCATAAACCTGCGAGCCGTGTCCAAAAAATCACACATACACATTGTTAGCATGGGAAAAGCAATTAGGCAGAGCCGTGCTTGGCCAAAAAAAAGAAAAAAAAAAAAAAATCCACTGTTAGTCCTTTAAAGCAGCCACAGGCTAGCGTGTGTGTTAGTCCAATATTAGTCCATTAAAACAGCCAGCAGCTAGCATGCATATATTTCAACGGAGTTAGTGCAGTGCTGGTAAACAATATTAGATATTCTGTTGGTTATCTGCTAGTCATTAACCATCAAACTGCCAGCCGTGTCCAGAAAATCACACATACACGTTATTGGCGTAGAAAAAGCAGTTAGGCAGAACCGTGCATGGCAAAAAGAGGAAAAAAAGTTAGAGGGGATCTCACCAAGTGCTTCACTCGTCAGGTCTATGCTGCTGTCCTTTTCCAGGTGCCAACAGTCTGTCCTTCCCTGACACATCCTCCACCAAACTCCTGGTGGCATTTACATGCTTGCAACCAATGAATCTTGCCACCGACAGCTTAGCCTCTCGTCCCTCCGTTCACTTGTGTTCACGTGCGTTGCCCTGAAGCAGACCTCCAGGAAGTCCCAGCGTTGAACACGGCTGTAGCAACAAGGAAGCCGCCGGACCTCTCTCGTGCAGCAGCCTCAGTCCATAGGATTGGTCCCCAGTTCCAGATCTCCGTCAGCCACCTGCATGGAGGGCTATTATCAGCGATCCACGCCAAACCGACGGGGTAGGAGCCTGGAGTAAGGAGCCGAGAACGGGCACCACAGGGAGAACGCCGCGGGAGTTACATGCCGGGAGGTGAGAGACAGGAAGGGGCGGGAGGCGCGGCCCTGACGAAAACCTCACGTCATGCCGTCACACACCAGAAATCTCTCTCCCCCTTGAAATAGTTAATAAAATCTCATGAATAAGCTGTAGACTTCCAAAATGAATTATCTATACATTGTATGTCAATCTGTAAATAATAAGCCCTCATATGTTCACATTAACAAAAAAAATAAAAATTTATAGCTTGTACAATGTGACAATACAAATCTGCTGTGAATAGCACTGCTTTGATCCTATGCTCAGCTGTGCCGCCCATACAGCATTTTACCATCAAATATGGGGTATCGGTACACTCGGGAGAAATTGGGCATCAAACGTTGCAGAACGTTTCCTCATTTAATTTATTACGAAACTGTCAGTTTTGGCCTAAATTAATGTATTTTCCCAAAAAATTTTAAAGTTTCTAAATCGCAGGTTCATAATTGTTTAACCCCTTAACGCTGAAGCCACTATTCACCTTCCTGACACGGCCCATTTTTTCAAATCTGCCCTGTGTCACTATAAGTGGTTATAACTTTGGAACGCTTTAACATATCCAACTGATTTTGAAATTGTTTTCTCATGACACATTGTACTTCATGTTAGTTACAAAATTTTGGTGGTATGTTTTGCATTTATTTATGAAAAAATCTGATATTTGGGGAAAATTTTGAAAAATTTTCAATTTTCGAAATTCAAAATGTTCTACTTTTTCCACACGAGTCATAACACCAGAAAACGTAATAACTAACATTCACCAAATGTCTACTTTATACCTCTGTGGTTTTTTATACATACTATCATTTTTGTAAGCTGTTATGGGGCTTTTCACATTTTCATAAAAAAAGCAAAATCCTGCTATTAAGGGACCCTCTCAGGTTTGAAGTCACTTTGAGAGGCCTAAATAAAAAATTACCATAAATTACCCCATTATAGAAACAACTTTTATGAAGTTTGTTAACCCTTTAATTGGTTTACAGGGGTTAAAACAAAATCGGATGCAATTTTGAAATTTTTTTTTTTTTTTTACTAAATGAATGTGTTTTTCATAAAATGTACAAATTCTCAGTGGATAAAATACCAAAACGCTCCACAAAATTTAATACCCAATCTCTCCCATGTATATTAATACCCCATATGTGGTGGTAACCTGCTGTATGGGCAAACGCCAGGGCATCGAAGGGAAGCTGCGCCATTCAGAGCAGATTATGCATTGTCACTTTATAATGGCTATACAATCTTTATTTTTTTTGGCAATTTGGACATATAAGGGCTTATTTTTTTGCGACATGAGATGCACTTTACAAATACTTCATTTTAGTGGGTCTGTAGCTTTTTGTTGAGATTTTATTAACTCTTTAATGTATGGAGGAAAAGAAAATTGTCAATTTTGGGTTCTTTTTTTTGTATATTTTGGGGGTCGTACACCGTACACTAAAAATACTATAATATTTTTATTCTCCAGATCACTACGATTACGGTGATACCTCATTTATGTAGTTTTTTATATATTTTACAGGAAAAAAACGAATATAAAGAAAATCTCATTTGTTTTTGCATCGCCATCTTTTCGGAGATATATACCTTTAATATTTTTTGGTTGACAGTGCTAGTTTAGGGCTTATTTTTTACGTGTTGAGTTGTCCTTTTCAGTGGTACCATTTTGGTGCACATAACTTTTTTTTGATCACTTTCTAGAACATTTTTGTGAAGGGATTTTATGAAAATGTAAATTTTTGGCGAGTTTTTCGCGTTTTGTTTTTACGGCGTTCACCGTATGGGTCGAATAATGTTTTTGACTTATTGTACAGATTGTTACGGACGCGGCGATACTAAATATGTGGGGTATTTTGGTGATTTTCAGGTTTTTTCACTTTATTAGATGTGCATAAGGAATGTTTGTGTTTAGGGGACTTAAATTTATTATTCAAAAGTGTGTTGAATTAGTGTTTTTTACTTTTTTTCTTTACTTTTACAGGTTAGCTTCAACAAGTGATCCACTGATCACTTGTTCAAGCTATTCTTCACCTAATACAGTGTAATACAGATGTATTAAACTGTATTATGTGACACACTGAGCATGCTGCACATGCTCAGTGTGTCACAGCCGGGTCCTGCCAGAAGGCAGGACCCGGCTCCCGGAAGGAGGATCACACAGCCCCGGGCACTGGCAGTCCGCGGGGGGGGTCCGATTCCAGCTAAATGCCCCGATCGCGGGTGTTAGAGGCAGGTGTTGGCTATAATATATAGCCGACACCCGCAGCTTATGGCGCCGGCTCCGTTCAGGAGCCGACGCCAGAAGCTTGACATACTATTACTGCATTTTGTGGGAACGCACCTCCCGCCATGCAGTAATAGTACGTCAAATGTCGGGAAGTGGTTAAACCCATGTGAAACACTTAAAGGGTTAATAGACTTAATAGAAGTTTTTATGGGGTTTTACTATTATTTAGGCCTTTCAAAGTCACTTGAAAGCAGAGTTGTCCCAATTTTTACAAACTTTTACCAAATTTTCACTTTTTTCAGAACGAAATGCAAAACTTATCACTTAAATTTCACAACTAACATGAAGTACAATGTGTCACAAGAAAACATTCTCAAAATCACCTGGATATGTTAAAGCAATCTGAAGTTTTAACCAATTATTATCTAACCGATTATTATTATGTACGATTTGAAAAATCGAGTCGGGTTATTTAGCTGAAAACTAGTGTCAGTGATAAGGGGTTAAACCTACAAACTATACAGGCTATACATAAACATATGTGTGGTTTTTCTATCATATGTACAGCAAAACCTACAAAAATAGAATAAACGCTTACAAATAATAAAAAGAAATCCTCACCTTATTAATGTGTGTACTGTAATATACATACTAGCAGTTAACATGAAAGAACACACCAAAAAAAGACCTAAAAAATTGTAATCATATAATAAATATAATTGTCATGTGGCAATAAAAAGTATAAATTATAACCAATGAAATCTACAAGTTAAAGGGATTGGACAATAATGTTAGGCAAAATGTGTATTGCTGTACTGCAACTCCATTCATTCTTTTCTACACTGCTCATTATAACCAAATACTTTAATAATGGAAATGCAGGCACAAGCTTGAATTTAAATTAATTAAGGAATGTGCGATCCCCCAGGTAACCGGGGGGGGGGGGGTTCAGACAACCTCTATCCACAAATTTGGGCTCAAACAGGGGGCTGGCCATCAGACGATCCGAAGGATTCGGACAAACCGCAGGATTTAACTTAAAAATTGTGTCGCAAGCCAAGCACCGGCGGACCTGATCAGGGAAGCAACGCAATCAGCAAGTCGGGTGCACGATGTAAGTGAATCATGGCACAGTGCATTGTCGTTGGGTAAGTAAACGTGCCCCATTAACTTCTTTAATGGCTTTCTAATATACATCACTCTGCTTGCATTTTACCAGTACGAGGCAAGGTTTACTACTATCTTTCCATTTGCTATACTCGAACGATTTTCACTAATTATTTATAATGGAATGACAGAGTTAGCTGAGTACATGGCTCTATAATTCCCATATACATAAATGAAGCGGTAGTTGTGCATATTCATTACCCCATCATACACAGAGAATATTTATTTCCATTGAATGATCCTCTTCACTGGGATTTGTTTAAATGACTGCAGCAAGGTGTCCATACATACACATCACCTCTGCAGCCCCTGGTCAAATTTTTATAGCCAAGATTTAACTAGTAAACGGTAACTAGTTGCTATCGGTAGCAGACATTTTTTTTAAAACCTTTTATTAATTATGTGTTGCTTGACTGCATTGCAATATCACATGCTGAAACTTAAAGTTGAAGGAAATTACTTGTATTCTGACCATTAAAGATATTTGTTAAATATTTGTAGTTTGGTTAATATTTGTACAATACTGTTTTCACATTTACCATCTCTTTAAAGTATATACTGTTCATTTATTTTGACACTTGTATTTTTGAATCAGTTTGCAAGATTGTGGTCACCAGGTTGTGGTTGTTTGATTTATTATGTGATCACATTAATTAGAAAGTTACCAGTGTGAGTTGATACTTGAAGATTTTTAAATCAGATTCTACAATCAAATCAACCAATCTTTATATTCTTAATACATTTCTATCATCACTTTTGTGGTTTATCTAATGTGACTTATATAAGGGAACCTGTCAGCAGAAATTAACCCTGTAAACCACTAGTTGTACAAAATCAAGTAGGTTAATACCTTCTAGATCATGCTCTGTTCATGGCCCAATGTAATATTAACATACAGAACTGTAAAGTGATATATATATATATATATATATATATATATATTATAAAGTTGTAGAGGTGGATGGCTGTAGTCAAGCTCACCACAACTAAGAATACCCCTTCTTAACTGGCTTGATTATAAGAGCCCCCTCAGGTCTAAATATCTCTGTGCACTAAGTGCCCATGCACACGAATGTATGCTTGCACGGGCTAGCATACAGCTGGGTGCAGGAGAGAGGAGAGGTGCGTGTTCCTCACCACTCTTCTCTCTAGGGAAAGCCAAGTGGCGGCTGTACTACGGCAAAATGTTGGACATGTCCTGTTTGCATGACGGCCACCCTGCTTGTTCACGATGTGGTGAGAAACGGGTCAACTTCGTTGGAAGAGTGCAGGGGGGAACCACAAATAATGAATCTGGCACACCCTGCACACTACACAGGCAAACTGCACATAGTGCAATTTGCACTGTTTTTAGTAAATGGGCCCCAGTGTGTTCACAAATTGTGCGGCCGGATCATGGGCCCCCTTATGTATGTATGCATGAGGCCTAATCAAAAGAGGGAAGGGGAGGGGGTTCAGGTATTTTAGGCTTATTGAAAAATGTTTCATTTTTAAATTTTTTAAAAATTACAAAATAATGAATGCCCTTTCCCATTCAGCATTCAGCTCTATGCTTTATAAAACATATATACATACCACTTATTTGGAGCCACCGCTCTAGCCCATAAAAGCAACATCTAACCTGTTGATTTCACAACAGCACAGGATTGTTGGGATCAATTCTGCTGAGAGGTTCCCATTAATAATCACAGCATGAACACTAATGGAATTTATTTTAGTACAGATAATTTAATTCACTTTAGTTGGTTCTTAAAATGCTTATTTTTATCTTTCAGCAAAGATGTCAAGGAAGTTAAGCCTACCTACAGAATTAAAGCCTGAACTAGGTAAGATGTAATTTTCAAAAAGAAATTTAGTGGCTTAAATTTCTGCAAAGAAGAAAAAGGAAAATAAGCAAAGCGGTGAACTTGCCCATTGCGCAGCTTGCAGGATATTAGTGCGGCTTCGCAAGGGACAAGTTCTTGTGCATGCGCAATATTTCCGAACAGTTGGCTGATGTCACTGGCTGTCTGAGCATAGCGAGGTTGGATGATGGAGTAAATATTTAGTAGGCGGGGGCGTGCAAAATTAGGGTACAGCAGAGCCATGAGTTGCGCAGTTGATGTGAGCCTGAGTGCCCCGGGTCATTTACATATTTTTAATGGTTCTCTGGAACCCTGGAATTGGCTGCAAATAGTGATGAGCGAGCACTAAAATGCTTGAGTGCTCATTACTCGAGTCAAACTTTTTCCGATGCTTGAGTGCTCTTATCGAATAATGAACCCCATCGAGCATTTTTCAAGGGGAACAAGGCTCTGCAATAAAATGTGTCATTTTATTGAGAAATAAGGAAGTCGGTCCTGTTTCTTCGTTTTTTTTATTCAATGGAATATTCGTGGAACTTCAAAAAGGAGAATGACCCGTGTTAAACATCTTCAATACTATTGTGAAGAACGCCGTTATGCACTAATGTCTTCTGATAAGTTAGCGGATGTATGGAAACATCTGCAATGTGTTCTTCACTGAAGATTCTTCACACAAATTGTTCTTCACATACTATTGTGAAGGACACCGTTCGGCACTAATGTCTTCTGATAAGTTAGCAGATGTACAGAAACATCTGCAATGTGTTCTTCACTGTTTTCACTGTGTTCTTCACTGTTATTCACTGTGTTTCCTTAAGTGAAAGCTCGTTCTCGAGCAGGCGAAATACTTGTCCGAGCAACGAGCTGTTTCTGAGTACGAGCATCAAGCTCGGACGAGTATGCTCGCTCTTCTCTAGCTGCAAACTATATCAAGCATGCATATGAAGACAGTCTACCATTGGTAATCTGGTGGTAGATGTTCTTTAAGGGGAGAAATGGCTCTTGCTGTTAGAAATAAAATTTACAATAAAAATTGACAATATCCTTTGTTTTTGGTATTATGGTAGTTGATTTATTTTATTTGATAAAATATTTTTAAATGATATTAAATATCTTGCCTCACAAGAGGAGTCATTGTCTATGCTGTTTTGTTGTATTGTACATGTTAATTGGAGTAAAATATTGATAAAAAGACAAAACTTTATGGATCCCAAAATTGAACAAAAGTAATAAACTTTATGCATAGAAAAAAAAGCACAGATCAAACTGACTAACTTATTGAGTTATTGTATATTGGGTGCTATAATGCAAAAATCTATTCTTTTTCCAAATTTTTGTAACATTTTATTTATCCTAAATGATTATTAGTGATTATTGAGTAAGCAACAATATAGAAAAAAAATTGCTAGTAATGTATTATAATCATTACTAGTTTTTAAAGGGAATTTGGGTTTTTTGAGTATTTAGGTCCAAAAACCACAAGTGGCTGGATTTTCATGATGTACTTTCATATGCTGACTGATTAAGCATTGTGCAGAAAGAGATTTTTGAACACCGTTGTGTTAAAGAAGGTAATTGCAGAGGCTATTACTTTGCACTAGATGTAACTACCTGAACATGTACAGTGTTTCTGTGTAGCAGATATTATTTGGCACACTACATTTTGGAGTCAGGCCATGCCTACTTTTCAGAGGACACACACCTTTTGAGATACCAGTCGGAAAAGTGTAAAAAAAAAAAAATGTCATGCAAGGCATTTTAGATATATTTTAGTATTTTGATGTGAATGATGCCACAATTCTGGTGCAAGTAGATTGATTAATCTCCCCTAAAGTCTTTATAAAGCGCCATCATATTCTGCAGTGCTTTAAAGATTTAGTTAAGTATTCTTTCCTTAGACTTTAAATTATATGTGATAAGTTACATTTTATTTTTGGCGATGAGGTTTGTATCTTTGTTTCTGTTTGGGGCCTTTATTGATCCAGTAAATAACAAGCAATGAAGTTCCTCTGTCCCTGTTAAGGGTACTGGAATGTTCACCAGAGAATAAATATACGTTAACAGCACAGGTGAAAAATAATCTTAAAACATAACTTTTACTAAACTTATTAAAATCCAGGCTCCACAATATATCACAATACAAAGCATAAGTGAAAAACTCACTCAAGAATTCCTGCTAACTATAATAAAGCAGGATACTTCAATAAAGACCAAATAACCCCACACAATCACGATGTAGTAATGCAATAGGTTTGATACACTGTAGATTTGTTCTTATCTCCGTGCCTATCCCTGCTTATTAGTCAAAAAACTGGCAGGGGGTTATGGTCCAAACAAGACATTAAAGTACAGTATGGAACGATCTTACCATTGCTGTCTTGA
Organism: Engystomops pustulosus; assembly: GCF_040894005.1. Classification (NCBI taxonomy): domain Eukaryota; kingdom Metazoa; phylum Chordata; class Amphibia; order Anura; family Leptodactylidae; genus Engystomops; species Engystomops pustulosus. The sequence continues at coordinate 61,772,932 of NC_092413.1, forward strand.
GGCTCAGTGCATTAGTCCAAGTAGACATGGCTCACAGGTTTAGGAGTCCAACCACGTGTCACTGGATGAGGGAGGTCCCATAAGTAAAAAGACCCTAAAAGAACCCTATTGCGCCCTGGCCCACATTTTCTTATAGCTCCCGCCCTTACAAGGGCAGTCCCATTTCTGACCCTGGTAAATTCCTACCCTCGCCCTACGCGTTTCATACTCTGGTCCGTAATCATCAGGGGCTTGAACGGAGGTCTAGGAGACGAACAGGAGTCCCTAGCAGCGTTAACTGCGTGGGACTGGGTCAATAATCTTCCCGTTAGGGGAACAGATGGGGAGTCTGTGGTTTAACACCCCCCCTTTTCTCTCTATAGTACAGTGGGAGCCGTGTCTGCCGCGAAGTATGTCAATCGCGGAGCACTCACTAAACGCCGTATCGGCATCTTAAACTATTGACTCCTCCCCCTCTTTGCTTGCGTCCTCCTACCTGGAAAGCGCGCTCCTCATTTGCTCTCGGTTACTGACCGGGATAATGCGCATACGCAGGTGACGCGTCACTTCCGGGGGAATGTCTAGTTTCCAGCTAGCCATTTGACATAATACCTGGGCCCTATGATTTATGTTTAATATAAATAGTTACAAACCCAATTGAAAACATGTATTAGCACATTGCATATTGAAACTTGATTATTTATTTGAGTAGCTCATGTTCACAGTTATATATTAACATTTGTTAAATTTTTAGATGTCAGAGACAATTCCTTCAGTCGGTCCCGAAGTTCAAGTGTGACCAGCATAGACAAGGAATCACGCGAAGCAATATCTGCTCTCCATTTCTGTGAGACATTCACAAGAAAACCTGACATATCAACATCACCATGCTTGTGGGTTGGAACCACTTTAGGAACTGTGTTAGTTATTGTATTAAATTTGCCACCAGGAAGAGACCAGAGACTTCTTCAGCCTGTAATTGTATCTCCAAGTGGTAAGTACCATATCAGGTAAATGTATGGCAATTTAACAGTATTTTTGTAAAGCTTTGACTTTTATTGTCACCACTGTTGGCTGAGCCAAGTTCTGAGCAAAGTTTGGTTTACTGAGGCCAGTATTTATTATCCTTATCATTGGATAGCTACATTTTGTAATTTTTGTTTTATGCTTATTTGATGGCTAAAATAAGTGTGTTTTTCTCAACAGGAACAATACTGAGACTAAAGGGTGCAATCTTAAGAATGGCATTTCTGGACTCACTAGGAGCTATAATCCCATCAGCATTTGAAGCCTGGAGGGAACCCAATGCTCCCGAAGATAAGGATGATAAGGAGCGGTTGAAAAAAAGGAGGCCAGTTTCAGTCTCACCATCTTCGTCTCAGGAAATCACTGAAAACCAATATGCAGTAATATGTTCAGAAAAACAGGCGAAGGTGATCTCACTGCCCTCCCAGAACTGCATTTATAAACACAACATTACAGAGACTTCTTTTGTCCTCCGTGGAGATATAGTGTCAATGAGTAATAGTACCTGCCTTGCATGTTTTTGTGCCAATGGACACATTATGACATTTAGGTAAGTAATATTAAGAAATATTTTACTCATTTTTAACACCTATATGCATATTATACTTTCTGTTATATTACTTATACATTGCCCTAAAGTCAGTTTTGGATAACAATTTTTAGAAAAAGCAAAGCCCTCTACAGCAGTGTTCCCCAACCACCGTTCCACGGCCTAAGAGCAGGCCATAGAACACCTGGTTCCGAGCGATCTCTGTAAAAACAAAAAAAAAATTAAAAGTACTCGCCTTCCCCGCTCCCCTGCAGCAGTCTTCTTTTCCTTTACTTAATGTCCACATTCATGCGCTGCTCTATTGCTGGCTCATGTGATGATGTCTCTTGACAAAAGAAGCGTGCACAAATGCAGAAGAGAAGTGAAGGAAGACTGCTGAAGGGGCACGAGGAAGGTGAGTACTCAATTTTAGTTTTAGACAGAATTCAACGGGATAGGGAACATTGGAAGGAGAGGGTGGGGGCAGCTAAAGGAAAGAAGAGACTAATAAGTAAGGGACACTTCTTCAGGAAATGGGACAATAAGGCACACAAAGAATTATGATGGGACAATCAAACATACATTTTTATCTATGAAACTATGACACCAGATCGCATCCCCCCACCCACTGGTCCCTGGAGAATATTTATGTTTATAGTCGGTCCCTGGGCAAAAAAAGGTTGGGGGCCACTGCTGTAGAGTGTTTCTCACTGCTGGCTGTGGGCCAGTGCTGGTCCGGGGTTCATTTAGTCCTCCGCCGCTGTGTGAAGATGATTGCTGCGGGAGGTGTGAGGAGCAGAAGTGCTGTCGCCTGGCACCTCTACCACACCTGCAGTTAGTGATCACTCCTCCTTTAGACAAAAAGCTGTGTAGAGTAGACGGGCCTCCTCCTTTGTCGGCATAGTCCACCAGTACCCCTCCCCCCAATGCCTGGAAAATGAATGTGTGCTCTACTGTTCTCTAGTGGTTAAAAAGGTTGGGGACTACTGCTCTACTGGATCTCCAGTAAAAAGCCATTATGTTAGAAATGAAATAATTGGGAATTAACCTAAAGGTCATCGAAGGAACATTTAAAAAGAAGTAAGCATCAGACAATTGCATCTTATCATAACGCAGCAGTATCATAGGTGGTCCATTTTGTGTGTTGTTAGTGGACTTTCCTTTCTTTTATTTGTAAAATTTTGAAAGGCAATCCACATGTATTTATTCATTTTTACACTGATGAAGTTAAAAGATGGAGATAATAGCTCCTAATGGGCAATAGAGCCAATGGAGGGTCTAGGAGAGGGGAGAGGATACATCATTTTAATAACACATTGGTTCTTTCATAATTAATATTCTGCAATAAATCACAAAACACTTAGGGAGTGCACATTTTGTTTACTTCTCATAGCTTTTGTCTTTTTTTCTGAAGAAAAAGAACTATTTGAATATGAATAGTAAATGGCAACAAATAACATAAAATAATAAAAGTAAACCGTTATTTAACAGTTAGTACAGGCAGTCTCTATGTTAAGTTAAATTTGTATGCAAGTCCGAGCAGGTATACTTTATAATTCTAGCTCTGCACAAAATGTATTACTCCCAGTGACTATTGGATGTACAAACTCTTTTTTTTCTGTCATGATAACTCGGATTACATATAAAACTTCATTATAGACACCTTACAGCTGAACATTGCAGCCTTAGTCTAAAGTAAAGTATCCAGAGAGCTTCACCAGCGGTCACAGCGGGCAGAGAGGTCTGTCTGTAACTAGAGCTCATCTGCAAGTCAGGTGTCCTTAAGTATGGGAGCGCCTGTATGTATAATGAACTTTTATTTTATTTTTGAATATTAACAATATTTGTAATTTACCCTATTTATACCAGATGTTTTAGATGTAAGTCATAACATTTGTACTGTAGCAGTGTCTACAGATGTTTCCCTCACCCTTTCTTACCTTTAGAGACATATTCAACAGTGATACAAATCGATTGTTAAAGGGGTTACATATTTCTTTCCACAGTTGCCTAGGGCTTTTTGTATACATTAGGCAATATTTTGGATGGTGCTTGCAATGGAGTGTAATGTTAAGAACCAATGCTGATGAACCCTTTCCTTGCCAAGGATGTATCTCAAACATCCTTACAGGGTAGCGCCTATATAGCCAAGGGTATATGAGATGGATTTTAGGAGCCATAACTTTGGATTCCTGGCATACAGAATCTCCCTATTTCATTTGAGTCTATGTTTCAATTTGCCAGGGGTGGATAGATATTGATGTTGTGTGACAATTTTGTGTGTTATTTTATGTTCAGTATATAAATGACTCACGACTAATACTAATACCAGGGATCCCAAGTATAACCCTCTGAAGTGTGCCAGCAGGATTCAGGGAGAAGCTGGAGGAAGATGCACAGGGTAGTGTCTCACAGATAAAGTAAATATTGACTTTATCTGTAGCAAAATTTTGGAAACCATCTTCTACACAGAATTATCAGAGCGCACACTTGGTCTATAATTGTCATATGTATAAAGATATATATAATATATATATTATTTTTTTTTTAACGTAATGGAGGGAGACGGTGACATTTAACCCTCTTCGCCTAACTTGACTACATATTAACACCACAATACAATGCTTGTAAAAGCAATAAAAAGTTGCATGTAACACAAAAACTAAAATTACTTAAGTTTTTATTTCACACCATCCCTTTACTATTACATGGTGTTCTTAAGCAAATTCCTATGAAGTTTTGTGAAAAAAAAAGGTTTTCACAGGATAGGAGCTTTGTGAGTTATATACTTTTAGCAACATTTGGTGATTCTACTTAAATGTGACTGTTAAGTATAAAAACACACAAATCTTTGATAACTGTTATAGCTGTTTATTGTAGATAAGGGCTAAAGTAAATTACTAATTACCAGAGGGTAGTTTGTAACTAGGGCTTGTCTGTAAGTCAGTAGTTTTTAAGTAGGGGATCGCCTGTATAGGTTTTAGGGGTGCCTTTACGTTTTAATCACTGTGATTAAAAGCTATATTTTGCAGGTTGTGACTTTTTCTATCTGAAAAGCAGATTTTTGATTATTTCAGTTTTAGTGGTTTTTGATGAATTATTCATGTGAACATGTGAACATGTGACTTTGAGTAATCAATGAACTCTACACATGTTCATCTATTTAGGACGTGTGATGCAAATTATTTTCTGTTTGGGGCACATTTGCATTTTAACAAATTTTATACTTGGGCAACTTCATGCAATTTTGATTCTATGTCTATAAACTCCATAATGCAATTCTGAAAAAGTGACAGGTTTCTGCTTTAAGCAAGTATATGGTTTGTTGGGGTTTAGTATAATTCTTTATGCTGTAATTTCGGCTTTATTTGTACAAGTTGTTCTGGCCACATTAAAAAAAATTCTAGAAATGGCCATTGGGGAAAGGGTTAATAAACAGCTGGCAGCCTAAACTATTAAGAGTTTAGAAATAATGTATCATTGTGTATTGAGAACTACCCCTGATTGATTCAGTATGGGTAATGCTCTCACTTCTGCAGAACAGGCAGGTAGTGAACTGCAGCTGAGGACGCTTGCCTGTTGTAAGAGACCTTAACTCTTCTCATTCCAGTTACTCTGCTTCAACATTAAAGATTCCTTGATGGTAGATGATTACTACTCACCTCCCCTTCTTGTCCCTCTTTGCAGTAATCTTCTTTCTTCTGTAGAAAGCCCTATGGGCTATGTGGCAATGTAATTTATTCACACCCCCACCCAAGGAGCTTTCAAAGAGCTTCTGCAATCTTGCACATCTTTGTTCCCTTCTGGTTCCATTCTGGAATAATTCTGCTGTGCACCTAAATATTTGCACTGGGTAAGACTTTGGTCAGGTATTACCTGTAGTCTGCAATTTATACACCCAGGACAAATTAGACAAAACTGTTAATCAAGAGGCTGCAAATAAATTTACCAATAAACATGAAAGGTGCAGAGAAAAACAATGATATTATTATTATGATATATTCAAGATATTCTGGGAGTTTTGGTGCCAAATTAAGCAAACTTGCCAATAAACATGAAATATAGAATAGGATATCAAGGGACTACAGACTTAGGGGAAGACAATTGAGGTAGGCTGTCTAGCTGGAAGCTTGGAAGTCACATATTAGGAACCTATACCTCTAGGAACACTAGATTATAAACTTTATTTTAATCTTCCCGCCATCACAGCCGTTTACATGTTTACCATGCTCAACTACAGGTAAATGACTTTGTATTGCAAAATACAAATGCACTAGATAAATATAATCACAAATAAGAATAATATGTGCCTTACTCTCTGCTTTTGTAAAACTATGTAAAAAAATTGTCATTCATTGGTTTATGGATAAATTTTTCTTCTAATATTTGATTCTGTTTTCTTAAGTTTGCCAAGTTTAAGGCCGCTGTTGGATGTAAATTACTTGCCGCTAACCAACATGCGGATAGCCCGAACATTCTGCTTCACAAACAATGGGCAGGCTTTGTATCTCGTTTCACCTACAGAAATACAGAGAATTACCTACAGTCAAGAAACCTGCGAGAATCTACAGGTAATGCATACAATTTTAGAATTGCTCAAGTTTACAATGAAATTCCGATACAGACTAAATCCCTTCTGACATTGTTGGCTTCAGCTTCTGTAGGGTACCTGGGACCAACATATAATATTTCTACTACGCACATGGCTCTTTATAATACTATCACATATGCTTCATTTTTGGTCAGTACTGGTTATATTAGCTTTAAGATCTAGAAAGGTGATCTATACATTTTTATAAAAGTATTTCAAGGTATCATGGTTTATGCAAAAAAAAAGACACATGTCCATCAAGTTCAACTAAAGAAAGGAAAGGAAGGTATTTAGGGGGACTTTTATTGAAGCTCTCTGCTGTTCCTGCTGTGACCAGCGCCTGAGGCAGGCTATTCCACAGTTTGACAGTCTTCAAAGTAAAAAAGCCCTGTCGCCTCTGGTAATTAAACCTTGTTTTCTTGTGACGGAGACTGTGCCCTCTTGTTTATGATTTGATTTAATCTGGAACAACTTTCCACCATATATTTTGTATGGACCATACATATATTGATATAAATTAATCATGTTCCCTCTTAGTTGTCTCTTTTCCAGACTATATAAATCTAGTTGTTTTAATATTTCTGTATAACTGAGACCCTCCATACCCCTTATCATTTTTGTGGCTCTTTGCTGCACCCTCTCCAGCTTTAAGGAATCCTTTTTATGGATAGGTGCCCAGAACTGGACCCCGCATTTTTGCAGGTGAGGCTGAACCAATGCCTTGTTCAGTGGAAATATTACGTCTCTATCTCGAGAGTCCATACCACTTTTGATACATGACAAGATCCTACTGGCTTTAGCGGCAGCTGATTGACATTGCTTGCTGTTATTTAATTTATGCTCTACTAGTACCCCCAGGTCCTTCTGAACAAGGGACTCTCCCAGATTTACTCCCCCAAGGAAATAGGTTGCATGAGGATTATTAGCCCCTAGGTACATAACCTTACATTTATCCACATTAAACCTCATTTGCCAAGTGGATAACCAAACACTTAGTTTGTCCAAGTCACCCTGCAGCTTATGAACATTCGCCATAGACTGTATTACACTACACAGCTTGGTGTCAGTGGCAAAAATAGACACAGTGCTATTAATTCCTACCTCTATATCATTAATAAATAAATAGTAGGGGGCCAAGCACAGAACCCTGGGGTACACCACTTATAACTGGTGACCATTCTGAGTAGGAATCATTGACCACAATTCTCTGGATACAATCCTCCTGCCAGTTCTCAATCCAATTGCTAATGATTCCTTCAAAACCAATAAACCCTTTTTTTTACCCATCAGACGTCTATGAGGGACAGTGTCAAATGCCTTTACAAAGTCGAAGAATACACAGTGGCTCAGTGGTTAGCACTACAGCCTTGCAGCGCTGGGGTCCTGGGTTCAAATCCCAAGTCAACATCTGCAAAGAGTTTTTTCACACGCACCAAAACATACTGGTAGGTTGATTAGATTTTGAGCTCTATGGGGACAGGGACTGATTTGGCAAGCTCTGTGCAGCGCTGCGTAATCTGTGTGCACTTTATAAATAAAGGAATTATTATTGCTACAATTTCCACAGCTCTTCTTAGAAGCAGATCAGGTTAGTCTGACAACTTCTATTCTTAGTAAACCCATGCTGGCTGTCACTTATTATTCTTTTTGATGTCACATACTCCTGTCTTTTTGTAACCCTTCCAATATTTTCTCCACAATTGCAGTTAAGCTTACAGGCCTCTAATTACCTTGTGAAATTCTAGAGCCTTTTTAAAATATTGGCACCAAATTTGCCTTGTGACAGTCACTTGGCACTGTACCAGTCAAATATTTTCTCCAGTCCAATATTTTCTCCACAATTGCAGTTAAGCTTACAGGCCTCTAATTACCTTGTGAAATTCTAGAGCCTTTTTAAAATATTGGCACCAAATTTGCCTCGTGACAGTCACTTGGCACTGTACCAGTCAGTGCCAGTCTTTGAAGATTTTATACAATGGCACAGAAATAACAGAAATGAGTTCTTTAAGAATGCTAGGGTGTAACCCATCTGGTCCAGGAGCCTTGTACACATTTATTTTATTAAACTTAGATTGGATTGTGTCTACATTCAGCCAGTCTACTCTATTACAGTATGCATCACCCACACTGGCACTACCCACGACAAAAGTTCTTTCTTCTGTTTATTGTATAAATCCAGCTAAAAAACCTATTTAGTATCTCCGCTTTCTATTGGTCTCCAGTCACCAATGCCCTATTTTCAGAATATAGGGATCCAACCTAAACCTGACCTCTGACCTGTTTTTCTTCGCATTGATATTTAAAAAAGGATTTGTTTTGCTATCTTTGGCCACCTGTCTTTCATTTTGTATGATTTTATGTATTTCTTACAGATTTTGGTACATATTTTGTAATTATTGAATGCCTCAGGTGACCCGTCAGATTTATATGTTTTGGTTGCCCTCTTAATCATTAATTGCCCTTTTAGCTGTAGCCTTAAGCCACGCGGGGTGTAACCTAGCCCATCTATACTTGTAACCTATAGGAATAAATTTAGAAGTCTAGTGCACCAGGATAGATTTCAGTGTCTCCCATTTAACATTAGTATCATCATGTGACAGCATCTGATCCCAGTCTATATCAGTCTGTAGTGCATCCCTAATTTTTAGGAAATTTGCCTTCTTAAAATTCAATGTTTTTGATTTTCCTGTATGTTTTTCCTTTTTACAGTTTAAAAAGGAAAATATTTATGTTATGATTGCTGTTCGCAAGGGTTTACCTGACAGTGACATTTTGGACAATTTCCGCATTGTTAGAAATCACAAGGCCCAACAAAGCACCACCTCTTGTGGGATCTTCTACAAGCTGTACCATAGAATTATCCTGCAAAAGTTGATAAAATGTCTCCTTCACAGATGGAGAGCCCCGACCCCAATTTAGATTTGGAAAGTTAAAGTCTTCTATTATCACTACGGTCCCCCCGCTCCATCTGTTTATATAGGTGACCCTCTATTTCCTCAGAGATGTTAGGGGGTCTATACATTACACCAAAAATAATTTTCTCAAAGTTCTCCTGGCTTTGAATTTCAACCCACAAGTTCTCTTCTGACGTACATACATACACCACCTCCCCTGCTTTTTGCCATATCTTTCTGAAAGAGTGTAAAACCTAGAACAGTGATGGCGAACCTTTTAGAGACCGAGTGCCCAAACTGCAACCCAAAACCTAATTACTTATCGAAAAGTGCCAGTACGGCAATTTAACCAGAAAACTGACGGTTTAGTTTAGAATCAATTTACACAGGACTGTCTGAGCTCGGATTACAGCAGTCCTATACACACTGAAACGCCACTTTTACACCATTTTACATCACATTAAAGAGTAATAGAAAGTTATCAAAAGGTCACGCAGTCCTCAAAATGGTAGCAATGAAAACAACGGCTCATAAAGCAAAAAAACCACACCTCCCCAGCTCCGTGCACTAAAGTTATTAGCGTCACAAGATGGCAGAACTATTCTCTTTTTCGTACACTGTTTTAATTATTGAAAAAGTATTAAAACACAATAAAACCTACAAATCTGGTATCACTGTGAGTTTACCGAACCAAAGAATAAAGGAGACAAATGATTTGGAGCGCACAGCGAAAGTATTAAAATCCAGCTTCCCAGTACACGACACGGAGTAATAAATGAGAAGTAAAATATGTTACGCAAAAAATAAGCCCTCACACAGGTATAAATATATAAATGCACATATAAATTTATAATATAATATGCATATACATAAATACATACATAGAAATACATATGTTACTTACTCTTTGGTTGTCCAAGGTGGCGGCCATGCTGGCGGGCAGAAGTTCAGGTGTCTGTTGTTCCGGGGGGGTCAGTAGGGTAGATGGGCAGAGGGTGGGCGGCCTGAGTTAGGGCTTGGGGGGGGGGGGGGTAATGCAGCATCTGGAGTTCGGGGCAATGGGGTTATGAGGCATGAGTTCCAGGGGAGGGGGTGATGCGGGGCAGTGACCGGAGTTGGGGGGGGTAGTGAGAGTGGCCGGAGTTTGGGCAGGCAAATTGCAGTAGTGGGCGGAGTTTGGGCGGGGGGGGTAGGGGTGCGATAGCGGGCTGGGGTTCGGGCGCGGGGGCTTGTGGTAGCGGCGCAGTGAGTTTCGGGCCGGTTGCTTAGGGAAGGGGAGGGGCGGGAGCGGGCAGGAAATCAGCCTCCTGCTGATCTACTATGCCCTGTGGATGCGCTGAGTTTAAAAAAAAAAAAAAAAAACTCACCTCAGACTCGGCGTTCCTCCGGCTGATCACTGCAGCGCACACGGAGTAAGGTGCCCAGCGCTGGCAGCGTAATGACGCAATTTCGCTGCCAGCGCTGGGATGCTTACCATCCTGTGCGCTGCTGTGATCGGAGTGACAGAGCAGGAAGTGTCAGCACCCTGCTCTGTCATGGCTGTTAGCAGTATCGGAGCGCAGCTCGACAATTGGCAATATATGATTGTTTATTTTGTTATGTATTTTGTCAATACTTTCATGCAAACAACCCATGACTGATTACTTAAAGCAGAAAAAAATTAAAAAAAATATTTCCGTTATCTTATTTTCTTTACTATTATGTCTATTATTGATTTGTTTTGGTTCATATAGGAAATGTTAGGAGAGATGTTCACTCCAGTTGAAACACCTGAAGCCCCCAATAGAGGATTTTTCAAAGGATTATTTGGAGGAGGAGCACAGTCACTGGACCGAGAAGATCTCTGTAAGTGTTATGTATTGTGTCACATCTCAATTAAAGGAAACCTGTCCGTTAAACAAACCCACACTCACTAAACATATATACATATATACAAAACTGCTATTGTATAGAAGTACAACTATCCCAACATTGTTTCCCCCATGTCTGTAAAGCTGAAGCACCATCTATGCAGATGAGTTCAATCATTGTCTTTCCCGTAAGCTGAGTCCAGCAGATTCATGTCCTTCCAGCTCAGCTGGGCATCCAGCTTCGTGATTGACAAAGGGGCGTGCACAGTGACCGAGCTGGGTGGCTGGATGGAAAAATATAGGACATGTCCTATCTTTTGCCATATTATGGTGCTGGCTACTTGGCTTTCGAAGGAGAGCGGATGGGTGAGGATTCCAGCACCCAGCTGTATTCAGACTATGGCAAGGGCAAGCATACGTTCGTGTGCATTAAGGCTTTACTTGCTTTATCTTTTTGTGAATGATTTGTTTTTAGTTATAAAGCACACCAGAATGACATAGAACTCTCAGAGGCGAGTATGACTCATTTAATAAACTTTATTAATACACCAACAAACAGCTACAATTATAAAAAAAAATTGAAAATGGGTATTAATTTGTAGCATCACATGAAATGGATACACAATATTTGTCCTGCAAGACCACAACCGTACCTCTCCACAAATACAGTTCTATAAATAGTGTTAGATCACACATAACATACAATAAATAGCCATCACATATATGTAATTCATTGAGCAGACCGTGTGCAATGTACATTATCAGTAAAGGCCAGTTCCCATCAGTTGTTTTGCTTCAGTTTTGCAGTTTTTGTTTACAAACAGAAAGATAGGGGATCAGTTTTTTGCTTTGATTTTATTGGACTTGCAATGGTATCCATTAGTATCTGTTTGATCTTCCATTATTTTAACAGATAGTTGGACATAAACTGCATAGCATTTTTTTCTTCATAAATAACGAAAGGCTAATGGAGGACTCGTATCCATCCAAATTTGTACATTGTTTTCCCCCACTCACCATAACAGCACCCAACCAGAGATAGGGTCCGCCTCCGGGCACATGAAACCCACGTCTTTAAAACGCTTGTCCCCTCCTTCACCTTCAATGGCTTCCTGTCCCCTGATCGGGACCCATGAGAACCTCAGTGAGGTTCTTGGCTCGATGCTGTTTGGGCAAGAGATGAAATAGTAGTCCTTAGATACCCCGATATGGCCGCAGCCCCCCCCACGTGAGGAGACTTGCCTCAGTCCAGAAATTGAAAAATGGCATAACTAGAGACCAATTAATTTTGGATGTCACAATGGCTCAGAAGGCCTCAGCATTCTTAGCGGATGCATCAATAGATGCCCTAAGGTTGTCTGCTAGATCATCTGCGTTATCAAGCAGCGCTCATAGGGCCCTATGGTTTAAGAGTTGGTTGGGAGACTTTACCCTTAAAAACCACCTGTGTAATTTTCCCTGTGATGGACATTTTCTGTTTGGGTTTTTTATTTAGATAAGATCTTGGGAAAGGCATCTGACAAAAAGAAAGCCTTCCCTAGTACTGTGTAACCCTAGTACAGGGTAAGGATTTAATCCAACGCAGCGTCTGAGGGATAAGAAGGAAGGATGGAAAGCTTCAAGAAGAACCATAGGCGCCAGGTTCTCCCCGACTCCAGAAAGCGATCAGGTCAGCAATGACGCAAGGAGCCCAGTGGAGGGGGAGGCTATCCTTGTACGTGGGAGAGTGGAAAAAGATCTACAACATCAACTGGGGTAATGTCCATAATGGATTGAACCTACATTGCATATCTCCTCCGCCACTGTGATTCAAGATAACAAGAACACCAAGCTTGCGGACACAACAAGCAGTAGAATCAGCAGAAAAATATTCTGGGAATTATTTTTTTTTTTTTAAACAAATTTTTAATAAGACAAATTCAATATGGAATCCCTGAAGTCCACCATAAATCTCCTCTATCAGGACCTTTTGATAGCAGTTGCCTATTACTATGTGACGATACATCAGGATTCCCAGAAATACCTGAGGGTGACAGAATTTCTGGAAGGCATCCAGTTACATCAACTATTCTGGGCTTTACCCTTTGAAGTGGCTGTCGCCCCACGAGTATTCACAAAGCTAATTGCCAAAGTGGCCTCTTGTGTAAGAAGACAGCAAGGAATTTTTGTGCCATACCTTATTGACTTTTTACTACTGTAGAGGTCAGCAGAAGCTGTAAAACATCAACTTGGTCAGTTACAGGACACATTAAGCTGCCTGGGTTGGTTGATAGATTTAGAGAAATCCTCTCTAGATCGTTTCATAGATAATATATGCAAAGGGATTCGACTAGACTCAACGTGTCAAAAAATCCTTTCTTCCAGCCGAAAAGATATCAAAAATAATATCATCGGTAAGGAGTCTACAGAGAGAATAATCACCAACAGTAAGAGGTATAATATTGACTCTGGGACTATTTACAGCCTCTATCCCGGTGCTCCCCTGGGCAATGCTCCATGCCAGGCCTCTACAACTTCATATGCTCCAGCACCGAAATGAAGAACAATCCAGTCCGGTTCAGAGAATTCCTCAAGAAATTCGAAGGTCCCTCAATTGGTGGATGGTGGAAGAGAACCTTCAAAAGGGAACGACCTGGAGGCAGGAGAAGAGTCTGTGTCTGGTGATGGATCCGAGCTCATGGGGCATGGGGAGCCCCATTACAGAAAGATCTATTTCCCCCTCTCACCACGACAGCACCCAACCAGAGAGAGAGGGATCCGCCTCCAGGGACAGGAAACCCAGACTTCAAATTCTGCGGTACGTCCCACCTCCTTCAGTGGTTTCCTGTCCCTGACGGGGGATCCAGTGAGTCTCGGTGAGGCTCAGGAGTCGCGGTGAAAGGGGGGAATGGGAGTCCCAGGTACCCCCAGGTGGCTGCACAGGTCCCCCGCCGAGGCTTACCGGAGGGTGGTCACTCGGCGGCGGTGGAGAGGTGAATGCTGCGAGGTGCAGCGCAGTCTGTGGGTGCGGGCGGACTCCGGCACGCCTCCGATCCGGAGTGGAGGCGTGTGTGTGGAAGGGCGGCTGAGCGCTGGCTTCTTCCTCCCCGCGGTGGTCTTCTCCAAAATGGCGCCGACTCCACTTCCGGTGAGGACCGGAAGTGACGCGCCGCCCAGCGTCCACATGGGAGATGACGTCAGAGGCGGGAATTTTAAAAGGAGATCCCACACAGGAGTCCTGTGTGTTGTTTCTAGCACCCACAGCCAGCCACAGGAGTTGCTCCAGTCGTGGATGAAACGGAGCTGTATCCTCACCACTGAATAAGATGAGTTCTAATGAAGGTGGTAGAGAGTCGGTGGACACCGCTACGGTAAAGTTTGAGTAGGGGGATAGTCCGCTGATTGGTGAGTGTGGCCTTACCATGCCTTTAAACTGGTTCTGATGATGTCTTATGTGATTCTTATTTTAGAGGGAAGAATCTCGTAAGGGGAAAGCCACTGTAAAGTCTAAGCATCATGCATGTAGAATCTGTGGAGATAATCTGCCTGACTCTTATTTAAAACCTAACTGTGACCAGTGTGTTCAGCGCCTGTTAGCACAAGAGCAGTCGACCTTGTTTGAATCCATGCGTATGCTAATCCAGCAGGAAGTGCGTAGTTCTGTGCAAGAAATAAGGAGATCCCTCAGGTCAGAGAATTCCCCAGGCACTTCCAGGCAACTTGAAGATTCTGGCCCTAGTTCGGGAGAATCATCTGAGTCAGAGGAGGAGGACAGGTCAGGCAGACCCCTGTTTCCTATAGAGGATATTGATCATCTAGTGAAATTAGTAAGATCAACTATGGAGTTAGAAGATGAAAAAGAAGAACGCTCTGTAACAGACGTTATGTTTCAGGGTCTAGGAGAAAAGAAGAGAAAGGTTTTTCCTATCCATGAGAATATTTCCTCCCTTATCCAGGCAGAATGGCGCAAGGCGGACAAGAAGGTTTTTATCCCTAGAGCTATGAAGCGGAAGTATCCCTTTCCTGAGAAGGAGACAGAGATTTGGGACAAGGCGCCGAAGGTGGATGTTGCCGTTTCTAAAGTGTCTAGAAAGAGTGCGCTTCCAGTTGAGGATTCAGGTGTGCTTAAAGATCCTATGGATAAGAAGGCAGATGGCTTCTTAAGGCGTTCCTGGGAGGCAGCAGCGGGCGCATTCAAACCCAATGTCGCGGCTACATGCGTCTCTAGGTCTCTTTTTGTTTGGCTTTCCCAGCTGGAGGAGAAGATTAAGGCTGGTGCATCCAGGTCACATCTTATCTCGGAGGTTACCACTGCACAGAAGGCCTCTGCCTTCTTAGCCGATGCCTCGGTGGATGCCTTAAGGTTATCAGCAAGATCGGTAGCCTTCTCTAATTCTGCCAGAAGGGCCTTATGGCTGAAAAACTGGACAGGTGACCTTCCATCTAAAAGTCATCTGTGTAGTATTCCCTGTGAGGGGGAATTCTTGTTTGGGTCTGCTCTAGACAACATCTTGGAAAAGGCAGCTGACAGGAAGAGAGGTTTTCCTAGCACAAGGCCTCAAGAGAGGAAGTTTTTTCGCCCCTCAAGGCGATTTAGATCTCCTCAGAGATCCGGAGACAAGAAAGAGGGGTGGCGACCCTCTAGGAGGTCTAAGGGATTCATGTTTTCCCGGCCTCAGGATTCCAGTAAACGTCCCGGTCAGCAATGACGCCAGGGGTCCTGTGGGGGGAAGGCTCTCCCTGTTCAAGGAGGAGTGGAGCAGGATTTCAGGGAGCAAGTGGATTTTGGGGATCATACAAGATGGCCTAAAATTACCTTTTCTATCCCCTCCCCCACAGCGTTTCAAGATAACCTCAGTGGCCGGAAGAGCAGAAAGACAGGCTCTGGAGACCGAAGTAAGATCCTTACTGGGCAAGGAGGTGCTACGGCGGGTGCCACTGCAGGATCAAGGGACAGGATTTTATTCAACCCTGTTCCTTATAAAGAAACCGGATGGCACATTCCGGACCATTATAAATTTAAGACCACTAAACTGCTACCTACAAGTGGAAAAATTCAAGATGGAATCGATAAAGTCAACCGTAAACCTGCTCTTTCAGGATTGTTTTATGGCTTCCATAGACTTAGCGGATGCATACTACCACGTCCCTATTCATCCGGACAGTCAGAGATTCCTGAGAGTGGCGGTGATGATGAAGGGCAAGATAGAGCACCTCCAATTCAGAGCTCTACCCTTTGGAGTGGCGATAGCACCGAGAGTTTTCACAAAACTAATATCAGAAGTGGGAGCCTACATACGAAGATATCAGGGCACCTTTGTGCCATATCTAGACGACTTCCTGCTGATCGCAGGTTCGGCAGAGAAGTTGCAGACCTTCATAAGGGTGGTGATGAAGATCCTACATCGCCTGGGCTGGATGATAAATTTGAAGAAGTCCTCCCTTACTCCGGCCAGATCAAAGATATTTCTCGGCATCACATTAGATTCCACTCAGCAGAAATCTTTCCTTCCTCAGGACAAGGTGGTGAAGATTGTAGCCTCAGTGGAAAAGCTGTACAGACAGCCATCCCCTACCATAAGGGACATTATGAGGACTCTGGGTCTCTTTACAGCGGCAATTCCAGCGGTGCTCTGGGCGATGTATCACGCAAGGCCCTTACAGCTCTTCATGTTGGACCAGAGGATTACACTTCCCCAACAGATCCTGGATTCCCTGAGATGGTGGCTAAGAGAAGAGAACCTCCAGGCAGGCAGGCCTTGGAGAGAGGAGAACCCCCTATCCATGATTACGGATGCGAGCTCTACGGGTTGGGGAGCTCAAGTCAGGGGACTCTTGTTCCAAGGGACATGGAACGAGGAATCCAGGAAGAAGTCCTCAAATTACAGAGAACTAGAAGCCATCCTGCAGGCAATTGGACAAGCTCTGCCGATGATTCGGGGGACAGACCTGAAGATTGCCTCGGACAATGTCACAGCGGTGGCGTTCGTGAATCGCCAGGGAGGTACCCGAAGCGGGTCCTTAATGAACCTCTCGCATCAGATTCTAGACCTGGCGGAAGCCAATCTAAGATCAATATCGGCGGTACATATAAGGGGCAAGGACAATCTGCAGGCAGACTTCCTGAGCCGTCATCTCTTACGTCAGGGAGAGTGGTCCCTGAATCGGAGAGTGTTCTCCAAGATAACCAGACTCTGGGGACAACCAGAGATAGATTTATTCGCCACAAGAAAGAACAGACAGGTCAGGCTCTTCTGCTCCCTAGACCCGAGAGACCAATCCTTAAGTTTGGATGCCTTCTCAATCAAGTGGGACTTCAGCCTAGCCTATGCATTTCCACCCCTGTCTATTCTCCCGAGGGTTCTGAAGAAGATACGACAAGACCAGGCCAGAGTTATTCTTATAGCCCCCTTCTGGCCCAGGAGGGCATGGTTCTCAGTACTGAGAGATCTATCGATATCAGACCCTTGGATCCTCCCAGAGAGTCACGATCTCCTCTCCCAGGGCCCAGTATTCCACCCGCAGATTGCGAACCTCCATCTGACGGCCTGGAATTTGAGAGGCGCATCTTGAGGGAAAAAGGCCTCTCGGACAAGGTAATTACAACCCTGCAGAAGAGCAGAAAGGTAGTTACCTCTAGGATCTATTTTAGGGTCTGGAGAGTATTCTCAGATTTTTGTTCTCCAGATAAGATAGACTTAGCTCATCCAAATATAGCTAAGATATTAGATTTCCTGCAAGCAGGATTAGATAAGGGCCTAAAACCTGCCACCCTTAAAGTTCAGATCTCTGCCCTTAGCTCCCTGTTTGAGTCCCCTTTAGCCTCTCATCCCTGGATATCTAGGTTCATAAAGGCGGCATCTCGTATGACCCCCTTTAGGAGATGTACGGTGCCCCCCTGGGACCTCACTCTGGTATTAAATTATCTGATAAGAGATCCTTTTGAGCCCCTGGAGTCTTGTTCACTAAAATGGTTGACCATTAAAGTTGTATTTTTGGTAGCAATCACTTCAGCCCGTAGGGTTGGAGAGATATCTTCTCTATCATGTAGAGCGCCTTTTCTCAAGATCTTGGATGACAGGGTAGTTCTGATGACAGACCCGGCCTTTTTACCAAAGGTAGTCTCTAGATTCCATAGATCCCAGGAGATCAGGCTCCCATCCTTCTGCAGTAACCCTTCTACGGATAGGGAAAGGGAGTTTAACAAATTAGATGTTAAAAGGGCCATTGAGCTATATTTGGATAGGACTAAAGATTGGAGAAAATCTGATAGTCTTTTTGTTCTTTTTGGTGGCAAGAATAGGGGGCAGAAGGCCTCAGCGGTAGTTATAGCTAGATGGATTAGGCAAGCCATTAGCTCCGCTTATTTAGCAGCCGGTCAGCCGATACCAGAGGGTCTAAAGGCCCATTCCACTAGAGCAGTTTCTTCCTCATGGGCAGAATTTAGAGAGGTGTCGGTTAATCAGATTTGTCAGGCTGCCACTTGGTCTTCTCCACACACTTTTTATAGGCACTATAGGCTAAATGTAGCAGGTGCACAGGAACTTTCCTTTGGGCGAAGGGTTCTTTCTTCGGTTGTCCCTCCCTAAGGATTTCATCTATGTTATTCTCTCTGGTTGGGTGCTGTCGTGGTGAGAGGGGGAAACCGGTAATTACTCACCGGTAATTGTGTTTCCTTGAACCACGACAGCACCCTGGGTATTCCCTCCCTTGTAAATTCTTTTCACACTTGGGTGTTCAGTGTTATGTGTGTGTCACAGAGGTGTGAGATTCTCTCATTGAAAGTGATTCTGAATGACACGGTGGTCAGAATTAATCGAGAACATTAAGTCCCATACAGTCTCTGTAATCCACTGAAGGAGGTGGGACGTACCGCAGAATTTGAAGTCTGGGTTTCCTGTCCCTGGAGGCGGATCCCTCTCTCTCTGGTTGGGTGCTGTCGTGGTTCAAGGAAACACAATTACCGGTGAGTAATTACCGGTTTCAGGGACCCTGGGATAAGGACATGCATTCAATGTCATCCAACTTTAGAGAATTAAGAGCGATTCTCGAAGCAATTAGGGCATCTCTAAGAATCATTCAGGGAAACCGCTTGAAGATACTCTCAGACAATGTGACAGCAATAGCCTTCATAAATCATCAGGGAGCCCTCTAATGAACCTGACCTATCAGATATACCTACTGGCAGAACAGAATTTATCCTCGCTCTCAGCAGAACATATAAGGGGAAAGTAAAATCTGGAAACAGACTTCCCTTCCCTTAGCTTCTACAGCAGGGAGAATAGTGCCTACAGAGGAAGATCTGCTTTATGATAATAAAATTATGGGTGACGCCAGTCATCGACCTGTTCACTACCATCAGAACTGATGGGTCTGAGAATTTTGCTCCCTGGACCCAAGAGACCAGCCGAGGTGTCTGGATACGTTGTGAATAAAGTGGGACCTCAGCCTCTCATATCCATTTCCTCCCCTAACACGCCTTCTAAGAGTCCCGAGGAAGAGGCGTAAAGACCAGGCCAGAGTAATACTGGTTCTCAGTGATACTGGAATTATCAGTCTCAGACCAATGGATCCTTCAGAGACTCCAGAACTCCTATCACAGAGTCCAGTCTTCCACCCACAGATAAAGTCTCCATCTGACGGCCTGAAACGTGAAAGGAAGATTCTACCCAAGAAAGACCTTTTAGATAAGGTAATTACTACATTACAGAACAGCAGAAAGCTAGTGACATCTGACATCAGATTTACTTCAGAGTCCGAAAGGCTTTTTTTTAGGTTTTACAAATCTCCTAAAATAGATTTGACCACCCAGATGTAGGCAAAATTCTGTATTTTCTACAGGCAGGATTAGATAAGAGACTATAACCAGTTACAGGTACAGGTGTCTGCGCTCAGCTCCTTATTTCAAAAAGCCTCTAGCCTCCCATCCCTGGATAGATGGATTAATAAAGGCGGCCACTAGAATGTCACCTTTTAAAAGATGTACAGTTCCCCGCTGGGACCTCTCCCTAGTGCTGAATTGGTTCTAAAGAACCTTTCAAGCCCACTCTAAAGAGTCCTGTTCTGTAAAGTGGTTAATCATTAAAGTTGTTGTTCCTGGTTGCAATCACCTCAGCCTGTAGGGTAGGAGAAATTTCAGCTCTATCATGTAGGGCCTCCTATACAAGAATTTTGGAGTATAGTGTGGTCCCAGTCACGGACTCAGCTTTTCTTCCCAAAGTGGCCTCAAGTTTCATCATTCTCAGGAGATTAGACTCCCCTCTTTTTGTGATGGCAATGTCAGACTTACACAAAAAGGGTTATTAAAATCTATCTGGCCACAACCTCTGAATGGAGAAATTCAGACAATTTGTACGTCCTTTTTCTCGGGCAAGAAAGTATTAGCTTCAGCCATATCCAGATGGAACAAGTTGACTATTAATTCAGCGTACAAGGCAATACATTTTCCTGACCTTGAAGCTCTTAAAGCTCATTTGACTAGGGCAGTCTGTAAACCAAATTTGCCAGGCTGCAACCTGGTCCTCTCCTTATACCCTCTATAAGCACTATAGGTTAGATTTGGTGGGAATTCACAAAATGTTTTTTTTTTTTTTTGGAAAAATAGTTCTGTCTTCATTGATACCCCCGTAAATCTATGCTATTCTCTCTAGTTTGGGTGCTGTTGTGGTGAGAGGGGGAAATTGGTAATTACTCACTGGTAATTTTGTTTCCTCTAACCACTATGGCACCCGGGTTGCCCACCCTTTTGGTTATAGTTCTCACGTCTTTTCCTCTCCTTCACAAGTGTCGTGAAAAAAAAAAATTGGTGTATGGCTGAAATAAGGCCTCTGGCCAGTACTAAGCAAGTATTAAGTCCCATACAGCCTCTGTCCACTCTCAGACCTGGTTTTCCTGTCTATAAGAAAGTTCCTCCAGCTCACCTAGATCTGCGGTAACTTTATCTGCTTGCACGGATCCACCCCGCTGCAGGGCAATAAAATCCACGATAAGGAAAAAGATTCCGGATCCAGCTATTTGCAGAATAAGACCACCTTTATTGTGTTCTTATGGCATCCATCAGGTAACATGGTAAAATCATCATTAACGCGTTTCTAGCACAGACAAGTGCTCTTAATCATGACTTAGTCATGATTAAGAGCACTTGTCTGTGCTAGAAACGCGTTGATGAGGATTTTACCATGTTACCTGTATTTTACCTGATGGATGCCATAAGAACACATTAAAGGCGGTCTTATTCTGCAAATAGCTGGATCCGGAATCTTTTTCCTTATCGCTGGTTTTCCTGTCCCCTGAGGTAGACCCTTTCTCTGGTTTGGTGCTGTCTATTTTAAACAGATGGCCTTGATTTGTATCAGTTTGTTCCGTTTGTTCCATAGGTTATCCAATCATTTTTTCATACTGAGTATGCTCCGATTTTATATAAGACTTTCAATGCGACCTCTTGTGGCCAAAGCAGAGAAATGAAAAGCAAGTTATCAGTTTTTTAAATGGATCCATTAAAGGTAACTGTAATAAAAGGATGCTTGGGATATTAATGTATCCAGACATCAGTTTAAATTGCAAACCCTTTTTAAGAACAAAAATGGGAGCAAAAACTCCGTAGGGATTTTGCGCTAACTGGCTCAAGATGCAGTGAATGTTTGTATTGTAATTGCCACACATGTAGCCGTTCCACTGACTGCTTCCTCAGTCCCATTCACTTGTACCTTTCACAGGTAATGTACATTGCACACTATCTGCTCTGTGATTTAAATATAAGTGAAGGCTATTTATTATACCCTTAAAGGGGCAGGGATTAATAGTGCATGTCATTTTGTGTGATCTGACACTATTTGTATAGTTGCATTTGTGGAGTAGCATGGTCACTGGATTTCAGGACAAATTTTGTGTTTGGAGTAGTGTACACTCACCGGCCACTTTATTAGGTACACCATGCTAGTAACGGGTTGGACCCCCTTTTGCCTTCAGAACTGCCTCAATTCTTCGTGGCATAGATTCAACAAGGTGCTGGAAGCATTCCTCAGAGATTTTGGTCCATATTGACATGATGGCATCACACAGTTGCCGCAGATTTGTCGGCTGCACATCCATGATGCGAATCTCCCGTTCCACCACATCCCAAAGATGCTTTATTGGATTGAGATCTGGTGACTGTGGAGGCCATTTGAGTACAGTGAACTCATTGTCATGTTCAAGAAACCAGTCTGAGATGATTCCAGCTTTATGACATGGCGCATTATCCTGCTGAAAGTAGCCATCAGATGTTGGGTACATTGTGGTCATAAAGGGATGGACATGCTCAGCAACAATACTCAGGTAGGCTGTGGCATTGCAACAATGCTCAATTGGTACCAAGGGGCCCAAAGAGTGCCAAGAAAATATTCCCCACACCATGACACCACCACCACCAGCCTGAACCGTTGATACAAGGCAGGATGGATCCATGCTTTCATGTTGTTGATGCCAAATTCTGACCCTACCATCCGAATGTCGCAGCAGAAATCGAGACTCATCAGACCAGGCAACGTTTTTCCAATCTTCTACTGTCCAATTTCGATGAGCTTGTGCAAATTGTAGCCTCAGTTTCCTGTTCTTAGCTGAAAGGAGTGGCACCCGGTGTGGTCATTTGCTGCTGTAGCCCATCTGCCTCAAAGTTCGACGTACTGTGCGTTCAAAGATGCTCTTCTGCCTACCTTGGTTGTAACGGGTGGCGATTTGAGTCACTGTTGCCTTTCTATCAGCTCGAACGAGTCTGCCCATTCTCCTCTGACCTCTGGCATCAACAAGGCATTTCCGCCCACAGAACTGCCGCTCACTGGATGTTTTTTCTTTTTCGGACTATTCTCTGTAAACCCTAGAGATGGTTGTGCGTGAAAATCCCAGTAGATCAGCAGTTTCTGAAATATTCAGACCAGCCCTTCTGGCACCAACAACCATGCCACCTTCAAAGGCACTCAAATCACCTTTCTTCCCCATACTGATGCTCGGTTTGAACTGCAGGAGATTGTCTTGACCATGTCTACATGCCTAAATGCACTGAGTTGCCGCCATGTGATTGGCTGATTAGAAATTAAGTGTTAACGAGCAGTTGGACAGGTGTACCTAATAAAGTGGCCGGTGAGTGTATATAGTCTGCTACAAATGCAGTTATAAGTGTTTTTTATTGTTACTGTCTTTTGGTGTATTTATAAAGACTATTGAATTTATTAATGCTCGCCTTCCTTGTTTTTGCTGTATTTACAAATTTGGCAAGGATAGGCTGGGCAAGTGTAGATAATCAATTAGAGTGTTGCTATCTGATCATAAACTTTAGATAGCAGTACACATCTAAATGATAGTCAAAGGTATAAAAAAATAAAATGTAATTTATATTGTAATGACCTCTATTCTGTATTTTATTTCTGTATTCTGTGATTTAGTTGGTGAAACATCTGGGAGACCACGACCAACTGTCGTTACGCACATTCCTGGACCTGGTGGTATGGAAGGAGTGAAAGGAGCTGCAACGGGTGTTGGTGCTGAACTAGCACGAGCCAGATGGGCCCTGGACGAGAGGGGACAAAAATTAGGAGAGTTAGAAGATAGAACAGCTGCCATGCTTGCTAGTGCAGATTCATTCTCTAAACATGCTCATGAGGTAAACTATATAAATGTGGTTTTTCCCATACTATATTATTTTCCCCAAACATTGGTGATTGGTTGCCATGGGCAACTAGAAATATTCTGACTTTCAGACACTTGATAAATCTGCCCCATTATGTTTCTTTCGGGACACGCAAAGAATATCCGAAGACCTGCATGTATTGTTTAATGTGCAGAATATTACTATACACACATCTTAACCCCTTAACGCTGAAGCCACTTTTCACCTTCCTGACACGGCCCATTTTTTCAAATCTGCCCTGTGTCACTATAAGTGGTTATAACTTCGGAACGCTTTAAAATATCCAAGTGATTTTAAAATTGTTTTCTCGTGACACATCGTACTTCAGGTTATTTGAAAAATTTTGGTGGTATGTTTTGCATTTATTTATGAGAAAATCAGATATTTGGTGAAAATTTGGAAAAATTTTTGATTTTTGAACTTCAAAATGTTCTACTTTTTCCATACATAGTCATAACCGAAAAAAAAATGTAATAACTAACATTCACTAAATGTCTAATTTATGTGGACATGGTTTTTTATGCATAGTCTTATTTTTGTAGGATGTTATGGGCCTTTGAACGTTAGGTGCGATTTTTCACATTTTCATAAAAAACGCAAAATCCTGCTATTGAGGGACCTGCTCAGGTTTCAAATCACTTTGAGAGACCTAAATAAAAGTAAACCCCATAAATTACCCCATTATAGAAACTACGCCCCTCAACGTACGTGAAACAACTTTTATGAAGTTTGTTAACCCTTTAATTGTTTTACAGGGGTTAAAACAAAATTGGATGCAATTTTGAAAGTAAATTTTTTTTGGCTAAATTAATATGTTTTTCAAAAAATGTACAAATTCTCAGTGGATAAAATACCAAAACGCTCCCAATCTCTCCCGTGTATAACAATACCCCATATGTGGGGGTAACCTGCTGTATGGGCACACGCCAGGGCATCGAAGGGAGCTGCGCCATTCAGAGCAGATTATGCATTGTCAATTTTTATTGGCTATACAATCTTTATTTTTTTGGCAATTTGGACATATAAGGGCTTATTTTCTGCGACATGAGATGCACTTTACAAATACTTCATTTTAGTGGGTCATTAGCTTATTGATGAGATTTTATTAACTCTTGAATGTATGGGTGAAAAGAAAATTGTAAATTTTGGTTTACTTTCTTTTCGTATTATTTGGGGGTCGTACACCGTACACTAAAAATATTATATTATCTTCATTCTATTGGTCACTACGATTACGGTGATACCTCATTTATATAGTTTTTCATTTATTTTTACAATTTTACTGGATAAAAACTAATATAGAGGAAATCTCATTTGTTTTTGCATCGCCATCTTTTCGGAGACGTAACTTTAATATTTTTTGGTTGACAGAGCTAGTTTAGGGCTTATTTTTTACGTGTTGAGTTGTTCTTTTCAGTGGTACCATTTTTGCGCACATAACTTTTTTGGATCACTTTTTAGAACATTTTTGTGTAGAGATTTTATGAAAAATGTACATTTTTGGCGTGTTTTTCGGGTTTTGTTTTTACGGCGTTCACCAAGCGGGTCCAATAATGTTTCTGAGTTATTGTACGGATTGTTACAGACGCGGCGATACCAAATATGTGGGGGGTTTTTTGGCGATTTTGTGTTTTTTTCACTTTATTGCATGTGTATAGGGAATATTTGTGTTTAGGGAACTCTAACTTTATTTAATTAATTATTTTTATTAAAAAATTATTTTATGTAATGTTTTTTAACATTTTTATTAACTTTTATAGGTTAGCTTGAACAAGTGATCCACTGATCACTTGTTCAAGCTCTTCTTCACATTACACAGTGTAATACAGATGTATTACACTGTGTAATGTAACACACTGAGCATGTTGCGCATGCTCAGTGTGTTACAGCCGGGTCCTGTCAGAAGGCAGGGACCCGGCTACAGGAAGGAGGATCGCGCAGCCCCGGGCACCGGCAGTCCCGGGGCTGCGATTCTTCTGCGCGACCGCGGCGTGTCAGGGGTTAACGTGTCGGAGATTTCTCCGTTCGCGGGTGTTAGAGGCAGGTGTCGGCTATAATATATAGCTGACACCTGCAGCTTCTGGCGCCGGCTCCGTTCAGGAGCCGGTGCCAGAAAGCATGACGTAATAGTACTGCATTTTGCGGGAACGCACCTCCCGCGATGCAGTACTATTACGTCAAATGTCGGGAAGGGGTTAAGCATATTAACATTAAATTAATACATTAGGATACCTCTGCACAGGTATGGAGAAGTTCAAATCTTGCCTGAAAATGCATGTAATGCAAAGTAGATTCACCGTGGATTTGCAAGCAGATTTTCCTGTGGATGCTACAGAGAATTTCACCCATTCCATACATTTGAAAACCGCAGGTCATGGCATTTTTTGTGCTAAAAATAATCTGCACCATGTAGATGAGATTTCAATCTATTAAGTGCAGATTCACACTGCTGTGATCTATGAATGACTGTGGAATGTCCTGTTTTTCAGACCAACCACAGTGCTGAGGATGGGACGAAATACATCTTAATCTAATATATAAAGCTGAATATGTGTGTGTGTATGTCCGCTAAAGGAATCTGTACCGCCATGTTTACAATCACCAAATTTAGCACAGTGGCTTCCTGTGACTCAGGGAACATCATAGACTTGGTTTTGAGCCTAAATTTTCACTCCTCGCTTTCCAAAATCCACTGATTAGGCAGCATATACAGGAGCCATTGTCTGCTGCTGCTGCTGTGGCAGTTGAAAGCTGAGCTGTAATTGGTTGCTGTTCTGCCACAGGTCATGCCACCCATTTTCAAACGGACATCCATCTCATGGGTTGTATCGGGTTCTGTACCGCAGAACTTTGCAATTTAAAAATACAACCCTTGCACATGAAAATATTTGCGAATTAACATTTTAAGAACTAGAAAAAGTCAAAAATACCAATATGAAATGTGAATATGAATCAGATGATAATTTTTACTAAATGTGACAAGTTTAAGAATCCATTACTTCTTGGTAATTCAAATATTCTCATTGTTTTTGCAGATGATGTTAAAATACAAAGAAAAGAAGTGGTATCAGTTCTGATGAGTCAAACCCCAAATAGATCTATTTTAACTTCGCTGGGAAGGAAGATTTTAAACAAGACATGCATCCATTTTCTCGCCATTTCTTTCTGCAGGACAGTTTGGAACAAGGGTTGAACATTCATATTTGGTTACTGTTTCCTAGCACAAATCATAAACTGTCTTACCTCAGTTTCTTTGTTTAAACTGAGGAGCATTACATCTTAGAAAATCGAAACAAACTCTAAGCTGTGGTTTGTTGACATGATGCAAGAGATAAGAAAGAAATGAGCTGACGAGAGGGCACAAGAATGAGCAGTTAAAATGTTTTTTTTTTTAATTTCTTTAATATTTTTGTGATATTTTTTTTTCTTCGACGGGTGTTTTACTTCTCTGAAAAGAAGAGAAGTTATATCTGGACAATAGCTTTCAACCTCTGATACTACACCACAAATATCACTGTCTCTTACGGGGGTGGGACATGAAACAGGTCTGAGACTTGGCTACCTGCATAAGTAAAGCGATAAGAAAGTATTCATCTTTAGACAGTGCAAAGATTTCCTTTTGGAAGGATTCATCATTTACCCATTACATATTTTAAGTGTACAGTAAGATCAACATAGGATTGGTAAACTCTTTATCTTTTCTGATGAGTTGTTTTTTGTTTTTTTGCGTTGCGACCATTTGTTTATTGGCCACTACCTTAGTCCCTTGGTGACGCATCAATTTCTCTGGTTCTTTTACTAAATAATTCGGTTGTTTCTCAGTGTGTTGGTGGCAGGTGTGCAGCAGCTGAGATTAGACCATGGATCTCCAGCCAGTATTTACTGTAAAAAAAAGCCAGTAAAAAAAGTAATTTAAGATTGGAAGAAACTTCTAAATCACAAGATTAATTGCTTCACTAGTTTTGCACATGTTTAACATCCTCATTTGGGTTGATTTCAGCAACATAGTAAGTTGAGCTGAAACATTAATATGACTTTGTCAAACATGACTAGTAAATATCATTTACAAAGGAAATAAAAGAACATCCAAAAATGCATAGTCTGATAATTAAAATATATGGCACATTTTAATATCCTATCTGCATAATCCCAAATTAGTTATCTGACCTATACCAAAGTATGCCTCATAATAGACTGTGACTCCCTTTCTGAAGGCTCAGCTAAAATTCTGGTGGCAAATGCGTTTAACCCTTATAAAACCAAAAGATTCTGTTTGCTGTCGGCACTTACTACATTTAATGAGAACATATAGAGCTGTTTTATAAAGGGGTCATATGTAAAAATTTCCCCATACACTTCATTCAAAGCCTCATTTCTCACCCAATAGAGCAATGCTTATTTGATCCAGTGTTAGAGATGAAATGCAATGAAAAGCTGAAATGTCTGCAGTTTAGTAGCTACTTGAAAATAAAGTGTTCCTTTGTATCATTGAGCAGTGAAGGGGTGGCATTGATTATTTGTAAAGTGACAGGAACCACATACTGTACCAAATGGGTTGTCCGATGTCTTCTTTGTATCCTGCCCCTACTATTGACCTTATCCATTGGCTAAGGAACACTATTCACTTATTAATCGTTCATTTCTTTTAAGTGCCTATAATAGTAACTAGGAAATGAAGAAACATTTCTGTTACAGCAGCATTGTACATTTGTAGTTGCATGATCAATTCCAGTATTATCACGTTTTGGCGCATGCAGTTCAAAAGATATATTTTTCTATTTCTTTTAACCTTTCAAGTGGTAGTCGACCACAGATGTCTCTCTGGCATGAAGCAGTCATGAGATGACTTACATCTCATGATTGTGATGCCATTTCTGTATTTTCAGTATAATAAGTAGACACTCCAATTCCATTGGTAAGAGAAGCACTGCAAATAGGCACCAAGGTAATATTATGAGAAACAAACAACACTGACATTTGTGTATGATAAGAAGAGCAGTGCAATATATATTCTTGTGGGGCGATAGATGAAAAGTGATGAATTTAGTATTACTTATCAGATGTGTGTCAATGTAAATTCAAGACATTTTTTCTTGTAATAATACAGAATTGATGCATTTGTGTATATTTTTTTCTTTGAAACTCTAGACAAATATTTTGTTACCAAGCACATTTCCCGAATCCCAAAAGCTATAAAACTCAAATATAGTATTTATTGTCAAAATATGACATTAGACATTTCACTAATTGAACTTAACGAAATATAATTTTCAAATTATATAGTAATTTAAGGTGTATTTCTCTTAGCTTGTGTTTATGGTTATTTTGTTTTTCATTTTAAGTTGCACATGGATAACTTGTGAGCAGAAAGTGACAGAGAATTATATTAATTGGTGGCCTTTAGAACATATGGATGTGGTGGAAATGTACCTTTATTTTTGTCCACTAAAAAATGTCCCTCCCCTCTCCATGTTGTAAACTTTACAAGGGTCTCCTTGAATCGGAGCTGAACTGCAGTTACCCAAATCAGCCACTGTACAGAGAACAGAGCGGTCATCTGCACATACAACAAATAATAACTGTTTATAGATTATATTGTATGTATTTTAGAGTAATTCAGTCCAAGATTGCAAAGGAAAATGAATTATTTATTAAATGAAATAAATGCTTCAGTATATTACTTGCATTTTTCACATTGTAATATTACTTTGTATATGGCTAGATGAGGTTTACCGCAAACACTTATCTTTCCGCATACATGACCTTGAACATTACATATATTGGCAGCTATTTTGTTGCCTTAAAAAAATAAGCTATGAGTATGCGGCCTCTGCAAGGAGCCAGTACAAGTACGGTATATAACTTTTCAAAGTGTAATAATAGGCCCGGTATAAATATTACATTGAAGCCTAGAGTGGCCATTCACTGGTTATATCACAAGATCTTCACCTTCATTATGCATAGAGATATAACCGCTGCCATCTGAAAAAAGAGCATAACATTGTAAAAATTAATTGGATATCACAGAAGAGTGGTTGTAACAATGTCTAGCAAAATTTTCAGATGAAACACCTTATTTTCCTAAATTAAAAGAAAAACTCCACAGTAAAATAAAGCAACTTTAATAAGGGTGAGTACTTTCTTTTTCATATTATCATAGTTACACCATTGTACAGCTGCTCAGTAGGCAGGTTCCTGATGGTTTTTTATTTGCCATAGTTTCAGTATTCTTAAAGATCAATACACTGGGCAAGTATTGTTCACTTGTTTCTGAGCAATTGTAATAATAAATGTGTCAATGAAAAATTATTGAAGGCGTTGCCTTGAATGACTGCCTTGTGCACAGCTTGATACGAGACATTGCTGATGGTAATGTCCATCAGACCACTTTTGCTCGGCTTTTTAAACCATCATTTGTCAGTGTTTTTGGATAGTCGCTTGTATTAAAGCACTTAATGTGTAAAATACCTTATAAGGGTTGTATGGGAATTAAATATATTTTTTAAAATATGGATTTAGGAGCTGTGATAATAACCCTCTTATACTCGCCTTTTTATGCTCTCCCATTTAACTGTGGCGCTCGATCGTTGCTCATTTGTTTACAGAAGCCGTTGGTACCGCCCTGACTGCCACATGTCTGCTACCGCCAGAATCTCCTTTTTTTTATTTTTATTGCTTTTATTAACACATAAGGCAGCACCACTTTTCCTCAGACGTTTCTTCATTAAGTTCCCTTGGTAATTGCATGAAAGTTATACAATGTTATTCTCATTCTTCAACAGTGTCTAAAGGGAACCTGTCACCAAGGATAACCCTCTAAATCCCAAACTGTACCTTGTTTTTGATGCTTTTATATCTTATAGTGCAGCCACTATTCTTCTACAAAAGGATTTTACTGCTAAACTCCTGGTCCAAAAATACAGTGAAAAGCTACCTTGCCGCCTCCTGGATGCTCAGACTACTATACATACCCCTAAGCGGCAAAGTCACTCTCAGGCATGTGCAACTTTACAGGCAATACTGCACAGGCACCACTGCAGTGCGCAGCACAGGACCGATTATTAGCTGGCCAACCGTACTCCAGCATGCATGTTATGAATGAGCAATGGCTGGCTAGCAGCAAATTTGTATATAGCCACTACTTTTTTACTGCGCATGAACAATAACTCGGACAAGGAGAGTCATCACATAGTGGCAAGGTTAGGAGTTTAAGTGGCCAGGTGAAGACTGGTTACCTTGACTGCATTACTGAACTCCTCCTCAAACTCTGTTAGGACCAAAAGTTGGGCAATAAAAGATGAAATGAAAGAATGATGGCTGCAATAAAAGATCAATTGAAATCTTATAAAGTATACAACAAGGTACTGTTTGGGGTTTGGAG
The DNA here is from genome assembly GCF_040894005.1 of Engystomops pustulosus. Taxonomy (NCBI): domain Eukaryota; kingdom Metazoa; phylum Chordata; class Amphibia; order Anura; family Leptodactylidae; genus Engystomops; species Engystomops pustulosus. Next base: position 61,803,825 of record NC_092413.1, read on the forward strand.
GGCTTATCATTGGTGACCGGTTCCCTTTAAGTCATCTGTATTTAATTGCAATGCCAAAAAGCAGGATATGTCAAAAATAAATTACATTCCCTGACAAAGCCACATTTTGTAATGGAATGCTACAAAAGTAGCTGGATTAAAGCTTGCTTGGGAGGTGAAAAATCTTAGTTCATTGATATCTTTTATTTTCTTGAAGTTCAATAATTGATACAAGTATAATTAAAGGTAATCTACCACCATGATGAAGGATTGTAAATGAAGCACACTTACAAACTGATGTGTGCCCCCTCAGGCATAATCTGCTCTTCTTATAGCTTCCTATGCCCTTTTTTAAAAAAAATAAAAGGCCTTAATAGTTATGCAAATGAGGATGAGGGGTAATGAGTTCCATAGCCATAAATTGAGCCTGGAGCCCCTCAGGCTCCTTTGCATAATTTTGCCATTTTTGTGAAAACAAGGGCATAAAAAGCTAAAAGAAGAGCAAAACAAGCACGCTTGACTTACAATCCTTGATCCTGCTGGTAGATGTCGTTTAATGTCAGTTGTATTAGAATCTGATCACATTATGAGCCTAATTAAAAGTAACCACATTCCTTTACATTACTTTTGGTGTCGAAGTGGGGCATGGTGACCATTGATTATGCACAGAGATCTATGATCATGATTAGCAGCCAGAAACAGGTTTATGAGGTTTGAGGTTTATGTTAACAACAGTACAAAATACAGAAATTACAGTGTATTGAAGCAAATACATATGTGTTGTTGTGAAAAATAGTACAGCTTCTTGGTGTTTGTGGATGTTTCTTTTGATCTGAGAATCTACATTTATATTGTTTTAAAAGTATATATAAATATCAGACAAAAGTTTTAATTATTAATCATTGTCATGCATGCTAACCTGTGTATGTAATTTTAATACATGGGAAACCATTACAGGTGAAGCATGTTTATGGAATACAACTATTCAGACAAGGCGAGATCATTTAATGTCTGCAAAAAAATGCATCCATTTTCAGTGTAGTGTTAGCATTGTATACACATTTGTTTTAGTTTTTTCACAACCGTATGCCATCTATTTTATTCTAGACCCGTTGACTTCTATGGAAGTCTGTGGCCTACATGCTTTCAAAAGTGCATTGCTCATGTGTACGGTCAATGACAAAAATAACAGAAATATCATTAACCACATAGAAAACAATGGGTCAGCATGTCATGAGTAAAAATTACTAATAAAAAAAACACGTGTAAAGTCCTAAAGAACTGCTGTCAATAGGAGTAGATGTTAACATCTAAGCCAGCCTTTTTTGCATAGCAATTTTTGTGTTGCCATCTGTATTGGGAAGATTTAAGTGCTGACTCCAAGTAAATATTCAGCTATTCGAACCAATAAGAACTATTAGAATCACTCTGTGGAGCTCCAGCCACCCTCTTGCAAACACTTTAATATATGGTTTCCACAGTACTATTCCAAATTATGTTGTACAAACAGTATTATGCAGTATAAGCTTTCTGGGATCCCAATTATTTTAGTATTAGTATTTCACAGAAAACTTTTTTTTTTTTTTTTTTTTTTAAATCTCAGTTCTGGGTGCACTATGGTTGTGGATGTGCCCCCTTGTGCATCTGTTTTTTTTTTTTTTTTCTTTATTCACCTTCTTTCTACTTCGAATGGCAACCTTTGTATAGAGCTGCTGCTAGTTGACAACAGATGCAGCAGCAGACACAGCTGTGCCCCTGATGCAATGAGAAGATTATTTGCATAAAGAGAAAAGCAGAATTTGACAGATTGTTGGGAAACTAGAATGGTATATTTTGAAAGTTTATAAAGTTCCTTACACAATGCTATTGTTAGTTGATTTATAAGCTGATGAAACTACCTGTAAGCTTTGTGGTTTAATCTGAGTTCCTCTTGAGAAGCATAGCAACCATTACTGTTTTTCATTTCTTGAATGAGTAACCCTGAGAAAAATATGTTACACATCAAAAAGGTCTTGGCACTGATCTAACAATATTACACTTCAGATGGTAACAAAATATTCCATTATTTACACCTGTTCCATGCAGTGGTTTTGAGTACAACGGTTCAAGTCATTGATAATTAATAATGCAATCTATCAAATATTTTATAATTTTCGTATGACTTATGCACATGGGCATCATAAGAAGCAAGAAAATGAGACCATTACAATTCATACATTTAAAAAACAGCGCATGCTGGTACTTGGATCATAGAACAGCTTGACCAAATCAACTATTTATATAGATGTTGGCTAAACAAAAGTGTACTAGGTATATGCCAATATTGCCAAAAAGCAAGTAAGTAACTAATTCAGTTCTGATTGTTACATAAGTGCATCCTCTGGGAGAGAATTGCATAGTGAAAATATAAAAATACTCAAAAACACTGAAAATTTCATTTTTCTTTGCATAGTACCCTGTCTATTGAATGAAGGTCATTATTAAACAAAGACATCATGAATAGATGAGGGAATGATTATGATGCCTTTGTACTTGACCATCATGAACATGTTTTTTTTTTCTACAATAATTCTGAACATAAATTACTACAACTGGATAGTATCCATAAGCATGTTGCTGGATTGATTGTTGAAGGACAGTTAACAGTGAAAATATACAAGTCTAATATGGCAACATTATGACTACTACCTCAACTTTACCCCAACTTATGTCCTGCTCATTCATGCTTAGGTTAATGCATATAACATGGAATTTCAACAAAAAATGACAACCTGTTTCAACTTAGTTTAAACATATTTTTCTAAGTTGAAATAATAATAGCAACATTACCAGCAGATGCCTTATGTTATATTTTATAACTATATTATATGAAAAATAGATTTATATTTTCTTTGTGTAATAAGGTTGAGTTTGTTGTTATGTATTGTATCTGTGTTGATGATTCTTTACAAAAGGAATATGTGCCAAAACTTTCAGTTCACTGTCTCTATAAACATTAGTCTATATAGATTTATTGTAAAAATATCTATAAAAAGTAAGTTTAGATATGGGCTTTTGAGAAGGGCTTATTGAGACAGCTATAAAGCAGAAATATTTCAGAAGTCTTTTAATGTCTACAAATCCCACCCTGACTCAAATATCCCAAATTACCAGCATCATAGGGGTCTATGCCATTGCAAGTTCAGGCTGTTTGATCCCTGTTTTGGGAGTTTGATCACATTTGCCAATCTGTATTAGTGCTGCCTAGACATTAGCATCAATTAAAAAAGTATCGCCCACTATCTGTCACTATATGTATTTTTCGCCTGATCAGCTTGATGTGTATGATATTTGTAAAAGAGATCACCAAACTATATCTCATACTGAGGGTTTGATTAAGTCTCTGGAGCATACATTTCTCTGTAGTTGGTAAAAATCATATTTCCAGTGATTGGGCACCAAATTTGATACAAGACTTCTTTGGCATTAAGTCAAGTGACTTTGTAATTGTTAACAGAATCAAAACCCAAATTTATGTGAAATTAGTTATGTCTCATGAGACATAAAAAGTCAATCCTTTTGTAGATATTTTCGAGTCTTAATAGTATATTATCAAGATGCCAGTTTTTATATATTTTTGAAGCCTGCTAACAAAACAGCATGAGTGTGAATTATTTCCATAATTGAAATTTTCAACTGAGCATGAAAAGTTCATAAAGAGAACATTTCTGTGTAGAATCTACCATATATGAAATTTATTTAGATAAAACATAAAACATTGTGAAAGCATTAACAATTTAGTCCTATATGTTATTTTTAAGGGAAAGGCACATGTGACCTTGTAAAACAAAGTTCTATCTTGCCTTTAAAGGGGTTAGCAAGGAATATTTTTTTTTAATTATGGCTGGAAATGGGGTTTTAAAAAGAATGAAGAGCATATACTTGCCTTTCTCCCTGATCCTGTTAAGCCGTAGCACCATCCGTCGCTGCTGGCCTCTGTTTGTGTACAGATGTTGGCCTCACCGTCCTGGCCACAGCCACGCGCCTGATACAACATTAGTTTCTAGGTCTAGTAAGCATTTGGCAGTGGTCAGGACAGCTCCGACAACATCTGCATACAGATTTTGTCAAGTTAAACTACTGATAAAAATCCATTATGTACCACAGTAAATTAGAGAGCTATTGTAAGGCACAAGGACAAAGAATCCAATCAAGTAACAACCAGTTGAGTGCCCAGGCCTGCTTAATTAATTGCAATGTATGAACAAAAACATACTATTAAATTAATCCAATAAATGGGATGAAACCCCCTGCCAATTTACTGCCAATTTTGGTCCAATAGCATATAATTCCTATAATTTTGCTGTTATGTTCACAGCATACACCAGTATATTGTACTTTAACTGTGCAATCACTATCCACCTAAAATTATAGAATGTTTTTCTGTTTGTAGAGAAAAACTAGCATTAACTAGCAATGCCACAAGAATATATTATTTTTCTGTTAAGTTTAGTTTTTTTTACCATTTGTACTAATCTTGGAGAACACCAGACCTTTTGATAACAAAAAAAAGCATATTGCTAAAGCTTTTAGTAATAGCAGCTATTAGAATTATTTATTTTAGAGTTTCTTACTAAATTTGTATATGAATGATTGGCTTAAAATGTAAACAGTTTGCACTTTATGGTTAAGATAACACAGCATTTTTTTTTTACTGCATATTTATATAAGTTTCTATCATTTTAATTTTTTACCTTTTATTTTAGTTTTTCAACCTTTTATTTTCTAGATATGTTTAATCTATTTTTCTTTTTCAAATATCCAGCTTTTGTATTTAATATTAAAAAACAAAAATATATATAAAGAACAATCAAAAACCCTTAGAGAAGCCTGGAATGATTTTGGTTCCCAGGCATTGGCATTAATACAGAATATAAATTTAACTCTCTTCTAGCATGAAGGTGAATACTTAGTATGAATTATAGTTTCTCTATCTTTTTTTTACTTTTGTTACTGAATTATTAAAAATAACATGTCAACATACTACAACATACATTATATTATTAAAAGACTTAAGAGAACACAATACACTAAGTTTTTCTATATTGAGATGTTTGGGTATTTCCATCAGTCTAACATGTTAAGTCATTATTTTTACTTTAATTTGACATTCTTGTATTTATGTAATAGAAACTTATTCCGCTGTTTTTAAATTTTAATCTACATATATTAGAAGGTCATGTGTATATTAATCCATTAGATGATAATGGGGCTGTGAAAATAGTAATAGTCAATAGCCAATAGTAATATTGAAAAGTAATATTGAATAGTTGAAAAGGGAAGAAATGAATCATGAAGAATAAATAAAGTTTATTTTATATTCAAAAGAGAATCCTCAACAATTTTGCCCTGTAACCTGTGTACATGAAGTTTGCGAAACCACATGATATGGTAACAAGCGTCATTCATTTTAATATTGCCTTCTTCAACTCTAATAATGGTTTTGCATCTAAACATCAATGCTGAAAGTATGCTGTGCCTTATCTATCCAGTTGATCATTGTCCACAAGACCCAGTTCATTTAAAGTTTTGGAAACAGATATTTAAGAAATTAATGGGTTGGTTTAAAACAAATCGTACAAATCCATTTTCAAGTCTTGTATCTGGTGCACAACCCCACTTAATGCATTGACTCTGGGTTGGAATATAGAATACAAAATAAATTCCAGGAATAATAGTGGCATTATTTCTGGGGGACAGAACATTAGAAACTTTTTTTTTTTCTTTGGAATATTGTACAACCCCGTAACTGGTACAAAAGCAATTACCATTTTCTTTCCAGGATTAATTGCTTAGTTTGGAATCCATACCTCTGTGTTTATCCATATGCACTGAAACAGTAAATTCTTATATACAATTCATATATATTTTGTACTACTTTACATTAGTATATGAAGCTAAATATTTTCTAGCAGAAACTTAACTAAGCATATGGTCAACAGTGGTGGTAAAAGCTTAAAAATTATTTTAGGAAATTATATAATTCATGCACCCTAAACAATATGCATGAGTTATGATTTGTGTGCTTTACTTCACATTAAATGATTTGTTGTCATTTGTCATTCTACTCAAGTTAAGTGACTGAACATAATACCCCACCACCCTCAAGTTAAAAAAAAAAAAAAAAAGTATATACATAACTTAAAGGGGTTTTCCCAGAAAATAAAGTTTTCAAATCTCTAGTGATGTTTACACAATAAAGATCATTTTAACCCCTTACTTTACAATTTTACTTTTTATTCTTATTGCTGTTTTAGCTCTGATCACTCCCTAGGCTGCTCAGTGCAAAATTCCAGGTTGTGTGGGCGGGGGCTCTCTGAGCAGACACATTATAATCCCTCTAGTTCTGTGGAGGGACAATGTGGTTACATTATCAGGGTACAGGTGTAGATACTCTTTCATCTGGCTTCTGACATTGTAGTAACACACTGACACATAGAAAGAGAGATGATACAGATCAGAGATGATGAGATCGACGAAATGCCTATTACACAGAGGCATAACAGACAGGGGCTAACAAACTTTTACACTGTCATCCCTTCTACATGTCTGCCCTCACAGATATGTGCCTGCCTCTCCCAGATCACTTATCTGCTTGTAGTTTGTAGTTAGCAGCTTCTCTCTGCTCACGATTTGCTGGCAGGATGTGAGTTTCAGTGAACTCCGTGGTAGGACAACAGGGGGCGGGGCTACAGACGCACAGCAGAAAGAGACAGAATATCCGTTCCACGCTGTCACACAGGAATCCAAGATGACAGATGACTTTGAATTTCTACATCACACTTTCCATGATGCAATATTTAAGTAATAAACATAAACTATATATTCATTTTGTTTCACAATAACTTAATTGGGTTTTCCAAAAATTTTGGGAAAAATAAAACAGTTAAGACATGTACATTTTGCATGGTATAGTACAGTCAATAATAGACATGTCACATAATAGTACAAGACATGAAATAAAACACATGAGCTTTATATACTTAAATTGGCAGGAGGAAGGGGGTAGGGAGGGTGCAGTAAGGGGAATGAAGCCCTATAGGTGTCTACTGTAAGCACTGTGAAACTCTGGACTGGTAGTTTATCCATTGTTGCCATGTATTATTTATTTCCTTTTTGTAAGGCCTATGAAGATTGCAGTGTTACTTTATTTTACTCAGTGAGCCACATTTTTAGTCCGTATCAAATGTGGATGTGATGTATATAATGTAAGACTGTAATGACATGCAACATGTAGTCTATTATTAAATATATGGCATGTTACATTTTATGTTAAAAAAAAAAAAAAAAAAAGAAAGTAATGGGTCTTAGGCTCTGCAGATTATTAAACCATTCTCTGTGCTCTTTAAACTTTCCCAGATTTATTAATATTTATATTCAAATCTTCCAGTCTAAGGTTGATAAAAACCAAAGCTGCCATGAAAATTGGCAACAAACTATTATTGGCTGTGTAGGACACCAGTCATTGAAAGAACAGTCCCAGTTTAATTGAAATTAATATATTAGAAGTTAATATAATTGAAACCTGTATAATAGACTTAAATGTGCACTGCTTAAATGCTGCATCAGTTGAATAATCAAGCTGATTTTTATTTGTCTTTCTGCTGTGCATTGTCACCTTAAAATGACCATTTACTAGGCCTTAATGTCTTCATTAACAAGATGCAAGGATGGCATAAAAGAAACTGTTCCTTGGTTTATTATAGCCATCATGGCAGTCTCTTAAGGTATGAAATAATGCGGGCAATTGCGGAATAACATTTTTCACAGAGAAGATTTTTCACATAGTCATCCAATGTTTGCAGTATATGTATAACCATAACATATGAAACCCTGGAACATCAAATGATTGGTGCATCCATGTGCTGGCTGCAAGACAAATTGCACATTTATTGTGAGATATATATTAGAGTTATAATTTGTTTCTTACAATAGTTTTTTTGTTGCTTTGTTCATAGAATGTCTTATTCTACACAGAATATATTATTAAAGATATTATTTTTTATTATTTTATATTTAAGTGTATTTTTATAAACATGCATAATATAGAATTAAATTAAAAATATATATGAATAGTACATAGGAGGCACATTCTGCAAGAAGCAGAACAAAAACTTTATATAATATGTATGTTTATTAAGATATAACTTCAGGAAGGCTCATTTTTATACAACCATTCAAACGTCAACCATTCAAAATATGGTAGCTATGTAATGGTGTTACAAAAAGTCGTAATGTGATGATCAACTATAACATAACAAGATTATATATGTCTAGATAGGCATTAACACATCCAAAAACCATAACCAAATCAGAACACTAACTTAAATAAAATAAAATAATGTATAATATACATTATCACCTGTTTCTGAAAAGACTGATTTTATTGTCTTTGAGTAATACAGCTGTGCACAGTAGAACGTCCCCACACCACCACAATTGTATGTAATAATTATGCAGTTCTTATAAGATACTGAATTCTTCTGGTTATATGTTTATGTCGTAGTTATCATTACAAAGCCTCTTTTTTTCTATATTTCTCTGAATAAGAGAAATAGAACTCTGGTTATCAGTCTTTTGTGGTAATAACCAAAGAATACTTGACCTTTCTAGATATGTTATCTGTTCTCTTCATTGCACAATGTCAACCTAATTGTCAATTAGGTCAAAATCTTTCTTTTGTCCTTAGGTTTCACTTTAATAACTGCCAGTGAGAATTCCTGACCGATAATGTGTAGGGTACTTCTTCAGACTCACTCTCCATAAATCCCAGCCATAACATTGATGTTGTTTAAGATTGCTGCTGAATTTTTATCAAAGCTTTATTTTCCTGTTTCTCGTAAAATTATCTCTTAAAGAAATATTAATTGCTTTCAATGTTTTCTCATGTATATTTCCCTTGAGGATTGGGCATTATTGAGTGTATATGCTTGTACTTAAAACAATTCTATGTCAATGGAAAGAAATGTATTAAATGCGCACACATTTCTAAAGAAACTAGTAAATGGTTTTTAATGCTGAAACTTTAAAAAGCTGTGTGGCGACCAAGAAATAATGAACGTGAAATGATGCTTTAGAATGCTCACAAAATGTTTGACTGGTTACTAACGAAACTGGACTTGCCTGATGCCAATATGTGCATATCCACAGTTCATAATCCAATATTTGAATTGTGTTAGATTTAAGACTCTAAACTGAATCTGATCCCAGACAAGTTACTTTTCCCTGTCATGCTCATCATCCATTATCAGGGGTAAGGGTCAGTTATCCATCTTACTACCATGACCAATGATGGACCGTGTCCACAGATGGATGCTTGGAGATGTATGACTTGGAGATGCGGAGCCCCTGTTTCTATTGTTTTCGTATCTGAGAAATCTGCGGCATCTCATGTTGTTAGCTTATGCTGAACTAAATCATCCTTCTTTTCATCTGTTTAATTGGATCCCTTTTTTTGTTTTCCAAAGCTAGTGTCCTTATCTGATGTAGAATAATATAGATAACTGGTCATTCATTACTAGATCATCCCAGTTTTCAGACAGTGTGTCATTTTCAATTTCTGTGAGTGTGTAACGATCTGCTGCCTCAAAGTTAAACAATCAAAGAACTTGTAAATAGATATTAACTGTGAAATGGATCAAAAGTGTAATAAAATGTTGAAATGTGTATTTTGATCAGCAAATCGAAATTATTTTTATCTTATCCTTGCCAAATGAAAAAAGGTTACAAGATACAAAATGACTTTATTGTCCATTCATTTGCAATAAAATTCAAATCGGACAACATGTTATCTATGGTTTGTAACTTAGGCTACTTTCAAATGGTCTGTATTTGTTACATATTTTGTATCAATATTTGTAAGCCAAAACCAGAGGTGGCTCCAAAGGAAATCTTTCCACTATACTTTTTATCTGTGTAGCTTTCACTTCTCATTTTGGCTTTCAAATGCTGATGTTAAATACTGACTCCATGAAAGTGCCCTTATTGTTGATAATCCAATGCCTACATATTGACCATTACAACAACTGATAACAGTGGAGTTGCAGCTCAAGCCAATTGTATAATGTCTTATTAAGTTTTTAAAAAGTCTATATCTCCTGTTATTTAACATGGATAACACTGTGCACATTAGGTTGGTGCCTAGGTGCCCCCTGCACTTTTATGTATGCTACTGTAACAAAGTCCAGCAGGTATTCTTTTTTTTTAACATCCAATTATTAAGTTGAACTTTCCCTACAACACTTTTCCCTTTCATTTTCTATTTTTTCTTTTTTTATTTCATTTTTCCAGAATGGTAGAAATAGTCCAGCTGTGGGCATTTTTATTTTTTATTATTGATTACCTGAAAAATAATGGGGCATATTAGTAAATGAGCCCCAATGTTTGGAAGAGCCACAAACAATTGGATTGTTTTATATCATTTATAAAACAAGGAAGAGGAGAAATATCTCCAGTCATGATCAGATTCCCTTTTTGTATAAAAAGGCCTCCTATGTTGTGTAGGTGGGCCTTAAATTATATGAATAATTTATGAATCAATCCTTTGCTGGAAATATGTGCAGTTGACTGAAATTATAAACCTATTGTAAAATGTATCTTTGTATTTAGAAAGCAGAATATAGTGATAGGCTAAGAAAAATACCTTTTATGTAGTATACATATATATATATATATATCTGTGTAGTAGATAAATGATCTTAAAAACTGGACTTAAAATTTTTTAATATATATTTCACCAATTATACCATTCGCTTCCTGGGGAATAATTCATTGCCTGTCTGGAATAATTTCAATTACCATGTTAGGTATCTGCGCTGAGGAAATTTTACCTTTGGTATTACATATAGGTCAAAAAATGGAATGTAACCGCTGAGGAAACTTAAAAATCCCTGTCATCCCTGGTTGGTCATTGGTGATAAAATGATGGCTGATAATAGGAGGGGATAATCAATAATTAAAATAAGATTAAAGCTACCGTGTAATGATACGTTGATAACTTTATTATTTATATTTATTCATTTATATGTGGTGTGCAACAACTATAACATGTCTTGTGTCACACATCTCTTCTTAAAAGTAATGATAACGCTTACGGAAATGGGCCACAAAGTTTATTCATTTTGATGATTGATTAAACCAATTTTTAAAAATTAAATGAGTGAAAGACATGACTGGAAATCTTCAGAGCGTTAACAAACTGCTTGAAATTTACACTGAAAGTCCCCAAAAGCTCCAAGAGAAAGTGATATTTTAAATAAAGATGATCAAAAACTGTTATACAAGGTCAATCCAATTTCCAACTGTCTAGCTATGGAAGGAGGGAATTATATGAATTATAAAATTACTTTGCATTAACAAAACAAAAATTAAGCAAAAGAACATAAATAGTCCATCGCTTATTTTTGTAAATTACAAACCTGTTTTAAAACATTAAATAAATTTTCCTCCCCTGGTAAAATATTTCCAAAACAAAAGATGCTGGTTATAAGTTAATGTTTGAAGGAGAAATGTTCATATGTATGTGTATAAGAATGTGTGATTATACTGAAGAGCTCTTTATAGGGCAAATAAACTATTTAAATATGTCCTTAGAGTATTCCATGTGTTTATTACATTTTAAAGGTTGATTTTTTCCTTCTATTCATATGCTTCACAAGTATATACTATAAGACATATGAATGAAGCTTGTGAATGAGAGCACATTGGTAATATGCATAATATTTTTTGTAAAATTGTTAGTACCCTTCATTTAGTGGAAGAAAACCCCCCAATGATCACCAAAATAACTTGAATCTGACAAAAGTAAAAATAAAGTTCTATGAAAATTAACAAAAGGTAGACATTGCTTTTTGACCACGATTCAATAGAATTTTAAAAATTTAAATATATACAGTGGGCCTGTATACAGGGCTACAACTACTAACTCTGTTTGGTGACATGGTGTGTAGGAACCAAAGTTACCTTCCCTGAGGGAAGGAGAAAGGCACTGATACAATTTTAGAAATGTCAAAAATATCCTTTATTGATACAGCAATACATAATGCTGTTAAAATCTATTAAAAAGACCATGAAAACAGAGAATGTGGCCTCACTGTGAAGGAGGTCCACAGGATCCAGTATGATACAAGGTGGTAGGACACAGAAACAGAAACAGTGGTCAACCGATGGGCAAGGTGGAACTATATTGTATATGTATAACAGGGGGAACAAGGGTAGCAAATAATATAGACGTTGTTCATGGACAGTGCCAATGTATACAATGAACAAGGGGTGCTTGGCGAGTTGTGTGTTGTCACACCAAGTACCCTTAATGGGAGCTACCACTTCTTACCTAGATCGTGATTATGTTCCAACGCCCGGGAAGACCACCTCCCCGACGCGCGTTTCGGCTCGGGCTGAGCCTTCGTCAGACGAAGGCTCAGCCCGAGCCGAAACGCGCGTCGGGGAGGTGGTCTTCCCGGGCGTTGGAACATAATCACGATCTAGGTAAGAAGTGGTAGCTCCCATTAAGGGTACTTGGTGTGACAACACACAACTCGCCAAGCACCCCTTGTTCATTGTATACATTGGCACTGTCCATGAACAACGTCTATATTATTTGCTACCCTTGTTCCCCCTGTTATACATATACAATATAGTTCCACCTTGCCCATCGGTTGACCACTGTTTCTGTTTCTGTGTCCTACCACCTTGTATCATACTGTATCCTGTGGACCTCCTTCACAGTGAGGCCACATTCTCTGTTTTCATGGTCTTTTTAATAGATTTTAACAGCATTATGTATTGCTGTATCAATAAAGGATATTTTTGACATTTCTAAAATTGTATCAGTGCCTTTCTCCTTCCCTCAGGGAAGGTAACTTTGGTTCCTATTGTGTCATTTTGTGGCACTGTTTTGGTGTGATACTCTGGAGTGAGGGGTCCCATCATAATTACCGGGACTATCCACCACAAGCAGTGGATGGTTGAGTCATCTTTCCTTCCCCCCCACCCCCCTTCCCTTCTTTTCCTGATCTTATTCATTGGATTGTGACATGGTGTGTACCACACTCAACATGGACTAAAGGAAGTAAAGGAAAGAGATCTCCCATGAGTTTAGAAAAACAATTCTATGTTAAAGGTTAAGGTTATAAGACTTTATCCAAGCAGCTTTATGTTCCTGTGACTACAGTTGCACATATTATTCAGAAATTTAAGATCTATGGGACTGTAGCCAAACTCCATGGACATAGCCACAGGAGGAAAATTGATGACAAATCAATGAATAATGATGACTAATATGAATGGCAACAAAAGAGCCCAGAAAAACTTCTAAAGAGATTAAAGGTGAACTTCAAGCTCAAGGAACATCGGTGTCATACCACACCATACGCCATCGTTTGAGCCAATGGACACAATGCTGAAAACAAATCATACAAAATGCAAGACTGCAATTAGCAAAACTACATGTTGACAAGCTACAAAGCTTCTGGTAGAATGTCCTATGGACAGATGAGACTGAAATCAAACATTTTGTCAGGGCACATTAGCTCTATGTTCACAGACAGAAAAATTAAGCATATCTTGAAAAGAACACTGTTCATGCTGTGAAACATTGTGAATGCTCTTTTATGTTCTGGGACTGCTTTGCTGCATCTGGCACAGGGGGGATCTTGAATCTGTGCAGGGTACAATGAAATCTCAAGATTAAGGGATTCTAGAAAGAAATTTGTTGCCCAGTGTAAAAAGATTGGTCTCAGTCGCAGGGCACGGGTCTTGCAAAAGGATAATGACCCAAAACACACAGTTAAAAACACCCAAGAATGGCCAAGAGGAAAGCATTGGACTATTCTGAAGTGACCTTGTATGAGCCCTGACCTAAATCCTATTGAGCCTCTTTGAAAGGAGCTGAAACCTGTCGTCTGGAAAAGGCACCCTTTAAACCCTGGACAACTGGAGCAGTTAGCTCATGTGTAGGGGGCTAAAATACCTGTTGAGAGGTGCAGAAATCATTTAAATGCAGGAATTGCTTCAAAAGGTTCTGCAACAAGTTATGGGCACCATCTTGTCTGTCCAGGCCTGTTTCATGAGTTTTAGATTTAAAAAAATTCGGTTGAACCATAGTTAAAAAAGCAATGTCTGCCTTTCATTTATTCATTTTCACAGAAATTAAATTTATTAAATAAATTATATATTTTTTCTTTCATTCTAAACAAGGTGCAAATATAGAGTACAGTGGCACTCACCAATTCGGTGCGAAGAAATCTTTTTATTGAGGTGCATACAGAAACGGAGCACCTCAATAAAAAGATTTCTTCGCACCGAATTGGTGAGTGCCGCTGTACTCTATATTTGCATCATGGACTGTCTTTGCTCTTGCTGAGCACCACCGCTTTACAGCTTTGTGCAAGAAGGCCTAAATACCCTGCCAAGATCCTTGCCGGGCTCCACTGGGGAGATATATATTTTTATGGTCGGATGGTGCCAGGTCACTGTTCTCTTCGTTGATGATTATTAACAAGGAGTACGAACAATTTTGTCCATGTGTGTATAAGATGTTTATTTGTATATTTTATCTCGAATAAGACCTTTTCTACTCTTGCATTTGTTTTTTTTTGTCATTTTTAAATACTAAAGGTCTTATAAGATTCTTCTTGCAGTGAGTATTATAAAATTAGGAGGGGTTTATATAAATACTTTTACAGTAGTGCGGAAAAAGAAAGTACATTAATTCTATGGTTTAACATCTGGATTTGGGTTTCCTTTAACAGACATAACTTGGTTATTTGCAGTTATTGAGTAATAATGGATTATTCTTTATAGCAAGGTTTTCTAGAGTTAAATGTGAAGCAGGGGTGTAGATGCAGGGGGGGGGGGGGCAGGGGGAACAGTGGCTCCAAGGCCCAGAGACTAGATAGGGACAGATATAGTTGTGTGCAGGGACTAGCTCACCTCTATTGTATAACATATGTGAAGGCTCCCGACACACATGTATTACTATTGACCTTTCAGGGTGTGTGAGATGAGTCACCCACAGGTTCTTGGCGCAGCAGAGGTTAGACTGAGCACATGTGAGGTAAGTGGTATGTGTTTTCTGCGTGTCTATGTGTGTATGTATGCGGTTTATGTCTACACTACTACAATACCTATCCTGCACTACACATATCTCAGCATTACTGCACCCATCTCTCTCTCTCTATATATATATATATATATATATATATGTATCTCTATATATATATATGTATGTATATATATATATATATATATATATATATATATACCGTATATACTCGAGTATAAGCCGACCCCAGTTTGAACCGAGGCCCCTAATTTTACCACAAAAACCTGGTAAAACCTTTTTTTTTTTTTTACTCGAGTATAAGCTGAGTTTGGGTTTTCAGCACATTTTTTTTGTGCTGAAAAACTAGGCTTATACTCGAGTATATATATATGTGTGTGTATGTATATATATATATATATATATATATATATATATATATATATATATATTATGAAGGCGGTTCAATAAGTACCCGTGTTAGAAATGAAGACACCATTTAATTTTTTTTTTTTTTCAACGTAGTCCCCTTTTAGAAAGATAAGCTTCTCCCAACTTTCCTGCCATTTTTTTGACCCCTCCAAAAAATAGGATTTGTCGAACTCTCCAAAGTACGCCTCTGTCTCGGCGATGACTTCCTCGGTTGAGCAAAATGTTTTTCCCGCAAGTCATTTCCTCATTTTAGGGAACAAGAAAAAGTCGCTTGGAGCCAGATCGGGTGACTACAGGGGGTGCGGCAGCAACTCATAATGCAATTTATGCATTTTGGCAGCGAAAACCTCCGGATGAATGTGCTGGTGCATTATCGTGTTGAAACAGCACCTTCTTTTTCGCCAAATGCGGCCGTGTCTCCTTCAATTTTTTGTTGAAGCGGTCCAATAACTCACTGTAGTATTGTCCAGTGATCGTTCTTCCTTTTTTGAAAAAAATGACACCGTTGCATGCCGAAAAATCGTCGCCATAGGACCGCCTTCACCTTCTTTGGAGCAGATTCACCAGGAGAAATCCATTGTTTTGATTGTTGCTTAGTTTCTGGTGTGTAATGATGAATCCAGGTTTCATCAAGGGTGACAACTTGACGCAGAAACTCCTTCGGATCTCTCTTAAATTGCTCCAAACACTGCTTCGACGTTAACAGCTGCATCCACTTGTTGTCCACCGTGAGCAATCGCAGCACCCATCGGGCTGACAATTCTTTCTTGCCAACTTATCATGTAAAATATTAATTGCCATTCCGGTCAACACGCCTACAGCCTCTGCTACTTTGCGCACTTTCGTTCGTCGATCAGCGAGTATCATATCGACGATTTTTAAATGATTTCCTCAGTAACCACATCTGCCCGGCGTCCTGGTCGCTCCTCATGAAAAATTGATGTTCTCCCACGTTTAAATTCGTTGAACCAATAGCTAACTGTGGTCGTAAATGGCAAAGTGTCCCCATAAACAGCATCCAACTTTGCTTTTATCTCCTACCATTTTTTCCCATCCAAAAACAAAAAGTGAATTACTGCTCTTTTTCCATCTTAGCGAAAATCATAAAGCAAACTATCAATCAGTCTGCAATTTGTTTTGCCATCATTTGATAGATGGCAGCACACAATGTTAACACCAACTTCCCTCAGGAACGCCCTCTTTCGTCAAACATGGGTACTCGTGTGTGTGTGTGTATACTGCACTACTCTTCCTATCTTGTGTGTGTGTGTGTATATATATATGGGAAAAAACTGCACTACTATGTGTTTGTGTGTATATCTGGATATACATTGAAGATTTTACGGTCATAAAGAAAACATACAGGGTGATTTGGAACATAAGGACCTGTAGGTATTTTAGTGTCCAAAATCCACCTCACAGGTGGTTTACGACAAGATAGTATTTAATGAAAGCCGTCACTTTTATGTTTCGGTGCTGTTCTTGATGACAGATATAAAAGGAAAATCATCAACCTGGATTTATCGTTACTTGTGCTCATATACACAGGATAGGATTTGTAGTATTGAGATGTGCCCATACAGCAGCACAAACACCAGGAGGAGAGTTGATTTATTTTTTTTAAAATTGCAATTCATAAATCTGGCTGTACAATCAGTGGCTTTAGCCACTATTTCTGGTTGTTGGTAAATGGCCTGTAGGATTTCCCTATGTTCCTGTTCAATTTCTCATTGTTCACTAACGCACTATATGCTTCAGATTGTCTGCACCTAATTCAAGGATGCAAAGGAAGAATAAAGCTTATAATACATGATACCTACTCCATGCACATGATATCATTGACCTTAGGAACACTAGGTTAATGCCACAAAGGGGGAATTCAAGAGCGAGCAAAAAGCACAGGACAGAGTGGAACAATGTCCAGATTCTGCTGAGATATAGCCGGAACTGAATTCCATAATGGGAATAAATTTGGACAAGAACAAAAATGTGAAGAAATATACTTATTTGAAATGGTACTTGAAACCATTGTGATGACTTATAATTACCCTCTTAAAAACACAAACTTATTGATGTTTTATGAGCTAGTATAAAAATCAGCTCTTGTTTCTGGGACAGAGAGATCACAAATTCTGACTCCAATTTAGACATTTACAGTAGAGGTATTTTGGAATGAGGCGAATGCCGCAGATTATGGATAGAGAGTGATGCAATGGTATATGTCCTGACATACACTTTCAAATGGGGTGGTTTCAATCTCAAAGGAATCAAGAGAAAATAAAGATCCTAAATAGGTCTTAAGAGTAAAGGACCTTCAGAGGCTCATTTGGCTTCTACCAATTTCAATGGGGGAAGCTTTCAAATGAGCTTGACAAAAATGGGAGACTGTAAATCCCTGCAGAACTCTTCTTGAGGCCAAGAGAATCTGGAAAGGTGCATAGAAAAGAATTTATTAGAATTAACATACCTTCAACTTTCACAAAAAAAACATACCCATAATTAGGGCAAAATTGTTGGATGTGAGGCAAAAAAAAAAGATTTTTCTGTCCATGGAGCAATTGGTGGAACATGAAAAATCTATTGTTCTAGGGATGCCCATGGTTTGTTCTTAGCATGTTGACACCAGTCTACTACACTCACTAACTCTGAAGTAAGACCTAAGGACAGGTAGAGCCAAATTGCTTCTATCCCTAAGTCTGTAAAGGATGTCCCTTTATGTCTGCTCTTTTCTACCATACAGATGAATTTAGATTGGTTCGTCAATATGTAAAAAAACAAACTAAAAACATAAATTCATCAGTATGTGCTGCTATTTTTGTTTCCTTGTTTCGGAATGATACCCCTGAATTGCTTTTTGATCTGACCTGATCATTTCGAACAAGAAGCTCAAGAGTTATTACAAAAAGTAAAGGCGGACAAAGGGCAGCCCTGTCTAGTTAAGTTTCAAATCCCTCTAGAGAATTTGGTTAACTTGAACTGAAGCGCAAGGTAAGTGGCATTAATCTGCTGAATGGATATAGAGAAGATTTTAACATCACTTTTTCTGCTTATTTCTCAGTCCGATTTCATTTATCAGGTGGGCACATCCATCTATTTGACTGTATAATTTTGATATTCTGAGCATCAGAGGTTTACAGGTGTCTTTTAAGTAGTGCTCCCTGCCTAATGCATGCAATATTGGTGTGCACTTTTATGCATCTGTCTATTGAGGTAGAGGGTTTTCATGCAAAGCAGGTGCTGTATGGCCAAACACCGCCTCCTCCTTCTCTTTTTATGTGAGAATCTCATTTACTACCTCCTTTACATCCTTAGAGTGTGATAGCACCACCTGGTACTCCCCAGTTCCATTACCATACCAAATGGTCCATGCCCCTGGGTAGGTGAGGTTGTAGGCAGCGATGTAGTCTGCACTGATTCCGGGCTGTGAGGCTGGCTCCAGCTTCGGTCACACTGACCCTCCCCTTGAGATTGAGAAAACTTGGGACACACCAGTGGGCCGTAGGATAATTTTTACTTAGAGGTGGCCATGCACCAATAAAGTCAATACAGGCACATCTGGTTGCTGCTGCATCGCAATTCTGTGTGGCGATGCAGCAGTAACCAGATGTGCCTGTATTGACGTCGGTGGTACATGGCTACCTCCAGGTAAAAACACAACCTCGACAATCCAATACTCCGTGACCACTGGCAGCAATATATTTTTTTCAACAGTTAAACCCTTTTTCTCAAACGTATGCAATTTTTTTTTTTGCTGATCTTGCAACGAGTGCCTTCCTTCTGTAACTTTAGTGTTGGCAAAAATGTCAAGGGCAGCAGATATTACATTTCACAGTTTACAAATTGTTTGCACTCTACTGTATGTATTATACATCTTTGCATATGTCCCACTTTCCTGGAAAAATAGAAATTGAATAAAAAAGTTTAGCTTTTTTTTTTTTTTATAAAAGGAAAAAAAATGAATAGTGTAGTGTAAACCATTTTCTGCTTTATTGAGCAGTTTTCCAGAAAGCCTTCCATGGTCCATTCTCAGCAGACAGAGAAGGTAAAGAAGATAGGGAGGTGTACTGGATTGCACTTTTATTATTTGGTACAGTACAATCACAGAGATAAGATATTTATATAGGTTTTGTTATTAGTTTAACCATATTCTGATGCCATACATGTCCTCCTTGTATCTCACTGCAGCACAGAAGTTTCAGTACACTGTGGGAGGGGAATGCTCCTTGCACACTGTAATAGCCTGTGAAGTTACAGGATGGAGATGCTCTGGTAACGCCTCATCCTAAGTATAATTTTAAAAGCTTTATTTTATCACGGGTGTCCCTGCGGCCCATGTCTCGGGTAGCAGACACACCCATGTGCATCTCTGTGCCCTTTCATACCAAATGCAGCCTCACTTATTTCTGCACTCCAGCGGCGTCTCCCGCAGCTTGCCGCACGTGTCGGCTCTTTCAAATTTAAAGGGCCATTGAGCCACATATTGGCTCTGGCCAACCACTGAACAATTGGCTTACGTCATCGCTTGCGGTGATCCTGACAATAAGATCCAGCCATGGATCCCGCCTAGGTTCCGCTACCTGAGCTGCCTGATCTCACCACTGTCGTGGCCCAGCAAATTGCTGTGCAAGGTCAGCAACTCGGACAAATCACCCCCACCAAAATTGTTGGCGACTTGGCAACAGAAAGTTCCTGTGGCACCACCTGCTACTCCGGTTAATTTACCTTCTGCAGAACCTAGACTGAGTCTCACCTTGCCCTCCAAGTATGACGGGGACACAAAGTTGTGCATGGGTTTTTATCACCCAGTTCTCCTTGCACATTGAACTAATGCCTATGCAGTTCGTCACAGAACGATTTAAAGTAGCTTTCATGATCAGTCTTCTCTACTGCAAAGCTCTGGCTTGGGCTCTGGGACAGGAACGACCCTCTCACAGCTAACATCACCACATTCCTTACTGAATTCTGGTCCGTCTTTGAGGAACCATCCTGGGCGTCATCTGCTGAAACCGCCCTGCTGAACTAGCGCCAGGGAAACTTGTCTGTCGGTGACTATGCAGTTCAGTTCTGTACCTTAGCCTCTGAACTAGTCTGGAGTGAAGACAGATAAAAGACGCCGTGGCTGCATTGAGACCTGCCGTCTTCTCTGAGACGTCTCATCTCCCTGGCCACTCAGATTGGCATCTGGTGCTCTGAGCGCTTGGACGAACAGTGGCTTGAACAAACATAAGCCAGAATCCATCAACTGCCCTGGTTGGCACCAGTCTTCTGCAGAGGAGTGTATGCAGAGTCTAGAGCTCCTCTGTCACCTCAAGAGCACTCCAGACAAAGACAGGAGAATCTCTGCCTCTATTGTGCCAGCCCAGATCACTTTCTTGAGACTTGTCCAGTCCTTCCCCAGTGTTCGGGAAATGTAAGCACCTACGGTTCTTGGGAGAAGTGTCCCTAGGTGAGCACTAAGTTTCTCCATGCCTGAATGTCCCAGTTCTACTCAGCTTTTGAACAAGTGACCAGTTTCAAGCTTCAGCCTTTTTGGATTCCAGCTCTGCACTAAATTACGTGGATGCTGCCCTTTTTTCCCAGCATCATCTTCCTGTGGTTCGTCTAGAGAAGCTGCTGGTCTTTCCTCAGTGAGCAGATCCTCTGCGATTTGGTCCCATACTGCACTGAGACCCGAGCAACAGCTACAAGTCCAGCACGACGTGGTAAGGAGATAAAATCGTTACTTTATTTTCATCGTTAAAATGCTTCCATAGAGGACATCACAGTTGGCGTCACAGACCGACGCGTTTCGACACGACAGTGTCTTTTTCAAGGTCTAATAAAAAATACATGTAAACTTACTATTTGAAGGAACCGCGTCCGGAAGCTCCGCCCACGTAACGCCCATCAGCGAGACACGTGATCGGGGCAAACCGGACTGCGATC
Organism: Engystomops pustulosus; assembly: GCF_040894005.1. Taxonomy (NCBI): domain Eukaryota; kingdom Metazoa; phylum Chordata; class Amphibia; order Anura; family Leptodactylidae; genus Engystomops; species Engystomops pustulosus. The sequence goes on from NC_092413.1 coordinate 61,825,240, forward strand.
CATCCAAATCATATAAAACATGATATTGCTATAAAAGGTACATAATCTATACAGATAAACAAAGGCATGGAGAAAGATACGCTTGGTTATAGTCTACACTTCAAAATTTGTCAAAAAACTTATTCTTCATGTTCGTCAGACAAAGCATAGGGTATAACATTTAAGCAGAGCACTGAGCCCCTGTGCCTGCAAGTAGGGCCTTTGCACAAAGACAGACTGTCATTCACCGTCATCCACGTCTTCCGTTCTACTGGGTCTCCCGTGGTTGCAACAACATGCTTCTGTGCACAATTGGCTTCACTGGGGACCAGAATGCCAGTCTCGCTGTTTGGTGGCCCCTCATACCATATCCACCATGGCTTCTCCGGTGTCCACCAAGCCACTGGTGTGTCCCTCCTTCATACATGGACTTTGCAGATGTCTTCACGGAGAAGCAGGCAGAGACTCTTCCGCCACACCGGCCCTATGACTGCCCTATAGACTTTATGCCGGGCTTGTCTCCACCACGGGGTCAGGTGTATCCACTATCTGTACCCGAAGCTATACAAAAGAAGGGCTTTACAAAAAAGTGCTCCTCCCCAGCAAGATTCTTCTTTGTGGCAAGAAGGATGGCTTGTTCCGTCTGAACGCCTGGTTCTCGCTGCTCCTGTGGATCTGCGGCAGCTTCCTCCTGGCAAGACCAGCTCTTTGGAAGAGAATACTAACTTGAGGACATTGCTCTCGGGTGGGTGGGCGTCCTGGGGTGTAGAGATCTGTCGCTATAATTTTTGTTTCTACTGGTGGCCAGATTCCATCAAGGATGTATGAGACTTTGTGAGCACCTGCACTTACTGTGCCGTAACAAGTCATCACACCTCGAACCTGCAGGTCTGCTTCTGCCATTGCCGATACCCAGTTGCCATGGACTCGCATAGCCATGGACTTTGTAAAGGATCTTCCGGTAATACCGTCATCTGGGTGGAATGCTATTTATGCCATTTTGTTTCCACTTGACAGGGCGACTGGTCCATCCTGTTACCATAGGCAGAATTTTCCTATAATTCCTTGGACTCTGAATCCACCAGCTCTGCTTCTTTCTTAATTGTTTATGGACAACATCCAAGTCCACCTCTCCCTCTTCCTGTGTGCGCAGATGTTCCTGTTGTGGAACAATTGGTCCGAGATCTCAAATCCATCTGGGAGCAGACGCATCAGTCTTTACTCCGGGCGTCCGCCTGCACCAAGACACAGACTGACAGGCCTCCTCCAGTCTTTTCTCTGGGTGATAGTTTGGCTGTCTTCTTGATACTTTCAGATGAAGATTTCTAGCAACAAACTTTGTCCCCGATTCCTGGGTCAATTTGCTGAAGCACATCAACCTCGTGGCCGATAAGCCCCGTCTTCCTCCCACATTGTGCATCCCAAACTCCTTGCATGTCTTCATTCTGAAACCTGACATCCTGAATCGCTTCTCCCGGCAAGTGCCACCTACTGCTCCTGAAGCGGATTCTACCAATGTTTATGAGGTAAAAGAGGTCCTAGAAGGAAGTTGTTCTTTCTTGTTGACTGGAAGGGGTTTGGGCTAGAGGAAGGATCTTGGAAGCCAGAAAGCAACATTCTGGACCGTGGTGTTCTTCAGAAGTTCCTTCAGGCCAAGAAGAGGGGGAGACCAAAGGGGATGGGGAGTACTGTCACTGATGCTCTCATGTCTCGGGCCGCCAGTGCACCCATGTGCCTCTCACTGCAACTAACGTGCCAGCCACAGCCTCACTTACCTCTCCACGCTCCAGTGGCGTCTCCCGCAGCATGGCACTTGCGTCCTGGCTCTGTAACATTTAAAGGGCCAGTGTGCCACTAATCTATTTAATAGTCGGCCTCTTCCTGTGACCTCTGACGGATCTTTGTGCCTCATGCCTTAGTAAAAAGCTGTCTTTTGGTTCTCTGTGTTGATACTGAATTCCTGTTGTGACCCCGATTCCGTTCATAACTCAGCTCCTCAACTGCCAGCCCTGACCTCCTGCCTGTATCCAACTACGATTTTGCTCTAAGACTCTGTACTTTGCCTTGGCCACCACCACGAGCAAGTCACGGCTGTGGAGCGTCCTGGTGGTATCTTGCCGAAGTATGTCCAACCCGCTTTGTGGCGGGCTCTGGTGAAAACCAGGTGCCACTTGTATGCAGACACCCGGGAGCCGAACCAGTCATCGCTCGTGGTGGTATAGTTGGTCCACTACCCCTGATCCTGGGGGAAAATGAAAGCTGAGCTCTGATTTGTTGCCATGGCCAGCTAGAACAGTTCTGCTGCCAGACACTTCTGATTCATCTTCTCGAATGATGCTATTTGAAAGATGAGATTCGTATCTTTATATGATACCATGTATTATACATGTATGTTTCCATGTATGACAGTGTCCACAATAGCTGCGCACACCTCCTTCATCCTCAAAAGGTGACTCTTTTCTGCTCATTTTCATATAACTTTTTTATTTTTAAGCAGGTTTGGAAAGGTTATTTCATAATGTAACTGGTGCATCTTAGTGGTGTAAAAGCTAGTGCCATCATCCCTTTAAATCGTAAAAAAAATTTCTATTGATCAGCTGTTAGTTTATGTACTGGAGGGAAAGCTGTTTTATACACACTACTAAATGCAGAAATATTTTTCTTTAACCCCGTAGGGACGTAGCCATTTTGTAGCTTAAGGCTCAGCCCCATTTTTTTATATTTTGCATTTTTACAAAAAAAAAGAAAAAATGACGATTTTTTTGGGAAAAATTAGACATTTTTGAAACCATTGCGTTTTAAGGCAGATAGATTTACCACCTAAATAAGTTGCTGAATAACATATCCCATATGTCTACTTTACATTTTCATAATTTTCAAATGTCTCGATAATTTATTTTGATGTCACGCAGCTTACAAATCGAATATCGATTTTCCTTATTTTGAGAATTTACTATTTTGGGGATAAATACGGTTTTGAATTAAATTTTACATATTTAACATCAAAACCCCCCTACACAATTGACCCATTTCAAATCTGCACCCCTCAAACTATCAGAACTCGTTTTAAACCCCTTGAGATCTTCATAGTAATTAAATCAAAATAAATCAAATTAAATCAAATTTTGTAGGTTATACGTTCATTTAGACCTAAAATTTACACATTTTCAAAACAGAAAACCTATCTTAAAAAGTTATGCACTCCCTTTTAAAGAGACCCCCCACATGTGGCCGTTACTTGTTTTATGGGCGCAGAAGGGAAGAAGCACCCTGCAGCTGCCAGGATTTTAGTTTTCTCATTGGCTCCTTTTGTAGGCTATAAAATTTTAGCTTTTTCATTTTTGGGGCTATGTACTGTAATGGCATTTTTTTTGCGGGATAATGTTACCATTTTGGGGAACTTTTTTTTTTTAGGGCAGGAGTAGAAAAGTATCAATTGTCTACTGGATTTTTTCCTTTTTTTTTTCTTTTATATGGTTTTCACCATATAGCCTAATAATCATGTTATCTTTATTCTATGGGTCAATACGATTACGGGGATACCATACTTTGACTATTTTTTCTTATGTTTTACTAAATTTGCCAAATAAAACCCTAATGTGGGGGAAAAAAAAATCTATCAATTGTTCATCAATGGTTCATCCCAAGTGGCATAACATTTTTACTTTTTTGGCTATGGAGCTGGTTGATGGCTTGTACATTCAGTATCATTCAGTACAACAGTATCAGTATTCTGGAGTACATATGTTTTTTTTTTTATCCCTTTTTATTGCATTTTTTGTGGGATTTTCCCCTTCTCCCTCTAGGATCACAGAATGAAATAAGATACCTAATGCATTAAGTGGAAGCATAATTGAGTATGCCCTATCTATTTGATCACAGACTTCTTTCCAGTATGACTGTAACTTAGGGCATGTCCAGATAGCATGATACCAGTGGTGCCTCACAGGACCTTGTTTTTAAGCAATAAAGATTTTAAAAATGATGCAAATAAGCGTGAGGGTCTCCATTGACAGTTATGGAGCCCAGAGCCTATGGGGGTCCAGGCTCCATTGACATTTATGGAGCCCAGAGCCCCTCAGGTTCACTTGCATAATTAAAAAAAAAATGTTGTGAAAAAAAGGACCCAACAAGCTAAAAGAAGAGCAGAACCTTACAGAAGGAACACACCAGTATGTTAATGTGCCTGGTTTATGTCAGAGATTTTTATCTGGGGCTCAAACCCTCCATTGCAAGGTGACTTTCAAATTAACTGTTTCATGGTTGTCCGGTACCGGGACGAGAGCACAGACCTAAGACAAACCAGTCTCTTAGTGAATGTATAATCTTCCTCAAGTTTATTAGTGTGCAGTTGCATACAGAGTCATCAGGAAAAGGGGGAGTGACAAGGAGATAGAATACTGCAATGCTATTCGCCATAATGAATTTACAGGAAAGGGGGGCAATGTAGTCATCATGACCAAGGAATATTATTTTATGGAGGCGCACAGACAACTAGGGGATCAGGTCACATATACCCCATTAAAGGGCAACCCCACCCTTAAAGTGTAAACGTCATTCTGAACAAAAAAAAAATAAAATACATAATTCTGCTCCAGGTGTCCCTGGGAATCATTCCTCAAAATATTTTGCGCCTCGGTCCTCATTTAGTATATTTTTTTGGCCCATAGCAACCAGGGTTTCCAGCTCTCAAAAAACTACAATCAGCAAGATGAAGGGGCGGGGCCTGCCTCCTGTCACCTCATCACAAGCGCCTGCTGCTGACCAATGACACCAGAGCTATCTTACATCTATCTATTTAATATCTATCTCTCTCATATCTATCTAATAACTATCTATCTTTCTGTCTATGTAACACCCCAGCATAGGGCATGAGGACACAGCACATGAAGACTTGTAGAGTGTCTCCTGCCACTTCCTTGTGTGAGGTGATGGGGGGAGACAGGGCTTCAGTTTCTGTCTGTGTGGATTATTTGTTCAGGTGTAGGGAAAGCTGAGGAGAGAGAAGATGAAGGTGCTTGGTTATTAAATTAGTGACGGCTTCTCCCTGCATGTGACTGCTGCTGCACTGAGCCATGAGGTGATCAGCTGTGTGCAGGGAGGGGGAGGGGGCGTGTCTCTCCTTCCCTAGTCTTCTTTATGAAAACGGAATGTCCATAGTAACGGCTATCTGAGCAGTCACTGCCATCTAGGGGAAGTCTGCAGAATACAAGAGGAAGGAGCAAGATTCGGGTAACTAATCCAATTGCAAAAGGGCTTAAAATTACCTGCCCTACAACATATCAAAAGTTTTTTGAAATGACGGTTACCAAGCTCTGTTATGCTCCTTCTTAAGGAGGAATATTGAAGTGGGCATTCTATCTGAAAGAACTGCCATTAGATTGCTCCTTGAGAATCCCAAATACCTGGTGTTGTATGTCCTACCGAAAGTCCACAAATGTACATCTAACCCTCCCTGTCGACCTATTGTGGCAAGGATCGGTTCTCTTACTGAACCCCTGTCACAGTATGTCGACTGGCTTTTGCACCCTACATTAAGGGACATACCCTCGTACTTGAAGGACACTAACTCTCTCCAATGAATATCTCCAAAAAGCCTAAGAAACGAAAGTTAAACCTTAGCGTCCATAGACGTTGAAAGTTTATACACCCGTATTCCGCAAGACTTAGGTGTCCAATGTATCCATGATCTGTTAATCAATGCCCCAATTTATTAATTTTGTTTGTGAAGGCCTACAGTTCGTTCTATCCCACAACGGTTTTATGTTTGATGGCCAATGTTTTGCCCAGAGAGTGGGCACGGCGATGGGTACCTCTGTCGCCTGTACTTTTGCCAATCTGTTTCTTGCGTTTTTTGAAAGCCGCTTTGTCTACTCTCTGGACAATCCCTTCCTCACAAATATCAAGGCGTACCATTGCTTTGTAGACAATATTTTCATCGTGTGGGAGGGTACTAGAACTGAGTTTTTTTAATTTTGTTGAGTATCTCAACACGTGCAATCAGATGGATATGCAGTGAGATACAAGGGGAGATATGCACCTCGGCTTTTAGGAAAGAAACGGCCACAAATTCTTTGCTCCATTTTGATAGTTTCAAAAAGGGGACTCACATACAAAAAGGGGACTTCCATATGCTCAATTTTTGCGGCTTAGACGGATTAATAGCAGTGATACCCAATTATTTTGACAAGCCAGTGAGTTGGAGGAACGCCTTCTAGCTAGAGGCTATCCTCGGGATATGGTGAGGAAAGCATACAATAGAACTGTCTCCACATCACAAAAGGAATTGTTACAATCTGAGAGTGGAAAAAATGATGGTAGACCGACTCAGGACCTAGGGGTACGAAAGAGTAACGACAGTAGGTTTATAAATAAAAATAGCAGAAAGTTTGCCTTCTTGTTTGAATTCAGTCCATGTGAAAACGCTATGCGGCAGGCCAACTCTAGAAATTGGGGTATTTTAAAGCAAGATCCACAACTTCATGAGATAACCAAAGAGCGCCCCTGCATCGCATGTAGACGATGCCCCACGGTTAGAAAGGCTCTGGTACACAGTAGATTCTCCATGTTGCACTCCTCCTGGTTTGAAGAAAGCATCCCTAAGGGGAACTACAGATGCGGCTTGTGTAAATTTTGTGATCAAACAGTCAGCTTAAATTTGTCCAGTATGGAGGGATCACGCATAGAGTTATAACTGTTTCATCTCCTGTAAGTCTACATACATAGTATACATCATTTTCTGTCCATGTAAATATTTTTACATTGGTAAAACGATAAGAAAATTGTACGTCAGATTCAAAGAACACTGTAATTCCATTAACACAGGAAATGGATGTCCTCGACTAATTGACCATGCGAGAGAGTGTCACCGGGGGGACCCTCAGGTTTTGAGATTTGTGGGTATTGAACAGGTAATAATTGATCTCCTTGGAGGAGACAGAATTACATTATGAAGTTCGGTGCTATGGGTACACTATGACAGAAATTTTAAATTTTGAGTCTTGGTACTTGACAACTTAATTGCTTATTTTGCTGTGCTCGGAATTGTAATCGCATAATCCATCTAAGAGTATGCTTTCAGATAATGTCCTGTATAGATCTAATTTGCTCGTGTTTTTAATATTTTGCATAGGTTTTTCTATGTTTTTAAACTGTCACTATTTCACGTTACCTTGCAAGTACACATAGTTGTATTGTTTCCATGGCAGCATCCGCTGGCGTCTGTGCATATAATGTGCGCAACGCCGTGGGATGACGTCATTGGCTTGATAATGCGCTAGAGAAGCGTGAAACGGCATGTTGCCAGGCCCGCTCCGTTATTGTATCGCACCTCAATAAAGGACTTTCGCACATACTAGTGAGTGCCGCTTCTTCCTCTCCTCTTTTATGACATTCTCCGAAAAGGTTAACTATTTCTTCTCAGAGGCCTTGTTAATAATAATTTCCCTGAGAAGACGTCTCGGGCAAGTCAAAACAGGAGATATGCAGGTGCTAGAACAAAAATATAGGACAAGAGTGAAGGACATACTTGCTTCTCATTAAATGTCAAGGAGAAGCTGGCAGGCGATCAAGCAGGTTACATAACAATGAAGTTTGAATCATGACATTAGCTGAACAGTGCTTGACCCCTGGCTAATACCAAAATGGCCACTGTGTGGTTCTCTTGGTCCAAGATGGTCGCTGTAGAGGAATATATATTTACAATCCATTAACACCTATGAAGGCTGCAGCCCTTCAGGCTCATTTGCATTCAGTTTTTCATCCTGGTGGTAGATGTCCTTTTAAGTATATTACAAAGTTTACTTTTACCTGCACTATGAATGTATGCAATTTTTTAAAAAGTTTACTCTAAGAAACATAATAGACAGAAGTATTTTATTGGATTTCTAGCTCTATAGCAAGAATGAATTGGTAAAGTGTCCAAGAGTGTCCAAAAATGAAAGTGTTTCAGTATCTGCAGTACAGTCTTACAGCCATTTCAGAACGTTGTAATTGTTCCTCTTGCTGAAATATCCAACTCCGGCATAACTTCAACTTAGTCACTGATACTTGAACATTATTCGCAAGAATCTGCTGATACTGAAAGGAATCCATGTGACCCTCAACAAGATTCCCGGTGCCAGCATTGGCCACACAGCCCCAGAGCAAATTTTACAGTGGGTAGCTAATGTTTTTCTTGGAATGCTGTGTTTTTTGGCCAACATGCTTAACACCTTTTTGAATGACCAAACAACTCAATCTTTGTTTCACAGTCCACAGGACCGTCTTCCAAAATGAATCTGGCTTGTCCAAATGTGCTTTTGCATACCTCAGGTGACTCTGGACTGTGGATCATCATTGACTGTTCTCATCATTCTTCTTCTCTGCCTTTCTGATATTTTTCTTGGCCTGCCACTTCTGGGCTTAACAAGAACACTCCCTGTGGTCTTCCATTTCCTTACTATATTCCTCACAGTGGAAACTGAAAATACAATTGAGAAAGGGGCGCTCCAATAGTATAGTACCCTCTCATTAACGTGATGAGATGTGTGAGTAGTAATGGAACTACCAACCTTGAAGAGTTGTGCCGACATGTATCTTAGTAATTTTCCGTTGGCGTTTCCCTGCGGCCATGCTCTAGAAGTGGATCCTTCTCCAACACAGGGAATAAACTCTTATCATGAAAGGCTTTTCAAGTCACACTTAGTATGTGTTCGATGAGTGCTATATACAGCACTGGAAGACTTATTTGGTAATAATTATTCTGTGTTTATTTGTAAAATTATAAAAACAAGACAATGATGAAAAGATAAAAAAAATATATATACATATATAAAAAGTTTTTGTCTTCTAGAACTACGCGTTTCGTGCTTGGACCGAGCGCTTCATTTGGTTCTTGATAAGTGGATGTATTTGAACGCTATTTATGCAGGTAATGTCTAACTTAAGAGAAGTTACAGATGCTGTGACTGTTTCCGGTCTCATTGCGTTAAAATATATATAAATAATAAGATGAAGAGAAAGATACAATTCTTATAATATCTAATGTAAAATGAACAACTGCATTACAATAGAGAGTAATTACATATCTAACATTTGATGCAAATGAGATCCAGTGAACAGGTTGATGGATGGAACGTAAATTGATTGATGGAATGTAAAAGAACTACAATCCTGAGAAAACTACAAGTAAGGAGGCGGTGTGGGTACAAAATGCCTCCTCTGTGTTTTAGAACTACCGAAGCCAGCTGGGACCAAAAAGGATAAACGTATGCTCCAGACAGGATTAGTAGATTCAGAAAAGGGGAGAGAAAACACGATACAGGCGCCACATGTGTGAATCTGGATTAGGCAGAGTAATGTATTCTCTTTGAGTGGAGACTTGCTCACCTATTGTGGTTGTACTGCCGGTACAACACGAGGAGATCGCTTAGGGTCACGTCCAGAGTGATATTAGGCAGCTTTCCTGGTTTTCATAGAGGCAGGTAGCGTCTCATGAAAGAGGTTCAGTGGTCAATTATGGGGTTCCAGGATGATGTCAGCGCCAATGACTCGGTCGTGAGAAAGGGTATTCTTGAATTCCGTGATTTATTAATAAAGCTTAGTAAAACGCGTTTTGAGCCCGAACCGGGCTCTTCATCAGTTACAATTGAGCATAACATACAATGGACTGTGCGGTTTAAATAATGTTTTTTGGCGCGAACAGATACGTCTGTCATCTGTATATCATCCATCCATTTCGTTTTATTTTAATCTTTTTATTTATTTGTCTATTTATCATCCATCCATTTTAAAACAACCATAGCGGTTAGTATTTATTACTTTGAACCAATACCTCCAATCGAAAAATTTTATGAATGAATACTTTTTTACTATATGTTTTTATTTACATTCTGACGTCATGTTAACGCGGTACAGACGTGTCTGTTCGCGCCAAAAAACATTTAAACCGCACAGTCCATTGTATGTTATGCTCAATTGTAACTGATGAAGAGCCCGGGCTCGAAACGCATTTTACTAAGCTTTACTAATAAATCATGGAATTCAAGAATACCCTTTCTCACGACCGAGTCATTGGCGCTGACATCATCCTGGAACCCCATATTTGACCACCAGACAGGATGAGAAGAGCATGTCATACGAGGGGAACTTACTCCGTTGGATATATACAGCATTGATCAATGATGACCAAGGTGTTTGGTAAGTGTGTTGTAGATATAAGATTGTATGTGTTATTGATTTGCATTGTGAATAGAGGCGGGATGTATTTTAATTTACATAGTAAAAAACGGCACCGGGCAAACATACAGTCATGGGCAAAAGTTTTTAGAATTATACAAATGTTAATTTTTACAAAGTCTACTGCATCAAGTTTTATGATGGCAATTTGCATATACTCCAGAATGTTATAAATAGTGATCAGCTTAACCCCTTCATGCTCCGTGTCAGATAAATCGCATATCGCAGCAAAGACCCATCGCTAACACCCGCGGTGCTTGCACCGATCGCGGGTGTTCACCTTTTCTTTGGCGCCGATATCTTACCTTCGATCGTCGCGCCCCCGAACGTCATCGGGGGGGGGGGGAGGGGGCGGTGATTGGTTGCCATGGTAGCCTTGGGTCTTCATTTGACCCAAGGATACATGGCTTCTGCTTATCCATTACAATGAGCCTGTGGCTCATTGTAATGTATAGTGTGCAGAAATGCCATATACTGTGATACAGTCTGCGATCAGACCATCTAGGGTTAATGTACCCTAGATGGTCTAAGAAATAGTGGAAAAAAAAAGTTTAAAAAATGTAAAAAAATAATAAAATATTAAAAGTTCAAATCACCCCCCTTTTCCCAAAACTGATATAAAATATAATAAATAGTAAAGATCACAGACACATTAGGTATCGCCGCATCCCAAAATGCCCGATCTATCAAAATATAAAAACTGTTATTGGCGGTGGTAACCTCCAGAACGGTAAATGGCGTCCGAAACACGATTTTTACACCTAAAAAATGTAATAAAAGATTATCAAAATGTTGCACAGTCCTCAAAATGATAGCAATGAAAACGTTGGCTCATTTCGCAAAAAATTACACACCACACAGCTCCGTACACCAAAGTATGAAAAAGTTATTAGCGTCAGAAGATGGCAAATTTTTTTTCTTTTTTTTGTACACATTCGTTTAATTTTTGAAAATGTATTCAAACGCAATAAAACCTGTATACATTTGGTATCACCGCGATCGTACCGCACCAAAGAATAAAGTAGGTGTTCTTTGGAGCGCAGAGTGAAAGTCATAAAAACTGAGCCCACAAGAACGTGACACACACACACACACACGTCTTTTTTCAATTTGTCCTCATTTGGATTGAACATGGCATTGAACAATAATCACGGGAAAGTAAAATTTGTTATGCACAAAATAAACCCTCACACAGCTCAGTACATGGAAAAATGAAAAAGCTATGGATTATTGAAGATGGAGAGTGAGAAATGAGCGAAAATACCCTGCGTCCTTAAGGGGTTAACAGCAATTAATTGCAAAGTCAATATTTGCCTAGAAAATGGACTTTTTACCCCCAAAACACATTTCAACTTCATTGCAGGCCTGCCTTAAAAGCAGCAGCTAACATCGTTTCAGTGATTGATCTCCAGCCCTGTCCTCAACACCCACACCTGTATTAATGGAGCAATCTGTCATTAAGTAAGAATCACACCACTGGACACTTTAAAAGGAGGCTGGTGCTTGGCATCATTGTTTCTCTTCTATTAACCATGGTTTTCTCTAAAAAAAACATGCCCAGTCATCATTACACTGCACAAAACAGGCCTAACAGGGAAGAGTATCGCAGTTAGAAAGATTGCACCTCAGTCAACAATCTATCGCATCATTAAGGAATTCAAGGAGAGAGGTTCCATTGTTGCCAAAAAAGGCTCCAGGGTGCCCAAGAAGGACCAGCAAGCCCCATGGCCGTCTCTTAAAAAATGTTTCAGCTTCGGGATCAGGCTACCAGCAGTGCAGAGCCTTCTCTGGAATGGCAGCAGGCAGGTGTGAGGCAGAGAATCTTGGAGCAAGGCCTGGTGTCAAGGAGGGCAGCAGAGAAGCCACTTCTATCCAGGAAAAACATCAGGGACACACTGATATACTGCAAAACGTACAGGGAGTGGACTGCTGAGGACTAGGGTAAAGTCATTTTCTCTGATGAATCCCCTTTCTGATTGTTTGCAACATCTGGAAAACAGCTTGTTCGGAGAAGACAAGGTGAGCGATACCACCAGTCTTGTCTCATGCCAACTGTAAAGCATCCTGAAACCATTCATGTGTGGGGTTGCTTCTCAGCCAAGGGAATCGGCTCTCTCACAGTCTTGCGTAAAAAGACATCCATGAATAAAGAATGGTACCAGAATGTCCTCCAAGAGCAATTTCTCCCAACCGTCCAAGAGCAGTTTAGTGTTTAACAATGCCTTTTCCAGCATGATGGAGCACCTTGCCATAAAGCAAAGGTTATGACTAAATGGCTCAGGGAACAAAACATAAGAGATTTTGGGTCCATGGCCTGGAAACTCTCCAGATCTTAATCCCATTGAGAACGTGTGGTCAATCATCAAGAGACGGGTGGAAAAAGAAAAACCAACAAATTGTGACAAAATGCAAGCATTGATTGTGCAAGAATGGACTGCTATCAGTCAGGATTTGGTCCAGAAGTTGATTGAGAGCTGCCAGGGAGAATTGCAGAGGTCCTGAAGAAGAAGGGTCAACACTGCAAATATTGACTTGCTGCATTAACCCCTTAAGGACGCAGCCATTTTACAGCTTAAGGCTCAGCCCGATTTTTTGGATTCTGACTTGCTTCGCTTTATATGGTTATAACTTTTGAACACTGTTACTTATCAAAACGATTCTGAGATTGTTTTTTCCCCACATGTTGTACTTCATTTTAGTGGTAAATTTTGGCAGATAAGTTTTGCGTTTATTTACAAAAAAAAGAAAATATGATAAATTTTTTGAAAAATTTGCCATTTTCGAAATTCTAAATCATTGCGTTTTCAGGCAGATAGATTTACCACCTAAATAAGTTGCTGAATAACATTTCCCATTTGTCTACTTTACATTTTCATAATTTCTGAAATATCTGGATAATGTATTTTGACGTCACGCGGCTTACAAATAGAATATCGCTTTTCCGGATTTTCAGAATTGACTATTTTGGGGATAAATACAGTTTTGAATGAAATTTTACATATTTAGCATCAAAACCCCCTATATAACCAACCCATTTTCAAATCTGCACCCCTCAAGCTATCAGAAACAGCTTTTACGAAGATTGTTAACCCCTTGAGATCTTCATAGTAATTGAATCAATATGGAGGTGAAATTTAGAATGGTCATATTGTTCCCTTATACGTTCATTTAGCACCAAAATTTACACATTTCCAAAATATAAAAAGAGAAAACCCACCATACAATTTGTTCTGCAATTTCTCCTGAGTACAAAAACCCACCACATGTGGCCGTTACTTGTTTTATGGGGGCACAGCGAGGCGCAGAAGGGAAGGAGGGCGCTGCAGCTGCCAGGATTTTAGTTTCCTCATTGGCCCCTTTTGAAGGCTATAAAATTTTCGCTTTTTCGTTATAGGGGCCATGTGACGGCATTTTTTTTGCGGGATGAGATGCTTTTTCCATTGTTACCATTTTGGGGTTGGTATCACCTATTGTTGAAAATTTAGGAACTTTTTTTGAGGGCAGGAGTAGAAAAGCATCAATTCTGTACTGGATTTTTGACTTTTTTTTTTTTGGTGTTCACCGTATAGACTAATAATCATGTTATCTTTATTCTATGGGTTGATACGATTACGGGGATATCAGACATGAATATATTTTCTTACGTTTTACTAAATTTGTCAAACAAAACCCTAATGTGGGGAAAAATCTATAATTTTTGTATTGCCATCTTCCAAGTGGCATAACTTTGTTACGTTTTTGGCTACGGAGCTGGTTGATGGCTTGTTTTTTGCGGGACATGTAGTACTTTGCACCAGTATCATGTCTGAGTACATATGGTTTTTTGGTCGCATTTTATATCATTTTTTGTGGGATTGAAAAGGTAAAAATCATAATTTTTGGAGGGTTTATAACAGTTTTTTTTTACGGCGTTTATCGTGGGGGTTCAATAATGATTTACTTTTATTCTACGGGTTGTTACGGACGCGGTGATACTATATATGTGGGGTTTGTGTTATGATTTAGACTTTTTTTTTTAGTTATATGTCTCTTTATATGTTTTGGGGGTTTGGGGCATTTTTAGTGATTTATGACTTTATTTTTTTATTGAATAACTTTTTTTTTTTACTTTTTCACTTTTATACCATGGGACATGAAGAAGCAATCTTCTGATTGCTTCTTCATGATAATATTCTGCAATACTCATGTATTGCAGAGTATTATCAGTGTCAGCCTATGCACTTGCATAGGCTGGCACTGTGCCAGTAAGATGACGTCACAGACGCCATCTTACTGGCAATTCTTGCTAGTAACTCTGGGGTCCAGATCGGACCCCAGAGTTACTATAGCAACGATCGGCGCCCCCCGAAAACGGTTCGGGGGGGCCGATCGTGGGGGAAAGACCCCCCAGATACTTGTTAGATGCCGCGGTCGCGCTGACCGCGGCATCTAATGGGTTAAGCACCCGCGATCGGAGACAACTCCGATCGCGGGTGTTACACTGGGGTGCCGGCTATTAGTTACAGCCGGCACCCCGTGTTTCCCGATGCCGGTTCGGCTCTGATCCAGAGCCGAGCCGGCATAAGCGCCGTGGCGGATATATCCGCCACTGAGCGCTAAGTCACTGCGCTCCGTGGCGGATATATCCGCCGCGGAGCGTGAAGGGGTTAACTCATTCTAACTGTCAATAAAAGCTTTTGTTACTCATAATATGATTGCACTTGTATTTCTGTATGTGATAAAAACATCTGACACACAGCAACAGATCATGTGAAAATACAATATTTGTGTCATATATATGTAGAGTGTTTTTATATGTAACTACAAAAATGAAAGGTTATCTTACATGTCTTAATTTGAAAATTATACACTAATGCGATAGATTAGCTCTCAGCCTCTGTTGTGGTGATAAAAGTAATAGAAAGAACAAAACAACCTAAGGGCACATTCACATGGCAGTCTGCGGGGACGTACATGCGGCCGCATGTACGTCCCCATAGACGGCAATAGCGGCGCGGCGCAGCATGCTCTTTCTTTTGGCGTGTGTGCGGCCGTGCGCCGCTATTCTCTATGGAGGGAGGAGGGGCCGCCTCCTCCTCCTCTCCTGCACACGGCAGTATGCCCGCACGGCAGGCATACCGCTGTGTGAATGTACCCTAAGTGATAAATTGGTTTCTTGTACTTCGTTGAAAACTGACAGGTTAAGTCTCTGAGACAACTTTTTGTATCCTTCCCTTGAATAACTATGTTGAACAATCTTTGTTTTCAGATCATCTGAGAGTTGTTTTGAGGAGCCCATGGTGCCTCCTCAGAGAAGATTCAAATAGAAGAACAACTTGCAAGTGGTCACCTTACATACCTTTTCTTATGATTGAACTTCATAGCCAGGTGTATGCAAAGCTCAATGAAGTTACCCAACCAATTTAGTGCTTCAGTAAGTCAGTAAAAAGTAGTTAGGAGTATTCAAATCAAGCAAATGATAAGGGTACCCATACTTTTGCACCTGTCAAATTTTGTTTTAATGCATATTGCACATTTTCTGTAAGTACAATAAACCTCAGTTCAATCCTGAAATATGACTGTGTCCATCAGTTATTAGATATATCAGACTGAAATAGCTGTTGCAAAAACCCACATTTTGATAACTAAAAATGATTAAGATTAACAGGGGGTGCTAAAACTTTTTCATATGACTACAGGCGGTCCCCTACTTAAGAACACTCAACTTACATACGACCCCTAGTTACAAACGGACCTCTGGATATTGGTAATTTATTGTACTTTAGTACTAGGCTACAATAATCAGCTCTAACAGTTATCACAGGTCTCTGTAATGAAGCTTTAGTGTTAATCCTGATTTTTATGACAACCCAACATTTTTAAAATCCAATTTTCACAGAGACCAAAAAAGTTCTGGCTGGGGGTTACAATGATAAAATATACAATTCCGACTTACATACAAACTCAACTTAAGAACAAACCTACAGACCCTATCTTGTATGTAACCCGGGGACTGCCTGTATTTCATTTTCCTTGTTTTGGTTAAACAATTGCCTCCTAACAAATGATTTATATATTCCTAGCCCATTGTGACAGAAAAACTGTCAGGGCATAGGATACCTATGTTACAAAACATTTGTCCCCTACAGACAGAGCATTAAACAGCAGCACATGAAGGCTCCTTCAGTGTTTCTGAATTATTAATCATGACATGGTACTTTTGTTGGAGGGGGGGGGGGGGAATTGCTTTATTTTGAGTAAAATAAACTGTATTCAACCAACAGGTTAAACTTAAGTTATTTCCATAATTACTACTTTAAATATGGTCAGAATCAAAAGCAAAATGAGACATTGAAAAGAGATTAAGAATCTGTGCAAATGATTTATTTAAAAAAATCTGGCTAAGAAAAAAAAAAATATAGGTGAAGGAATTGCAAATCACCTAGGTGTCATTGATAATCATTTATGTTAAAGGCTAAGACACAAAGATAGATTAAAAGGGTTGTCCACAGAAAAACATGACAGGCTTTCTCCCACAGAACCAGACTTATCCAGGAGGTTCAAGCGTTTGACACAGTTTACCAGATGAAATCCATGAGCAGGTGTGGTCCTGGTTTTAAAGAAAGCATCTATGTTTTAATTATCTTGGACAATCCCTTTACGTTGCAATGGAAGTATGTCCTGGAGTTTATCACTTATATAAGCAGTAAGGCACAGCAGGTTGTAATGTCGATAGATGGTATATCAAAATAAAAGTAAGTGGAAATGGTAACACTAAACATAAATTGCAGATCAAAAAAAAAAAAAAAAAAAAAAAAAAAAAAAAAAATGTAATGCATCTGCCAAATTCTCCTTAGGGAGTTTCATATGTCATTAAGCTTCCTGTCAAGCTTGATGTAGAAGGTAGCACTGAGGCAAAGTGTTCCCACAGTGGAAAATGTATTTGCCCATTTCCTTCCCAGAATCCCCAGTGAGAGCTTGCATGGGCTTGTCTCAAGTATATTGTCCCCTACACTGTACTCAGGACAATTCACCATCTCCACACACCTACACCAGTAATCTTTAATAGCACATTCAGGAGTTTAGTTTCTTACCCGACTCCTGAGGCCGGCGCCACACAGGGCGCTTTGTCTGCGCTTGCAAACGCAAACAAAGTCGCGCCCACCGGGGCGGGCCTCGGCCCGATCGCATTGGCGGTTCTATGGAAACGCCTGCGATCGGGAACGAGCCGCCGGTGTTTCGCGTTAAATTAACGCAAAACACCGGCGGCTCGTTCCCGATCGCAGGCGTTTCCATAGAAACGCCGATGCGACCGGGCCGAGGCCCGCCCCGGTGGGCGCGACTTTGTCTGCGTTTGCAAGCGCAGACAAAGCGCCCTGTGTGGTGCCGGCCTTAGGTGTTAAAGGGGTGTTCCCACTTCGGCAAATTAATGTTATTGTTTGTATAATGAAAAATACAATTTTCCAATATACTTTCTCTATCAATTCCTCACAGTTTATATCTCTGCTTGCTGTCCTTCTATAGGAAGCTTCATTGTTTACTTCCAGTGGATAAGAATCTGACTATGGTCACACAGGTGCACGGCTCGTTATATCACAGAGAGTAATCAGAGCTGTGTGTTATAACGAGCCGTACATCTGTGTGACAGTGGTCAGATTTCTGTCCACTGCTAGTAAACAATGAAGATTTCTGTAGAAGGACAGCAAGCAGAGATATACTTTCTGTATCAATTCCTTACAGTTTTTATATTTGAAATGGGAATACCTCTTTAATGTAGCTTGGAGCCCTTCAGGCTCATTTACATACAGTCCATCCTGATGGTAGATGCCCTTTAAATATCACAAACATGGCTCACAAATATAATCACCCGTGCATAGTTTAGGTCATAAATACCAACAGATCTGCGGGAATTCAACACTAGTTAGTACTCCCACTAATAAGCACAGCAGGACATAGGGCGGCAGCAGCAAGCAATGGTGACTTCTCTGTCTTTTGGCCAGCATAAACTGCTGTGTATCTGCAGCTAAACTTCTATTCAAATTAAGCGCTCCTGCACAAGACCAGGAATTTAGGACTATAGGAGGTCTTAAAAGCGACATTTATCAGGCGCTCAATAGTGATCCAAGTTCATTGATATCCAACCATCTCAAACCATGCATAGCAATTTTTTTTATATCAGCATTTTTGTGTCCATTAGCACTGAGTGATGCACCACAGACCCAAATATTACAGAACTGACCTATTTGAAAGCCAATTTTATGCTTCAAGTAATGTAACCAACTTTTGATCTGACAAAATACTAAGCATGTCTATGAAATCCTAGTGAATTACAACATGTTAGTAACTTTAAATAAAAAAAATGAATATTAGAAAATAAATTTATTAAAATAACAGATGGGCTGAACAAATGTATACAATCTAAATAGGGATTAAACAAAAAAAAAACATGATTACCAACCATCCTCCATTCATATGTATATAGTGTGTCAGCCATTGCTTGCCCAACATCACGTTTGTCATAGGCATGCATGGAGGAAAACAAACATGATATATTAAACATGTATGCATTTAGATTTATTTAAATTTCTCTGAGCCAAAAATACTCGCTTCCCTAATATACACAATTACAGTCCAAACATGTTTCATCTACAAACACATTTTATCTAAACTTCAGTAGTTCTACTGATATCAGGGAAGCCATTACATAGTTCCAGTTCTCTTAGGAAGAGGGGAAAAGAAAATATAAGAAGTCTCAAGGTTCTGCAATAACTCACTACTGAACTGCAGAAGGGTAAAAGGGACGGAAGAGATAGAAATGAAAGATGCTCTAGGTAAAAAAAAAAAATATATATATATATATATTTATAAAATGTAGGAAGTTGAGGATATATACAGCCATCAAAACTAGTCTAGTACAGTTTCTTGCTCTTTTTTAATGGTTGTTAGCATAGAGTGCTCATTTTCTGGAGCTTCAGAGTCCCCACTACTTAACAAGATGGACTTCCCTTCCTCTTCAAGAGCAAAGACGTCTGAATTTTGAGCTTGGCACGTATGTTTAACTACCTCGTTGGGTGTGGAAAATGTTTTGTCACACAAGTTACACTTATAACGTTTATTTGTTTGAACTAACATGTTGTCCATTTGGCTACTTTCATCAAAGGAACACAGCTCTAGAGTCTGCTTATCCACCACAGTGTAGGTATCTGCACTCTTTAGACAAACATGCCTCGCAGCTTGATTTGCCCTGCAAAAGCTTTTGTCACAGGTGCTGCATTTGAACGGCTTGCCTGTGTGGATGTACATATGCTCCCGCCAATGGCTTTTTTGGATAAACTTTCGACCACAAATGGTGCACTCGTATTTTCTACGTTTGACTTCTCGTTCCTGATCAGCCTGTTCCAAATTATCTATATCTGCAATATCTGTAGGGGGCGGTGTCTCAGCCTGCTGCTGACCATCAATGATTGGAGAATCGGAGATCTGGGGCATTTCACTGTCACTGATTATGCCAGTCTCGGCAGGTTCCATTGATTCTTTTCCCATTTCTGATCCACTGTTGCAGAATGAAGGGGAGATGCTGGTTTCTGTCTGCCCAGTAGAAGCACTAAATGGAATTCCTGTGTGGAGCTGGAGGTGTTCACGCAGGCTGCTTCTCAAATTGAAGCGCCTACCACACAAATGACAAGCATAATACTTGGGGAAACTTCCATTCCGTTTCATGATGCTCGGCTTAACATGAGCAATGGTTAGGGATGAGTTTTGTTCTTCACTTGGAGAGTCTTCCATGCTGTTTTCCTCCAGGGTAGAAGCTGCAGGAAGGACAGAAGATGTTGGCTCTGGAGACATAGGCGCTTGTACAGAATCGGAGAATGTTAAATTTGTCCTGTTTGCTGCAGGCATCGATGATGGAAGCTGAGATAATGGCACATTATCCGATGATGCATCCGGATTTATTCTTGTGGCTTGTGGTCGAGTCTCCCGATTATTTTTATCAGCAGGTGGGGTAACTTTAGATGGAGGCCTTATCTGATGATCTGCTATTTGAATTCCATAAAGAGAGGATGCAAGTGGGAAAACCTGATCTGGGTGAGAAAATCCGCCATGACTTGCAATGCTAGCCTCCTGAATTAGAGGAAAGGCATGCAAAAACTTAATGCCTTGTTCAAGGCGCACAGGATCAATCAGTTGAGGTGCCATTTTTCCAGTATACATCAGGTGTAAAAGATAACTGAAAATATCTGGTTGGATGTCAGTCGATTTCAAGCGAACACATTCACTGTAGGTAAAAGTAAAAACATTTAAGTAATGATGAAGTACCGGTAAGTGATGTTTAACATGACAGAGAGCAAAAAATCCCATTGATAAAGTGGAAACAGGCATATTTTATATGCACAACTCCATTTTTTTTTTTTTTTTTAACCTTGTGTCAATTTTGAGTTGGCATGGCAACAAGAAATAACAATGAATCTTAATTGCAGAGAACTTTAATGACTATTTTAGCTGTTCATTGTAACCTGGAGCAAAAGTTCAGTAAAGTATCACCAGTGGTTCGTCTATAAAGGCAGATTTACACTTTGATGTAAGGAGTTCCTGCTTTTTCAGTAAACAGCAGCGCTAACGGTGTAAATATGATTACAGTCTTGGAGCTACTGTTTTTGGTAAAAAAAAAAAAAAAAAGTTGGAACTCCTTACATAATGTTGTGTAGTGAGTTCTGTGCCCAGCAGTGATGTTGTGGTTCACAGACACAACAATGGCAGTGTGAATCAACCCAAACTAGGAGTCATCTGTAAGCTACGGCACGGCTCCTGAAAAAAAAAATAAACGTGTACTCACCTCCTCCTCTGCTTCTGATGTCCCGTTCCGTATGATCCATGCCTTTTTTTTTTTTTTTACTGAGGCACAGAAGCTGTGCTGGGGGACCTTCTGGCCACTCCCACCCGTCCCCATTTCTCGGCACTATATCAGGCGCTAGGATAAGGTGACGGGCGGTAGTGGGCAGACGGATGCTCCCCCAGCTTAGCTTCTGTGTCCCTGTAAAAAAATGGATCAGACGGGCCTGGAAATCTGGGCTAGTACACTTTTTTTTTTTTTAAAGCCCACCCCAGCAACTGATGTTTTTGGAACTCTCGAACAACCCCTTTAAGTCTGGGACTTAAAGGGGTTGTAACTTTAGTTTTTTTTAATCAAATTTTTTTATTAACCACCAAACCATTTTCTTGACAGTAATCTAGTACATACATCACATAGTACAGGTATAGATAAATAAAAACGAAGCAGAATATAAAAAGGCCTACTCCAAGATTTGTATGTAAAGTTTAAATTACTTAACAGGATCTCCTTCCTAACTGCCAAGCCAAAATTAACAGACTAATTTTCGGTCGTTTTATTTAAGGGCCATAACTTTTTGCGAGCTAACTTAAATATTTTTGCAGTGTTTTTTTCGTGACACACAGGGCTACTTTAAAACAGTAATAAACCTTTTCTGCCTACTTCCTAGTGTCCTAAGTCTGCAGGGACATTTGTTTTATGAACAGCATGGAAGCAGGAGAAGCTGCAGTGACACCAAAAACATTGCTGCAGCCTCGGGACCTGCACCCAGGCTTTTGATTCTGGGTGTGCAGGACCAGTTTAAATAAAATGAATGCCAATTGTTGATAATTCTTAAAGTAACAACTGTATGGCTTTACGAGGGTAGTAATAATACATGAGCAGGAATGCGTCAACAGTCTAGAAAAGAAGAGGACAGCAGTACATAAGCACAAGGAGGTTTGTCAAGTCATGTTAAGCCTTCACAAGGACAACTCACAAGTTACACAAGTGTTTATCCTTTACAATGATTTGCCACATTAGGAGCCATGTTTTTGTGTGTAAGAAGCTCCTGCTCAGTCTCGGCTCCAGATGTGCAGTTAAACACTTTTCTCTAAAACATACCGCTTACCAGCTCTCACAACAACCGCCTCCTGTACATTTAGATTTCCATAACATATATATTGATTACCCAAACTAAGGATATCCAAAGTACATATACTTCATCTAATTTACTAAGAAATGTACTCATAGCTAAAAGTTCTGACATTTGTTCTCTAGTAGCATAGCAACTTCTAGGCTGGAAAATGTAAGGAAAACCTATATAAATCAGTTTGTATTTACCTTGTCTGGTGTACAAAAAGCATCTTGAAATAGTTAGAAAAAGATGCAAGGACCGATTTGTGTGCCTTAAAGTAAACATCCCCAATGGCAACTGTGCAGTCACACAAGAATCCAAATTCTCTCTGGGCATTTAACTGCTGCAGAAGGATTAGTCCGTGATTGGCCAAATCCATCTTCTCAATGGAGCCTGCAAAAATAACATGAAAAATGTATATATTTTTTTTAGGAAGAAAATCAAAATGACACTCAAAATTGTTTTTTTTAATTCTATTAGATAAACTTCTTACACAAGTTCACTCCACCATAAAAACATCCAACCTAAATCTTTTGCCCTGTACGGAAGATGTGATATACCAGAAGAATGCAAGGCCCAGTCAAGTGTCCGGCTTTATGTTGCATTCTCCCTAAGGAGAGCTGAACAGAAACTGAAAGTGTTAGAGAGGACCTGTCACCCTGAAGAATGACACCAGGAGCTGCTTACTAAAGTAAGCAGCTCCTAGTGCTAAAACAAACGCAGCAGTGCTACAATGATAGCGTTATCGGAAACCTCTGATAACACTATCACTGCTGCACTGTACACTGCAAACCCCGGACCGCTCTCAAAATGGTGCCACCTCCCCAGACCGCCCCACTCACTCCATAGGCTGGTAGTCACCACCCCTCATGAATAGTTGTGTACAGCGCAGCAGTGTTAGATAGCGTTATTGGAAACCTCTGGTAACACGATCATTGTAATATGGCTGCGCTTGTTTTAGCAATAAGAGCGGCTTACTAGCTCCTCTACGTATGGCAAAATATACAGCATACTCTTTTTTTTCAATACGGCATGGTAACACACCATACGTGCTCACCGTATTGTAAAAGCAATTCTATGGCGGCCATATACTAGCTGCTGTTTGTGTAGCTAGCTTACGGCCATCATGAACGTTCACAGACACTTCGTATATCCAACAAAACCTAAAAGACAGGGTTCACAAAAGCCGCACGATGCGCAAGTGGTTTTGAGAAACTCCTTCAAGGAGTAGGAACATTTTATACTCGAGTATTGTACTGGTAGTTCTGCGTTTGCCAGGCCATAAAGTATGAATGGTATGTCAGCTGCAGTTTCTGGCCCAAAAACTGTATAGCAACCTGGACTCCAAACAAAGTTAACTATGATACTGTGAATTACTGTGTCATGCGAGTAAAAAACATAAGTGTCCCTGCAGGTGTCATAAGTGTATACCCAATAGAGCTTTTTGGACCATTTTAAATGGAAAATCATTATACAAAACTATAAATCCGCTCAGACTTTATGCTAAACTTATGAGCTGAAACTTGCGATTGTGGGAGAATATTCACTTCACACAGAAGACATAGTGCCACCCACATTCAGCAGTCTCTTTCAATATCACTAGTACAACAAACAATAGTAGTTAAGGTTGTATTAGAAAGCTGAAAAAAAAATATATATATATTATAGAATATTTATTTCACTCCTATACACTATACTCCTTTTTGGCTGCTACTTATTCCCAGAGAATGTTATGTAGAGAATAGTATGCTACTACCAGACACTTATGATGGTGGTTTACACAAGTAACTAAACATATTGAACATGCTGCTTCCTCTCTGTCTCTCCTGTTTATCTGTTATGACTGTAAAAAAAAGTGAACATTCTTGTAGCACAAGCCCTTACACAGCCTGAGGATGGAATAACAGCTTGAACTGCTGCACCTGACTTACCACAGTAGTAGACAGTCGAGAAGCAGCACTCCAAAAATTCCATAAAGAAAAAAGTTTATTCCACCATAGTAGTGCGACGTTTCGCCAATTCAATCACGGCATTATCAAGCCGTGATTGAATTGGCGAAACGTCGCACTACTATGGTGGAATAAACTTTTTTCTTTATGGAATTTTTGGAGTGCTGCTTCTCGACTGTCTACTACTACATATTGGGGTCTAAGTCGGACCTCTTAAGAAGACCTGCACCCGACATTGTTTTTACACACGGTGCCGCTCCACACACGCTTTTTGGACTATTGACTTACCACAGTGGTGTAATGTATATACTAGGTTTAAAGTGAACCTGTCACCAGGAATGCCATTTTTAGCTGGTGAGAGGATGCAATAGCCAATGCTATGCTGATTTTAAAATGCCTTTGTCAGCATTCTGAATACTGGCACTACTTTAGAAATCTTTTTTTCACATCACTGGGGGGAGAGCAGCTTCAGAAGCCCATGTGTCTTCCACACTCATCCAGCTCCATCCCTCTTCCCAGTGATGTGTATTGAGCAGGCAGAGAAGGGAGGGGGGTAGTGTGGAGGAGAATGCATGAGGAGACAGACAGGCACACAGAGATCACCACATGCTGTTGGCAAGGATCAGGCATTTTTTCAACATATTATAGGCTACAGGTTAAAGATGACATCTCTGGTGAGCAATTTGCTTTATAATGAGGACTTGTCACCAGTTTTGGGATTCCAAACTAACCACAGGTCCATGTGGACATGTGGTTTAGGGTCCCAAAACAGCCTTTTTGAGCTCTCAGCCTGGGGGCAATTATATAAATTTTCTTTACGCACTTACCTAGATGCGTCAAATTGGACTCGCATCTTAAGTTCTTGCTACCATGCGCCTGCTCTTACGATGCGGGATGAAGCTGGGAGATGACCTCAGCTTCATTGTGCATGCGCTGTACCCCCAGCATGCACAGTGAAGCCAAGGTGTAACCACCCTGACTTCATTGCCATACCATGTAGGTGCCACCTTGGGTGGTTTAGTGTGTTGAATAGCCCTGACAGGTTCCTTTTAAATGGTGCCGATTCTGGTTTGCATTTTTGTATATGCTAAGCATTTCAAACACATGAGACAACTGGATGGTGGGACCTGACAGCATATGATTTATTTCCCACACTGCTATCTAGTGCGACCCCTAAGAAATGTTCATGGGAGGCAGGACGTTGTAGTGAGCCATAGTATAAAAGCCCTTGAGGGCCTGGGACACTCAGCTGAGAAAGAAGAAATACTGGCAGCTCGAGCATCGATGCTGCGATTTCTTACACTATTCTGGGCCTGCAGGGATTATGTACTGAGTGCTGAATCAGGAGGGGCCCCACTGACACCTTCTACTATGACCCGCACAATACCAGATCCCCGGGCACTGGCGGGAGCTTGGAGGAGCCCAGGACTGGGCCGCAGCTGCTACGTGAGAGGGCGCTGGCTGTGCGCTATGCCACTGCAGTGTGTGCACGTTGCTATGAACGTGCCTCTGGCTCCTACACACAACAGTTGAACACGCTGCCCTGCCCGACCGGATGCGCCGAATGGTAAGGCCAGAGGCCAGGGGCGGAGCCAGGATGCGCAGACACTTCCGCGCAGCTGTGAATGGGGGAGGGGTGAATAACATAACGAACAAAGATGGCTCCAGCTTGGGTAGACGCCTGAGCGGTGGGAGAGGAGGCGGAGTATGAAGGGGAGGAGGTGAACGAGCTGCCTCACACATACATGGCGGCGGCAGCGCAGAGAGGGGGATGGGAAAGCCATTGGCCGCCACTAACGCTTTGTCCGGCCCGGTCGTGCGTAGTGGGCCACATGGGTTCATGACAGTAAAGCCACGAACATTCGGCTCACGCTGTAAACAGGGAGCGCGCAATAAAGCGCATATAACCCGGCACGGGCAGATACAACGAAGCCTTTGCGGTCAAGGCCCAGCCGGGCCGCTCCGTTCGTAACTTATTAAACTTCCCCCACATAAGGTTGCCTAGCGGCGCCTCGGAGCACAACCTCTTCCAGGTGACGGCGGGCGCCGTTACACGTGGTGCGGGCTGTAGCCGCCGATGTCGTGCACTCACCTGCCGTGCGTGCGCTGCGGATCCCAGAGCCCGTGCTCGGTGCCTGCTGCCGCCTCCTCCTCCGGCGTCTTGTGCTCCTCTACGAGAGGCGGGCGGTAATAGAGGGGAAAAAAAACTGTCGGTGCTTTCCTGTCCGGTTACGTTAAGGTCACATGACCGGCAGCGGGGGGCAGTCGTGCAGTGGAGCTTGTACTGCTCTCCCGCCGGGAGTATGAGGCGAGAGTCGCCCACCCCTCCCCCTCTGTGTGTAATGTCTCGTTTCCTCTGGCGAGGGAGGCTGCACATAGCACGGCCCCGCCACCGCCGCCATCTCGGTCTCCTCCCGCCGAGCCTCATGTTTCAGGCCGCCGCAGAGTGCAGTGCAGTACACACGGCAGCCGCTCATGGTGTTTTCTTTATTGGCCTGTGACAGAGTTTCATGGCTGAATGTGGCCAACCACAACCAGGGGCACGTCAAAAAAATAATTGTCGAATAATAAAGACAACCAATACGATAGTGGCAGGCGCCATGAGAGCGCGGTGTACAAAGTGCCCGGCCGCACACGTGCGCTCAGGGACCACAACAGTGTGTGGGATTCATGACTAAATCACACTTTATCAACAGTTCTGTATGGAACTTATCACTTGTACATGTGTGGCGGGAATACACACTCACTGATTCACAGTGACAACTTTTACTTACATATATTTACTTCAGAAATAATTATATCTCCGATACATTGATGAGACTAGTCCTGCAGCAGGTCAGTCACTTGTGTCTAGCGTTAGGTGTCTGCTCGTGTTTAGCCTAGGAAATGCCATTTCTCCAAATACATAGTGTAATCTGCCATCAGATAGATGAACCCCTTCTGGACTAAGCCATTTAAGGGTTTCAGGATCGGCTAGATTATTTATTTCTGGCCTATGTCACTATCAGTGGTTGTAACCATGGAACACTGTAACATATCCAGAGGATTTTGATATTGTTCTCTCATAACACATTGTACTTTAACCTCTTAAGCACACAGCCATTTTGTAGGTCAAGGCTCAGTCCCATTTTTTGGATTCTGACTTGCCTCACTTTATATGGTTATAACTTTTGAACACTGTTACTTATCAAAGTGATTCTGAGATTCAGTTTTTTTCCTCACATGTTGTACTTCATTTTAGTGGTAAATTTTGCCTGAAAAGTTTTGCGTTTATTTACACAAAAAAAAGATAAATTTTTTAAAATTCGAAATCTTCTCGTTTTCAGGCAAATAGATTTACCACCTAAATAACTTGCTGAATTACATTTCCCATATGTCTACTTTACATTTTCATAATTTTTGAAATGTCTGGATAATTTATTTTGATGTCACGCGGCTCACATATCGAATATCGCTTTTCTGGATTTTCAGAATTGACTATTTTTGGGAAAATACAGTTTTGAATGAAATTTTACATATTTAACATCAAAGCCCCTATATAACCAACCCATTTTAACCCCTTCCCGCCGCAGCCCTTTTTCGTTTTTGCGTTTTCATTTTTCACTCCCCACATTCAAATATCTGTAACTTTTTTATTTTTCCATGTACAGAGCTGTGTAATGGCTTATTTTCTGCGTAACAAATTACACTTCAAAATGGTGGTATTTAATATTCCATGCCGTGTACTGGGAAGCGGGAATAACATTCCAAATGCAGTGAAATTGGTAAAAAAAACTTGTGCCGTATTCTTGTGGGCTTGGATTTTATGGATTTCACTGTACGCCCCAAATTACATGTCTACTTTATTCTTTGGGTCAGTACAATTACGGGGGATAACAAATTTACCGTATATACTCTAGTATAAGCCGAGGTCCCTAATTTTACCACCAAAAACTGGGAAAACCTATTGACTCGAGTATAAGCCAAGGGTGGAAAATGCATTGGTCACAGCCTCCCAGTATATAGCCTGCCAGCCTCCAGTAGTAAGCATGCAGCCTCCAGCCCTGTTCGCCAAGCACATTAAAAAAAAAAAAACTTTCATACTCACCCACAGGCGGCTTCCTGATGCTCCGTTCCGCGTGGCTGGTCTTCGGTCTCCGGTCTTCTCTGTGTTGTATCAGCCGGCAGATACGCGTCCACGCGATCTGCCGGCTGCTGCACAATATCACGTGGCGGTGTTGCCGCTGATGACGTCATCAGCGGCGACATCGTCGCGTGATATTGTGCGCCAGCCGGCAGATCGCGTGGACGCGTGTCTGCCGGCTGATACAACACAGAGAAGACCGAAGACCAGCTCCGTGGAAGACAGAAGAGGAGCCGCCGAACATCGGGAGCCACGCGGACCATCTGACCTCCGGAGGGTGAGTATGGAAGTTTTTTTTTTTTTTTTATTGACTCGTGTATAAGCCGAGGGGAGGTTTTTCAGCACATTTTTTGTGCTGAAAAACTCGGCTTATACACGAGTATATACGGTATATAGGTTTTATAATGTTTTCATACATTTAAAAAAATGAAAACCTGTACAAATTTTTTGGGGGGGATTTTGCCATCTTCTGGGGCTAATAACTTTTTTATACTTTGGTGAATGGAGCTGTGGGTGGTGTCGTTTTTTGCGGATTTTGATGACGTTTACAATGTTAACATTTTTAGGACTGTTCAACCTATTTATCACTTTTTATAGAGTTTTAGAAAAAAAATTAAATGGCAAAAAAGTGCCATTTTCGGATTTGGGCGCGATTTTCCGTTACGGGGTTAAATGCAGTTAAAAACCGTTATCATATTTTGATAGATCGGGCATTTTCGGATGCGACAATACCTAATGTGTTTGTGATTTTTACTGTTTATTTATATTAATATCAGTTCTAGGGAAAGGGGGGCGATTTGAATTTTGAGGTTTTTGTATTATAATTATTTTTTTTTTTACTTTTTTTTTTATTTTTACTATTTTTCAGACTCCCTTGGGTACTTTACCCCTAGGGTGTCTGTAGGATCCTATCATATACTGCCATACTACAGTATGGCAGTATATGGGGATTTTACTCCTTATACATTACAATGTGCTGATAGCACATTGTAATGCATGGGTTAAGCCGAAGTAGCTTCGGGTCTTCGTAAGACCTGACGCTACCATGGTGACGGATCGCCCATGCACCGCCATCTTTGTGAAGCCGCCAGCAGGAAAACACCCGCGATCGGTGCCGGCACAGATCACGGGTGTTACCGGTAAGCCTTTTTTGCAATATGCAGCAAAGCCTTTCCGGCTATGGAGAGGGCTCAGCCCGCGAGCCCTCTCCATGCACCGGGACCCGACATGTGACGTACTAATACGTCACATGTCGGTGAGGGGTTAAAATCTGCATCCCTCAAACTTTCAAACACAGCTTTTAGGAAGATTGTTAACCCCTTGAGATCTTCATAGTAATTACATCAAAATGGAGGTGAAATTTAGTATGGTCAAATCGTGTAGGTTATACGTTCATTTAGCCCTAAAATTTACACATTTCCAAAAGATAAAAAGAGAAAAGCCATCATACAATTTGTTCTACAATTTATCCTGAGTACAGGGACCCCCCCCACATGTGGCCGTTACTTATTTTGTGTGCGCACAGCAAGACGCAGGAGGGAAGGAGGGACCTGCAGCTTCCAGGATTTTAGTTTCCTTATTGGTCCCTTTTGTAGGCTATAAAATTTTTGCTTTTTCGTTGTAGGGGCCATGTGACCAGGCCCGGCGCCAGCACCCGGGCAAGTGCCGGGGCACTGGAGGGGCCCACTCGGGCCCCCGGATCAATTGTACCAGTGTCTCTATGAGACACTGGTACAATTGATCACCATCCGGATCGATAATTTTTCTGCCTCTATGCTGCGCTGGTCGGGAGCGCAGTATAGAGGCAGAATCTAAAACTCACCTGTCCCGGTTCCCACGATGCGGCGCTCTGCAGGGTATGCGACGGCTCTGAAGCCGGCGCACATGATGACGTCATCGGGTCACGTGTGCCGGCTTCAGAGCCGGCGCGTACGGGAGGCCCAGGCCGAAGACAGCTGCAGGTGCTGCGCCGGGGGAACCAGGACAGGTAAAATACTCCTTTCCCGGAGGGGGGGGTTTCAGTGTGTCCACAGGGGGAGGGATGGGGTCACTGTGTATACAGGGGGAGAAGGGGGGTCAGTGTGTCAGCGGGGGGGTCATTGTGTCAGCAGGGGGGGGGTTTCAGTGTGTCTGCAGGGGGAGGGGAGGTTCAATGTGTCCGCAGGGGGGGGGGGGGGTGAGGGGTTCAGTTTGTCCGCAGGGGGAGGTTGGGGGGGTCAGTGTGTCCGCAGGTGGAAGGGGGGGTGTCAGTGTGTCCGCAGGTGGAAGGGGGAGTGTCAGTGTGTCCGCAGGTGGAAGGGGGGTGTCAGTGTGTCCGCAGGGGAGGGGGGTGGTCAGTGTGTCCGCAGGGGGGGGGGGGGTCACTGTGTGGGGAGGGGGGGGAAGTGTGGCCACTGGAGGGTGGCCCACGGAGGGGCCCACTAAGGCTCTGTCGCCCAGGGGCCCACTAAAACCTGGAGCCGGCCCTGCATGTGACAGCATGTTTTCGTGGGGAAAAGATCCCCCAAAGCCAAGTTAAATGCTGTGGTCGCATTTAACGGGTTAAACACCCACGATTGGAGCCCACTCCGACCGCAGGTGTTACACTGGAGTGCCGGCTATCAGTTACAGCCTGCACCCTGTGATTCCCGATGCCGATTCGGCAGTAACTTAGCGCTCAGCATCCGATATATCGGACGCAGAGCGGGAAGGGGTTAAAGCCAGACACATGGTAAACATTCAAAACCGCATATGCGTTTTGGCCAACCCCCCCTCTCACGTGTGTCCTCCCTTGCTCCTTTTGCAGTTCTTTTCCGGGTCTTGATGCCACCTAATACATGCAGCATGGGACACAAAGCAACACAGGAAGGAGGGAAGAGCCAGGAAAAGGGATGCCTGATTTATTTTTATTTACTTTCGTGCTCTTTCTCTGCTCTGGGGATATCCAGAATTTGTCTGTTCTTGAGGGTCTCTGGTATTAGCAGTTAAATGTTCTGGGTGGTCTCCAGTATTTTTCAGCCTGCTATGTGGTCTCGAGTATTATTATCAGCGATGGGGTCTGCACTATTATTGTCTGCTCTGAATGTAGTATTTGGTTGCTATGGTGGTATTTATTGCTGTACTGAGGCATTTGTAATTTTTTGTGCTGTACTGTGGTTGCTGGTATTTATCCCACAAAAAATGACATCTTACACAGCTCTGTACACAAAGTATAAAAATGCTACGTGCATTCTGATAACTTTTATTTTGATAATATGTAAATTTTCTAAAGAGGCTACTGGGGCGTGGAGTAGCCGGAGCTGAGGCTACACGGCGCGGCTACTCCACGCCCCAGTAGCCTCTTTGATCCTCCTACCAGATAACTTTGTCCCTCGTCCACGAAGCCTGCCGTCTGCGCATGCGCAGTGGCTTCGGAGCAGTGACCGCACAACCGCGGGCCTGCTGTTCTGTGCAGACGGCAAGCTTTGCGGACGAGGGCGCACAGCTACAAGGAGCTGCGCACTGAAGTTATCTGGAGAGCAGTGTGCAAGTAATTGAAATTATTTCAGTACTTGTATACCAGAAACTGGCATACAAGCAGTTTATAAATTCCACCATACATTGTGTATCTAAAGGGGGGTGGTCATATATTTTATGCCTCATATGTGACCACTACGTGACATCTATGACTATCCAACATACTGTAGACCATGCCATAGGGAGGTTATGACATTTTGTCTTGGGATGTGGGTGGTCACATATGTATTGGAGAGGATTGTCTCATATGAAGTCCATGTCATATGTGACAAAACAAAAATATTAAATGGACCTCATATGTGTCAATGCTCTCCATTACACGGGGCCACCCACAGCCCAAGACAAAATCACATAAGGGATTGTGCATATATTTTGGTGTGTTCACATATGAGTTGTAGGATCACCTTCACATGACATGTGAACACGAGTCCAATTAGGTATATACACTCACCGACCACTTTATTAGGTACACCTGTCCAACTGCTCGTTAACACTTAATTTCTAATCAGCCAATCACATGGCGGCAACTCAGTGCATTTAGGCATGTAGACATGGTCAAGACAATCTCCTGCAGTTCAAACCGAGCATCAGTATGGGGAAGAAAGGTGATTTGAGTGCCTTTGAACGTGGCATGGTTGTTGGTGCCTGAAGGGCTGGTCTGAGTATTTCAGAAACTGCTGATCTACTGGGATTTTCACGCACAACCATCTCTAGGGTTTACAGAGAATGGTCCGAAAAAGAATAAACATCCAGTGAGTGGCAGTTATGTGGGCGGAAATGCCTTGTTGATGCCAGAGGTCAGAGGAGAATGGGCAGACTGGTTCGAGCTAGGCAGAAGAGCATCTCTGATCGAACAGTACGTCGAACTTTGAGGCAGATGGGCTACAGCAGCAGAAGACCACACCGGGTGCCACTCCTTTCAGCTAAGAACAGGAAACTGAGGCTATAATTTGCACAAGCTCATCGAAATTGGACAGTAGAAGATTGGAAAAACGTTGCCTGGTCTGATGGTAGGGTCAGAATTTGGCGTCAACAACATGAAAGCATGGATCCATCCTGCCTTGTATTAACGGCTCAGGCTGGTGGTGTCATGGTGTGGGGAATATTTTCTTGGCACTCTTTGGGCCCCTTGGTACCAATTGAGCATCGTTGCAACGCCACAGCCTACCTGAGTATTGTTGCTGACCATGTCCATCCCTTTATGACCACAATGTACCCAACATCTGATGGCTACTTGCAGCAGGATAATGCGCCATGTCATAAAGCTGGAAGCATCTCAGACTGGTTTCTTGAACATGACAATGAGTTCACTGTACTCAAATGGCCTCCACAGTCACCAGATCTCAATCCAATAGAGCATCTTTGGGATGTGGTGGAACGGGAGATTCGCATCATGGATGTGCAGCTGACAAATCTGCGGCAACTGTGTGATGCCATCATGTCAATATGGACCAAAATCTCTGAGGAATGCTTCCAGCACCTTGCTGAATCTATGCCACGAAGAATTGAGGCAGTTCTGAAGGCAAAAGGGGGTCCAACCCATTACTAGCATGGTGTACCTAATAAACTGGCTGGTGAGTGTATATACATATATAGTATCTATACATAATAAATTTAGGTGCTTTATAACTTTAAAAATTGTAATTTTCTCATCCAATGCTTAAGTCCCGCAGGACACTGCACGCCAAAGCAAGCAAGCTGTGCTTGGATTGGACGAGACTAAGGCGATGATGTGTTACGTTCCCCTCGGCATGGCAAAGTACTACATAGACTGGGCATGCGCAGTTGCCGCATGGAAGCGTATCCTCTACTGTGCATGCGCCGGGAAAGTTCTTGTCAGACCCATCCCAGTGACGAAGGGAGAAGACTACACCTATCTGTCTCGGAGGCGGCAACGAATGTTGAAGAGAGCTGTGGACGGGACGTCAGCGAAAGAGAAGACAGAAGAAGACGCAATGTCACGTTACCGGCTCTAGACCCGCGGGTAATCAGCCACTTAGGGAACGGTAAGTATATTAGAAAGTTAGGTCACATGTACTTTTAGAGTAGTCAGGGGAACCTAGGTCCCGGGCAACCCCTTTAATCATTGGACCCCTGGCCTGGTAGGAAATGCTGCCACTCGCTGAGAGCTCCAGTGATCTATCACACTTTAGGCTACATCTGACCTGCTCTGTGCTCACAGACAGCAGCAGGTCAGTGCCCGCCCCTCCACTCCCTCACCCTCCTCCCCTGCAGTCGGGGAAGACTGAGGAGAGAGGCAGAACTTCCAAGCATACAGAAGCAGCCTGTACCCAGTACAGATAAGTCATAAAGTGCAGAAAGGAAGGAGCATACAGAAGCAGCCTGTACCCAGTACAGATGAGTCATAAAGTGCAGGAGAAGAGAAGGAGCATACAGAAGCAGCCTGTACCCAGTACAGATAAGTCATAAAGTGCAGGAGAAGAGAAGGAGCATACAGAAGCAGCCTGTACCCAGTACAGATGAGTCATAAAGTGCAGAAGGGAAGGAGCATTCAGAAGCAGCCTGTGCCCAGTACAGATAAGTCACTGACAGGTGCCCAGAACTCTAGACCAAGGGCAGTATATATATGGCCACAGACGGCTGTCATATGTGGTGATTTGATTGAAAATTTACCTGCCTGGTTCCTTGTAACTTTGCTATTCAGTGCTTCCACCCCAAAACAAATGCTTTGCCCTACACACTCCCTGCCAAACTGGATTTTATTCCTCATTGTATGGGAGTAATATTCCTCACCGTATGAGGGTAATGTTCCTCATTGCATGCCGTTAGTGTTCCTTACTGCATGGCGGTAGTGTTCCTTGCTGTATGGAGGTAGTGTCCCTCACTGTATGGGGATAGTATTTCTCACTGTATGGCGGTATTATTCCTCACTGTATGGGGTTAGTGTTCCTCACTGTATGGAAGTAGTATTCCTCATTGTATGGGTTAATATTCCTCAATGTATGGGGGTAGTGTTCCTCACTGTATGGGGGTAGTATTCCTCACTGTATGGCGGTAGTGTTCCTCATTGTGTAAGGGTAGTATTCCTCACTGTATGGGGGTAATATTCCTCACTGAATGGGGGTGATATTTCTCACTGTATGGCGGTATTATTCCTTAATGTATGGAGGTAGTGTTCCTCACTGTATGGGGGTAATATTTCACTGCATGGGGGTAGTGTTCCTCACTGCATGGCATTCGTGTTCCTCACTGCATGGCATTCGTGTTCCTCGCTGCATGGCGGTAGTGTTCCTCGCTGTATGGCGGTAGTGTCCCTCTCTGTATGGTAATAGTATTCCTCACTGTATGGCGGTATTATTCCTCACTGTATGGGGGTAGTGTTCCTCACTGTATGGTGGTAGTATTCCTCACTGTATGAGGGTAGTATTCCTCACTGTATGAGGGTAGTATTCTTCACTGTTTGGGGGAATATTTCTCACTGAATGGGGGGTAGTATTTCTCTGTATGGTAATAGTATTCCTCACTGTATGGCGGTATTATTCCTCACTGTATGGGGGTAGTGTTCCTCACTGTATGGGGGTAGTATTCCTCACTGTATGGAAGTAGTATTCCTCATTTTATCGGTTAATATTCCTCAATGTATGGGAGTAGTGTTCCTCACTGTATGGAGGTAGTGTTCCTCACTGTATGGTGGTAGTGTTCATCACTGAATGGCAGTAATGTCCCTCACTGTATGGGGGTAGTATTCCTCACTGTATGGGGGTAGTATTCCTCACTGTATGGCGGTAGTGTTCCTCATTGTATGAGGGTAGTATTCCTCACTGTATGGGGGTAATATTCCTCACTGAATGGGGATGATATTTCTCACTGTATGGCGGTATTTTTCCTTACTGTATGGAGGTAGTGTTCCTCACTATTTGGGGGTAGTATTCCTCACTGTATGGGGGTAATATTTCACTGCATGGGGGTAGTGTTCCTCACTGCATGGCATTCGTGTTCCTCACTGCATGGCGGTAGTGTCCCTCTCTGTATGGTAATAGTATTCCTCACTGTATGGCGGTATTATTCCTCACTGTATGGGGGTAGTGTTCCTCACTGTATGGTGGTAGTATTCCTCACTGTATGAGGGTAGTATTCCTCACTGTTTGGGGGAATATTTCTCACTGTATGGAGGGTAGTATTTCTCACTGTATGGCGGTATTATTCCTCACTGTATGGGGGTAGATGGGGGTAGTGTTCCTCACTGTATGGAAGTAGTATTCCTCATTGTATCGGTTAATATTCCTCAATGTATGGGAGTAGTGTTCCTCACTGTATGGAGGTAGTGTTCCTCACTGTATGGTGGTAGTGTTCCTCACTGTATGGCAGTAATGTCCCTCACTGTATGGGGGTAGTATTCCTCACTGTATGGGGGTAGTATTCCTCACTGTATGGCGGTAGTGTTCCTCATTGTATGAAGGTAGAATTCCTCACTGTATGGGGGTAATATTCCTCACTGAATGGGGGTGATATTTCTCACTGTATGGCGGTATTATTCCTTACTGTATGGAGGTAGTGTTCCTCACTATATGGGGGTAGTATTCCTCACTGTATGGGGGTAATATTTCACTGCATGGGGGTAGTGTTCCTCACTGCATGGCATTAGTGTTCCTCGCTGTATGGCGGTAGTGTCGCTCACTGTATGGTATTAGTATTTCTCACTGTATGGTGGTATTATTCCTCACTGTATGGGGGTAGTGTTCCTCACTGTATGGTGGTAGCATTCCTCAGTGTATGAGGGTAGTATTCCTCACTGTTTGGGGGAATATTTCTCACTGTATGGGGGGGTAGTATTTCTCACTCTATGGCGGTATTATTCCTCACTGTATGGGGGTAGTGTTCCTCACTGCATGGCGTTAGTGTTCCTTACTGCGTGGCGGGAATGTTCCTCACTGTATGGCAGAGTTATATTGTCGGTAATTTTAGGCTTAATAGCTATGTTGGCACTTTGCGATTATTACATGGACTTTGGTTTGCACTTGGTCTCTTAAAGGTTTGCCATCACTGCCCTAGGGTACTTTAACCCTAGGTTGTCTGATTGATCCTATGATAAACTGCCACACTACTTCGTCACATGTCGTAAGGGGTTAAATACTCACTTAAAAGTGCAATTCGTGAGACAGGAAACTAGCCCATACAGCTCTGTACATGGAAAATTAAAAAATTATTGATTTTTGAAGGTGGGTAGTGAAAAATGGAAACGCAAAAACAAAAAAGGGCCAGGTTGTTAAATTGTGTAGTTTCCAAATTTTTTTAAATTATTTTGTTTATTAGTGAATTGGGTTCAAACACAAATAATATAAGATGTTGTAAGTTTGAAGACTACAGTCATGAATAGTTGAGCAGACCTTTAAGACAGATGTGAATCGCCACAAAACATTTGAATTTCCACTGCGACCCCCATGACGGCCCACCTGGAGGATGCCCCTTGATGTCTGGTGAAGATAATGGAGAAAAATAATGAGAAAACAGTCGGTCAAAGGGCAAAAAACCTGTTGGTTTCACTATACTTGTAGTAAGAAGAAATTTGGTATGTGTGTGCTCTCACCTGATGTAGTTATGCTAAGCGCATAACTAATCTATAGGCTGACGAGATGAATAGATGGTGTTCTGCTGCAGTTCTCCTTCTGGCTGAAAATATGGTGAAAAAGCGCAGTGGCCTATGTCCTTATTTTCAAATCCAACTTCCTTGATCCCTGTGGGGACTGGAAGAAGAGAGGTTAAATGCCCCTCCCAGCATCTGCCCATCAGAGAGGGAGATGAGAGGTTCCTGCGACTGTGCTGAGCAGTCTGAAGCTCCAACAAGTCGCATGTTGTTTTTTGAAATGCATGCAAACCAAAGCCCAATCCCTGGCACTGCACCAAAAATTCTGTCAGGGTGTAAGGTAAGTTATATTTACAAAAATGGTTCATAAGGACCTCACTGAAACCCATTGGTCTAAAACTTAACCTTATTCGATACAAGGTAAGTTATAACACACAATTATATTGTAATGAAAATGCTTAGAGAAGGCAGAAAGGCAGATTTGCACTGCAGCCGTAATATGTTTCTGTAACTTGTCTTTAGTGAAAATTAGGTCTCTGGTGACAGGTTCCCTTTAAGTTCAAATCCTGGCTGGGTCGATCCTCAGTTGGGGTTCTGGCTGCCTCCTCCTGATCCAGTATAGGCCCCATCTATGGTTTTTGGTGGCATGCTATGTGTTTGGGTGCCCGGAATGATGTACTTTTGGCTGCGACCGTAAGTGATGCTCCTATATCAGCCTACAACAGGGGAATAAGTTCCCTTTAAGGTATTTAACCCCTTAAGGACGCAGCCATTTTACAGCTTAAGGCTCAGTCCCATTTTTTAGATTCTGACCTGCGTCTCTTTATATGGTTATAACTTTTGAACACTGTTACTTATCAAAGTGATTCTGAGATTGTTTTTTTCCCCCACATGTTGTACTTCATTGTAGTGGTAAATTTTGGCTGATAAGTTTTGTGTTTATTTACAAAAAAAAGAAAAAAATGATGAATTTTTAGAAAAATTTGCCATTTTCGAAATTCAAAATCACCGCGTTTTCAGGCAGATAGATTTACCACCTAAATAACTTGCAGAATAACATTTCCCATTTGTCTACTTCACATTTTCATAATTTTTGAAATGTTTGGATAATTTATTTTGACGTCACGCGGCCTACAAATCGAATAACGATTTTCCGTATTTTCAGAATTGACTATTTTGGGGATAAATACTGTTTGAAATCAAATTTTACATATTTAGCAACAAAAACCCCCTATATAACCAACCCATTTGCAAATCTGCATCCCTCAAACTATCAGAAACAGCATTTACAAAGATTGTTAACCCCTTGAGATCTTCATAGTAATTGAATCAAAATGGCGGTGAAATTTAGAATGGTCAAATTTTGTCGGTTATACGTTCATTTAGCCCTAAAATTTACACATTTCCAAAAAATAAAAAGAGAAAACTCACCATAAAATTTGTTCTACAATTTCTCCTGAGTGCAGTGACCTCCCACACGTGGCCGTTACTTGTGTTATGGGGGGCACAGCGAGGCGCAGAAGGGAAGGAGCACCCTGTAGCTGCCAGGATTTTAGTTTTCTCGTTGCCCCCTTTTGAAGGCTATAAAATTTTCGCTTTTCCGTTATTTGGGCCATGTGACGGCATTTTTTTTTTGCGGGACGAGATGCTTTTTCCAGTGTTACCATTTTGGGGTTGGTTTCTCCTATTGTTGAAAATTTTGGAACTTTTTTTGAGGTCATGAGTAGAAAAGCATCAATTCTGTACTGGATTTTTTACTTTTTTTTTTTTTCGTGTTCACCGTATATCCTAATAATCATGTTATCTTTATTCTATGGGTCGATACGATTACGGGGATACCAGACATGAATATTTTTTCTTATGTTTTACTAAATTTGCCAAATAAAACCCTAATGTGGGGAAAAATCTATCATTTTTGCATCGCCGTCTTCCAAGTGGCATAACATTGTTACGTTTTTGGCTACAGAGCTGGTTGATGGCTTGTTTTTTTGCGGGACATGTTGTTCTTTGCAAAGGTATCATTCTGAAGTACATATGTTTTGTTGATCACTTTTTATTGCATTTTTAGTGGGATATAATAGGTAAAAATCATAATTTTTGGCGGGTTTTTAACATTTTCTTTTTACGGCGTTCATCATATGAGTTCAATAGTTATTTAGTTTTATTCTATGGATTGTTACGGACGCGGTGATACTATATATGTGGGGTTTGTGTTATGATTTAGACTTTTTTGAGCGTTATATGTCTCTTTATATGTTTTGGGGCTT
The DNA here is from genome assembly GCF_040894005.1 of Engystomops pustulosus. Classification (NCBI taxonomy): domain Eukaryota; kingdom Metazoa; phylum Chordata; class Amphibia; order Anura; family Leptodactylidae; genus Engystomops; species Engystomops pustulosus. The sequence goes on from NC_092413.1 coordinate 61,864,740, forward strand.
ATGGGCATTTTTAGTGATTTATAAAGTAATTTTTTATTGAAAAACATTTTTTTTTACATTATTTTTACATGATCCACCATGGGATATGAACAAGCAATCATCTGATGCAGATGCATAGGCTGACACTTTGCCTTTAAGATGACGTCACAGACGCCATCTTAAAGGTAATCCCTCCAGGCTTCTCTGGGGTCACGATCGGACCCCAGAGGTGCCAAAACAGCGATCGCCCCCCCCCCCCGAAAACGGTGCGGGGGGGCCGATCGTGGGGTAAAGACCCCCAGAAGGCATGTTAAATGCCGCAGCATTTAACGATTAAACACCCGCGATCGGAGCCCACTCCGACCGCGGGTGTTAGCCGGGGATGTCAACGGTAGATTACCGTTGAAATCCCGCGGCTAACGATGCCGGTTCGGCTGCTATGCAACGCTGAACCGGCATCGTCTCTGCGCAGTAGCTGTACTGCGCTGAGCGCTATTCGCGGGACTCAGCGCAGTACAGCTACGGCGCAGAGCGCTAAGGGGTTAAAATGCAGGATTTGAACCAGTGTCCTTTGGTTTTTCTTGGCAGTTTTGTACCATGTGGCCTGACTTTTTGTTTTTGGTGTTTCTGCATTACTTGCTGGGGTATTTAGGTCTCACATGTGTTATCCTATCAGAATTGGCCGGGCTTGATTTAAGGCTGGTTTTGTCATTCAGTCTTTGTTAGGGATTGTATCTGCAGCTTATACCTGGCTCTGTTCTGTTAGAACATCTTTACTATCTAGTTGCTTGTTACTATGTCTGTTTTGAGAGATTTTGAAGTTGTCTGTTTCTTTTTATGCACTTACTACTTTCCTGTCTGTTCCCCTTAGTGTTTATGTAATTGTAAGTGCCTTGTGGACTTGTTGTTGTTACCTGTTTTACATGAACTTCTATTTCTCTCCTTCTTGTATACAGTCTCGGTTGTGTTACTTGGAGCAATCTTTTCGGTAGGAGGGCCCAAATTGAGTACACCAGAGACTAGTATTCTTTAGTCCTTTCCCCTAATTTCTAGATAGTTCTTCGTGTTCAAAGATAGAGAGCAGTTGTCAGGTCTGGAGCTACCTGACCATCACTGACAGCCAGGGACTAGCTTAGCTATAGAGTAAAGGACAGTTTTCCCTTCCCTGTTTCCCCAGTTTTTGCTACTCTCTCGACACAGTTTTTTGCATCCGTGTAAACCGTGACACCGGTTTGTCAGGTGCTGTGAAAAACTTCTTTTACAGTATCCAACATGTGAATGTTCAATAGTTTTTCAACTTAGTTTCTCCTTTTCCTTTTTCAAAGGAAAATGTATCTGAGAATGGCAATAGTCAAGAGGGGAAAGCCATAAGTGTCTGCAAATAGAATTTCAAGGAGTTGTAATATGTGCTTTAACAAATTGTGCTTTAAAAAAACCATCTGTAAACCATACATTTATAGATTTATAAGGAAAGAGAAGGAGTCATTTATGGATGAGTTGAAAAATTTAATAGAAAAAATTTATAGACATGCATAGAAGTTTCTTACTCAGGATCAGTCTCAGAAGCAGATTTTGATGCACCTTCTACTAAAGCATCTTCTGTTAATGTTCCTGTCAGAGTCTCAGGAGATAGAAGCCAATTATCTTTTTCCTATGGAAGAATTAGACACCTGTATGAAAGCAGTCATAGAAACCCCTGCAAAGTGGAAGATGTAATCCCACCTAAGTCTATTCAAGACAAATTCAAGACAAAACTTTGTAGCATTCCCTTTTCTGGGAAATTTGTAGTTGGTCCGGAGCTGGACATTATATTGGAGAAGAAGACAATAAAAAGGCATTCTCAGAGGACAACTGGCTCAGAGAAAAAAAGCTCTTTTCGTAGCTACAACAAGCAAAAGGACTCTTACAAAGGCAAAGGGAAGCAATGACATCCCTACCCCCATACACAAAAGAAATGATTGATGTACTATAAATAAAAAAGGGTATTACAGTCCCTGCTGGCTTACTATTGGTCAGTCTGGATGTGGAGGCCCTCTGTAGCTCTATCCTGCATAACAAGGGATATGGACAATGGGGGATTCCTTAACCCCTTAATGACCGCCCTATCGGGATTCTACGGCGGTCATTAAGGGTACTTCTTCTGATGCGACGCCTTTCTACGGCGGCGCATCAGAAGAAGATTTCGGGACATCGGGTTATTATAGTGCCGGTGTCGGGCTGTGATATTACAGCCCAGACCCGGCACTAACACCCGGGATCGGAAAAACTCCGATCCCGGGTGTTTAACCCCTTGCACGCCGCGGTCAAGCATGACCGCGGCGTGCAAGTGTGTCCCCCGTGGATCGGACCCCCCCGGTGTGCTTACCGGGGGATCCGATCCCTCCTGCCGCTGCCCCGGGTTCCGACGAGTGACCCGGGGCTGTCGGCTCCTCTTCTCACCGGGTCCTGCCTTCCTGGCAGGACCCGGCTGTAAGTAACTGAGCATGCGCGGCATGCTCAGTTACTTACACTATACACTGCAATACAAGTGTATTGCAGTGTAAAGGCTTGAATAAGCGATCGGATGATCGCTTATTCAAGCCAAGAAGTAGAAAATGTAAAAAAGTAAAAAAAAAAAAATTAAATCTTTTTATAATATAATTAAATAAATAAATAAAATAAAAGTCCCATAATCTCCCCAGTAACACATAAAATGCAAATAAAGTATATAAAACACAAAACACGTACATATTTGGTATCACCGCGTCCGTATTAATCTGTACAATAAATCTAAATCAATATTGAACCCGCTCGGTGAACTACGTAAAAAAAAAACTCGAAAAACTTCCCATAATATACAATTTTTCATCAAACACCATCACAAAAAATGTTCTAAAAAGTGATCAAAAAAAGTTACGGTACCTAATATGATACGACTGAAAAGAACAACTGTTTTCACAAAAAATAAGCCCTCAACCAGATCTGACAACAGAAAAATACAGAAGTTATGGCCCTGAAAACTTGTCAATAGTAAAAACAATGCGATTTTCTCCAATATTGGTTTTGCTCAGGAAAATTGAGCAAAATAAGAAAAACTATATAAATGAGGTATCACCGCAATCGTAGTGAACCAGAGAATAAAGATAAAATATTATTTTTACGTTACGGTGAGCGGGGGGGGGGGGGGGGGGGGATGCTCACAATCCAAAATAAAAATTGATGATTTTGTTTGTGTCCCCCTTGAAATAGTTAATAAAATCTCATGAATAAGCTTTAGACTCCCAAAATAAATTATTTATACATTGTATCTCATCCCATAAAAAATAAGCCCTCATATGATCGCATTATCAAAAAAAATAAAAATTTATAGGTCGTACAATGTGACAATACAAATCTGCTGTGGACGGCGCCTCCATTCATTCTATGCTCGGCCGTGCGCCCGTACAGCAGTTTACCACCACATATGGGGTATCAGTAAACTCGGGAGGAATTGGGCATCAAGCGTTGCAGTGCGTTTCATCATTTAATTTATTCTGAAAATGTCAGTTTTGGCCTAAATGAATGTATTTCCAAAAAAATTCCATAGTTTCTAAATCGCAGGTCCATATTTTTTAACCCATGTGAAACACTTAAAGGGTTAATGAACTTAATAGAAGTTGTTTTACATATGTTGAGGGGTGAAGTTTCTATAGTGGGGTAATTTATGAGGTTTTACTATTATTTAGGCCTCTCAAAGTCACTTGGAAGCCGAGTTGTCCCTCAAAATGTGAGTTATGGCAATTTTCATGAAAATAAGAAAAATCGCACCTAAAGTTCTGCGCCTCATAACATCCTAGAAAAATGACCGGAAGCATAAAATATCATCCCAACATAAAGCAGATATTCTGTAAATGTTAATTATCAAACTTTTTGGGTAGTTTTACTTCCTGTCTGGAAACCAGAACATTTCAAACTTGGAAAATGAAGAATTTTTACAAACTTTTGCCAAATTTTCACTTTTTTTCAGAACGAAACGCAAAACTTATCACTTAAATTTTATAACTAACATGAAGTACAATGTGTCACGAGAAAACATTCTCAAAATCACCAGGATATGTTAAAGCGTTCCGAAGTTATAACCAATTATCGTGAGACATGTCAGATTTGAAAAATCGAGTCTGGTCATTGAGCTGAAAACTAGTGTCGGTGATAAGGGGTTAAATAACAAAGGATTATATTTTGGTGCATATAATGATTTTGTATTTAACATAAGTATTTATGCTCAGAGTGAACATGATGTAATTCACACTGTCTAGGTGAGAGAGGTAACCTTGCCTCTGATTCTGTTTCCTCCCTAGCCTTATACTGGCAGCCATATTGCTTATTTTTATTTCTGGATTTACCCGGTTTATGGAAAAGCAACTATCTCCCCTTTGTTTGCTATAATGCCTTATGGTGGTGCCACAGAGAGTGATGCAAAAGTGTTGCTCTGGGCATGCCCCTAGTCTTCAAGTATTGAAAGAGCTGTTCTGGTAGCATGATGTGATCATATATTAAATGTGCACAGTGACCAGATTGCCTATTGGTCAATAAATCCCTGAATAGGCAGTGCTTAGTTTTAAAAGAACAGATTTTGCATGAGGAACACACGCCCATACTAGGTGCCGCCGTCCTGCTAGTTAAAAAGTTAGCTCTATTATCACAGAATATAGCTAGTGTATGCAATATATTCCTCTTTTCAGGCGTCCAACACTGTCTAAGAATAAGGAAGTCAGGAAACAGAACTGAATGAGAATAGCTAGCAATGAACAAATATATTCCATTCCTTTGTAAAACCACAGGTTTTTTTAAGATTATGCAATAAACCATTTTTAAAGTGTTTTTGAGACACAAACAGGTGACCTAGAAACCCTATTTTGCACATCTGTAGGATTTTCAGTTTTTTCCCATGTACTTATGATATCCCTGAAATGAAAGCTGTTAATAAACGTATGATGCAATCTAGAAGATATATAGCAAAAAAGTACTACTGAGGGAGGACAGAAGAGAGGAAGCTGCTCCCATCTTTTTACTGTTTTTCTGAACCACAAGACATGCACACTATGCATTTGTGTTTTTCAAGCAATTACACAACTACAGTTAAAATAATATTTGGTCTAATTTGTTTTGCAAATGCTATGTAATGTGCAATTGTCACCAAGAATCTGCACCAGTGCTGTGTAACAGAGACTAAAGAGAAATACATTTTCGTGTACTAAAGTGTTTTTATTTAGGTAGAGACTCAACAGTGTATAACAAAACTAGATTGTAGCAATTTTACCATTGACACACAATAGAACCAGACACAAGGTATTTTATAATATCCATTAGCATATATTTGCATGCAGTGTAAAACATGAAAATGCAATACATTCTTCTGGCAACATGTTATAGAGCACAGATACAAATGCATAATTGAAAAGTTAGCCTTCCTGCACACAAACAAACTGCTCTAGCCACAAATTCAGGCAGGAATAGTACCTGTTCTATCTTTTGCTGCTCAGGCCTTTGATCAGGGCTGTGTGCATGAGCCCTTAGAAGTAAATGGGGACGCATGCTAGTCACTGGAACACGTCCCCATTTCACATTAGTGTGCATGAGCACCCATCCTGATTCTTTACTCTCAAATCTATTTGTTTTCCCTTCTCAGTTCCTCCCTATCTATAACATACTGGGGAAGATTTATTTTGCCTACTCAAGCAGTTTTGAGGCTTTTCTACTACACATGCCACTTTGGGCATGTCGGTGTGAGAGACGGCAAGGACGTGAACTCCCTCGGCCTACAGGATTTACAATAGTTTCCGCTGGAAAGTTGGCAGAGATAATGGCAGAAATCTAAAAAGGTCTAAACAGGTCTGACTTGGCACAGATTATTTACTAAGGGTTCGCGGATCGCACTTTCGTCTGGTTTTTGAAATTATCGGGATTTGTGCCGCTGTGACAGGTATTTAACTGGGGATTGTGTTGCACAGAAATCAGGGGACGTGCCATCGGACAATCCAACTGATTCTGACTGAGCAGGTGATTTAAGATTTAAATTGTTTCGCAAGGCAATGCACTTACATACCCCAGGAAGGAGAAAGTGACACATGCAGAACATCGTGGCAGAGTGCATTCCGGTCGGACAATGCACTTTTGGGGATAGCGACAGGACAGGTAAGTAAATGAGGTCCACTGTGTCCAGATCTGGTGGTGGTGGTGTTTGTCTTAGTAAATTCCCCCCACTGCCTGTACAATACACTACTGCAGTTCGTTAATTACATAATGACACGTTCTTTAATACAGATTGGTTACAAATGGTTGTTCGTATTTTGTGGGTCCTCTCATGTTCTGAGTTTGTCTGATTATCTGAAGTTTCTGGATTGCAGTTCAGAGCCTGACCTATGAGGTCCTCCCCTTAGGGTGATGCCACACATGGCGTTTTTGGTCCATTTTTTAAGCATGCATTTTCAGTCTGTTTAAAAACTCATGCGTTTTTTATTGTTTTCCATGCGCTTGGCTGCTTTGAACCTGTTTATCTATTAAAGGGAACATGTCACCTTGGACCTCATTTTCACTAAAGACAGATTGCAGAAGCCCATTGCACCTGCAATGCAAATCTGCCTTTCTGCTTTCTCTAAGCATTTGTATAGCAATATAATTGTGTGTTATAACTAACCTTGCATCCTGACAAAATCCTGGGGTAGTCACAGGGGCTGGACTTTGGCTTGGATGCATTTCAAAAAACAACACGTGCCTTGTCTGTGTTGCTCACTCCTCAGAGCTTGGCCCCCACCTGTACAGCTCCACCTCCTGCTCCTTCTCAGAGTTCACAGCCTGATGAGATGACATCAGTGGGGGAGGGACAGAGCTGTACAGGAGCACAAAGATGGGGGCAGCCTGCAGCTCAGACAAGGCACATATTGTTTTTTGAAATGCATCCAAACCAAAGCCCAGCCCCTGTGACTACCCCAGGTTTTTATCAGGATGCAAGAGTAAGTTATAACACACTATGATATTGTAATGCAAATGCTTAGAAAAGGCAGAGGCATTTTTGCACTGCAGGTGTCATAGGCTTTTACAATCTGTCTTTAGTGAAAATGGGGTCCCTGGTGACAGGTTCCCTATAAGCATAGTGTGCATGTCACGTGTGGCATCACCCTTAGATTTGCCTTTAGACCCTGCTGTATGCCTTTTGAATGTATTCTCTTAACAAATGGGTAAACACACCTCCTGACAGCTACCAGATGTTTTATGACTTGTTTCTGAAGAAAGATCATATAAACAAGATTTTCTCTCCTGTGTTTGTGAAGCGAGGTATATGGAATAGTTAAACCATCTCGAACAATTTTATTGATCAGTTAAATATGGTCTGGTACCACGAGACTGCTACTAGTCTTTGCACCATACTATATAAATAGCTTTTGTTACCCCTTCTACTGTGGTTTGCCTGTTCCCATTCTGATTTTGTCTCATCTGTTACCTATTGTTGTTGCTTTTATTTTTACTTTCTTTATTCCTTTGTGTATAGCATATTTTCCTTGCATTGATATCATACTGCTTTTACTGTTTAAAAAAAAGTATACATCAGCATTGTATTGTGAAGTTTTTCATACACATTAATCTTTTTATTTGTAACCGCTTCAACGCATGTGTTTTTTTTTTGTTACTATGTGTTTTCCAGCTGTGAAAGCATATTTCTTCATTGCTGGAAGTGTAATCAGTTGTGTTCACATTGGCACACAGCTGCTTACACTAAAAATGCTTTAACCCAGGGGTCAGGAACCTTTTTGGCTGCAAGAGCCATGAACGGCACATATTTTAAAATGTTTTTCCGTAAGAGCCATACCATATGCACATGCCCTACAATACATAGGTAGTTCCTGTGTCACGGGTGCCCCTGCGATCTAGGTCTAGGTCTCCGTGGCGGCACCTTTCCAAGCTCACTCACTTCTCCACATTCCTGCTCCCGCGCCGGCACTTGCAGATTTAAAGAGCCACCGCTGATTGGTGCTGCCCACTTCCCGGGTTCCTATAAAGACCGGTGGCTCCCAGCACGAGACTGCCTAGTGATCCTGTACCCCAACTTTGGCTGCCACCGTGGACAACTCGCGCCTATGGAACGACTTGGTGGCACCACCCTGCACCAAGATCATCCTGCTTTGCGGCGGGCTCTGGTGAATACCGGGTGCCACTTAGATTCCGGTCCCAGGTGTCTACTTACATCATCATCATGGTCCTGGGGGTTCACTACACCAAATCCTGACACCCACCACATGCCTCCCAGTAGATAGGTAGTCCCAGCACATACCCCCAGTAGATAGTAAGCTACAGCGCATACTGCCAGTAAATAGGTAGCCACAGCACATCCCCCAAGTAAATAGGTAGCCACAGCACATGCCCCCCAGTATATAGGTAGCCACAGCACATGCTTTCCAGGAGATAGGTAGTCACAGCACATACTCCCAGTAGATAGGTAGTCACAGCACATACTCCCAGTAGATAGGTAGTCACAGCACATATTCCCAGTAGATAGGTAGCCCCAGCATATACCCCCAGTAAATGATTAGCTACAGCACATACTCCCAGTAGATTGGTAGCCCCAGCACATGCCCCCCAGTAGATAGGTAGTCACAGCAAATAAAAAAAAGAATATTCACTTACCAGCGCTCCCTGCAGCCAGCTCCTCAACGCTGGTGTCGATGGCGCCAAGATCGTACAAAGGACGTAGGCGGCGGTAACATCGCTGCCTCTGTCCAGTGATCAGTCTAAGAGACACACAGCAGCCATCACTATTTATTAAAGATCTGTCTGAGAGCCAGATGCAGCCAACAGAAGAGCCACATCTGGCTCCCGAGCCGTAGGTTCCCTACCCCTGCTTTAACCCCTTAGCCCTCTGCTTCCGATATATCGGACGCAGACCGAGGTGACTTGACGCTCACCGTCCGATATATCAGACGCCAGCGCTAACTGCATTTAGGATGTCACCCTGTCGCGAGACAGGGTAACACTACGGTGGGAGGTGTCGGCATCGCTAGCCATCACCCCACCGATGACATCATAGGACCTATTTGATTGCGATTGATTGCGATTGCGATTGGCCAATGACAGCGATATGTGATGCTGGGAGGCTGATCTAGCTCAAACAACCCTCTCTAACTGCGCCATTTTGGTGTTGGAATTGTTAGAGAGAGTTGTGCTAGTGTGCTGTCCCTTACTGTATCCCAAAAACACTCACTTACCCCCCTATTGTACATTTTCCCTATCCCTCACAACCGCACTTGTTTAGTGCGATCTGTTAGGAGTTGGAGGAGTAGCGTTTAGGAGAAGACGTTGTGTGGAGGAGGAGCAGGCGTTGTGTGGAGGAGGAGCAGGCGTTGTGTGGAGGAGGAGCAGGCGTTGTGTGGAGGAGCAGGCGTTTTGTGGAGGAGCAGGCGTGTGGTGGAGGAGAAGGCATTGTGAGGAGGAGAAGGTGTTGTGAGGAGTGGAGTAGTGGAGTGTAGTATAGTGTAGTAGGCGTTGTTCTGTGTTGTTCTCCGGCGGAGTAGGCGTTGTTCTGTGTTGTTCTGTAGAGAAGTAGGCGTTGTTCTGTGTAGTTCTGTGTTGTTCTGCTGAGGTTTAGTGTAGTGGAATAGGTGTAGTGTAGGTTCTGTACTATCCACCCCATCATGTCACAGAAATCATACACTGACTTGGAGGTGTATAACTATATGGCTTCCGATACGGAGTCAGCTAGTGGGGACGAGTGTCCGTTTTATTTGTCCACCTCATCCTCACAAAGCGACTCTGATGAACCCTCGAGAAGGTGCTTACGTACTAGTGCCGATGTGCCCGGGACTTTTCCTGGAGTGCCCGGGACTTCTGACCCCACATGGGTGACCCCCAGTAGTTATGCCCCTCAGGTTCCTGATTTTACAGCCAGTCCTGGGATACGCAGAGACACGGCAAGGCTCGGACCACTGGACTACTTAAAGATTTTTTTTAGTGAGGAGCTAATTATTTTGATGGTGTCCCAGACCAATCTCTACGCTGCACAATACATAGCCCAAAACCCCACTTCTTTTTATTCACAACCCCACAGGTGGACCCCTGTTAGTTCAGCAGAGATGGGACTCGTCAAAAAGCCCTCTATTAGGGACTATTGGAGCACAGACATTCTGTAGATCTTTTATTTTATATAAAAGTAAAAAAAAAACATAACAGTATATAACACAAACCAAACATAATATACAATATATACATTAACTTACCTGCTGGTCCAGCCCCATTCACACCTAGCAAAAACAATAACTTAAGATACAACAAAATGCAGTGGCGTTACAACAGCCGTAGCAGCCGTAGCAGCTGCTACGGGGCCCGGGGATGAACTGCAATCTGTCAAAATGGCTGCTTTCCCCATCCCTCCAAGGGGCGCAGAGGCAGAGCAACCAGGCTTGTCTATGTATCTCCTCTGCAGCCCGCTCAACCCACTTCCCGCTGGACGCTGCCATGCAACAACGCAGCCACCTCCCCGACCACACAGCCACCCTCCTCCCCGACCACACAGCCGTCCATTTGCGGCCACAGCCGCCTCCCCGACCACACAGCCATCTGTCTGCGGCCATAGCCCCCTGCCCCCCCGCACAATGCCAGAGCCAGGCGCGTGGGCCGCTGACACCTACCCGGCCGAAGACGCAGCCACCCTCATGATACACCCATCTGCATGCCAAAAATGCAAGTAAAAACTTATATATGTTTAGTTATATGTGTATATGCTGTGTATGTGTGTGTATATACTGTATGAATGTGTGTATATACTGTGTTTATGTGTTTGCATATACTGTATTTATGTGTGTGCATATACTGTATTTATGTGTGTGCATATACTGTATTTATGTGTGTGTATATACTGTATGTTTGTGTGTATATACTGTATGTTTGTGTGTATATACTGTATGTATGTGTGTGCATATACTGTATCTATGTGTGTATATGCTTAAAATACTGTATGTTGTGTGTGTATATGCTGTATGCATGTGTGTATATGCTGAATATACTGTATGCACTGTTTGTATATGTTGTTTGTATGTGTGTGTATTTGCTGTATGCATGTGTGTATATTCAGCATATACTGTATTTTTCATATGTGTGTATATGTTGAATATACTGTATTCATATGTGTGTATATGTTGAATATACTGTATTCATATGTGTGTATATGCTAAATATACTGTATGTATGTGTGTACATACTCTATGTTGTGTATATGATATATGCATGTGTGCATATTCTGTATATCCTGTATGCATGTGTGTATGTATGTGATGCATATACTGTATGTATGTGTGCATATACTGTGTGTATACGCTTTATGTAGATATATATATATCTATGTGTGTGTGTGTATATATATGGTGTGAATGTATACGCTGTATGTGTGTATATATGATGTATATGTTGTGTGTGTGTGTGTGTGTGTATATGCTATTTGAATATGAAGTATGTGTGTATATATTTTTATACTACATGTATGTGCATCCACAGTGGGTGTATACTGTATGTAAAAGTATCTTATGCATATATACAGTATATATATGCATGCAAATTTGATGTATATACTGTGTGTTTAAATGTATGAATGTGTACATACTGTATGTGTGTATAAACTGTATAAGTTTGTATATACTATGTATATACTATACTATACTATGTATATACTATGTATTAGTGTATAAATGTGTAGATGAGTACATAAATATGTGCGTATGAGTGTATACATGTATGTATGTGTGCACAAATATATAAAAGTGAGTGCATAATGTTATGTGTATGTATTTAAGTGTATAAATGTGTGTGTGTTTGTATATATGAGTGTGTAAAGGTTTGTGATTGTATAAAAGTGTGTGTACAAAAATGTATACATATTTTTTAAGAGCAAGGGGGCCCCATGCAGTAATCTGCTATGGGGCCCTGCTTCTTCTAGTTACGCCCCTGCCAAAATGAATAAACACTAAATACCACAACCCCCACCCAACCGATTATCACATCCTAAACCAAACCAATAAACGAACATAAGCAACAACCACAAATAAACATAAATATACATAAACCCACCCACACCCTCTAATAACAAACCACCCCACACCCATTTAAAAAAAAAAATATATAATAACAAACACAGAATACACATAACACTACACTGCACTAGATCCCTCTGCCGGACCCTCCCCTTCCCCCCAGACACTGGTCTAACATTCCAAAGTATGAATTAAGTAGTCAAGACCAGTGTCCAAGGTCAATTCATAAATCCCACCACCATCACTCCCCTCCCAACCTAACACTATGTCCCAAACACCACCATATACAATATATACAGTACTTACAACATAACATAAAGAAAACATAATACAAATAAAATCTGAACAACATCAATACAAACCACATAAAGCCCAGGTTCGGCACCTGCAAGCCCTACATCACTACATGCTCAGAACACAAAACAAAAATCTACTTTGCAGAATCAGCCCAACACCAGGAAAGGAGATGACAGACTAAGGGACACTAAAGGAGAACCCCCTTCTGTACCACACCCTGATGTTCCGCATGGCGATGAGTAGGATGCCCTTTGAAGCCATCCATAGGTTTTTGCATTTTGCCGATAATTCTCAGTGCCCACCCAGAGATGACCCCAGTTATGACAGATTGTATAAGGTCCGACCCATAATAGACTACCTGAGTGCCCAATTTATGGATGTGTATACTCCAAAGAGGCACATATCAGTGGACGAGTCCCTTGTACATTTCAAAGGGAGACTTCAGTTCTGCCAGTACCTGCCCAATGAGAGGGCAAGGTATGTCGTGAAGATGTATAAGCTGTGTGAGAGTGCATAAGGGTACACTTTTAGGTTCAGGGTATATGAAGGGAAGGACTCTAGGATAGTGCCTCCTGAATGCCCCCCCCCCTTCCTGGGAATAGCTGGAAAGATGGTTTGGGATTTGGTGCACCCACTATTGGACCAGGGCTACCACCTCTACCTGGATAATTTTTATACAAGTAATACCCTGTTCAAGTGCCACGCTTCCAGACAAACTGCGGCATCTGGCACTGTTAGGAAAAATCAGAGAGGTCTCCTGAAGTTGCTGCTAGGGGAAAAGCTCAGAAGGCACGAGAGCCGAGCACTAAGCAGCGACTCAGTATTGTGTGTTAGCTACAAGGACAAGAGGGATGTCCTTGTACTAACAACATTACATGGGCACACCACTGCCCCTGCACGAGGTACCAGTGCAGAAGCCCCCAAGCCAGACTGTATTTTGGATTACAATAAGTACATGGGAGGGGTGGATTTGTCGGACCAGGTGCTTCAGCCATATGATGCCATGCGGAAGTCGAGGGTGTGGTACAAAAAGCTGTCCGTGCACATCATGCAGATGCCATTGTATAATGCTTACGTGGTACATCGATGAGCCGGCCAGAGGGGAACTTTCCTGGATTTTCCTGGGTCACTACTCGGGGGTTTCTATTGCACTGGTACCTCAGGGGCACCCCAACATCAGTCTATTGAAAAGGTGCTCCAAAAGATAAATTTTGCTTGTCCCTTCTCTGCCCTGCCGTGTCCACAGTCTGTAAACTATTGCCACACATGGGGTATTGCCGTACTCGGGACAACCCGCAGAATGATTTTTGGGGTGTTTGTCTAAAGTGGCATGGGCTGGGCACAATATATTGGGCACTAAAATGACATTTCTGAGATAAAAAATTCTCACGACAACCCCAGCTGAATTCTTTGAGGGGTCTAGTTTCCAAAATGATATAATTTCTCTGGGGTTTCTATTGCACTGGTACCTCACAGGCTCTGCAAACGTGACATGGTGCTCCAAATCCAAATGGGTAAAGACAGCTGAAAAATCAAAATTTCACTTCTTCCCTTCTCAGTCCTGCCGTGTGCCCAGCCTGTCAATTATTGGCACATGTGTGATATTGCCGTACTGGGGACAACCATCAGAATGATTTTTGGGGTGTTTGTCTAAAGTGGCATGGGTTGGGCACAATATATTAGGCACTAAAATGACATTTTTGCGATAAAAACACAATTTTTACTATGCACCATTTACTTTGCATTAAATTTTGACCTGCATATTGGGGGTTAAAATTCTCACCACAACCCCAGCTAAATTCCTTGAGGGGTCTTGTTTCCAAAATGGTATAATTTCTCAGGAGTTTCTATTGCACTGGTACGTCACGGGCCCTGCAAACATAACATGGCACTCCAAATCCAAACGTGTGAAAACAGAGCTGAAAAATCCAAATTTCACTCCTTCCCTTCTCAGCCCTGCCATGTGCCCAGCCCGTCAATTATTGGCACATGTGCGATATTGCTGTACTCGGGACAACCTGCAGAATGATTTTTGGGGTGTTTGTCTAAATTGCCATGGGTTGGGCACAATATATTAGGCACTAAAATGAAATTTTTGCAATAAAAATGCAATTTTTACAATGCACCATTTACTTTGCATTCAATTTTGGCCAGAATGTTGGGAGTTAAAATGCTTACCACAGCCTCAGATAAATTCTTTGAGGGGTCTAGTTTCCAAAATGGTGACATCTTTGGGGGTTTTCTATTGTACTGTTACTTCAGGGGCTCTCTTTAAATACACTGTGGCAGCATAAAACATTTGCAGCCAAATTGGCCTTTCAAAAACACAATAGTACTAACTCTGTTCTGGACATTGCTGTGCGACAAAGCAGCAGTTGACATCCACATGTCTGGTATTGCTGTACTCGGAAGAAACAGGGCAATAATTTTGGGATGTATATTTACCTCAAATTTCTAATGAATGTGTCCATTTTAGGGCTAAATGAGAAAAATCATAATTAAAAATTGAAATTTGAAATCCATTTCTTTTTGCTTCCGGAAAAATAATAAAAGGGTTAACAAACTTATTAAATGCTGATGTGAATTGGTTGAGATGTTTGGTTCATAAAATGGGGCTACTCATGGGGGTATATAGTACCTAAGCCTTTGTTGAGCAATTCCAAACTGAATTGATCACCAAAAATTTAGCATTTTTCAAATTTCAAGAATATCTGAGAATTTGCTACTAAAACTTCAAACCTTCTCACATCCGTAAAAAAATGGAACGTAAATCAAATAATGGAAATAAAAAGAAGACCAATGGCAAAAGGTTTCTACTAAAAAAAAAATTGTGGTGTGACTTTTTGTCTAAAAAGTTTAACATTTGAAAATTGTAATTTTTTTAAAATTTTTCCTAAATTTGTGAATTTTTACCCCCCAAAAAAGGAACTGATCACCAAAATGATACTACTAATATAAACTACAGTGTCTCACGAAAAAACAATCTCAAAAGGATATCTTAAATTTGACACGTGTCAAATTTCTAAAAAAAGGACCGAGCCTTAACGTACAAAAAAAGGTTTAGCAACATAAAAAGGCATACGTTATGACGCATGCTTCAGAACGTGTGCATCAGGACACCATGCATGAATGGCAGGGGTGTCGCTAGGTCAAAAGATCCGGAGCTCGTGCCCCGGATCTTTTGGCCAGTGCCCCGAATCTACTCGGGTCAGCAGAACATCTGCCCCACTGCCCGGGAGATTCCTTCCCTGTTGCATCAAAATCTGTGTCTGAGGACACAGATCGTGATGAAAACGAGTGCAGGCACTGCTTTCCCCTGCAAGGAACTAGCCTCCAGGAGTTTCCCCAGAGGCTGAAGTACCTGTGAAGATGTCATGATCACATGACCTGCCGGGTAAAGCAGTGCACAGAGCTGCATCTTTGAGGTAAGGGGGGAGACATGATAGGAACTAGGGAAAAGGGAGAACATGTTGGGGCTGTGTGGGCACATTACTTACTGGGGGCTGAGTGAGGCACATTACTTATTGGGGGGGCTGTGTGAGGCACATTACTTATTGGGGGGCTGTGTGGTCACATTACTTACTGGGGGGTTGTGTGGGCTCATTGCTTACTGGGGGGGCTGTGTGGGCACATTACTTATTGGGGGGCTGTGTGGGCACATTACTTATTGGAGGGCTGTGTGGGCACATTACTTACTGGGGGTAACTGTGGGCACATTACTTACTGGGGGGCTGTGTGGGCACATTACATACTAGGGTAACTGTGGGCACATTACTTACTGGGGGGCTGTATGGGCACATTACTTACAGGGTGTGTGTGGGCACATTACTTACTGGGGGTAACTGTGTGGACACATTACTTACTGGGGGTAACTGTGTGGACACATTACTTACTGGGGGCTGTGTGGGCACATTTCTTACTGGGGGGGCTGTGTGAGGCACATTACTTACTGGGGGGCTGTGTGAGGCACATTACTTACTGGGGGACTGTGTGTGGGTACATTACTTACTGGTGGTCTATGTGGGCACATTACTTATTGGATGGCTGTGTGGGCACATTAATGGTGGGCTGTGTGAGGACATTACTGGGGGGCTGTGTGGGCACATTACTTACTGGGGGGCTGTGTGTGGGCACATTACTTACTTGGTGTAACTGTGTGGGCACATTACTTACTGGGGGGCTGTGTGGGCACATTACTTATTGGATGGCTGTGTGGGCACATTACTTATTGGATGGCTGTGTGGGCACATTAATGGTGGGCTGTTTGGGCACATTACTTAGTGGGGGCTGTGTGAGGACATTACTGGGGGGCTGTGTGGGCACATTACTTACTGGGGGGCTGTGTGTGGGCACATTACTTACTGGGTGTAACTGTGTGGGCACATTACTTACTGGGGGGCTGTGTGGGCACATTACTTACTGGGGGGCTGTGTGGGCACATTACTTACTGGGGGCTGTGTGGGCACGTTACTGGGGGTCTGGGTGAGGCACATTACTGGGGGGCTGTGTGGGCACATTACTTACTAGGGGTAACTGTGTGGACACATTACTTACTGGGGGCTGTGTGAGGCACATTACTTATTGGGGGGGCTGTGTGGTCACATTACTTACTGGGGGGCTGTGTGGGCTCATTGCTTACTGGGGGGACTGTGTGGGCACATTACTTATTGGAGGGCTGTGTGGGCACATTACTTACTGGGGGTAACTGTGGGCACATTACATACTGGGGGTAACTGTGTGGGCACATTACATACTGGGGGTAACTGTGTGGGCACATTACTTACTGGGGGTAACTGTGTGGGCACATTACTTATGGGGTGTGTGAGGACACATTACTTACTGGGGGTAACTGTGAGGACACATTACTTGCTGGGGGTATCTGTGTGGGCACATTACTTATTGGAGGGCTGTGTGGGCACATTACTTACTGGGGGTAACTGTGGGCACATTACATACTGGGGGTAACTGTGTGGGCACATTACATACTGGGGGTAACTGTGTGGGCACATTACATACTGGGGGTAACTGTGTGGGCACATTACATACTGGGGGTAACTGTGTGGGCACATTACTTACTGGGGGTAACTGTGTGGGCACATTACTTACGGGGTGTGTGAGGACACATTACTTACTGGGGGTAACTGTGAGGACACATTACTTGCTGGGGGTATCTGTGTGGGCACATTACTTACTGGGGGGGCTGTGTGGGCACATTACTTCCTGCGGGGCTGTGTGAGGCACATTACTTACTGGGGGGCTGTGTGAGGCACATTACTTACTGGGGGTCTATGTGGGCACATTACTTATTGGATGGCTGTGTGGGCACATTAATGGTGGGCTGTGTGGGAACATTACTTACTGGGGGGCTGTGTGGGCACATAACTTATTGGATGGCTGTGTGGGCACATTAATGGTGGGCTGTTTGGGCACATTACTTAGTGGGGGCTGTTTGAGGACATTACTGGGGGGCTGTGTGGGCACATTACTTACTGGGGGCTGTGTGGGCACATTACTTACTGGGGGTCTGGGTGGGCACATTACTTACGGGGGGTAACTGTGTGGACACATTACTTACTGGGGGCTGTGTGAGGCACATTACTTATTGGGGGGGCTGTGTGGTCACATTACTTACTGGAGGGCTGTGTGGGCTCATTGCTTACTGGGGGGCTGTGTGGGCACATTACTTACTGGGGGGGCTGTGTGGGCACATTACTTATTGGAGGGCTGTGTGGGCACATTACATACTCGGGGTAACTGTGTGGGCACATTACATACTGGGGGTAACTGTGTGGGCACATTACATACTCGGGGTAACTGTGTGGGCACATTACATACTCGGGGTAACTGTGTGGGCACATTACATACTCGGGGTAACTGTGTGGGCACATTACATACTGGGGGTAACTGTGTGGGCACATTACATACTGGGGGTAACTGTGTGGGCACATTACATACTGGGGGTAACTGTGTGGGCACATTACATACTGGGGGTAACTGTGTGGGCACATTACTTACTGGGGGGCTGTGTGGGCACATTACTTCCTGGGGGGCTGTGTGAGGCACATTACTTACTGGGGGGCTGTGTGAGGCACATTACTTACTGGGGGTCTATGTGGGCACATTACTTATTGGATGGCTGTGTGGGCACATTAATGGTGGGCTGTGTGGGAACATTACTTACTGGGGGCTGTGTGGGAACATTACTTACTGGGGGCTGTGTGGGCACATTACTTACTGGGGGCTGTGTGTGGGCACATTACTTACTGGGGGGCTGTGTGTGGGCAGATTACTTACTGGGTGTAACTGTGTGGGCACATTACTTACTGGGGGGCTGTGTGGGCACATTACTTACTGGGGGCTGTGTGGGCACATTACTTACTGGGGGCTGTGTGGGCACATTACTTACTGGGGGTAACTGTGTGGACACATTACTTACTGGGGGGCTGTGTGAGGCACATTACTTACTGGGGGGCTGTGTGGGCATATTACTTACTGGGAAGCTGTGTGGGAACATAACTTACTGGGGGGCTGTGTGGGTACACTACTTACTGGGGGGCTGTGTGGGTACATTACCGGGGGTCTGTGTGTAGGCACATTACTTATTGGAAGGCTGTATGGGCACATTACTTACTGGGGGGCTGTGTGTCGGTACATTACTTACTGGGGGGCTGTGTGGGCACATTACTTATTGGAAGGCTGTGTGGGCACATTAATGGTGGGCTGTTTGGGCACATTACTTACTGGGGGCTGTGTGGGCATATTACTTACTGGGGGGCTGTGTGGGCTCATTACTTACTGGGGGGCTGTGTGGGCACATTACTTACTGTGGGGCTGTGTGTAAGCACATTACTTACTGTGGGTAACTGTGTAGGAACATTACTTACTGGGGGCCTGTATGGGCACATTGCTTACTGGGGCCTGTGTGGGCACATTACTTACTGGAAAGCTGTGTGGGAACATTACTTACTGGGGGGCTGTGTGGGCACACTACTTACTGGGGGGCTGTGTGGCACACTACTCACTGGGGGGCTGTGTGTAGGCACATTACTTATTGGAATGCTGTGTGGGCATATTAATGGTGGGCTGTATGGGCACTTTACTTACTGGGGGGCTGTGTGGGTACATTACTTACTGGGGGGCTGTGTGGGCACATTACTTATGGGAAGTCTGTGTGGGCACATTACTTACAGGTGGGCTGTCTGGGCACGGAGCCAGGGGCAGAAGCAGCGCGATTTCTCCGATCGTGGGTGTTAGAGGCATTTAAAGTAAATTTAAGGTGAATCGGACCCCCCCCCCCCCGCTGCACTTACAGGGGGGGGGGGGTCCGCTGCTCCGATCGCAGCCCCGGGACTGCCAGTGCACATTATTTACTGGGGGGCTGTGTGAGGCACATTACTTACTGGGGGCTGTGTGAGGCACATTACTTACTGGGGGGCTGTGTGAGGCACATTACTTACTGGGGGGGGCTGTGTGTGGGTATATTACTTACTGGGGGGCTTTGTGGGCACATTAATGGGGAGCTGTGTGGGCACATTACTTACTGGGAAGCTGTGTGGGAACATTACTTACTGGGGGGTTGTGTGGGCACACAACTTACTGGGGGGCTGTGTGGGTACATTACCGGGGGTCTGTGTGGGCACACTACTCACTGGGGAGCTGTTTGTAGGCAAATTACTTATTGGAAGGCTGAGTGGGCATATTAATGGTGGGCTGTATGGGCACATTACTTACTGGGGGGCTGTGTGGGCACATTACTTATTGGAAGGCTGTGTGAGGCACATTAATGGTGGGCTGTGTGGGCACACTACTTACTGGGGGGCTGTGTGTAGGCACATCTTGGACTCCATTGCACATCATATTTGGAAACCACCTGTATGTTCAAAATGCTCATTTCACCACGTGTATTACACTACACCACATATTACACCTTGCTATATTCCCCAAGGGGTGTACATTCAACAATTAGGGTCACTTTTCGGGTTTTCCTCTGTTTTGGTACCACTACGGCTCTCCAAATGTATCCTGACACATGTGAAGGATTTCTGTCAAATTTGGCCTATAAAAGACAAACATCCCTCTTTTCCTCTACTGTGCGCCCATAAAGCGTTTTATATGCACATACACTCGGGAGAAATAGTTTTCACCTTTTTCGGGGGTTATTTAATATATTATCCCTTGTGGCTTACAAAAGTTAGGGGGAAGGTGACATTTATAGGAAAATTTTCACCTTTTTAATGTTTAGGGCCTAATTGGATCAATCACCTGTAGGGGCAAATACATATATTACACATTACAAAATTCTCTAAGGGGTGTGCGTTCAAAAATTAGGGTCACTTTTCGGATTCTTATCTGTTTTATACCACTAGAGTTTTCCAAATGCATGTCAAACATTTCTGTCAAATTTGGCTTCTAAAAGGCAAACATCCCCCTTTCCTTTTACTGTGCGCCAATACAACATTTTCTATACACATGTGGGGTACTTCTACACTCCAGAGAAATAGGTTTACACATTTTGGGGGGTTATTACATTTTCTTTTTATCCCTTGTGGCTATAAAAAAATAGGGGTAAAATGACCTACCCATACAACATTTTATTTGCATGTGTGGGGCAATTTTATACTCGGGAGAAATGCTAGTACACAGTTTTTGGGGTTGTTTCATCTTTAATGCCTTATGGGATACAAAAGTTAGCCGTAAAAGTGACTTTTTGGGGAAAATATTCATCTTTTTCCCTTTTGGGGCCTAATTGAATCAAACACCTGTTGGGGCAAATACACAAATTACACCTTGCTAAAGTTTCCAAAGTGGTGTCTCTTGTTGGGGCTTTCCTCTGTTTTGGTACCATTATGGCTCTCCAAATGCATCCTGACACATGAAAACTTTTTCAGCCATATTTGCCCTCCAAAAATGAAACAACGCTCTTTCCATTCCAAGTGCCCCCATGTGCCCGTACAGCAGGGTACAGTGACAAAATGGGTATTGGCATACTCAGGAGGAATTGCCCTAAAAATTGTAAAATGCATTTTCCTTTTTAACCCATTGTGAAAGTGCAAATTTTAGTGTTAAATGAATCTATTGTAAGATAAAATGACATTTCTTTAATTTCACTTTCATTTATCTTTCACCTTCATGAAACGCTCATAGGGTTAACAAAGTTCCCAAAGGTTGTTTTGAATATTTTGAGGGGTGTTGTTTCTAAAATGGGGGTTTTCTGTCATGTGGGCCTTATAAAGTCACTTCTAACTAAATTGACCCTCCAAAAGTAGGTTTGGATGATTTTCGTGAAAATCTGAAAAATTTAACCTAAAGATCCTAACATCCTAAAAAAAGGAAAAGATGTTTGAAAAATGATGCCAAGTTAAAGCAGACATATGAAAAATGTTAGTTATCAAGTTATTTTAGTGATATGACCAACTTTGCAAAAAGTTGAAAATTTTGAATTTGGAAAACATTGTTTTTTTCAAAATTTTTGCCAAATTTCCATTTATTTCATAAATAAATACTAAACATATTAATTAAATTTCTCAACCAAGATGAAGTACAATGTGTCACGAAAAAACAATCTCAAAATCAACTGGATATGTTAAAGCGTTCCAAAGTTATAACCAAATAGACACATGTCAGATTTTAAAAAATGGGCCGTGTCAGGAAGGTGAAAAGTGGCTTCAGCGTTAAGGGGTTAAATGCAAGACAAACGTGTGAGTGCTGCCTTTCAGTATTTGGGGAGATTGCTAGGGGCGGCAGCAGGATAGCACTGTCAGGAAACCAAGATGTAGGGACAATGAGGAACATAAGATGTTGTGATGCCTAAAGGAGAAGATGGAGGACGCGTCACCTGCAAGCACTGGATGTAACACATAGGGATTTCTCCTGTATTTCTGTAGCTGTATATACCAGAAGTAACCTTGTTATTGGCACAACCACATGTGATTATGGATATGTACAGGATTATGTACAGGGGGGGGCATTACTGAAAGTGCAATACACATGCATTGGGGCCCGTGCCCTGGATCTTTTACCACCCTAGCAACGCCCCTGGCACCAACAATTGTCGGCTGCAGGTGTCTGGAAAGTGCTCACGGGTTGAGCCCTGTCCATACAAGGTGGGTACTTGCTTTAAAATAGCGCCCAAAGTTGAAATAGCCACTATTCTACATATAGAAACAGTAATACTAAGTGAGTGAAAGGCAGTACAGTCTTCAAAATGGTAGCATTAAAAACGTCATCTAATCTCACAAAAATTTAACCCACACACAGCTCTGTACACTGAAGTATGAAAAAGTTATTAGCTTTCAAAGATGACAAAATGAAAAATTTCTTTTTTGTACAGGGGGTTAGAGCTTTTGGGCTAGAGAAAGAGGGAAAAAAGCCCCTCCCCTTTTTTCATAAACCACGCCCATTGTCGCACCCCCAAGCATAGTATAGTTTCGTCCTTAATGGCTGTCACATAGTATAATGCCCCCTTTCTGTGGCAACATATATTACAATCTCTTTAAAGGAAACCTACCACCACGAATCTACCTATTAAAGTAGATCCAGTGGCAGGTTCCTCCAATGTATAGATGTATAGCCCTTTTTAGGATCTACCTTAATAGGTAGATCCGTGGTCGTAGGTTTCCTTTAACTATTTGCTCCCTTTAAATTAGTTCCCCAACTTTTATTTATCTCCCCAAAATTATAATGCCCAAACTTTCTGTACTCATATTCCCCCTTCATCATGTTGTGGCCTCCTGTCCTCCTCCATCCTTTTCACATTGTGTCCTGCACTCCATCCTCCTCATATTGTTGCCTCTGACCTCAATCCTCCTTAGCCTTGTGGTCTCTGACCTCCATCCTCCCTAGCAATGTGGCCACTGGCCTCCATCCTCCATATTAGTGTGCACTCTTGTCCTCCATCCTCATATTGTGGCCTCCTGTCCACCATCCTCTTCATATTGCAGCATCCTGTCCTCCATCCTCCTCATATTGTGACCTCCTGTCCTCCATCCTCCTCATATTGTGGCCTCCTCTCCTTCATCCTCCTCATATTGTGGCCTCTCCTCCATCCTCCTCATATTGTGGTCTCCTGTCCTCCATCCTCCTCATATTGTGGCCTCCTGTCCTCCATCCTCCTCATATTGTGACCTCCTGTCCTCCATCTTCCTCATATTGTGGCCTACTCTCCTTCATCTTCCTCATATTGTGGCCTACTCTCCTTCATCCTCCTCATATTGTGGACTCTCCCCCATCCTCCTCATATTGTGCTCTCCTGTCGTCCATGCTCCTCGTAATGTAGCCTCCTGTTCTCTATCCTCCCTAGTATTGTGGCCTCTGAACTCCATCCTGCCTAGTATTGTGGCCGCTGGCCTCCATCCTCCCTATTTGTGTGTACTTCTGTCCTCCATCCTCTTCATATTGTGACCTCCTGTCCTCCATCCTCTTCATGTTGTGGCCTCCTGTCCTCCATCCTCATATTATGCCCTTCTGTCCTCCTTCCTCTTCATATTTTGGCCTCCTATCCTCCATCCTCCTCATATTGTGGCCTCTTGTCCTCCATCCTCCTCATATTGTGTTCTCTTACCTCCATCCTCCTTAGTGTTATGGCCTCCTGTTCTCCATCCTCCTCATACTGTGGTCTCATGTGTTCCATCCTCCTTTTACTGTGGCCTCCTGTCCTCCATCCTCTTCAGATTGTGACCACATGTCCTCCATCCTCCTCATATTGTGGCTTCCTATCCTCCATCCTCCCTCATATTATTGTCTCTGACCTTCATATTGTGGCCTCCTGTCCGCGATCCTCCTCATATTGTGGCCACCTGTCTTCCATCCTCCTCATATTGTGGCATCCAGTCCTCCACCCCCCTCACATATTGACCTCATGTCCACCATCCTTCATATTGTGCCCTCTAACTTCCATCCTTCATATTGTGGCCTCTGACCTCCATCCTTCATATTATGGCCTCTGACCTTCATCTTTTATATGGTGGTCTCTGACCTCCATCCTCTGTATTGTTGTCTTTTACCTCCACCCTGTGGTCTCTGACCTCCATCCTCTATATTGTGGCCTCTTACCTCTATCCTTTATATTGTGGCCTCTGACCTGCAGCCTTCATATTGTGATTTCGGACCTCCATCCTCTATATTGTGGCCTGTGACCTCCATCCTCCATATTGTTGCCTGTGACCTCCATCCTCCATATTGTGGCCTCTGACCTCCATCCTTTATACTGTGGTCTCTTACCTCCATCCGGTGGTCTCCATCCTCCATCTTGTGGTCTCTGAATTCCATCCTCCAATATTGTGGCCTCTGACCTATATCCTCCATATTGTGGCCTCTGACCTCCATCCTTCATATTGTGGCCTCTGACCTCCATCCTCTATATTGGGGCCTCTGACCTCCATCCTTCATATAGGAGCCTCTGACCTCCATCCTTCATATTGTTAAATAGTAGAAAAAATCGAGCAACGTGTGGTTCCAAAAAGGAAAAATATAAAAACATTGTTTTATTAAGGTCACATTAAAAATATCACAATGCCATGGCAGGGAATACCAATATAGAAATGAGAAGACTGAGAGGAAGTATACATGGGATATATACATGTATATATAAGTCAAATTGCAAAATTAAAAAGATGGGATCGGCACTACTAAAGTGATATAGAGTCAAAATGGCGGTCAAAGCTTATATAAGTCAAATTGGTCAACAATGAATAGAGATGAATATGGAGCAGCTGATGACTGAAAGACACACCCCCTGGAGAATCACTTGATCGGAATGAGGGAAACAGTAATATAATGCATAAATGCTGTTAGGCGCTCTTAATGGAGCTGGTAAGTCAATAAGTATACATGAGGTCATTACGATAGTTCATGCCTTTAGGGTATCTTGTTTCCAGAGTTAAAGGGGTATTCTCGTTTGGGCACTCACATTCAGTTTCACTAATCTTCCATATATAAACATTTCTTCAATTGGATTTTATTAAAAAAAATTTTCCTGTGTGAAGATAATTTCTCATAAATGTAGTGATGTTGTCCCTTAGAAACGAGATAGCTTCCTCAGATACGACCATGTCACACTCTGGCAGCAGTGGCCATACTTGCGCTATAGAGTGCTGCCTGACCTCCTGGATTCAGCGATCATTACCATAGGACGGCTGTGGGACATGTAGTAACTCACAGACATTTCATATACAAAAACTTTTTGTTTCTTTGTGCAATCAATCCAGCAGAGGTGGCCGTATCCGAGGAAGCTATTTCGTTTCTAAGGGACAAAATGACAACATTTATGAAAAATTATCTTCACACAGGAACATTTTTTTTAATAACATCAAATTGAAGAAATGTTTACATATGGCAGATTAATGAAACTGAATGTGAGTGCCCAGACGAGAATACCCCTTTAAGCTCCAAATTGCTTCTCTTACATGGACTTTGTGGGACCAGTCTCCTCCTCTTATCGATTTCATCACTTTTTGGATGGGTATGACTCTCATATTGTCCAGATTATCTGAATGATGGTCTTGCAAGTGTCTTGAGGCTCCAGATAAGTGTATATTACAATTTAATGATGATGGTTTACATATTGTTGCTGTAGCTCCAGAAATGTGTTCCACAACACGGTTTTAAGTTTTCTGATGGTACACCCTACGTATTGCATGTTGCATTGAATACAGTTGATTGTGTAGATAAGATGATGGGAGTCACAGTTAATGAAATTTTTGATTTGATATGTAGCAGATGTTATGAAGGAAGTATGATTCTGTGTTTGTACATTATATTTGCATATGTTACATCTGGAGTTATTACATTTGTAACTGCCTTTGAGGGATGGCCATGTGATGTTGGTAGGCTTTAGGTGAAATTGAGTGGAAGCTAATGTATTACCCAATGTTTTGGCCTTTCTTGAGACATATGAGCAGCCATCTTTTAAGATTTGTGCCAATGTTTTATCTTGATATAAGATGGGTATGTTACATTTAAGGATGGATACAATATTGTTATACTGTTTGTTGTATGAACTGTAGTAACAAAAGTAACTTTTTATTATTATGTGGACTGTATTCTGTAACAGATGTCTGTTATACCCTCTTGCTTGTAAAAGTATGCTGAGATGCTTTTTCATATCTTTCTATTGTAGAACAGATCCTTTTAGTCCTTATGAATTCTCCTTTAGGTATGGCATGGTGAGGATGGCATGAGGAGGCATGTAGGAGAGTATTTCCGGATGTTGGTTTTCTAAAGATGTCCGTTTCGATTTTCATTTGTTTTGTATCTCCTATTAGAAGAAGGTCCAGGAAGGGAATCTCACATGTGGAAAAATGATGAGTAAAAGATAAGTTATATGAATTATTGTTAAGATATGTGATGAAATTTGGAATGGAAACTGGGGGACCCTTCCAGATGCAGCTTACTTTGCCTGGAGGCCGTCAGGAAGGGGTGGGGCTTGTGACGGATCAGGCGGAGGGACGGGGCTTGGTCCAGAAAGACGGAGTGGCCGGGACATAGTGGCATGACAACCTCAGTGAGTGCGGGACACCTCAGAAATGTTCGGGGCATTTTTCCAATCGCCCGGGATGGCAAGACTGAGGGAACATACATCACGTTTTCTGGTGCGTTTTCGACGCATTCCAAAGGCTTCAGCCTGAATCACATGCAGAGGTAACATCGTGTTTCTATAGCATTTGCTAAAACGCAACGTTACTTAAGCATGTGTTCAAAGCTGATGCCTTTGGAATGCGCCAAAAACACATAAAAAAACGTGACCCAATGCTTTGGGTGAACGGTCCCCGAGGTTAAAAAAGGTAACTCTCCCGCTGAAACCGGAAGATTGGGAGCTATGTATAGGAGACATGTCATTTGTTGTGCACAGTAAAAACTGTAGAACCAAGCCCATGGACATGGAATAGTAAATACCTTTACAATGAAGTGCAATTTGTTACAAGCTCTCGCACAGCTATTAACTTACGCACTGTCTTTTGATTGTGATTAACAGGTGAGGTTATTTGCCTTACATCTTAAACACAATGTAAACAGTAATGTATTTTGTGAATGAAAATGTTAATAGTAATATAAAGAGGAAAATGTGTTTGCAATGTGTTTCAAAACGCTATAAAAATGCAACCAAAACACAAAGTATGAATGCGACCTGAGGGCGCAATCACACGATGCGCTGTGGTTCATTTTTTGATGCGTTTTTGGCGAGATGAACTCTTCCCGATGCTCGAGTGCTCGTCTCGAATAACGAGCCCCATTGAGGTCAATGGGAGACTCGAGCATTTTTCAAGGGGACCAAGGCTCTGCACAGGGAAGCTTGGCCAAACACCTGGGAACCTCAGAAAAGGATGGAAACACCACGGAAATGGACAGGAAACAGCAGGGGCAGCATGCATGGATGCCTCTGAGGCTGCTTAATCGTACCATTATGCCAAAATTATGGGCAACAGCATGGCCATGACAGAGTGACCGAATGAGGCTAGATAGCATCTAAAACATGCAATAATTGACCCTGACTCTATAGGGAACGGCATGCAGAGGCAGCGACAGCAGCGGCAGGCTAGAGAGTGTCATGGCGACATACCCTAAATGGACTCAGGCTTCACCAAAGGAGGTGAGCAAGAAGCGCTGAAATGATTTCCTATGTGAACAAAAGGTTGACGGTATGAGCCCGAAAAATGAGCCTGACACAGCTCTTTTGATAAGGGGACGACATGTGGAGGCAGCCATGGAGACGACTTCCATGATTAAGAGCGACAGTATGGGGCATTCATATTGCGCTGCTATGATTGCAACTTCAGGTCTCCAGCATGGCGGCGACAGATGGGCCGAGTTACACTATGTATCTGGTGAAACACCTGAAAATTCTGCCTGACACAGCTCGTTTGATAAGGGGACGATGTATGGAGGCAGTGAACTAGTAGTAGATTAAAGGTGCTGCAGTTAAAACTATGTTAGTTGGATCTTGAGATGGAGCTGGCGCTCCGCTGCCAGGCGAGCTTTCGCCAATCCAAGCCCCTGTCTCTAGGCTACTCCCCAAACAGCACTTCTAAGAACCTTTTGTATAAGATCAAGTGTAGTAGCGTTCTTATAAGTTTAGGATATGGCGGGTGAGGGGAATGTAAACAGATGCGTAAGAAGCGCTGAAATAATATCGGTAAATGATAAAAGTTTGCCAGTATATTTTGTGGATTACACAGCAGGGTGGCGACAAAGTTAACAAGTTTGATGTGGAAGCCATGAAAACAACCCAAAATTCTGCCTGACACAGTTCGTTTGATAAGGAGACCATGTATGGAGGCAGCTATATGGACGACTTTTGGAGGCAGCTATGGCGATGACGTCTGGAGGTAGCAATGGAGACAACGTGTGGAGCCACCTAAAAAGACGACATGTGGAGGCTGCTATGGAGACAATTTAATTTGGATAGTGCCTGTATGTGGCAGTCCAAAAAAGTTTTCAAACCAGAGGAGCAGGTAGGTGGTCCTCCAGAAAAATTAAATAGATTGAGTGCCTGTATGTGGCACTCCCAAAAATTGCTTAAAACAGAGGATTGGGTAGGTGGCCCTCCAGAAAAATTAAATACATAGAGTACTATAGCTAGAGCCAGTTGGCCCTGTCAAAAAATAGCCAGTTTCCTCTGCTTTAGTGTACAAAGAGGAGGAGAAGGAGGACAATGAGGAGGAGGAGTGCGTGCATACATTATTCAGGTTGAGATTCTTTCACCTGGTGGAGAATGAAAATCCGGAGAAATCCAGGCTTTATTCACCTTGATAAGCGTCAGCCTGTCAGCGCTGTCAGTCGACAGGTGTGTACGCTTATCGGGGATGGACAACACGCTAGCGGCAGGGCAGGCAAGAACCTCCAAGGCGTACAGCGCCAGTTCGAGCCACATGTCCAGCTTTGTCGTGATTAAAGAGTTTGAGAGGTGGACCTAACGAAGTTTTTGGGGTGGTCGGGACCTATGTTCAGAGGAGTTTATTCATATTTCTTGCATCTCTGCAAGAAAAAAGAAGGTCCTTTGACCTAGATTTAAAACTTAACTTTTATTAATTTTTGGATTAGGACTAAATAGTCTTTTTAGTATTCACAATTCAGATATTAGGTACTAGTAACATGTGCAATTTAAGTTAAAAACGTGATGTGGTGGAAGTGGGTACTATTTTAGGTAGAAACAGGGGGAGAGAGGGTAGATTTTTGGTATAGACTGGAGGGGATATATTTGTTACCCCGTTTTTTTGCGGTTGTAATAGCCGCTCTTCAGTTAACCACCCAGCCAGCCAAGATACCCTAATATCTCCTTCCTAGTATTTGCCTAGCTTTGGTGTGTCGCTGCAGATCAACACAGTGCTATATTAGCTTTGTCCCACTACGTATCACCACTACTAAAAACGTGATTATAAACGCTCAGGCAGCCCCCCCGACATGTTTCGCCATGATTCTGGCGTCCTCAGGGGGTATCGGGGCTGAACTAATGCGCTCGGCGTGTTTCTACTCCTTTTGAAACCTTGTAATGTGACGTCATTAGGGGGATGGTGCAGTCAGGGACCAATCCGCGGTCTGTATTATCGGAAGTGTCTCAGCTGTTTGTCTCTATGCCCACCTCTTATACCTGATTGGCTGTTCGCTGTGACATCATTATTTCGGCCGATTGAGAGGACATCTGGCGCATGCGTACCGACTTGTACATTCCCATTGCGGATTCTTATTGCGCATGCGTGCCGACTTAGATGAATTCGTATCGCGGATGGCGGGTTCTTACTGCGCATGCGTGCCGACTTAGATGAGTTGATATCGGAGATTCATATTGCGCATGCGTGTTGACTTATATATTTTCAGTATGAATTTCGCTGTGTGCCAGGTGCGCATGTGTACTGACTTAGTTGTTTTTAGCAGACGTTTCTCAGTGTTGGCCTCCTTGTATTAGACAGTTTATAAGTGTCTGCGCAGGCGTGCCGACTTAGACGAATGTCCAACAGGTAAGTATACTTGTAGATATTTATGGATCTGATATATAATTTTTGTCCTTTTAGGTTGGCGATAATGGTCATATTGGCACAGAGGAGGGGAAGTTAATTTTAGCCATAAGACTGCTGTTTGTCTATTGGTCTCTTTGATCCATTTTGATCACACGGGTCACAATACAGTACGATCGGTATCCTTAGGAGGGTATGGTAGTTACCAGTACATAAATTTGTATTTTCCATTTTCAAAATATGTGGATTATACATTTAATACAAAGAGTATTACTGTGTTCCTTGAGCTACATCTATATAATGTTCATAGTGGAGGAATTTCAACTTGAAGGATGTTAAATAAAGGGGGTAAAGGTGAAACCCTCATTCAGACCATGTGGGCTTAGACTTTTAAGTCGATAGATCCATCGTGCTTCTAATTGCATTAGTTGGCGATCCACATTGCCCTTTCTAGGGCCAGTTTTAAGGGTGTCAATTCCCCAAAACCTCAGATGTTCCATGTCGCCATTATGTTTCAAACGTAAATGTCTGCCTAGGGACGTGTCTTTTCCCGTTCGAGTAGCGCTGAGGTGAGATGATATTCTTCTTCTCAATTCTTGGGTTGTCTTCCCTATGTATAGTTTAGGGCAACTGCATTTTGCGGCGTAGACAACGTTCATGGTTTTGCAGTTAATGAATTTGCGAATTTCATA
Source organism: Engystomops pustulosus (assembly GCF_040894005.1). NCBI lineage: Eukaryota > Metazoa > Chordata > Amphibia > Anura > Leptodactylidae > Engystomops > Engystomops pustulosus. Next base: position 61,895,688 of record NC_092413.1, read on the forward strand.
ACTTTTCTGATCTGGCGGGTTGGTGAAAGTTTTAGTTTTCACCATGTATTTACAAAAAGTGCAGGTTCCACAAGGATGAGATCCTTTGAGGGAGCTTTGTAGCCAGTCACTACCTTTGAATATTTTGTCTGAGAGGTGACTGTGTACTAGTAAATCTCTTAGGTTCTTTCCCCTCCGATATGTTATAGTAGGGGAGGGTGATAGAATATTTTTAAGGTCTTTGTCATTACTCAGGATAGGCCATAAGGATTTTAGAACCCCCATGACTTCTTGTGAATAGGCATCGTAGGTGCCGATGCATCTTACTATATACGCTCCATTATCTTTAGGTCTGTTTGATAGAAGGTCCTCTCTTTTGGTAAGTTTCGCTCTGTGATAAGCTTTGTGTAAGGTCTTTTTGGGATAGCCCCTCTCTCTAAATCTGGAATAGAGGTTGGAGCATTCTCTTTCAAAATCTCCCTCTCTGGAGCAGTTGCGCCTCGCTCTGAGGTATTGACCCACTGGTATTCCGCTTCTAAGAGAGTGTGGGTGCCAGCTCTCCCAGTTTAGAAGATTGTTTGTGGCAGTTTCCTTCCGGTAGATAGTCGTGTGAAGGTGTCCTGTGTGATCGATAGTAATAGTGAGGTCCAAGAAATTGATTTTATTTTTATTGATTTCTGAAGTGAACTTCATGGCAATGGTGTTTTGATTTAATTTGTGTATGAATTCCTGGAAAGTGGGGACATCTCCCTCCCAGAGGACCAGCACGTCATCTATATACCTTCCCCAGAATGTTATGTGTTTGGTATATGGGATAAACTCTTCAGTGAAGACGTGCTGGTCCTCCCACCATCCAAGAAAAAGATTCGCGTATGTGGGTGCGCAGGTGGTGCCCATGGCGGTACCTTTTAGCTGATGGTAAAAGGCACCGCCAAAGAGAAAGTAATTGTGGGTAAGTAAGAAGGTGAGAAGTGACAGGGTGAACGTATTGTGTTGGTGAAACTGAGTGCTCTTTGTGTTCAAATAGAATTGAACTGCTTTTAAGCCTAAATTGTGCTGGATACTGCTGTATAATGTCTCAACGTCCAGACTGGCTATGTACGTCTCAGGAGTGACCGTGATGTCGTGAAGTTTAGTTATCAGATCTTTGGTGTCTTTGAGGTATGATGGTAAAGACCACACAAATGGTTGTAGAATTTTATCGACATACTTGCTTATGCCCTGAGTCACTCAGGGCATAAGCAAGTATGTCGATAAAATTCTACAACCATTTGTGTGGTCTTTACCATCATACCTCAAAGACACCAAAGATCTGATAACTAAACTTCACGACATCACGGTCACTCCTGAGACGTACATAGCCAGTCTGGACGTTGAGACATTATACAGCAGTATCCAGCACAATTTAGGCTTAAAAGCAGTTCAATTCTATTTGAACACAAAGAGCACTCAGTTTCACCAACACAATACGTTCACCCTGTCACTTCTCACCTTCTTACTTACCCACAATTACTTTCTCTTTGGCGGTGCCTTTTACCATCAGCTAAAAGGTACCGCCATGGGCACCACCTGCGCACCCACATACGCGAATCTTTTTCTTGGATGGTGGGAGGACCAGCACGTCTTCACTGAAGAGTTTATCCCATATACCAAACACATAACATTCTGGGGAAGGTATATAGATGACGTGCTGGTCCTCTGGGAGGGAGATGTCCCCACTTTCCAGGAATTCATACACAAATTAAATCAAAACACCATTGCCATGAAGTTCACTTCAGAAATCAATAAAAATAAAATCAATTTCTTGGACCTCACTATTACTATCGATCACACAGGACACCTTCACACGACTATCTACCGGAAGGAAACTGCCACAAACAATCTTCTAAACTGGGAGAGCTGGCACCCACACTCTCTCAGAAGCGGAATACCAGTGGGTCAATACCTCAGAGCGAGGCGCAACTGCTCCAGAGAGGGAGATTTTGAAAGAGAATGCTCCAACCTCTATTCCAGATTTAGAGAGAGGGGCTATCCCAAAAAGACCTTACACAAAGCTTATCACAGAGCGAAACTTACCAAAAGAGAGGACCTTCTATCAAACAGACCTAAAGATAATGGAGCGTATATAGTAAGATGCATCGGCACCTACGATGCCTATTCACAAGAAGTCATGGGGGTTCTAAAATCCTTATGGCCTATCCTGAGTAATGACAAAGACCTTAAAAATATTCTATCACCCTCCCCTACTATAACATATCGGAGGGGAAAGAACCTAAGAGATTTACTAGTACACAGTCACCTCTCAGACAAAATATCCAAAGGTAGTGACTGGCTACAAAGCTCCCTCAAAGGATCTCATCCTTGTGGAACCTGCACTTTTTGTAAATACATGGTGAAAACTAAAACTTTCACCAACCCGCCAGATCAGAAAAGTTATGAAATTCGCAAATTCATTAACTGCAAAACCATGAACGTTGTCTACGCCGCAAAATGCAGTTGCCCTAAACTATACATAGGGAAGACAACCCAAGAATTGAGAAGAAGAATATCATCTCACCTCAGCGCTACTCGAACGGGAAAAGACACGTCCCTAGGCAGACATTTACGTTTGAAACATAATGGCGACATGGAACATCTGAGGTTTTGGGGAATTGACACCCTTAAAACTGGCCCTAGAAAGGGCAATGTGGATCGCCAACTAATGCAATTAGAAGCACGATGGATCTATCGACTTAAAAGTCTAAGCCCACATGGTCTGAATGAGGGTTTCACCTTTACCCCCTTTATTTAACATCCTTCAAGTTGAAATTCCTCCACTATGAACATTATATAGATGTAGCTCAAGGAACACAGTAATACTCTTTGTATTAAATGTATAATCCACATATTTTGAAAATGGAAAATACAAATTTATGTACTGGTAACTACCATACCCTCCTAAGGATACCGATCGTACTGTATTGTGACCCGTGTGATCAAAATGGATCAAAGAGACCAATAGACAAACAGCAGTCTTATGGCTAAAATTAACTTCCCCTCCTCTGTGCCAATATGACCATTATCGCCAACCTAAAAGGACAAAAATTATATATCAGATCCATAAATATCTACAAGTATACTTACCTGTTGGACATTCGTCTAAGTCGGCACGCCTGCGCAGACACTTATAAACTGTCTAATACAAGGAGGCCAACACTGAGAAACGTCTGCTAAAAACAACTAAGTCAGTACACATGCGCACCTGGCACACAGCGAAATTCATACTGAAAATATATAAGTCAACACGCATGCGCAATATGAATCTCCGATATCAACTCATCTAAGTCGGCACGCATGCGCAGTAAGAACCCGCCATCCGCGATACGAATTCATCTAAGTCGGCACGCATGCGCAATAAGAATCCGCAATGGGAATGTACAAGTCGGTACGCATGCGCCAGATGTCCTCTCAATCGGCCGAAATAATGATGTCACAGCGAACAGCCAATCAGGTATAAGAGGTGGGCATAGAGACAAACAGCTGAGACACTTCCGATAATACAGACCGCGGATTGGTCCCTGACTGCACCATCCCCCTAATGACGTCACATTACAAGGTTTCAAAAGGAGTAGAAACACGCCGAGCGCATTAGTTCAGCCCCGATACCCCCTGAGGACGCCAGAATCATGGCGAAACATGTCGGGGGGGCTGCCTGAGCGTTTATAATCACGTTTTTAGTAGTGGTGATACGTAGTGGGACAAAGCTAATATAGCACTGTGTTGATCTGCAGCGACACACCAAAGCTAGGCAAATACTAGGAAGGAGATATTAGGGTATCTTGGCTGGCTGGGTGGTTAACTGAAGAGCGGCTATTACAACCGCAAAAAAACGGGGTAACAAATATATCCCCTCCAGTCTATACCAAAAATCTACCCTCTCTCCCCCTGTTTCTACCTAAAATAGTACCCACTTCCACCACATCACGTTTTTAACTTAAATTGCACATGTTACTAGTACCTAATATCTGAATTGTGAATACTAAAAAGACTATTTAGTCCTAATCCAAAAATTAATAAAAGTTAAGTTTTAAATCTAGGTCAAAGGACCTTCTTTTTTCTTGCAGAGATGCAAGAAATATGAATAAACATGTCCAGCTTTGACACCCAGTAGTTGTAGGGAGCTGTGTGATCATTTAGGACGATGGTATGGTCAGCTACGTACTCCCTCACCATCTTTCTGTAAAGATCAGCCCTACTCTGCCGACTGGGGACAGGTGACAGTGTCTTGCTGGGGTGACATAAAACTGGCAAAGGCCTTGTAAAGCGTACCCCTGCCAGTGCTGGACAAGCTGCCTGGTCGCCTACTCTCCCTCGCTACTTGTCCCGCAGAAGTACGCCCTCTGCCGCTAGCGCTGTCAGAAGGGAAATACTGTTTCAGCTTGTGCACCAGGGCCTGCTGGTATTCATGCATTCTCACACTCCTTTCCTCTCCAAGATTTTGCTTGTACCGTGGGTCCAGGAGAGTGAATACCCAGTAATCGGTGCTGGAATAAATTCTTTGAACGTGAGGGTCACGGGATAGGCAGCCTAGCATGAAATCTGCCATATGCGCCAGAGTCCCAACGCGCAAGAATTCACTCCCCTCACTGGCCTGACTGCCCATTTCCTCCTCCTCCAACTCCTCTTCTGCCAATACACGCTGAACAGTGAAGGACTGAACAATGGTCCCCTCTTCTGTCTCGCCAACATTCTCCTCCTCTTCCTCATCATCCTCCTCCACCTCCTCCTATATGCGCTGAGAAACAGACCTATGGGTGCTTTGGCTATCAACAAGGGAATCTTCTTCCCCCGTCTCTTGTGACGAGCGCAAAGCTTCCGACTTCATGCTGACCAGAGAGTTTTTCAACAGGCCAAGCAGCGGGATGGTGAGGCTGATGATGGCGGCATCGCCACTGACCATCTGTGTTGTCTCCTCAAAGTTACTCAGCCCCTGACAGATATCAGACATCCACGTCCACTCCTCATTGTAGACTTAAGGAAGCTGACTGACCTGACTACCAGTTCTGGTGGAAGTTGACATGGCAGCATCTGTGCTGGACTTCCTGAAATGCGCACAGATGCGGCGCACCTTCGTGAGCAAATCAGACAGATTGGGGTATGTCTTGAGGAAATGCTGAACTAAGAGATTTAACACATGGGCCAGACATGGCACATGTGTCAGTCTGCCGAGTTGCAGAGCCGCCACCAGGTTACGGCCGTTGTCACACACAACCATGCCTGGCTTCAGGTTCAGCGGTGCCAGCCACAGATCAGTCTGCGCCGTGATGCCCTGTAATAGCTCTTGGGCGGTGTGCCTTTTATCGCCTAGGCTCAGCAGTTTGAGCAGCGCCTGCTGTCGCTTAGCGACGACACTGCTGCTGTGCCTAGAGCTACCGACTGATGGCGCCATGCCCACGGATGGTAATTCAGAGGAGGAGGTGGAGGAGGGGTGGGAGGAGGAGGAGGCATAGTAGGCCCTTGAGACCTGGACCGAGGTAGGCCCCGCAATCCTTGGCGTTGGCAGTATATGACCAGCCCCAGGGTCAGACTCGGTCCCAGCCTCCACCAAGTTAACCCAATGTGCTGTCAGCGGCATATAGTGGCCCTGCCCGGCAGCACTCGTCCACGTGTCCGTGGTCAGGTGGACCTTGTCAGAAACGGCGTTGGTCAGGGCACGGATGATGTTCTCTGACACGTGCTTGTGCAGGGCTGGGACGGCACATCGGGAAAAGTAGTGGCAGCTGGGGACCGAATACCGAGGGTCGGCCGCCGCCATGAGGTTTCGAAAGGCCTCGGTCTCTACCAGCCTATAGGGCAGCATCTCCAGGCTAAGCAACTTGGAGATGTGGACGTTGAGGGCTTGGGCGTGTGGGTGGGTTGCGCTATACTTCCTCTGGGGTATGGAGAGCTGAACGCTGGTGGTTGCTGTGGAGGATCGTGGAGGCGAAGATGGGGTTTTCGCACGGGAGGTGTTTGGGCCGGGGTCCTGGGCAGGGGGCTGACTAGCAGATGACACAGGGGAAGGAGCAGTGGTGTGCCCGGCCGGAGGTGAACGGGCTTGGTGCCATTGAGTGGGGTGTTTAGCATTCATATGCCTGCGCATACTGGTGGTAGTTAAGCTAGTAGTTGTGGAACCCCTGCTGATCCTGGTTTGGCACAGGTTGCACACCACAGTCTGTCGGTCATCCGGTGTTTCTTTAAAGAACCTCCAGACTTCTGAAAATCTAGCCCTCGCCACGGGAGCTTGACTACGGGAAACATTTGGCGCTGATGCACCAGCTCTGGCCCTGCCTTTCCGTCTGGCCCCACCACTGCCTCTTCCAACCTGTTCTGCTATAGGACTCGCCTCCGTCTCAGAAGCACTGTGTTCACCCGGCCTATCAACCCAGCTTGGGTCTGTCACCTCATCATCCTCCGATCCCTCAGTCTGCTCCTCCCTCGGACTTCCTGCCCTGACAACAACTTCACCACTGTCTGACAACCGTGTCTCCTCATCGTCCGACACCTCTTTACACACTTCTTCCACTGCGTCAATAATGTCATCATCACCCACAGACTGCGACCGGTGGAAAACCTGGGCATCGGAAAATAGCTCAGCAGCAAGCGGACAAGTGGTTTGTGACTGTGGGAAGGGTCCAGAAAACAGTTCCTCAGAGTATGCCGGTTCAAATGCCAAATTTTGCTGGGAGGGGGCAGACTGAGGGGAAGGAGGCTGAGGTGGAGGAGCTGGAGGATTGCTGATTTCGGTGACATGGGTGGACTGCGTGGAAGACTGACTGGTGGACAAATGGCTAGAAGCATTGTCCGCAATCCACGACATCACCTCTTCGAAGTGTTCTGGCCTCAACAGTGCTCTACCACGAGTCCCAGTAACTTGAGATATGATGAACCTAGGGAGTGTAGCTCTGCGGCGTTCCCCTGCTCCCTCATCAGCAGGTGGTGTCTCACCCCTCCCAGGACCACGGCCTCTGACCCCTGCAGTAGTTGGACGCCCACGTCCACGCCCTATTCCACCACCCCTAGCCCTCGGGTTAAACATTTTCCAAATTAAAGTGTAAACTTTAAATTTTTTTTTTTTGTGTTTATTTTATTTTATTTTTTAAACAAAACGATGCTATCCTATTGCTATGGCTAGTTTCTAACCTACACTGACAGCACACAACTGGATTTTGTGCCTGTGCCTAATTCAAATCAAACCCCTAATAAATTGTCCCACTTCGGTGTTTGAGGTGGATATGCGTGTCACTAAGAGCTAAACACAACGGTCGCAAGTCTCCAAGCAAATTCCTCACAATATGGTACTAGCTGCACTACTAATGCCAGCAAGCCCAGCCACAAGCAAACAAAAAAAAGTAAAATAAAACGCTATTGTAGCCCTAAGTAAGCCGTTGGGGTTCTCCTATGGCTATTTTCTAGCCTACACTGAAAGCACACTACTTTGCCAGATTAGTTTGAGCTATAAAAAGAAATAAACGTAAAAAAAAATAAATCAGCAGACTCTGCCTAATTCAAATCAAACCCCTAATAAATTGTCCCACTTCGGTGTTTAAGGTGGATATGTGTGTCACTAAGAGCTAAACACAACGGTAGCAAGTCTCCCTGCAAATTACTCACAATATGGTACTAGCTGCACTACTAATGGCAGCAAGCCCAGCCACAGGCAAACCAAAAAAAAAGTAAAATAAAACGTTATTGTAGCCCTAAGAAGGGCTGTTGGGTTCTTGTAGAATCACTCCTGCCTAACACTATTCTAATAGAACACCCTAACGCTTTCCCTGACCAGCAGCAGCTGTCTCCCTAGCGGCATCCAGACAGAGAATGATCCAAGCAGCGCGGGCAGGGGCTAGTCTATTCCAGGGTCACCTGATCTGGCCAGCCAACCACTGCTATCGACGTGTAAGGGTACCACGTCATGCTGGGTGGAGTGCAGAGTCTCCTGGCTTGTGATTGGCTCTGTTTCTGGCCGCCAAAAATCACAACGCGGGAGATGCCATTTTCTCGAGCGGGCGAAGTATTCGTCCGAGCAACGAGCAGTTTCGAGTATGCTAATGCTCGAACGAGCATCAAGCTCGGACTAGTATGTTCGCTCATCTCTAATCATAATGGGTGAGAACATATAACAGGATTTTTCACTTCAATCTTGGTTTGGACATTGAAATCTTCATTTGAAAAACTGAACATGTGAATGCATGGTCACGGTCACGTAATGGGGTGCTAGCGCATAGGGGGGGGGGGGGGGGGGGCGGCCCTCCGCCTGATGGCATATGCTTTTCCAGGGTTATCCCTGGAAACAAATATGCGATCGGGCAAAGGCCTGCCACCTGTGCCACCTAGCGGTGCATTTTAACACAACGCTAGCGGAACGTGTGACCGCGGCCTAACGGTGCTGCCACACTTCACGTTCTTGGACCGTTTAAAAGCAAGCTTTTTAAGTACGTTTAAAAACGCACAAGTTGAATGTTAACCATGCATTTAGCTGCTTTGAACCTGTTTATCTTCAGTTGTAGAAGTGTAGGCAGCCGTTAAACGGATTAAAACCAGCCAAATGCATGGTAAGTTTACAAAAAAGTATCCATTTAAAAACGCACACGTCTTCAGACCATTTAAAATGTGTGGCAGCACCCTGAGGGCACGTTCACAGGTTCCGCTAGTGTCACGTTCATAACGCTAGGGCTCAGGCCGATCACATATTCATTTCCAGAAAAACACATGCGACCCGGTTATCAATCGCATGCGTTTCCCGTGAGAATGTGAAAATCCGATCGGCCGAGCCCCGGGCCCTCTGCGCTACCGTGGTGTTATGAACACGATGCTAGCGGAACGTGTGAACACGCACTCAGGGGTTGTGAAACGCATTACAATAGCTGCGTAGAGGTGATTTGCCTAATTACATTACTGTTAACATTTGCATTCACAGAACAAATATTAAAAACATTTTAACATGTGTTAACATCATGTTTACGCTGCCTTTTGTAAACTCAAATATTAACAGTAATGTAATTAGGCAAATCACCTCTAGCGGTACATGTGATGCCTAGCGGTACATGTGACCGCGGCCGTAGACTCACGTCAAAGTGCGGAAAGGGGTTAATGCATGCGTTTAAAAACACATAGCAACAGCTGAAGACAGATTTGCCTAATTAAACTGCTGTTAACACTTGCGTTTCCAATAATGCAAGAGTGGACCCTGCACAACCAACTAAGGTAACAAATGTGTCGACACACAATATGTAGATATTAGGGAAAACAAGAAGTGTGCCATAAGACACCAATCAATACTGTGCAATAAATCTTTATTATAATACAAAACTGACTCCGACAAGGATATGGAAGATAAATATAAAAACACTTAAAACGTACAAAGTACATATAATGATCAACTGATTGGTGTAACCATGTAAGGGCGCGTTCACACGTTCCGCTATCGTCGCGTTCATAACGCGATGCTGGCGCACAGTGGGCGGGGCTCGGGCCGATCGCATATGTGTTTCCCGGGAAACGCATGCGATTAATAACCCGATCGCATGCGTTTCTCTGAAAACGCATATGCGATCGCCCCAAACTCCGCCCCCTGTGCGCTAGCGTCGCGTTATGAACGCGGTGCTAGCAGAACGTGTGAACGCGCCCTAAGGTTCACCAGCCACACACCTCCTGCAAAAAAGGGATAATGGCTAAACAGCCCCTGGTAATCAATGAATGATGTATGAGGGTGATGTCACACATGGCGTTTTTGGTCCGTTTTTAAATATCCGTTTTTCAGTCCGTTTTTGGCTGCTTACAACCTGTTTATCTATTAAAATAATTGCGAGAAACGGACTAAAAACGGACCAAAGACGCCATGTTTGGCATCACCCTAAGGGCGTTGGCACAAGTGCTGTTTTGTCAGACGAAGTTGCAAAACACAACGTGTGAACGCGCCCTGAGGGGTTTGTTAACGCAATGTTAACACATGTGTTAACAAAACGCATTTACGATGCGTTTTGTAAAAAGAAATGTTAACAGTGATGTAATTAGGCAAATCACCTCTCATCAGCTGAAAACACAGGTCAAAACGCAATGTGTGAACGCGCCCTAAAGCAAATGAACATGCTCACAGTACCTGAAACCCAAAATTTATAAGATATATGTGAAATATCCAGCCAAGATCATAATGGCACATTGCCAGAGAAGAGGATGCTCTCATACATTAAAATTCTGTTGTAAGGATATAGGGTATGCAGGTCGACATCAGCACAATAAATCATGAAGGCGGTTAAGCAGTAATGGAGGGCGTGGAGTACTCCCCACCCGTTCCTTCCTCTATTGGAGACTTCCTCAGGGGAGGAACTTGCGTTTCCAAAATGCATGAAAATTTGACGGTTGTTAACGGTTGCATTTTGTAAACACAAGTGTTAACAGCTGTTTAACCCCTTAGCATTCTGCGTCCAATATATCGGACGCTGAGCGCTGTCACTTAGCGTTCAGCATCCCATATATTGGACGCAGTGCTGATGCTGGTTCGGCTCAAGATCTGAGCCGAACCAGCATTGGAAAACATGGGTTGCCGGCTGTGACTGATAGCCGACACCCCAGTGTAACACCCCCCACAAACCTGCCTTTTGGGGTCTTTCTCCCACAATCGGCCCCCACGCCGTTTTCGGGGGGCGCTGATTGTTCCTATGGCAGCACTGGGTTCAGATCAGGACCCCAGCACTGCCTGCAGGCACTACCAGTAGGGTAGTGACGTCATCTTAAAGGCAAAGTGTCAGCCTGTGCATGTGCATAAGCTGACACTGCTAATACCCTGCAATACTAATAATCAGTATTGCAGAGTATTATCATGAACAAGCAATCAGATGTCCCATGGTGGAAACAGTAAAAAAAAATTAAAATGCCCATAAGCCCCATAACATATAAAGAGACATATAATGCAAAAAAAAGTCTAAATCATAACACAAACACCACATATATAGTATCACCACGTCTGTAACAACCCATTGAATAACAGTAAATCATTATTGAACCCACACGATGAGCACCGTTAACAAAACTGTTATAAACCCTCCAAAAATTATGATTTTTACCTATTCAATCCCACAAAAAATGCTATAAAAAGTGATCAAAAAAACGTATGTACTCCAGAATGATACTGGTGCAAAGTACAACACGTCCCGCAAAAAGCCTCAGTAGCCAAAAAAGTTACAATGTTATGCCACTTGGAAGATGGCAATGCAAAAATGATAGATTTTTCCCACATTAGGGTTTTATTTGACAAATTTAGTAAAACGTAAGAAAAAATATTCATGTAGGGCAGTGGTGGCGAACCTATGGCACTGGTGCCAGAGGCGGCACTCTGAGTCCTTTCTGTGGGCACCCAGGCCATCAACCCAGAATGAAGTTCACCAGACAGAACTCAAAGAATCTTCCTGCAGAACCTTCCTACAATGATAGATGAATTTGCCCTCCTCCTTTCAACTGCCTTGGTGTCCTTGGGAGGCTGTAGGATTGAAAGTTGTCAATGAACAAGGAAAAATACATTACTGCTTAAATTCCTGTGCTGGTACTTTGCAATAAATAAGTGGCTTTTGGTGGAAGTTTGGGCACTGAGGCTCTAAGAGGTTCGCCATCAGTGATGTAGGGTATCGTAATCTTATTGACCCATAGAATAAAGATAATATGATTATCAGGCTATACAGTGAACACCCCCAAAAAAAGTAAAAAATCCAGTACAGAATTTATGCTTTTCTACTCCTGCCCTCAATAAAAAGTTCCTAAATTTTCAACAATAGGAGATACCAACCCCAAAATGCTAACACTGGAAAAAGCATCTCATCCCGCAAAAAAATTGCCAGCAACATGTGGGCGGGTCTCTGTACTCAAAAGAAATTGCAGAAGAAACTGTAAGGCCCCTTTCACACTTGCGTTTTTCACACGCGTTTTCTGCGTGTGCTTTTGACGCACAGAACTTGCATTGCACTCTGACCCATTGTAACCAATGGGTCTTTTCAGGCCGCGGTCACGCGTACCGCTAGGCGTCCGTTCATAACGCGACGCTAGCGCACAGGGGGAGGTCCTCGGTCTGAACGCACATGCGTTTCCAGAGAAACGCATGCGATCGGCTTAACAATCGCATGCGTTTCCCTGGAAACGCATGTGCGTTCGGGCCGAGGACCTCCCCCTGTGCGCTAGCATCGTGTTATGACGGACGGCTAGCGGTACGTGTGACCGCGGCCTCAGACTTGCATTTTTTTTCACGCACACACGCAGGTTTTTTTAAACACGCGTTTAAATCTCGACCTGCTCTACTTTTGCAAGTCACGCGCGTTAAAAACGCACCATACAAGTCTATGGAGATGCATCAAAAATGCTTTGCTCTCTGAGACACTTGCAAGTGCAATGCGTTTTTCACGCATCAATTGCCATAGAAAAGATAGAGCTCAGTCCTGAGTCCATTTCACGCGCATTTTCTGCTTGTGAAAAACGCATTGAAATTGCATTGAAAACGCGTGTGAAAAACTGAGACACTGAACAAACTCTGACTGAAAACTGATTGCACTCTGATGCAAAATGTGCCTTATGGCGCGTTCACACGTTGCGTTTTGACCTGCTTTTTCATTGCGTTTGAAATGCATATACAACAGCTGAGGAGGGGTGATTTGCCTAATTACATCACTGTTAACATTTCAGTTTACAAAATGCGTTAACATTGCGTTTACAAACGTAAACGGTAATGTAATTAGGCAAATCACCTCTCATCAGCTGTTGTATATGCGTTTCAAACGCAATGAAAACGCGACCAAAACGCAACGTGTGAATGCGCCCTCAGGGCTATCGCGACGCTAGCGCACAGGGGGCGGAGTTTGGGGCAATCGCATATGCGTTTCCAGAGAAACACATGCGATCGGGTTATTAATCGCATGCGTTTCCCGGGAAACGCATATGCGATCGGCCCGAGCCCCGCCCACTGTGCACTAGCGTCGCGATAGCGGAACGTGTGAACACGCCCTCAGGCCCCTTCCACACTTGCGTTGCAGATCACGTCAGAGTCTGATCAGGGTGTGATCAGGGTTTGGTCAGTGAAAAACGCACATTTTGCATCAGAGTTCAATCAGTTTTCAGTCAGAGTTTGTTCAGTGTCTCAGTTTTTCACGCGCGTTTTCAATGCAATTTCAATGCGTTTTTCACGCGCGTAAAATGCGCGTGAAATGGACTCAGGACTGAGCTCTATCTTTTCTATGGCAATTGATGCTTGAAAAACACATTGCACTTGCAAGTGTCTCAGAGTGCAGTGCGTTTTTGATGCATCTCCATAGACTTGTATGGTGCGTTTTTCACACGCGTGACTTGCAAAAGTAGAGCATGTCGAGATTTAAACGCGCGTTAAAAAAAACGTGCGTGTGTGCGTGACAAAAAACGTCTGAAAAGACCCAGAGTGCAATGCAAGCTCTGCGCGTCAAAAGCGCGTGTGAAAAACGCAAGTGTGAAAGGGGTCTAAGGCTGTTGGTTGTCTTACAGGTCGGCAGAAAGATGAGATTCTCTTAATGAAAATAGCTAAAAGTAGAGACATAACTTAAAGCTGCTGCATCCAGTTGCTAAATTTGTACCTTATCTATAATGTATGTTTACAGTACTGGTTTCTGCATGATTGAAAAGGATGCCTTATGGACCCCCTAAAACTCCTGAGCTCAGGCTTCAAGTTATGTTTCTGGAAGAAAGCCTCAGAAAAAGATATATCATTAATTTCTAGGCTAATAATATCCAGTATGAATATTCACGTGTAAAGGGCAAAAACATATTTTGCTACAAATCTAAAATATGAACCTTACACGCAAATAACATTTCAATGAATCATTGTCTATACACACATACAGAAGTAAATGTGTGTGTCTCAGTGTTGTACTGATGTGCACTCACTGATATTATATGACGCCCCTCCTGTTCAGGAGCAGCAGAACAGCCCTACCCTGTGTGTACACAGGTTGCTATGCAGCCAGGTCTCCTGGTAACATTTGTACTCTATGGTGTAGCTGGCAGCAGAGTTGAGTTTTTGTGCTGCCTGCAGAGACGTCCAGGGCATATCCTTCTCCAGTTTTCACTGAAACTTTCATTTCAAAGCGATTGAGGATGAGTAACAGCAGTGTAAGCAATAACAGTGATCTTAATTCTCCAGCTACCATCCCAAGAGCTGAAACAGTCCATGGAAGACAACGTATTGATGTGAATAGCAATGCAGCCCTCCGTTCGCTGTCTCCAAGTCTGTCTCGAGGTGACTCTGAGGTAAACCTAAAAACATAATGAACATAAATGTTCTTTGCTTAAGATATATATGCTTATTATACATACAGGTGTTACCAAGATGTAGTAGGAACAGTTGCATAAAACTGTATTGTATTCAATCTTCACTGGCCAAGCATATTGTATCCTTCATTTTATTCATTATTTGGCAGATATTTGGATCAGTATTGTAATTTTTTTAATGGAAATCCCCCAGCAATATAAATTAAAAATAAACTACACATACTCATCTATCCTCCTTGATCCCGGTGCTGGTCTTCTTTAACCTTAACACGCCGGGATAGCTGGAAAAAAAAGTTAGAAAAGGCTCCCCGGACATTGCATTTTTTCCAGCAATCCCGGATTGTCAAAATAGAAACAAGGAAATAAAGAGTAGCACAATTCACATGCATGTATTATTATATTAGTGCTACCCTTGCATTAACTTCTGTCTAGGGTGAACTAGATTGTTGTATATTACTACCTAGTGTATCTTCCTTTCTACAGATATTTGTCATATTTTGATTGCTTTGATGCTTCTCTTTTGGTGGATTTAAAGGGGTTGCCAGCCTTTGAAAAAATAGATTTCCAGCTAGAGGGGACCAAAAAAAAAAAAAAAATTACGTAACTTCTTTGGTGCTCCTGATCTCTGACTACTTCCACTCTTCTGATATAGCATTGAATATAATGGTGTGTCAGGTTCATGGCAGTGGATGAATGTGGAGTTCCTACCTCTGTATAGAAACACTGACAAGACATTGGCAGGCGGTGGAGCAGGACAAAACATGAGTGTTAGAGGAAGTAAGCATAACATTCTTTGTTTTTATAGCAAAATAGTTTTTTTTAAAGGCCGGACAACTCTGTATTAAAGATTTCATATAAGCTTTACTTTATTATTGTTTGGCCCATTTCACTTTTGGGAAAATGTAATATAGGAAATACAACAACAACTAGGTATGAAGGTATTATGGAAATATATAAAATATTACATATGATCTGACATATCATAATAATCCTCAAGAATTTCTCTCTATGTATATACCGTACCTAGTTCAAATCTCTGTTATGTCATTAGTTTTTTTTGTATTAGTAATTGAAAGCCAAAAATTGGTACAAATCTTTGTCTCACAATAACTGATGTAAATAACTGAAGATATAACAGATGTGCCTAAAATAGAAACCAATAAATGATGTATTCCATTGTATGCCTATACAGTAAGATATACTAAAGCGACGAGCAAAAAGTATATGCAAGGCAACTACAATGGAAGTCACTTGCATTAGGTCAATTACAAGCTTTTCTATTGACTACCTCTAGACAATTAATTTTGTGTGTAGAATAGCTGGTTGGAATTATGCTTTTAAACAACCTGAATTAGGATAAAAAATATTGTGTTTATTATGGAATTTATCAAGCGTTTGATTTTTGTTCCTTATCCAGGCAAAGAGTAGTCTGCTTGCCAAATCTTTACAAGCGGTCCCCTACTTAAGGACACCCAACTTACAGACAACCCATAGTTACAGACATACCCCTCTGACCTCTGGTGAAGCTTTCTGAATGATTTACTATAGTCTCAGGCTGCAATGATCAGCTGTAAGGTGTCTGTAATGAAGCTTTATTAATAATCCTTGGGCCCATTACAGCAAAAAATGTTTAAACTCCAATTGTCACTGGGGCCAAATTTTAAAATATACAGGTTCGACTTACATACAAATTCAACTTAAGAACAAACCTCTGTACGTATCTTGTACGTAACCTGGGGACTGCCTGTACTTGGATTTCTGATTTTTTGTTTTTAACCCTTTAAAGATTCAACCTCTTTCACCTTAACCAAACCATACTTTGTTTTATTTTTCAGTTTACAGAACTGTATGAGGGCTAGTTGTGTGTATATATTATATATATATACAGTATATATGGTGGACCCTTTATTCCATAAAGTGAGACGTTTCTGCTCTACATGAGCCTTTCTCAAGCCATATATATATATCTTTGCTACATACAGATGAATGTGTCTGATTTCACATTGCCAGTTTAGATTTTTTAATTACCCCTTTGTATTAATTTTGTCTGGTGCTACTGAAAAAAGTGACTAAATTTGCGTCCTTTCGAGAAATTGCCATAAATCTGTCCACCTTATTCAGATTGACATACCGTAATAGATTTGAAATAAGGTGTCTAAAGTAGAAAATGGATTGTGCTGTTAAAAAAAGTTAAGACAACAATTTTTCAAAACAGCTGATGTGTCTGCTATGATAAAATTCCACCACATATTCAGTATACTCTCTGTAGTATAATAAATGGCAAACTCCATAAAGTACTAAAATATTGTTATATAGCCATTGTTACTGTGTTCAACATAAGTCGCAGCAAGTTTTTAAGAGAATAGAGGTTGATTGTATCCCAAATGAATGGAGCAGCAGGGTGAGCATGTGAGCTGTTGCTCCATTCACTGTCTATGACACTGATGGATATAACCAAATACTGCTTGTAATGGCGACTTTGTAGCGCCAGTGCTCCCGTACTCTCTGCTGAAGGTCCAGATCTTGTGTTTAGACGGTCTGTACCTCTGACTTCAGTACTGGTGTCCTTTAGTCTACCTAGGGCCAGCTGTCTCGTGTTTCCAATCGTCTTAGAGGTGCATCTGGTGTCCCCTTGGCTCAGTCATCTCCACCATAACCTGCTCTGTGTAGAACAAGGGGTTCGCTGGGGCATTGCCTTCTAAGGATGTGGGTCTTGTGGCACAGTGGATTTACACCCTTCGCATTGTGACACTGTGCTTGGCTGTTTAAAGCAATCCCACAACTGGGGAATACTGATCTGCAAGTTATCACCTATCCCACAGATAGGGGATAACTTATTGTGACCGAAATACCTCTTTGACAACATGAAACTTACCAAAGTACAGTTACATCTCCACATGTGATGTGGACATGTGACCAGTGTGACCATCTTCTATCCTGTGTCTGCTCTGCGCAGAGAAAATCAATGGACTGATTAAAGGGCCAGTATTCTTCATTACAGTCTATGTCAGCAGCATATTGCTGCTAAGGGGAGCAACATTTTAAAAACTAATTATTTATAAGTTTCTTTTTAAGAACCCATTTATATATGAATTATGCATATTCCTAGAATATCCCTTTAAGCATGTTTGGGACACTAAGCCACACTTGCAAAATGACATGTTGGTAGTTTAGTAGCACCAACCCAAAGGTTTAGTATTATATATTATAATACAGACAGACATATTATAACATGGCTAAATGTACATATTCTGGTTGAGTTGAGAAATGAAAGTCTATCATACAACATAAAAACTTTTATTTTCATTATAATACTGTTAACATTTCTAAAACTATAATTAAACATGCATTCCCACTCAATTGTTTCCTAGGGGCAAGATTACTATAACCCTCATAGAAGAACTGTTGACCTCATGGATGAATCAATAGAAGCCAGGTGCACTAAAAGGTGGGAACAATTTGGTAATTCACCAAAAACAGTTGGTAAAGAGACTGCTAAGTATTTCTCATAGCATTACAGACACATGTGAACTTTTTCTGCATTTGCATTAGAATGGGGAAGTTTGATTCACACAATCGGTTTTGTAGCACTTTTTGATGCACAAGTGGAACCAAACAACATACAAAAATAATATATGGCTATTTTCCTAATGCTAAAAGTATTGCTCTTCATGCACCCAGCATAATAGTCTCAATCTATACAGGACCAAGGGTGACAGGACCAAGAGAATTTAACCACCCATTGCCTCAGAACAGGCCTAATAGCCTTTCATTTGTGTCAAGCCTGTATACCATGACCATACTATACGGACTAGTGTGATGCCTCGACACCTTACCAGTTAGGTGGAACACTCCATTGCTTTATTGGTTGCATTTCACTGTACTATACACATTGGGCTTATTTAATAAGGGTCCGGGGACCGCACCAGCATTGGATATTCTGACGATTTCCATTTTGCGCTACATTTAGCATGGTTTTTTGGCGCACGAGAACGGATTTTGGCGCATCGCCGTCGGCTTTCATGCAACACAAATTGGGGGGGGGGGGGGCTGGTGGCGGCTTTGGCCTTCAGACGAGCCGACTGATTCAGACTAAGCACGGGATTTAACATTTAAATTGTGTCGCAAGCCATGCACCTACAAGAAGAAGGTGAACTCCGGCGGACCTGCGAAGGGAGCAACACACGCAGGATATCCAGCGCACGCTCGTAGTGAATCGCGGCACAATCCATGATCGTCGGACATTCCGGATCAGGGATTGCGACGTGGACAGGTAAGTCCATTGTTTTTCTACTCGTCTTGCTCATTTCCCCATGTTTGATGTAGTTTTTATTCTGTATTTGAAATCCAATAAAATGATTGAATATAAAAGTATTGCACTTCAAAGTTTAAAAGGAAGAAAAAAACCCTAGAGATAAAAATGTCACATCTTTAAAACCATTAGTGCAGGTTTTTTGTAAGATACAGTTTTTATTTGCAGTATTTAGATGAGGATTAAATGTCTCTATAAGTTGTTTGTCTCTTATACAGTAGGTACGGAAAGTATTCAGGCCCCTTAAAATTTTTCACTCTGTTTTATTGCAGCCAATTGGTAAGATCAAAATAGTTCTTTTTAAAACTTAATATAAACTCTGCACCCCATCTTGACAGAAAATAGCTAGCATCGATTGCAGGTGTTATCCTGTTGACTGCCGCTGGCAAAGCTGCTGGCAGCTTCAAAAACATGGCGGCACATGGGCACCCCCTTTCCCTAGAACTGATATAAATATAAATAAACAGTAAAAATCATAAACACATTAAATATCGACACATCTGAAAATGCCCAATCTATCAAAATATAATAACAGTTTTTCACTGCGCTTAACCCTGTAACGGAAAATAGTGTCCAAAGTAAAAAATGGCACTTTTTTGCCATTTTGAAAAACATTAAAAAATCAATAGAAAGTGATCAAAAGAGGCCAGGGGTTATACAAAGTTAGAGGAGTGTGATCAGGTTTTGGTAAGTGAAAAACTGTCACAGTTTGTTCAGTGTTTCAGTTTTTCACGTTCTTTTTGACCACTTTTTGCTGCAAAGAGTCTTTTGTGCAGCAAAGAGTCAGTGTAAAACACATTGCACTTGCATGTATCTCAAAATGCAAATAATTTTTGATGTGTCCCCATAGACTTGTATCACCCCCTAAATAATCTATATACACCCCCCCACATAATACATCTACATACAGCCACCTAACCCCTCCCCCACAGCAATACCTCTATATACCGCTGTTGAAAAAAGTGAAGAATAACTGCCCATAGCACCAAAAACGGGCCATGAAATAACAAAGGTGATGTGGGAAGTCACAATCAAAAATATCACCTAAAGTGCCAAACGCTATGATACAGTAATATTGGTAGTCAGGGATACTCACTTTTTGTCCAGGTCCAAGTGGTGTAAATCCTAAAAAGTGTGCTGCATGCATGATCTTAGAGGGCTCCGATGCGTGGCTTGACCGCTCTTTAACCCCTAGGCGCACCAGGACATTATAGTACATCCCCACGGCTAGATGCAAAGCACACGGGGACGTGCTATAACGTCCTGCTTCTGGCACCGGCTCACGAACAGAGCCGGCACCAGAAGCACCATGTTGTAACACCCGCAATCGGAGCTGACTCCGACCGCGGGTGTTAATCCCTTACATGCCATGGTCAAGCATGACTGCGCGTGTAAGGGTGTTTCCGCTATGGATCGGATCCCCTGTGCCGCTTACCGGGGGATCCGATCCACTTCTGGGCAGCCCCGAGGACTGCCGTGTGACCATTCCGGGTCTGACTGTAAATTGTCTGCGCATGCTGACTCAACTGTCTGGGAATGGAGCCACACGTGCGGGATGGTGGCACTTCAACGCCATGGTATCCCAGATTTTGAGCTGACTGTCCTTGACTGGGAGCGATGCAGTGCAGCACCACAGCTGCGCATTGCTTGCGGGGAGTGACAGTCAGCACCGCTGCGCATTGAACTACATTAGATGGAGACCAATTGTCATATAGTACATCCCCACGGCTAGATGCCAAGCACACAGGGTCGTGCTATAACGTCCTGCTTCTGGCACCGGCTCACGAACGGAGCCAGCACCAGAAGCACCATGCTGTAACACCCGCAATCGGAGCCGACTCCGATCGCGGGTGTTAATCCCTTACATGCCATGGTCAAGCATGACCGCGGCGTGTAAGGGTGTTTCCGCTATGGATCGGATCCCCCGTGCCGCTTACCGGGGGATCCTATCCACTTCTGGGCAGCCCCGAGGACTGCCATGTGACCCTTCCGGGTCTGACTGTAAATTGTCTGCGCATGCTCTCCAGGAAGCCAGTTCATAAATGAATCTGGATCAATTCTTGTTTGGTTTCTACCTTATTCCTGTATTTCTACCTGCTTCATTTCTTGTTATTTACCTGGTCAGGAGAGGTTTTATTCATTGGGGGGAACTTTAAATGTTTTTAATATTTCTGTGTTGCGGTGTACTATGATACAAATAAAATTTGTTTATTTTTCACCTTTTGGGTCCCATATAACACTTTCTTTTCTTGTGAATTTGTAATTGGTTGTGTTTTGTATGCTTCGATCCTTACTATATTTGCGTCAGTAGTGCTAGTCCCGTGCTCTGTTTAATAACCACTTATAGTGACACAGGGCAGATTTAAAAAATGGGGCCGCGTCCTTAAAAGGAACTTGTCACCAGGAGACCCATTTTTAGCACTCCCCCAGTCCTCACAGAGCATAGTACATACACTGCCAAAGTGTTTTTGTATAAAAAATTGGTTTTACAGAAAAAAAATATGTTAAATTGTACCTTTCATTAGCATGTGCTGTGTGACTAGGCAGTTGCCTAATGGGAAGGGCTGGAAAGGAGCAGTTCCCCCCCACCCTTGGGAAACATGTGACCTTTTCAAATATATGAATAACTCCCCACACTCGGGATTGGCTGTAGAGCAGAAGGGGGCGTCGCTAAGCCAAGGGGGCGTCGCTAAGGTGTTTTCATATATTTGAAAAGGTCACATGGAGGAGCTGTTCCCCAAAGGTGGGGGGAACTGCTCCTTTCCAGCCCCTCCCATTTGGCAACTGCCTAGTCACACAGCAGATGCTAATGAAAGGTACAATATAACATATCTTTTTTCTGTAATACCAATTTTTAATACAAAAACTGTCAGGTTCGCTAGGGAGAATGCTGGGACTTCTGGTGGTGGCAGCAGCGTTCTCCGAACCCCGGCGCGTGTCCGCGCAAACTCCACCTCTCGTCCTGGGCAGCGGCTGCTAAGATCTCGCGCTGTCTAGGAGTGGCTGGGACTTTGAACCTCTGCTTGGTGCCTGTTGTTCTGCACCGTTAGGGGTTAATTCCCAGATGCTGTCCAGCTCCTATCAGGTTCTGGAGGTGGAGTTCTGGCTGCATAAATTGCAGCTTCACTAGTCACCTGTGCCAGTGTTTGAAATCTCTTTCTCCACTTGCTTGCTGCACTAGGTTGTATTGCTCTGTATCTGTATTGTTGTTACCTCGGCTAGTTTTTGACATTGACTATTTGCTTACTGACTTTGCTATTGACGTACCCTCCCGTTGTGACTCCGGCTAGTTTACGATTCTTTTGTGTTTTATGTTCGTCAGTCTGTTTGTATTTCCCTTCCCGCACTTAAACCAGAGTATTCCGAGTCTTCAAGTAGTCGCCCCACGGTTTAGCGTGGGGGGGCTATAGGAAGGGACAGAGGCTGGGGCAAGCTCAGGGCACACTATCCCCTGTCTTTTGTGTACCCAATCCTAACAGAAACACTGGCCACTCACAGGTCTGCATCCTGTATCCGACCTGCTACATTCTCTCCTTCCATGGAGCCTTTGTCAGCTGTGGTCGCTCAGGTCCAGACCCTAACTCAGCTTGTTCAGGATCTAGCTTCCCGTCTCCAAATTCAGGAATCTATGCAGGTTCCACAACAGACATCACCGCAGGATCCACTGCCACCCATGCCTGAACCTAAGGTTCCTCTCCCTGACGTGTTTTTTGGTGACCGTAAGAAATTTTTTTCATTTCGGGAGGGCTGTAAACTTTACTTTTCTTTACGCCCTCGTTCATCGGGCACAGAGATTCAAAGGGTGGGCGTGGTAATTTCCCTGTTGCGTGGGGATCCGCAAAATTGGGCTTTTTCTCTCCCACCTGACTCTCCATCCCGTTCTTCTCTTGACGCTTTTTTTTCTGCTTTAGGCCAGATTTATGACGAACCTGACCGCCGAGCACTTGCAGTTTCCCACCTTAGATCTCTGTGTCAGGGAAAACGGACAGCAGAAGATTATTGTGCCCAGTTCAGACAGTATGTGACTGACTCGCAATGGAATGACTGCGCCCTAAAGGACCAATTTATGTCCGGACTGTCAGACCGAGTACAGGACTTAGTCTTAGCTTATGCCGAGCCTCAGACATTAGATGATGCTATGACTCTGGTCATCCGAGTTGATCGTCGCCTAAGATCCAGGCGATCACCTCGGGTGTCCTCTGACTGTCAGCCAGCGGCCAATCTGTCTCCGGGTAGTCCAGAATTGGAATCCATGGAGCTGGATAGCATCTCTCCTGCACAGCGGAAGCAACATCGAATGAGACATCATCTTTGTTTCTACTGTGGAAGTCCTGATCATCAGGTCAACACCTGTTCCAAGAGGCAGCAGCAGGAAAACTTCCGCTCCTAAGCAGTAGTCGGGGGGACTGCTTAGGAGCTCAGGTACTCCCAATTGTGTCTAGAATGTATTTACCTTGTACGGTTAAGTTTCAGTCTGTTTCCTGCACTGGTCGCGCCTTTTTGGATTCAGGTGCTGCGTCTAATTTAATTGATTATAGTTTTGTCTCTCAGTTTCGCATGTCATTGATTCCATTGTCCACTCCTATCCAGATGTCGGGTGCGGATTTGACCCCTCTACAGGCAGGGTTGATTAAATTCCGAACCCCACAGATAAAACTTATGGTAGGAGCTATGCATGTAGAATGGTGTTCTTTCCTAGTTATGGAAAACCTGTCTGAAAATGTCATTCTTGGTCTACCCTGGCTCCGGATCCATAATCCGGTAATTAATTGGGAAACTCTGGAGCTGGTTCATTGGGGTCCTCACTGTAAGGATCACCTGTCCAGAGTTTCATTATGTACAGTAGTGGCGGAAGATCAGAGTCTTCCAGGTTTTCTCTCTGATTACTCAGATGTGTTTTCAAAACCCTTATCCCAAGTACTTCCTCCTCACAGGGAGTTTGATTGTAAAATTGACCTTCTTCCTGATGCTAGATTGCCAAAGGGTCGTATATATAACCTGTCGGTACCTGAACGGGAGGCACTGAAGAGTTATATTGATGAGAGTTTGGCAATCGGACATATCCGTCCTTCTGAGTCGCCCACTGGGGCCGGGTTCTTTTTTGTTGAGAAAAAAGACAGTGGTTTACGGCCGTGTATTGATTATCGAGAATTAAACAAGATAACGGTAAAAAACTCAGGTCCTCTCCCCTTGATCCCGGATCTCTTAAATCAGGTTTCTGGGGCCCAAGTTTTCTCTAAATTAGATCTCAGAGGGGCTTATAACCTGATTCGGATCCGGGAAGGGGATGAGTGGAAAACCGCATTTAATACACCTTTGGGACACTTTGAATACCTGGTTATGCCCTTTGGTTTGAGTAATGCCCCAGCGGTTTTTCAAGGGTTTATGAACTCCATCTTTCATGATTACATCGGTGTGTTTATGGTGGTTTATCTAGACGATATTTTGATTTTCTCTCCTGATATGGTTTCTCACCAGCAACACCTCCGCCAAGTACTTACCAGGTTGCGCAAAAACCACCTCTTCGCTAAGCTGGAAAAGTGTGTTTTTTGCATCCAGAAGGTTTCCTTCTTAGGTTATGTTGTGACTCCCTCTGATGTACAGATGGATCCGAGTAAGGTTCAGGCGCTCACGGACTGTGTTCGGCCTACCAATCTTAAGGCCCTACAACGTTTTTTAGGTTTCGCTAACTATTATCGGAACTTTATAAAGAACTTTTCCGTGATCGCCAAACCCCTCACGGATCTAACCCGTAAGGGTGCTGATCCGAACAATTGGTCCCCTGCCGCTTGCTCAGCGTTTGAAACTTTAAAAGCGGCATTCTCGTCAGCCCCAGTCTTGGTTCAACCTGACCTCTCTCTACCATTTGTTGTGGAGGTGGATGCCTCCGAGGTAGGAGTTGGTGCAGTCTTGTCTCAGGGGTCCTCCACTCTCACCAGACTTAGGCCCTGTGCATATTTCTCTAGAAAGTTTTCCTCTTGTGAGAGGAATTATGATATTGGTAATCGAGAGCTCCTTGCCATTAAGTGGGCATTTGAAGTCTGGCAACACTTTTTGGAGGGAGCTCTTCATCCGATCACTGTGCTCACGGATCATAAGAACTTAGTATATTTGGATACTGCTAAACGTTTGAACTCACGTCAGGCTAGGTGGGCCTTGTTTTTCTCTCGCTTCAATTTTGTGGTCACCTACCGACCTGGGTCAAAAAATGTGAAGGCTGATGCCTTGTCCCGTAGCTTCGGGACTCCTGAGCTTCCAGAGGCTACTGACAGTAATATTTTGTCTCCAGGGGTTGTGCTGGCAGCTGTCTCCTCCCACCTCTCCTCTCAAATTTTAGCAGGACAAAGATCTGCACCTAAAGACCTTCCGGAAGGCAAATTATTTGTTCCTCTTTCTTGTCGTTTGAGAGTGTTGGAGGAGACGCATTGCTCGGTGTTGGCAGGTCATCCGGGAATGCGGAGTACCTTGGATCTCTTGAAGAGAAGTTACTGGTGGCCTCACATGACTAAGGATGTGCACGCATTTGTCCAAGCCTGTCAGGTCTGTGCGCGAGGAAAGACTCCCAGGAGACGTCCTGAGGGGCCTCTTCTTCCGCTTCCAGTTCCCACCAGGCCGTGGTCTAAAGTGTCTATGGACTTTGTCACTGATCTGCCAGCGTCTCAAGGCTGTACAGTGGTTTGGGTAGTAGTGGACCGTTTCTCTAAAATGGGACACTTTGTTCCGTTAAAAAAGTTACCTTCAGCTGAAGAATTAGCTGAATTGTTTATACAGAATATTGTACGCCTCCATGGTATACCAGATGATATTGTGTCAGATAGGGGCGTACAATTTGTTTCCAAATTTTGGCGAGCATTTTGTTCTAGACTGGAAGTTAATTTATCGTTCTCGTCGGCGTTTCACCCTGAGTCTAATGGTCAGTCCGAGAGAATGAATCAGGAGATGATTCAATATCTGCGACTCTTTGTCTCGGACAGTCAGGACCAGTGGGTGAAATTCCTTCCGTTGGCAGAATTTGCTATTAATAACCACAGTAGTTCGTCCACACAGGTATCTCCGTTTTTCTGCAATTATGGTTTTCATCCTCGTTTCTCTTTTTCATCTGTGCCTGTCTCTAATATTCCTCGAGCGGAAGCTATTACATCCAAGTTGCGCTCACTCTGGTCACAGGTTCGGGGGAATATTCAGAGGGCACAAAATTCTATGGTCCAACAAACTGAAAGAAGGCGCACTAACTCCGATACGTTTGTGGTGGGGGATAAAGTGTGGTTATCCACGAAAAACCTTAAATTGAAGGTCCCCTCTTTGAAGTTTGCGCCCAGGTTTGTGGGTCCGTTTGTTGTTACGCATATTGTTAACCCGGTTTCCTTCAAGATTACACTTCCAGCAGGGTGGCGGGTCCATAACACCTTCCATAAGAGTCTTCTGAAGCGCTATGTTGAGCCTGTTTTGCCTCTTTCTGACCCTCCTTCTCCATCTATTGTGGAGGGGAATCTGGAATTTGAGGTAGAAAAAATTGTGAATTCCAGATGGGTAGGTAACTCCCTGCAGTACCTGGTCCATTGGAAAGGTTTTGGTCCTGAGGATAGGTCTTGGGTTCCGGCTAGAGATGTTCATGCTCCACGGTTACTCAGGTTGTTTCATCAGACCTACCCTCAGAAGCCATCTTTAAGATCTAGGGGTCCGAAGGCCCCCCGTCAGGGGGGGGGGGGTACTGTCAGGTTCGCTAGGGAGAATGCTGGGACTTCTGGTGGTGGCAGCAGCGTTCTCCGAACCCCGGCGCGTGTCCGCGCAAACTCCACCTCTCGTCCTGGGCAGCGGCTGCTAAGATCTCGCGCTGTCTAGGAGTGGCTGGGACTTTGAACCTCTGCTTGGTGCCTGTTGTTCTGCACCGTTAGGGGTTAATTCCCAGATGCTGTCCAGCTCCTATCAGGTTCTGGAGGTGGAGTTCTGGCTGCATAAATTGCAGCTTCACTAGTCACCTGTGCCAGTGTTTGAAATCTCTTTCTCCACTTGCTTGCTGCACTAGGTTGTATTGCTCTGTATCTTTATTGTTGTTACCTCGGCTAATTTTTGACATTGACTATTTGCTTACTGACTTTGCTATTGACGTACCCTCCCGTTGTGACTCCGGCTAGTTTACGATTCTTTTGTGTTTTATGTTCGTCAGTCTGTTTGTATTTCCCTTCCCGCACTTAAACCAGAGTATTCCGAGTCTTCAAGTAGTCGCCCCACGGTTTAGCGTGGGGGGGCTATAGGAAGGGACAGAGGCTGGGGCAAGCTCAGGGCACACTATCCCCTGTCTTTTGTGTACCCAATCCTAACAAAAACACTTTGGCAGTGTATGTACTATGCTCTGTGGGGATTGGGGGAGTGCTAAAAATGGGTCTCCTGGTGACAGGTTCCCTTTAAAGCCAAACAAGGCTGAGTCCTGTAGGGGTTAAAGCGTTCATGAGTATGTGTGTATGTGAGTACATACTAGTGCGCTCTGCATGATCTCTGTCTACAAGCTGACAAGCACCACCGCTGCTTTGCATCACTACAGCCAGAGACTGTCAGCTCACAGCTGACTCAACTGTCTGGGAATGGAGCCACACGTGCGGGATGGTGGCACTTCACTGCCATGGTATCCCAGATTTTGAGCTGACTGTCCTTGACTGGGAGCGATGCAGTGCAGCACCACAGCTGCGCATTGCTTGCGGAGAGTGACAGTCAGCACCGCTG
Source organism: Engystomops pustulosus (assembly GCF_040894005.1). NCBI lineage: Eukaryota > Metazoa > Chordata > Amphibia > Anura > Leptodactylidae > Engystomops > Engystomops pustulosus. Next base: position 61,922,995 of record NC_092413.1, read on the forward strand.
CGCATTGAACTACATTAGATGGAGACCAATTGTCATTTGGTGTGGGGCCTTTTGGGAGCAAGATGATTAGAAAATAGAAAAAGTACTATAAATGTAGCACTGGCTACTATATTAAGACTCCCATCATTAGAGCAGGTGTCTGTCAGTTATGGAGCACATTAGTCATGTAAAATAACTTCAAAGAATATATTACTACAGCTGTTGTAACTTGCTTTGAGATCTTCAGGAAAAAAGAACAAGACAAGGTAAAGTTAATTTTCCTGGAATGGTTCTAGAAGTTATTTTTCAATAATACAGCAGACTGGCTAAGGCTTTAGATAGCAGCAAGTTTATCAAGATTTAATTAAGGTCAGGAGGCCCTAATCATAATTAATCCAGGAAAGAGAAATCAGTATTCTGGGCACCATGAAAGGCCATGCAACATATAATATTTCATTTATGGTTTAATTAAGGAATTGTCAGTGGATAACTGGTTATATTTTATGCAATATTTTTTTAATTGCTCAGATAGAAATAAAATAATGACCCCCAAAAAGCCATGGATTTAATCCACTAATGAGACCGCTCATACACGCCTTTTGGACCAAAACATTATTGGAAATGTGAATTGCAGATAAAGAACCAGTTCCAACCTATTTCTTTAACTGCCAGTAGTGGTCCCACAAGCCTTATAAGATCAGAAAGATGAGATTCTTATTCAAAGTGGTCTGGCGCTGGAGCCTCTTAGTGGATACAGCGCAAACTCTCCCAGTTCCCACCCCGCTTCCCATTCGCTGTTTTCATCAACACGCACTGGTGTGCGGGTTGGAGAAGCCTCAAAACTGGTGGGGAGAGGGAGATTCATGTGGCTTCTCCACCACAAAACTGGCAGAGAAATCAGAATTGGGCACATTTACTAAGGGCTGTACACCAGTTTTCTATCGAACTTTGCACTTTTTTTTAGGTACAAACTGCTTGCAACACTCCACATACGTGTTTTGCATGTGACCGTTTTGTGGAGCAGCTGCACTATGTTTCAAGCGACACAAATTTCTGCACTGAAGGGGGCGTTCCGGTGCTCAGTCGGACCATTTGCCAGATTTAACATGCAAAGTCTGACAGAAATTTGTTGCACGCCCTATGTTAAAGGTGCACCAAAAAAAACAGTGGTGCGCTCTGTTGGATAAGTGCAGGGAGCGCCACATTCATGAAGAATAACAGGCGCCAGAAATCATTGCGCCCTCTGCACTATACACAAACACTGTTCTTAGTAAATGTGCCCAACTGAGTCTCCTCCAGTGTCATTTTAATGTGCAGGTTATTATTGATCTGACAATACCTTATATGAAGTATTTGTGTACTGATGTTAACTTTTTGTAATTGTGTATAATATTTATAATGTAATTATTATTTGTTGCAGCTGACATCCAATATCTATGGTGCTGTATCTTACTGTATTTATTTAACTGGTTGTTGTATGTTTGTGTAGCAAAACTGAAATGCAAAATTGAAAGTTTATAGTTAAATCACAAATAGACAATCGGTTACAAACTGAGTAAGGTATAAGATGTGGGGGTTCTGTTCCATTGATCATGAGAACAGGACTCATATGTACCCTTGAGTGCTTGCTATAAATGGAGCACTAGTAAGCATGCAAACAGATATCCCTTTGGATGAAAAGCATTGATTTTCAGTTGAAGAAATATATACTATGTGTGGGGCTTATATGCTTTTTTTTTATGTTTCAGAAACAAAAACAGATCAGAAAGACTAAAGGTAAGGACATGACCTTCTAATATTCATTGTGCCTTGCACCTACATAATGTTACTCTTTTATCTTCTCTGTAGGGATGCTGTAGACCAACTAGTTATAGACCTTCCCTCTATCTTCTCGTTTTCTATCCCATCATGTATCAGCATAGCATTACATTGTTAGCTAAAGAGAATACAATTTCTATGTTACAAGGAACAGTGTATCCTTCTCTCTTTATTTTTTAAGCAATCAAAGAAATTATGGGTCTTTAGTAAGAGGCTGAACTGGAAGAATGCAAGTAATTTTTGTTAAAAGGGTATTCAAACGGAGACAAGTTTCTTATATGTACTCAGGATAACAAAATAACACATTCCCTAATTCACTGTCATTAACAAAAATGCAACATTTTACAGATACGAGTCCAACCTGTCTCTATCAGTCCTGTACAGTTTCCCCTAGACATGACCCAGTAACTTCTCACTTAGGGTCAGGCGCCATCTTGAACTTTTGTGTGAGATGGTGGAGCTGAGATTTCTGTCTGTCTCTGCTGTGTGGCTGTAGCCACTCCCCCTGCACGGAGCTCAGACTGATTACTTTCTGCCAGCAGATTGTGAGGAGAGAAAGAGGCTGCAAACTACAAGCTACAAGGAGATAAATGAGCCAGGGGAAGGGGGAGGCAGGTACATGTCTGTGAGATGTAGCAGAGCTCACAGTGTAGCAAGATACAAGGAGATAAGTGACCTGGGGGAAGGGGAGGCAGACACATATCTGTGAGATGAAGGAGAGCTCACAGTGTAACAGTGTAATGGTCAGTGTAATCAGCCTCTGTGTAATCATCTCATACATCTCTGATCTGTCTCATCTCTCTTTCTATGTGTCAGTGTGTAAGTACAATGTCAGAAGCCAGATGAAAGTGTATATACACCTGTACCCTGATAATGTAACCACATTGTCACCCCACAGAACTAGATGGACAATACAGTAATGTGTCTGCTTAGAGAGCCCCTACCCTGGGATTTTACACTGAGAAGCCAAGGGAGTGATAGGAGCTAAAACAGCAATGAAACTGAGTAAAATTGTAAAGTAAGAGGTTGAAATGATCTTTAGTGTGTTAACATCATTAGGGGATTGAAATGTGAGACTTTTCTTTCGTGGGAAAACCCATTTAATTTTGTTTGGCTCTCATGGAGAGGCTGCGTGGTACATTCTTTTTTCAACTAAGCAACTCCTGTAAACTTTAACACACATCCCAACTGAAGTAAAGAATTAAAATAAAAATGAAATGACTAAATAAGGTTACACAAACGAAATTAAATATATTGGGGGAATAAATGCATAAAAAACTTACCTTAAATAACCTTTCAGTTGTAAAACACTAAACAAAGTACACAGTGACCCTGTCAATTGTTCATGCTTTAGCTGACAGATCCACTTTAACCTCATAACCCACCAGAACATACCGCTACGGCCTGGTGAAATTGTACTTGGTAGCGCATCAGGGCACATTGATATGTCCTGGAGATTGTACAGACTCAAAAGCGGAGCCAGTGCGATTGCTGCGGGAACCCGGCGGTATGTGAAAACCGGATCTAAGCTCTAACAGTTGGTTTGCAATATTGGCAATTTAAATAAAAATTTATTAGAAGATCGTACAGTCCCCAAAATGATAGTGATGAAAACATCACCTCATCCTGCAAAAAATGGCACCTTACACAACTCCATACAGTAGAGTATAAAAACACATTGTGAGGAGAGTAAAGCTACCAGCTACAGACAGATAAGATCTTTATGCAGGGAAGGGAGAGGGAGGCACATCAGATCTGACAGTGTGTGTAGCTGAGATGTAGCAGAGCTGAGAATGTTATATGCATCTGATGGATCTCATCATCCTAGATCTATCTCATCTCTATTTGACACTATAAATCCCTGCCGCGACAGTAGGTCTGTTTTTTGTTATATTTTTTCATTAGCTAGGCCAACACAGACAAAACAGACTATTCCTGCTTATCACATGTCTGCATTAACCCTTGGGTTACACTCCCTAGGTTCATCATGTCTCAAGTTACTGGGACTCCTGGTAGAGCACTGTTGAGGCCAGAACAGTGCAAAGAGGTGATTGCGGACAATGCTTCTAGCCATTTGTCCACCAGTCAGTCTTCCACGCAGTCCACCCATGTCACCGAAATCGGCGCTCCTCCACCTAAGCCTCCTTCCCCCCAGTCTGCCCCCTCCCACCAAAATTTGGCATTTGAACCGGCATACTCTGAGGAACTGTTTTCTGGACCCTTCCCACGGTCACAAACCACTTGTCCTGCTGCTGCTGAGCTATTTTCCGATGCCCAGGTTTTCCACCAGTCGCAGTCTGTGGGTGATGATGACATTATTCACGTAGTGGAAGAAGTGTGTAAAGAGGTGTCGGACGATGAGGAGACACGGTTGTCAGACAGTGGTGAAGTTGTTGTCAGGGCAGGAAGTCCGAGGGGGGAGCAGACTGAGGGATCGGAGGATGATGAGGTGACAGACCCAAGCTGGGTTGATAGGCCGGGTGAACACAGTGCTTCTGAGACGGAGGCGAGTCCTATAGCAGAACAGGTTGGAAGAGGCAGTGGTGGGGCCAGAGCTGGTGCATCAGCGCCAAATGTTGCTCCCGTGGCGAGGGCTAGATTTTCAGAAGTCTGGAGGTTCTTTAAAGAAACACCGGATGACCGACGGACTGTGGTGTGCAACCTTTGCCAAACCAGGATCAGCAGGGGTTCCACCACTACTAGCTTAACTACCACCAGTATGCGCAGGCATCTGAATGCTAAGCACCCCACTCAATGGCACCAAGCCCGTTCACCTCCGGCCGGGCACACCACTGCTCCTTCCCCTGTGTCATCTGCTAGTCAGCCCCCTGCCCAGGACCCCGGCCCAAACACCTCCCGTGCGAAAACCCCATCTTCGCCTCCACGATCCTCCACAGCATCCACCAGCGTTCAGCTCTCCATACCCCAGACGCTGGAGCGCAAAAGGAGGTATAGCGCAACCCACCCACACGCCCAAGCCCTCAACGTCCACATCTCCAAGTTGCTCAGCCTGGAGATTCTGCCCTATAGGCTGGTAGAGACCGAGGCCTTTCGAAACCTCATGGCGGCGGCCGCCCCTCGGTATTCGGTCCCCAGCCGCCACTACTTTTCCCGATGTGCCGTCCCAGCCCTGCACAAGCACGTGTCAGAGAACATCCTCCGTGCCCTGACCAACGCCGTTTCTGACAAGGTCCACCTGACCACAGACACGTGGACGAGTGCTGCCGGGCAGGGCCACTATATATCGCTGACGGCACATTGGGTTAACTTGGTGGAGGCTGGGACCGAGTCTGACCCTGGGGCTGGTCATATACTGCCGACGCCGAGGATTGCGGGGCCTACCTCGGTCCAGGTCTCAAGGGCCTACTATGCCTCCTCCTCCTCCCACCACTCCTCCACCTCCTCCTCTGAATTACCATCCGTGGGCATGGCGCCATCAGTCGGTAGCTCTAGGCACAGCAGCAGTGCCATCGCTAAGCGACAGCAGGCGGTGCTCAAACTGCTGAGCCTAGGCAATAAAAGGCACACCGCCCAAGAGTTATTACAGGGCATCACGGCGCAGACTGATCTGTGGCTGGCACCGCTGAACCTGAAGCCAGGCATGGTTGTGTGTGACAACGGCCGTAACCTGGTGGCAGCTCTGCAACTCGGCAGACTGACACATGTGCCATGCCTGGCCCATGTGTTAAATCTCATAGTTCAGCGTTTCCTCAAGACATACCCCAATCTGTCTGATTTGTTCACGAAGGTGCGCCGCATCTGTGCGCATTTCAGGAAGTCCAGCACAGATGCTGCCACTCTCAGGGCAGCGCAGCGCCGCCTCCAACTGCCCACTCACCGACTGTTGTGCGACGTGCCCACGAGGTGGAATTCAACACTAACCGTGTTATCCAGAGTTTACCAGCAGCGCAGAGCGATTGTAGACTGCCAGATGTCAACTTCCACCAGAACTGGTAGTCAGGTCAGTCAGCTTCCTTAAGTCTACAATGAGGAGTGGACGTGGATGTCTGATATCTGTCAGGTGCTGAGTAACTTTGAGAAATCAACACAGATGGTCAGTGGTGATGCCGCCATCATCAGCCTCACCATCCCGCTGCTTGGCCTGTTGAAAAACTCTCTGGTCAGCATGAAGTCGGAAGCTTTGCACTCGTCACAAAAAAAGGGGGAAGAAGATTCCCTTGTTGATAGCCAAAGCACCCTTAGGTCTGTTTCTCAGCGCATATCGGAGGAGGTGGAGGAGGATGAGTAGGAAGAGGAGGAGAATGTTGGCGAGACAGAAGAGGGGACCATTGTTGAGTCCTTCACTGTTCAGCGTGTATGGGCAGAAGAAGAGGAGTTGGAGGAGTTGGAGGAGGAGGAAATGGACAGTCAGGCCAGTGAGGGGAGTGAATTCTTGCGCGTTGGGACTCTGGCGCATATGGCAGATTTCATGCTAAGCTGCCTATCCCGTGACCCTCGCGTTCAAAGAATTTATTCCAGCACCGATTACTGGGTATTCACTCTCCTGGACCCACGGTACAAGCAAAATCTTTCCACTCTCATCCCTGGAGAGGAAAGGAGTGTGAGAATGCATGAATACCAGCAGGCCCTGGTGCACAAGCTGAAACAGTATTTCCCTTCTGACAGCGCTAGCGGCAGAGGGCGTACTTCTGCGGGACAAGTAGCGAGGGAGAGTAGGCGACCAGGCAGCTTGTCCAGCACTGGCAGGGGTACGCTTTACAAGGCCTTTGCCAGTTTTATGTCACCCCAGCAAGACACTGTCACCTGTCCCCAGTCTCGGCAGAGTAGGGCTGATCTTTACAGAAAGATGGTGAGGGAGTATGTAGCTGACCATACCATCGTCCTAAATGATCACACAGCTCCCTACAACTACTGGGTTTCAAAGCTGGACATGTGGCACGAACTGGCGCTGTACGCCTTGGAGGTTCTTGCCTGCCCTGCCGCTAGCGTGTTGTCCGAGCGGGTTTTCAGTGCAGCTGGTGGCATCATCACCGATAAGCGTACACGCCTGTCGACTGACAGCGCTGACAGGCTGACGCTTATCAAGATGAATAAAGCCTGGATTTCTCCGCATTTCCATTCTCCACCAGGTGAAAGAAGCTGAACCTGAATAATGTATGCACTCCTCCTCCTCATTGTCCTCCTTCTCCTCCTCTTTGTACACTAAAGCAGAGGAAACTGGCTATTTTTTTGCCAGGGCCAACTGGCTCTGGCTATAGTACTCTATGTATTTAATTTTTCTGGAGGGCCAACTACCCTGTCCTCTGTTTTAAACAATTTTTGGGAGTGCCACATACAGGCACTCAGCTACCTGCTCCTCTGGTTTGAAAACTTTTTTGGACTGCCACATACAGGCACTCAATTTATTTAATCTTTTTGGAGGACCAGCTACCTGCTCCTCTGCTTTGAAAACTTTTTTGGACTGCCACATACAGGCACTCAATCTATGTAATTTTTCTGGAGGACCAGCTACCTGCTCCTCTGGTTTGAAAACTTTTTTGGACTGCCACATACAGGCACTATCCAAATTAAATTGTCTCCATAGCAGCCTCCACACGTCGTCTTTTTAGCTGCCTTCACACGTTGTCTCCATTGCTACCTCCACACGTCATCGCCATAGCTGCCTCCAAAAGTAGTCCATATAGCTGCCTCCATACATGGTCCCCTTATCAAACGAGCTGTGTCAGGCAGAATTTTGGATTGTTTTCATGGCTTCCATGTTAACTTTGTCGCCACCCTGCTGTGTAATCCACAAAATATACTGTCAAACTTTTATCATTTACCAATATTATTTCAGCGCTTCTTGCGCATCTGTTTACATTCCCCTCACCCGCCAGAACCCAAACTTATAAGAACGCTACTACACTTGATCTTATACAAAAGGTTCTTAGAAGTGCTGTTTGGGGAGTAGCCTAGAGACAGGGGCTTGGATTGGCGAAAGCTCGCCTGGCAGCGGAGCGCCAGCTCCATCTCAAGATCCAACTAACATAGTTTTAACTGCAGCACCTTTAATCTACTACTAGTTCACTGCCTCCATACATGGTCCCCTTATCAAACGAGCTGTGTCAGGCAGAATTTTGGGTTGTTTTCATGGCTTCCTCATCAAACTTGTTAACTTTGTCGCCACCCTGCTGTGTAATCCACAAAATATACTGGCAAACTTTTATCATTTACCGATATTATTTGAGCGCTTCTTGCTCACCTCCTTTGGTTTCTCTCTGCCACCCATTGGTTTTAAGCCTGAGTCCATTTGGGGTATGTTGCCAAGACACTCTCTAGCCTGCCGCTGCTGCCGCTGCCTCTGCATAGTCCCCTATAGTGTCATGGTCAATTATTGGATGTTTTAGATGCTATCTAGCCTCATTCGGTCACTCTGTCATTGCCATGCTGTTGCCCATACTTTTGGCATAATGGTGCGATTAAGCAGCCTCAGAGGCATCCATGCATGCTGCCCCTGCTGTTTCCTGTCCATTTCTGTGGTGTTTCCATCCTTTTCTGAGGTTCCCAGGTGCTTGGCCAAGCTTCCCTGTGCAGATCCTTGGTCCCCTTGAAAAATGCTCGAGTCTCCCATTGACTTCAATGGGGCTCGTTATTTGAGACGAGCACTCGAGCATCGGGAAAAGTTCGTCTTGAATAACGAGTACCCGAGCATTTTAGTGCTCGCTCATCTCTAGTCCTAAAGCATTATTTTTAGGTTTTCCCATGAAAGAAAATGCTCAAATCTCAATTCTCTAGTAATAAAGATAATCTTTACTTCACAATTTTACTGCTGTTTTTATTGCTGTTTTAGTTCCTATCACTTTCTAGTTTGAATAGGAGCCATGGCAAGGGGCATCCTTGCCTCGTTCCTTGACCTATGTGTACTGGATGGGATGGATGAGTACCGGTAGTAGCTCATACTGTAGTTTTAGGTTGACTGTATATGGCACTAAGCACAAATGTGAATTGAGGGCCAATAAACCTGGCTTTTAATACTCTAATTAAGTTTCCCAGGACATTCTATCAAGTGCTTCATTCAAATGTATTTCATATGTTTCTGATTAAGACAATGTGCAATAGCCCTAATACCACTAATTTTGTATGTGAGAGACCTTCTATGGACGAAACCCATCAGCAAACTGGTAATCAGATTATGCAAGACTATTCTGAATAATTTAAAATCTCAATTAAGAAGCAAGATGGGTCCATATGAAGCAACATACAGAAATCCTTTCCTGTTTTTGGGAGTACTGTAATATAAGCATCATTAAATCCCTAAGGTACAAACCCTGATTACAAAATGTGTGAAACAAAGTTTGCATGTGAGTTACAGGCAGTCCCTGGGTTACATACAGGCTAGGTTCTTTAGGTTGTACTTAAGTTGAATTTTTATGTGGGTTGGAACTTGTATATTTTATCATTGCCCCTGTAACAATTGAATTTTCAAAATTTTGTGCTGTCATGGGAACAAGGATTGTCACTAAAGCTCCAATACAGACACATTGGGGGTCATTTACTAAGGGCCCGATTCGCGTTTTCCCGACGTGTTACCCGAATATTTCCGATTTGCGCCGATTGTACCTGAATTCCCCCGGGATTTTGGCGCACGCGATCGGATTGTGGCGCATCGGCGCCGGCATGCGCGCGACGGAAATCGGGGGGCGTGGCAGAACGAAAACCCGACGTATTCGGAAAAACCGCCGCATTTAAGAACCGAAAATGTGTCGCTGGGGACCCGCTTACCTTCACTCAGACGGCCTCGGTGAATTCCGGCGCGTTAAAATGCTTTTCAGCGCAGCAGCGCCACCTGGTGGACGGCGGAGGAACTACCTTATTAAATCCCGGCCGGACCCGAATCCAGTGCAGAGAACGCGCCGCTGGATCGCGACTGGACCGGGTAAGTAAATGTGCCCCATTAAAGCTGATCATTGCAGCCTGTGACTAAATTAATACATCCATAGCTTAACCAGTGGTCATAGGACAGAGAGGTCTGTGTTGGGGATTTTTTTTGTATAAGCAAAGGGAATAACCCGAAAAAAATTTAAGGATGTGCACTGCTGAAAAATGCTGCACAAACAGCCAACACAAAAAATACGAGTTATGAGAAAAAGAGATGCTGAGGTGTGTTAAAGAATAGCTGACAATCAAATACAAGAAAAAAAAATCATGTTTTTATTAGTCACAAATAGGACACCACAATACAAAATGACATATAAAAACAATTAAAATGTACATATGTACAATTAATTAAATGATTAGGTGACCTTGGTAAAGCTATACCATTCCAATACCCCATGCCTAAAAAAGGTACTCAGTAACCCTATAAAGCTAGCCTGTAGGTCAGCAAAAATAATGGTAATTATTGATCAGTTAAAAAAATGTCCTAGCAGATGGCTTAAGTGAGTACCTAGGTAATAAAGATAATAGTACCATTTCAAATTGTAAATGAAATATCATAAAATGCTAATTTCTGCAAAGCCTCCTGCCCTTGTTTGCCTTGCCTTTTACCTTGCTTTCAGTGGTGTAACTCGGAGTGGCAGGCTTCGGCATGGGACCCCCCTTCCCACATGAAAATGATACATATTTGTTTACTCACACATGCAAGTTACAATCACACATTTATACACATAGATACACCGTATACACATAAAACATATACACATCACAGCTGCAGCATTTATACATAACATATATGTTATATACATATTATTATGTACAACGGGCACCAAAATATGGATATAATGATGCACATCCTCCTCTCTTCAGTGTGTCAGGTCAGATGCTGGGGCCCCTTGACACTGTGGGCCTTATAGCGGTTGCTATGGCTGCTACCACTGTAGTTACGTCCCTGCTTGCTTTCTCATGGGTTACTATATAGTGAATCTCTAGGGTTTGATGCTGCTATTATTTAGATTTGGTCTAAAACCCCTCTCTTAATTTTATGTGGAGTATCCCATGTATGCACAATATCAACTAGCATTTTAAATAGAGGCATAAGCCTTATATTCCAATGGACTATAATATTACAACAGGTTTATCTATCAAATACAGTATAGATAATGGGGCACATTTACTTACCTGGTCCCTGGGAGTTCCAGAAAGTGCATTGCCGACGACATTGCAATGTTCCGCGATTCAGTAAGATTGTGCGCCCGATATCCTGCTTGTGTCGCTTCCCCCCTTAGGTCCGCTGGAGTTCACCTTCTTCTTCCCTGTGTATGTAAGTGCATTGGATGCAACACAATTTGAATCTTAAATCTTGCGCTCAGTCTGATTGTCCATTGATCCACCCCCGATTTCTGTCGCATGCAAGCCGGCGCCGCTGCGCCAAAATATGATCACGTGTGACACAATCCCCTGCTAAATCCCTGTCACAGCAAATCCTGAAAATGTTGGGAAGTCCGAAGGAAATGCGATCCGCGGACCCCTAGTAAATAAGCCCCAATGTTTTATATATCTTCTGTACTTAAATTTCATTGACCAAGTATGTACTCCATATATGGAGCATTGGGAGCATAAATATTTATAATACTAAACATTTTCCCTCTAATACATCTTTAACTGTCAGGTTTTCAGGGGAGAATGCTGGGACTTCTGGCCCTTCCTCCGATGCTTCTGGTGGTACTAGCAGCGTTCTCCGACCTCCTGCGCGCCTCCGCGCAGACTCCCCCTCTTGTCCGCTACCAGCGGTCTCTTGCGTGCGCTCCAGGCAGCGGCTGCTAAGACCTTGCGCTGTTTAGGGGTACTAGCAGCGTTCTCCAACCTCCTGCGCGCCTCCGCGCAGACTCCCCCTCTTGTCCGCTACCAGCGGTCTCTTGCGTGCGCTCCAGGCAGCGGCTGCTAAGACCTTGCGCTGTTTAGGGGTTGTGTTCTGGACTTCTGGGAGTTGTGGTACCTCTGCATGGTATCTGCAATTGTGCTTGGTTATTCTGCACCATGAGGGGTTAATTCCCAGAAGTTGTCCAGCTTCAATCAGGTTCTGGAGGTGGGGTTCTGGCTGCATAAATTGCAGCTTCACTAGTCACCTGTGCCAGTGTTTGAAATCCCTTCATCACTTGCTGCTTGCTATAGGTTCTACTTGCTCTTGACGTACCCTCTAGTTGTGACTCCGGCTAGTTTACTACTCTTTTGTGCTTTATGTTTATTAGTCTGTTCGTGTTGTTCCCTTCCTGCACTTGTCTAGTATATTCCTAGGTTTTACGTAGTCGTCCCATGGTTAAGCGTGTGGGGGGTTATAGGAAGGGACAGAGGTTGGGGCAAGCTCAGGGCACACTATCCCCTGTCTTCTGTGTTACCCAACCCTAACAATAACATCATAATGTATTTGGGAGCTAAATAATAGTGCTATTCCCCTTTTCACTCTATGAGGATATTTTCTAACTGTAGAGGGGGGGGGGGGGTGTTTATTCTTAATCCAATGTGTCTCCTGCAGAAATATTATATGAGGGCCTAGTTTATGAACATGAACGTTACATCTTTTTACTGGAGTATTCAGTCCATCGACATTCTATAAGCACCATTTTAATTGCGATAGGACGGAGGGTGCATTTACAACCGTAGCTTTAGCATACAGGGGAGGCCCTCAGCCCGATAGCATATGCATTTCTATAGAAATGCACGCGATTGCTAATCATACAAGACACCGGGTTCTGGTTACCAATTGCTTCTGTTTCCATAGAAATACATATGCGATCGGCGCGAAGCCCTCCCCTGTAAGCTAGCGGTAGGTGTGACTGCACGCTGAAAGAGATTCAGTGGCGTACCAACAGCCATAGCAGCCATAGTGGTTGCTACAGGGTCCGGGTGGCACAGGGGCCCAGGATGAACAGCCAAGACAAAATCTGTGGACTCGCCGGCCTACTCCTTCCACGTCCCATTCCATACGCACCCCCTCGATCGGCGGTCGCGCAGCTGGCCTACTACGGCTTCCCGAAGAAACACAGCAGCCGGCCTACAAGACGTCCCTATATATGTATGCATAGATTGATGTATGTATGCTGATTGTGTGTATTTTCTGTATGTGTGTATTTGCTGTATGTATATGCTGTACAGTATATGCTGTATGTGTGTGTATTTTCTGTTTGTGTGTGTATATGCTGTATGTGTGTGTATATGCTGTATATACTGTATGTATTTGTGTATATACTGCATGTATACACAGTATGTGTGTATGTTTATAATGTGTGTATGTGGATGTACTGTATGTGTGGTTATATTCTCTACGTAGACACATGCATATAAATATTTATATGTATATGGTGTATGTGTGTATCTGCTGTATATACTGTATATATGTGTGTATATGCAGTATGTATATGCATTATGTGTGTATACACTATATACTTTATGTATGTGCTGTATATAGATTCAATGGGGCAGATTTATCAAGCTGTGAAAGTCAGAATATTTCTAGTTGCCCATGGCAAACAATCACAGCTCCCCTTTAAAATATTCATGAACACTGGTAAAATGAAAGCTGAGCTGTGATTGGTTGCCATGGGCAACTAGAAATATTCTGACTTTCAGACAGCTTGATAAATCTGCCCCAGTATGTGTATATGGTGTTTTTATACTGCATGTATGTGTATACACAGTGGGTGTATACCGTATGTAAAAGAATGTGATGTATGTATTCTATATGTATATAAATAGTATGTAAGAAGCTTTGATGCATATATACTGTATATATATACAGTATGAGTTTGTATATACTGTATGTATTAGTGTATAAATGTGTGTGTGTGTGTGTGTGTATATATATATATATATATATATATATATATGAGTACATAACTGTGCATATGAGTGTATACATATGTATGTGTGTGAGTATATAAAAGTGAGTGTAGAATGCTGTGTGCGTGTATTTATGTGTATAAATGTGTGTGATTGTATAAACGTGTGTGTATGCATGAATATTTTTAAGAGGGAGGGGAGCCCCATGCCGAAATCTGCTATGGGGCCCTGCCTCTCCCAGTTACACTACTGAGGGGATTCATTGTCAGCAGTCCTCATTATCCTATGGCTGTACCCGCGAATCGAATTACAAATTTGCATAATGAGATTGGGGAAAGGGTCTTGTCCCAGTCAGAAAAAAGTCCCCTTTGAGATGCACATAGGGATTCCTCCCCAACATTTAACCTCTTCCCCGGTCCCGGTGCATGGAGAGGGCTCATGGGCTGAGCCCTCTCCATAGCCAGTACGTCTTTGCTGCATATTTGCTAGCACGGATCGCTGGCTTTTTCCCGTCAGTCACATGGGCGCCGCCATCTTGGTGACGATCGTTGCTCCCCGTGACGTCATCAGGGCTGTGCCGATCAGTTGCCATGACAGCCTCGGTCTTCCGAAGTTAAAGTAGCCTAGGTGGTCTTAAAAATAGTGAAAGTAAAAATTCTAATCACTCCCCTTTCCCTAGAACTGATATAAATATAAATAAACAGTAAAAACACCTTAGGGATCGCCGCTTCCGAAAATGCTCAATGTATCAAAACAGTTATTCAATGCACTTCACTTTTTTGTACAGGAGGTAGAATATTTTCATACATTTACAAAAATTACAACCATACAAATTTGTTATCCCTGTGATCGTACCGACCCAAAAAATAAAGTAGACATATCATTTGGGGAGCACAGTGAAAGACGTAAAATCTAAGCCCACAAGAAAACAGCGTTATTTTTTGGGGGTTTTTTTTCACCATTTTGACTGCATTTGGAATTTTTTTGCTGCGTTCCAGTACACGGCATGGAATATTCATTACCATTTCTATGAAGTGAAATTTCTTATGCAGAAAACAAGCCGTCATACAGCTCTTTACGTGTAAAAATAAAAAAGTTATAGATCTTTGAAGATGGGAAGTGAAAAATGGAAATGAAAAAAACAAAAAAGGGCCAGGTCGTTAATGGGTTACCATAGTCATAAACAAATAATCACAAAGTAATAGTAAAACTCTGAGTAGTTTCATCAACTCAAAAGACACTAATTGCATTAGCCGTCTAAATCTAGAATACAATAAAAATTCAGCAACATAGAAACTATTTGAGAATTCAAGTTGGTGAATCAGATGAAGGATCAGACTTTTTCAGAAAATCTTAAGCAACATCTGGATCATCAAATTCAGTAGCTTGCCATTCAGTAAGAACCTCACCAATGGTGGCTATCGACCAAAGGTTTGCAGAGAGGGTTAAAAGCTTTGAGTTTGGCCGCTACTGAATCTGGAACATCCTGAAACAGAAATAACGGATAGTCGAACTAAGCCAAAAATGAAGCTCTCCTGTAAGCTTCCATTTATTTGAGTTTTCTTGATAGCTGAGAACTTTGAAGATAACTGGCCTGGGTGGTGCAGAAGCTTCCTTCCTCTCTGGGCCAATCCTGTGTGCTCATTCGATCAAAGGAGCCAGAATCATTCTCTTCATCTTGAGGGTTTGCCGTAGCCACTCTGAGGTTAATTTCAATAGCTTTTTATTGCATACGGTTCTGGTATCCCAATTAGGTGCAGATTATTGTGACAATTCCTTTTCTCTAAGTTCATTATGTAACAATGTAATAGCAATATCTTTCTCCTCCAACTGGCGTTTGACCTTCTGTAAACTGTCTCCAAGGTCTGACACCCTGTGTTCCACATCAGTCAATCTGGTTTCATGTTCTGTGACATATGTGACACTGTCTAATTAAGACTGGAATGTAGCTAGGCGAGTGTCATTGACAGGCATAAGAATTGCAGATTTAGCTTCTGCCATTACCTTTTAGTTAAGCTGAATTTCTCACCAGTGCCACCTCTTGCAGGTACAGTATTGCGAGTTTGAGGTCTATTGTCTTTGCTAGAAGAGGCTCCTGCATTTTTGCCTGCAATGTTATCCATGATATTGGACAGTACAATAAGGTAATGCACAAGGAAGCATTTAAAGTAGCGGTGTAACATGTGTGCAATAAGCACAAACTGCTTGAGGACCTGTGGCTGCTGTATACAGGGAAAGCTGGAGGACTTGTGGTGATGTCATCATCACATGACCCACTGGCTTCTCCTCTATACAGACTCCCGCGGACCAGGACTGCTCTGCTCACAGCGAGCAGAAACCAGAACTTGCAGCAGAAGGGGGGGGGGGGCAAAACTGGAGGCAACAGGGAGGGGGGCTAGAACTGGGGACAGCGGGGAAGGGGGCTAGAACTGGGGACAGCGGGGGGGGGGGGGGCAAATTGGGGCAGGAGGGGAGGGGCACTAGAAGCGGGTGGCACGAGCGGTGAACTAGAACTGGGAGCAGGAGGGGAGAACTAGAACTGGGGCAGGAGGGGGGGGGCAAAACTGGGTGCTACAGGGGGGACTAGAACTGGGGGAAGCAGTGGGGGACTAGAACTGGGGGCAGCAGGGGAAGACTAGAAATGGGGGCAGCAGGTGCGGACGGGACTAGAACTGGACGCAGTGGGGGGACCAAAACTGGGGGCAGGAAGGAAGGGAACTAAAGGTGGGGGCAGGAGGGGGGCACTACAACTGGGGCAGCAGGAGAGGAACCAAAACTGGGGGCAGCAGGGGAGGAACCAAAACTGGGGGCAGCAGGGGAGGAACCAAAACTGGGGGCAGCAGGGGAGGAACCAAAACTGGGGCAGCAGGGGAGGAACCAAAACTGGGGGCAGTGGGGGGGGGCAAAACTGGGGCAGGATGGGTGAAGTAGAACTAGGGGCAGGAGGGTGGGACTAGAACTGGGGACAGGCGGGTGGGACTAGAACTGGGGGCAGGAGGGGGGTCTTGAACTGGGGGCAGGAGGGGGGGACCAAAACTGGGGGCAGGAGGGGGGGGTGAAAACTGGGGGAAGAAGTGGGAACTAGAACTGGGGGTAGGAGGGGGACTACAACTGGGTGTAGGAGGGGGACTACAACTGGGTGTAGGAGGGGGACTACAACTGGGTGTAGGAGGGGGGACTACAACTGGGTGTAGGAGGGGGGACTAGAACTGGGGGCAGGAGGGGAGACTAGAACTGGGGGCAGGAGGGGGGACTAGAACTAGGAGGCAGTATTATAGTAGTTATATTCTTGTACATAGGGGGCAGTATTATAGTACATAGGAGGCAGTATTATAGTAGTCTTTGAAGCAAGCATTAGCAGAAAAAGAACGATGGGGAATCCAGCATCCAACACAAAAAGTTCCAAAGGAAAAACGGCTGTTAAAACATATCCAAAGGTTTATTCTTCATGTTAGGTGTATCTTCACTGGGATCATCCTTGCACCCAGCCTTGAAATATCATCATCAAGACCGTAGCCAACCATGGGTGAGCCGTTACCGTAATTTTTTTTCTTGTTTCTCATTATAGTAGTTATATTCCTGTACATAGGGGGCAGTAGTATAGTAGTTATATTCTTGTACATATGGGGCAGTATTATAGTAATTATAGTCTTGTCCATAGGGGGCAGTATTATAGTAGTTATATTCTTGTACATAGGGGGCAGTATTATAGTAGTTATATTCTTGTACATAGGGGGCAGTATTATAGTAGTTATATTCTTGTACATAGGGGGCAGTATTATAGTAGTTATATTCTTGTATATAGGGGAAGTATTATAGTAGTTATATTCTTGTACATAGGGGGCAGTATTATAGTAGTTATATTCTTGTACATAGGAGCAGTATTATAGTAACTATATTCTTGTACATAGGGGGCAGTATTATAGTAGTTATATTAATGTACATAGGGGTCAGTATTATAGTAGTTATATTCTATACAGACTCCCGCGGACCAGGACTGCTCTGCTCAAAG
This sequence comes from Engystomops pustulosus, assembly GCF_040894005.1. Taxonomy (NCBI): domain Eukaryota; kingdom Metazoa; phylum Chordata; class Amphibia; order Anura; family Leptodactylidae; genus Engystomops; species Engystomops pustulosus. The sequence goes on from NC_092413.1 coordinate 61,940,519, forward strand.
CGAGCAGAAACCGGAACTTGCAGCAGAAGGGGGGGGGGGGCAAAACTGGAGGCAACAGGGAGGGGGGCTAGAACTGGGGACAGCGGGGGGGGGGGGGGGGGCAAAATTGGGGGGCAGGAGGGGAGGGGCACTAGAAGCGCGTGGCATAGTTATATTCTTGTACATAGGGGGCAGTATTATAGTAGTTATATTCTTGTACATAGGAGCAGTATTATAGTAACTATATTCTTGTACATAGGGAGCAGTATTATAGTAGTTATATTAATGTACATAGGGGTCAGTATTATAGTAGATATATTCTTGTACATAGGGGGCAGTATTATAGTAGTTATATTCTTGTACAAAGTAGGGAAGTATTACAGTCATTATATTCTTGTACATGATTTGGGGTCACCGCAACATGAGGAACTGTATTGCGGGGTCACAGCATTAGAAAGATTGAGAACCACTGATTTAAAGGAAACCTACCATCTCGGATCTACCTAGTAAGGTAGATCTGGTGGCAGGTTCAACTAACAAATTACATGGGAGCCCTTTTAGGACTAATCCTTGAGTGACCTGTAACTTTTTAAATCTTTTATCACCTAATATGCAAATATCTGAAAGAGGCTACTGGGGCGTGGAGAAGTAGTAGCCTCTTTGGATCTTCCTACTACGATTTCTTCAGCGCACTGCTCCTGGTAGTTGCGCGTACTCGTCTGTGCTCTGCATGGACTATTTATGCAGAGCTGGCGGCTGTGTGTTCTTGGCTCCAAAGCCAGAGTTATTAAGGATGCACAGTAGCTCCGGCTTCACAGCCGAATACACGCAGTTGCCGGCTCTGCATAGAGAGATGCAGAGCGTGGACGAGTGCGCACAGCTACCAGGCGCTGAAGATCTCGTAGAAGGAGGATCCAAAGAGGCTACTAAGGCGGGGAGTAACCGCGCTGTGTAGCTTCAGCTCTGGCTACTCCACGCACCAGTAGCCTCTTTCAGATATTTGCATATTAAGTGATAAAAGAGTTATAAAGTTACAAGCCACTTAAGGATTAGCCCTAAAAAGTGCTCCCATGTCATTCATTAGTTCAACCTGCCATCAGATCTACCTTAATAGGTAGATCCGAGATGGTAGGTTTCCTTTTAAAGGGTTTTCCCATCCAAGGATATTCTTACATTTCAATCCCCTAGGGACAATAACACAATAAAGATTCTTTACTTCATAATTTTTACTTAATAATTTTACTCAGTGTTATTGCTGTTTTAGCTCCTATCAATCCCTAGGCTGGTCAGTGCAAAATTCCAGGGTATGGGTGGGGACTCTCTAAGCAGACACATTGGGGCACATTTACTTGCCCGTCCCTGGCGCAATCCCCGATCCGGAATGTTCGACGATAATGAACTCTGCTGTGATTCACTTAGATCATGAACTCGATTTCTTGCATGTGTTGCTTCCTCGCTCAGGTCCGCAGGTCACTTTCTTCTTCCCGGTGTATGTAAGTGCATGTCTTGCGACGCAATCTTAAAGTTAAATCCCGCGCTCAGTCCAAATCCGTCGGATAATTTGGCAGCCCGTCCCCCAAATTTTGTCGCAAGAAAGCCGGCACCATTGCGCCAACATCCGATCGCATGCGACACGATCCCCTTTTAAATACTTGTCCCAGCCATGCAAAACCTGAAAACGATGAAATTGCGGTCTGCGAGGGTAAGACATGTTTGTAACAACCACTGAAAACACATCACTGAGGGGCTCTTGTAACACCCACCAGAGACCCTCAGGCTCACCAGCATAATTTTCAAAGTTTAATTTAGAAAGAAGAAGGCCATCAATAACAAATATGAGAAGATGACCACAGTGCCTGGATCTATCAGTAATCACCCCTCCCTAGTTTCTATGTGCTTGATTTTGTGCCTGCATGCAATTTTGACCTTGTATTTACTATAGTCTCTGCTGGAAAACCTTCAGAGACTACAGCTACACCAGGTCTAACCTAGATTTTATTCTGCCAGAGAGTTCTCATCCAGGTATACTAGGAAGCTAGGGCCATCTTAGTATATCTTAGTATATCCAACGTCTAGTATGCAGGCTGGGGGAAAATTAATACTGGCGTTTAATACAGATGTCTTACTAAATCCCCCCTCTGAATGCTGAAAATATAAACTCTAGGGCCCTCTATAAATCTTATAGTGTTCATTATAGTAAATCTGCCCTACCCCATTCTTTTTTTTTTTTACAAAATGGCAGAAAACGCCCAAACTACCTAACTTAATTGAGAAGATTGTCTTTGGAGAGGCACACAGACTTGAAGAGTTTGGTTTGTTGTTTCTTTTTTGCAGTAAATGACAATCCCAATTTATAGTACTCCAGCATTTTATATTCAAGTTTGGTTAGAGAACGTAATCTGAAAACAGCATATATCACACTCCAATACTACCTACCATGAATTCAAGATGGATAGTTTTTCTTTGGTTGAACTGTGTACTTTTATCAGTTTGATGTTACTAATATTATCACTACTGTTGCCACTACTTCTCTTATCTTGCTGGGTAGTTTTGTTGGTAAAATAAAGAAGCTCTCTTGGATACTATTGCTTTGTAAACAAGCAATGAATGGTGACTAACAGAATGAGAAATGCAAACAATAAAATAGTGTTATTACTCATGCTTTATAATAAGAGAATGGAGAGCTGAGATTAATTCTGGAGCCTCTTAGTAGATCTAGCTGCTGAGCGCCGACTGAGGTGGGGGTGATTTGTGCGCAGGAGATATTAAGACAGGTGTGTTAAACTGTCTTAATCAGAGGTTCTGTTAACGTCTGCGCAAACGTCTATGACAATGCGACATGCAGTTTGAGTCCACAAAAAACCTCCAGGGCAGATTTATCCATGGTTCATGGACCGACAACGGCAGTGTGAATCTGCTCTACATTACAGTGCAAATGCAGACTTGTAATGTGTCAGTACTATTTAATGTAAAATGAACCACACAAATCATTTATTCTTAGGCATTGTAGCAACTTTGTATATTGGGAAACTCATACATGATTGATATGGTTAAATACATGAGGGTTATGAGATTATGCTGTACTTGATTCAAGTAATAATAATAATAATAATCTTTATTTATATAGCGCCATCAAATTCTGTAGCGCTTTACAAATCAATTAAAATAACAGAAATTTTAAAAAGAAAAAATTAAGTAAAGTTGCACTTTTTATATTTCTATCTTTTGTATCTTTTTTTTGTTCAGATTCTATTCTGTCTGCTATAAATATTTTTAAATGGTTTCGATAATTTCTTCCTCTGATGATATAGTAAGAATCAGCCAATGCTTCAATGTACAGTGTTTAGCTATCATCAAAATGATTACTACAATGGGTGACATTGTCGTGTCTTGATCACTAGGATCATCCGACCATAGCTCAAAAGCATTGTCAGGATGCGGGATCTGTAGATCCTCTGGACCACCGCCGGAGTTGGTGCTAGCCGACACCTGGGACCAGAATCTAAATGGCACCAGGTCTTCACCAGAGCCCGCCACAAAGCTGCATGGTCTTGCTGTGGAGGGGTGCCACCAGGTTGTTCCACAGGTGCGACAAGCCTGCAGTGGCAGCCAAGGTCGAGGTACCTTTGCAGGAGACAGTCTTATGGTAAAGTTCAGGCACAGGGTCAGGGCTGGCGGCAGAGATGCAAGGTCAAGTTCAATCTGGGGTCAGCAACGGGAGAACCAGGCAGAAGGGAACGGGAACACAGGAATGGACACACAGGAGCACGGGAACAGGAACACACAGGAGCACGGGAGCAGGAACGTAGCAACACGTGAACAGGAACGCAGGAATACACAGGAGCATGGGAACAGAAATGCAGGAACACGGGAACAACCAGGAACGCAGGGATATTGCAGGGGAGCTTTCTCTATGGCATAGGCTCAAAGATCCGGCAGGGTGCTATGGGAGTGGTAGATTTAAATAGATTTCTGGGAAATGGAAATTAATGATGTGCTGGCCCTTTAAATTTCCTGAAGCCGGTGCGTTCGCACCCTAGGAGATGGGGACGAGCGCACATGGACCGCGGACAGGAATCTGGAGCGGAGAGAAGTGAGCAGTGCCAGCGCCGCGCCTGCGAACACTGAGGGACACGGGTGAGCCTGCGACAAGTGATCCCCCCGTGACAGGCATGAAATAACACGGCTATGGGTTGAGTGGTATCAGATCAGTACAAGTTTTTTGTATGCAGTGCTGCACAGTTTTCTAATATTTTTGTATCCTAGGACATGATCAAATGTTATGGTATAAATCCCCAGCCTGTCTATCAGGGGATGTCGGGATATCAAAAACAGAAATAGCTGTATGCATAAGCTTATATAGAGTTTCCCTCCACTTCTCATTTATAACATGCCTGTGAATCAGTGCCCAGCCCATATATATTCATGCTGTTACATCTTAAACTTTCAGCCTCCTCTTCTAGTTATGTAGCGGTATCTTTGGCAGCTCTGTTTCCCCCTTCTCACACAATTTTTAATACAGAGTTGATAGCAAAAATTTCCCCATTGCTTTTTCTACCATCCAGTCAAATGTGTTTTTCTGAATTCCCCCTGCAAGATTGTGGAGCCTACCCTTACAAAAGGACTTATATGCAAGAGGACAAAACAGGGCTTAACGGGTGCGCTAGTAATCAACTTGTTTGACAGAAGACTGATTCGGTAGATAAATCAACTCTTGTAACAGAAAACATTCCAAACATCCAGTGGTAACGCGTTTTGGGTGTGTACCCTTCGTCAGACCAAACTATAAATAAAATGCTAATCACAATTAAATAATAATATAAATAAAAATCCAATGATAATCATGTTTAAAATAGTAGTTCTAAATTGAAATAATACTGTAATTATAATAATATCTGATAAAAATCAGAAAAAGGTCAGAATGGAGCTAGTGCATCAACAGAAAATATAAAAACAAAAGAAAAATTCATAGTCTACTAGGCTATCATGATAATATTATAGTTTTAAATGAAATACATTAATTTTAACATAAGATGAAATGAATTGAATTTTAGAAAATGACACTTTGTCAATAGTATAATGTAATAAACCAGATTCAGAAGTGGAAGTAGTGGTGGCAATAGCAGTGTCAATTGTGCCCCTTTATTGTATCATGAGGACATACAGATAGTATAATATAACTAAGATGTTCGGTGGGGTTGACCATAATAAAATTTCCCCTTTAATAGTTAGTATAATAATATACAGTGGTAATAAATACTAATAACGGCTTAATTGCTGTCGGGAGGCAGTGGCAGGAATGAATAAACTTACTTTTAGGACAGGATAGAGAACGCGAGCACAGCAGATGCAGCAGATGCTGTTGTTATGTCAATGAACGGGAAGCCAAATGCATATGTCAATGCGGACGCCCGCGCATTGTGCAGAGCAATCAGACGGCTGACGTTTGCGCAGAACGAACCGGGAGCCGGCATATAATGTTAGTAGATACGGCGGTATTGCTGTGTAGTAGAGCCGAGGAGTCATGAGAACAGATAGCCTGCTAGCGCTACTGTTAAAAAGCACTATGGGAATGTGCTACAATGTAATAGTAAGGAAAGCATAAGTAAAATAATATAATACATTGTAATCTGTGCTTTGGACAAAAGTCAATAGGTCCAGGAATGATAATAACAGAGCTACATGTGCCACTAGGCCCAAAACATTCTTTCCCAAACATAGCGATAGGCCACGAATAGAACACATACACAAACCTAATACCACACTCAAGAGATGTGTCTTTGCTCTTGAATTACCTAAACCCATCCTTCACTTAATACTAAATACTCTGTTCCCAACAAATCCATACTCACTATACATAACACTAGCCTTCTATCTAACAGACTTCAGGAAGAAGTTGCCTTCTTTTCACCAAGGGTGAATCCTCATAACAGAGGGGCCTATGTGGAACTCGCACAGAAAGCCCCATCCTCCATCCCTTCTCTTTTAGGACGGGAAGTCAAAAAGACCCCTACGTTTCATTACACACCCAACCATGGCATAAAAGAACCTATACATTAGCGCCCCCCCCCCCTAGGATTAAAAAGAAAAAATCCCACAAGAGAGGCAACATCATTGTTCTGCCCATCATCCACTTCAGATGACTTCGATCTTTTTGTTGATCTCAATAGATTAATCAGCAGACTAACCCTAAAGAGGCACTTATGAGATTAAATCAAACCACCGATACGAGCCAAATAGTTTCTCAGACCCGGCTCACCTCTCACTGACCAATACATAAATATCAATTACACACACTAATTCTAAACCCAAATCAGTTTTTTTACCCCACACATCACAAAAGGGAACAACATTGAAATTTTTTATACATTAGTTTTGTCTAAATTCCAAAACCTCAGATTTAACACCAAATAGCTGAAAGCTATTTATTCAGCTAAAATCTGAAGAAAGCAAGGCTCTAAAACAGCGAAGTTCCAATGATGACATCGTTATAAAATCTGCGGACAACGGAGGTGGGATAGTCATCCATAATAAATCAGATTATATTACAGAATCTTTGCGACTACTATCCGATAGCACTTTCTATTTCAAACTGGATAAAAATCCCACCCCATGTGAATTTATTTTTAGAAAAAAATGTAAATGAATCTTTCACCCTCGATACCTCAGATTTGATTAAACACCTCCTACAACTACCATGGGAAGATTCCTATCTGTTCCTACATATGGATATCTCCTCCCTCTACACCGTAGTTCCTTACAACCTCGGTGTTCATGCAACTGCGCAATATTTGAGACGTGACCCTACAATGTCTGACATACAGAGTAGTTTTATATTAAGAGCTATCTCATTTATATTGAACAATAACTTTGCCCCTAGCTATGCCAACATTTGTGACCGTGTATCAGTACGACCATAAAATCCATGCCAAAACATATTTAAAACAGTTGACAGCAACAGCTATCTTGATTTCACCAGTAGCAGTTTTAAAAAATGTAAAACCAATATCCCTTATGGCCAATAGCTAATCTTAGCTAATAACTACCCACCTCCTCTCATTTCTTCAGTGTGTGCTAGATCAGGGAATACTAGTCCAGCTGATTGCCTTAAACCAAAAGTAAAAAACAATACAGCTTCCAGAGATGAGGCTAGTATTAACTTTATTACCACATATTCCAATGATGGCAGCCAGATTAAGAATATCCTTAAAAAGCATTGGAACCTTCTATTCCATGATCCACATCTCAACAGTACCGTTCTACGTGCTCCTTTAGTTACCTTTGAGAGGTCTCGTACCCTGAAGAATATGCTAGCACCAAGTCGGTTACGTGTCTCTGGGTGCAATGTACCAAATATATAATTCTTCCCAAAAATTAATTGTGGGCACAATCTATGTAAATGTTGTGAACATATCTCCCAAAGGAAACCCAACTTTAACTCAAAATAAACCTTCAAAATGTCATTTAAGTAATCGAATTCAGCTTGCAATACGCCAGGAGAACAATACAGCCTCTAAGGGAAAGTCTCAATAAACACAGAAGTAATATTACAAATGTTTTTTTTTAATTACATAGCGTATCTAGACACGCAGCAATGCACCATAAACAAAACTATAGAGATTTAAACATCACGCCTATTGAGCTCTCAACGATTTAGCTTTTTAAAGAAACGTGAGATGTATAGAATCTACAAATTACAGTGCTTGATGCCAGCCGGTTTATATGAATCCTTGGAAAATATCTTTTAACCTTTTATAATTTTTTAAATCTTTTAACCTGTTTATTTATACTATTTATAATATATGTATCTGCTTGGTTCTTACGTGTAATGTTTACATTTGTCACATACCCTGTTATCAATAATTATATACCGTATATTCCGGCGTATAAGACGACCTGGTGTATAAGACGACCCCCCTACTTTCCTGTTAAAAATATAGAGTTTAAGATATATTCGCCGTATAAGACTACCCCTTTTCCAACAGCCAGCTCCCCCTGTATATTGCCAGCCTGTACCCCCAGTATACAGCCAGCCCCCCTGTATATAGCCAAACTGCCCCCCCTAGTATACTGCCAGCCTGTACCCCCAGTATACAGCCAGCTATTATACAGCCTGGCGGCCCCCCAATTGTGCAGAATGCCGGCCCCCCAGTTTGCATCCTGCCACCTCCCCCTCTATATAGCCAGCCTGCTTGGCACATTAATAATACAACAGCTTCTCACCTTTCCCGCGATCCACCGAAGCTCCGCTGCTACACTCCGGCCGGCAGTGACAGCTCATTGAGTGCTGGCGGCTCACAGAATATCAGCCACGTGCCGACGTCATATTCTCTGCGACGCCGGCACCCACGGAGCTGTCACCGGCGGCCAGAGCGTAGCAGCGGAGCTTCGGTGGATTGCGGGAAAGATGAGAAGAAACATTACCGGTGTATAAGACGACCCCAGACCAGACTGAAGATTTTTCAGTCTTCAAAAGTCGTCTTATACGCCGGTATATACGGTACATACATTTGATTTTTTAGATGTGTATATATGTCACAACTATTCATGCATATATTTATTTATTTAATTGTTTAACTACTTACATTAATGAATATTTTTTCATCTATAGACTCATTCCATATAAATATTTATTTATTTAAACCAATTAACTATGTACTACAACTTACGTTAATGATTATTTTATTCATTATGATCTATAGATTTAGGTGAGGATTCATGATATCTTCTTTTAGTGTGCATTGGTTGTGTATTTCAAATCAATAAAGCATGTGTGCACGTTGCAAGGAATGATTCAGACAACTGCTGATTCAAGTCTCACTCATGCCCTGGCCAAGTCAGCACTCCGCAAGTTTATTTGGTTTCACAAGTCTATATAGAAAATCAGGAAAGAAGCAGGAAAGGAGGAGCATACAAAACATAACATATTAGGCTTCCCAGATCGTGTAGTCTATTGATTGGAGAGTTTTCCTGCTATCTCATTCTTATTTGGTTTCACAAGTCTATATAGAAAATCAGGAAAGAAGCAGGAAAGGAGGAGCATACAAAACATAACATATTAGGCTTCCCAGATCGTGTAGTCTATTGATTGGAGAGTTTTCCTGCTATATCATTCTTATTTGGTTTCACAAGTCTATATAGAAAATCAGGAAAGGAGGAGCATACAAAACATAACATATCAGGCTTCCCAGATTGTGTAGTCTATTGATTGGAGAGTTTTCCTGCTATCTCATTCTGGTGTCACCATAGGGCATTCATGAAATTCCTCAGCCTCAAAATTTTAGGTGCGGTTGAGGATGCTGTCGCCATCTTAAAATCTATTCTCTGTTACAGTACTTTTAGGAAAATAAGGCAAGTAGAAATGACAGGTTTACCTTAACAGTCCCCCCTAAATCCTGGAATTTCTCACAGATACTCTAAGTCTAGAAGGACCTACAGATCTGCCCATATGTGCTTCTTTCTCCTCTTCACCAGTTGGATGACATCATACCCCTGTTGGGTGTGCTCCCATTTAGTGGACTTTCACATATGGGAATCAAATCTCGACTCTACGTTTCCCTATTCCAAGGGAGCTGTTTGATATGTTTCAGGGGTAGTTGAACTTAGAGGGATACCTTCATTATGCAAATTTAGGTATCTTGAGTAAGGGGTCTTTGGCTTGTCTAACTCCTGATACAATGGTGACTGAAAGATACAACCACCTTGTGGTATGGTCTATAGTTTATGGGTTTATTAACAAGCTGGTTCTTCAACAAGGCGGTATCCTCCATTGCGGGCACTTCTCCTAACGGGGTTCTTACCATAGGGGGCGATGTCATCCGGTATGTACATGCAACAAGCTGCTCCCACCATCTTACAGACTCCTCCCTTCTCAGCAAGGGTCATGTCCAAAGCCATGCGGTTCTGGAAATCATCTGGATATAAATCACAAATCTCTGTTGATCACAATAAAAATAGTTAACCCAATCAACATTTTTGTTCATAGCTATCTGAGGGAATAATGGTCTCTAGTCCTGCCCATATCTGATTTTGGGCCTTGAACTCATCTGGGAACCCCCTTGGTACTCCTACTGTATCTAAACGTTGTCATCTAGGTGCTTCTCTCTCAGACCTCCAGAATCCCTTGGGATTCTTTACCTTTTCTTTATGTGTCTACTCTAACTTATCCTTGGGGACCACGAAGAAAGAATGCACAAATTTTACCACAGCACACTCCCCTTCACAACCTTTAGGCAGGCATGACCTGATTCTTCTATCCCCACAAATCCTGAACACATCAAACACTGCTAATACAGAGTTACCTGTGCTGTCAATGTTAAAGAAGGTCATTGCCTTGTTGCATCAACCGTAGGTAAAGTCTCCTACCCTGGGGGCATCCTGGTCAGCCCTATAGATACAGTGATAGTCATGGTTGGGGTGACCCTCAGAATACAGTCAGTCAGAAGAGACCAGCTAGCAAGAAAAATAAGTAAGTTTGCAATAGAAAGCGTGGAAGCATGCTGGGTTCCTATTTCTATCCTGGGGGGGGGGGGTATTGAGGCCCTATTTCTATCCTGGGGGGGGATGAGGCCCTATTTCTATCCTGGGGGGGGGATGAGGCCCTATTTCTATCCTGGGGTGGGGGGGGGGGGTGAGGCTCTATTTCTATCCTGGGGTGGGGGGTGAGGCCCTATTTCTATCCTGGGGTGATGGAGGGGGGGGGGTGAGGCCCTATTTGTATCCTGGGGTGGGGGTTGAGGCCCTATTTCTATCCTGGGGTGGGGGTGAGGCCCTTTTTCTATCCTGGGGTGGGGGGTAAGGCCCTTTTTCTATCCTGGGGTGGGGGATGAGGCCCTTTTTCTATCCTGGGGTGGGAGGGGAAGCCCTGTCTCTATCCTGGGGTGGGGGGGAGGTCCTTTCTCTATACAGCCGCAGTACACAGCCATATATGGAGCTACAGCCACAGTAAACAGCGATACATGGAGCTACAGCCACAGTACACAGCCATAGATGGTGCTACAGCCGCAGTACACAGCCATACATGGAGCTACAGGAGCATTACACAACCATACATGGAGCTACAGCCGCAGTACACAGGCATACTTGGAGCTACAGCCGCAGTACACAGCCATACATGGTGCTACAGGGGCAGTACACAGCCATACATGGAGCTACAGCCACAGTACACAGCCATACATGGAGCTACAGGGGCAAGACACAGCCACACATTGAGCTACAGGAGCAGTACACAGCCATACATGGAGCTACAGGGGCAGTACACAGCCATGCATGGAGCTACAGCCGCAGTACACAGTTATACATGGAGCTACAGCCGCAGTACACAGTTATACATGGAGCTACAGCCGCAGTACACCGCCATACATGGAGCTACAGGAGCAATACACAGCCATACATGGAATTACAGCCGCAGTACACAGCCATACATGGAGCTACAGGGGCAGTACACAGCCATACATGGTGCTACAACCTCAGTTCACAGCCATACATGGAGCTACAGGGGCAGTACACAGCCATACATGAAGCTACAACCGCAGTACACAGCCATACATGGTGCTACAGCCGCAGTACACAGCCATACATGGAGCTACAACCGCAGTACACAGCCATACATGGAGCTACAGCCGCAGTACACAGCCATACATGGAGCTACAGCCGCAGTACACAGCCGTACATGGAGCTACAGCCGCAGTACACAGCCGTACATGGAGCTACAGCCGCAGTACACAGCCGTACATGGAGCTACAACCGCAGTACACAGCCGTGCATGGAGCTACAGCCGCAGTACACAGCCATACATGGAGCTACAGTACAGTACACTGTAATATAATAAGATGTTTTCCCAGCGATGGTTGGACACAGTTAGTGTGCATTCACACTGCCATTGTGGGGACGCATATATGACTGCAACCTTAGCTGAATGCTATAGTTATGTGTGGACCTCAATTCTAGCTCTGTATCTAATGTTTGATAGAACGTGTTTTACACTTCAATTAGGAGTAGTCTTGTAGTCTTTCTTATTACATGAAGTGTGGCCCCCCCCAAAATTTTCTCTGGTGGGCCCAAGGTACATGAGTCCTACACTGGGTTCCCCCCCCCCACACTTTGTGGGAATCTATTGGCTGGTACTTCCGGAACTGTTGTCAGTCTCACTTTGGTAGTGGTCTGGCAGAGATGTCTCTAGTCCGTTCTAACTGCTTACATCTCTGCTTTATCTCATCTAGACATATGGGATTCTCCTTTCACTATCTCCAGCCCAGCGTTCTGTGCTACCTATAAAGTACTGGCCAGACTGCAACGTCAAAAGTCAGGTACACTTAAATGAAGTGTTGGTCTGTTTGTGGAGTACACAGGCATAACCAGGGCATATCATGTATTCTTGAACACCAACATGTATTCTTCACCAACAGCTCAATATTGAGAAATTCTGCTTTATCTGCACTTCAAGGTCATTTGCCTGTCAGTTCTGAGCATAACAAAACGCAGATTCATGCCCCCTCGATCTCCCTCGTTTTACTCTTTAAACTCCAGAAAGCAGGTACCAGAGGCATTGCAACACTTTTTATAGTAATTTTTCTCCAAAAATCAGAATCAGATAAGTTTTAACTGCACCATAATCAAAAAAACAGCTTCTCACTCCAAGAATTGTCTTAGCAGAAATCTGGAATTAGTGAAATATCACTTCAGGCGGCTCTAATTCCAGACATCTGTCAAGAAACTCCAAGGGTGCTTAGCTGCTAAACGACAACAAAAAACTGTTGTTATCTACAACTATTATCCTCAACCAGGATCCTGTCACTCTGTCCTGGTCCGTCCAAGCCAGTGGCTCTAAGTGTCTGTTTGCAAATCTTATCAAGTTTTCTCACTTGTACATTCAAGAGATCATCCGACATATCCCAAAACCTTCAAACCTTCACTACTACTTTTCTTTTCACCACAATGCTACCAGCCCTTCTGTTCCATTATATCAACTTTGCACTTTCCCATCAGTCCTACTTAACTAAACAACCAACTGTCCGCTTACATCTAGCCAACCTTCTGTCTGTGCATCTTTCCCTTCCCTGCACTTTCATCTTTCTCTTCCGAAACCACAGCATAATTTGTCCGAGACCCTCACCGGCATAAGAGGTGACCTTCAAACTCGCCAATCACCTGTTAAGGTCTGACTTATCAGAAGGCGCCCCTTAACGATCTCCCTCTCCTCCTAATTCCTGTGAAAATTCCAGACATCCATCCTCTTTTTTGTTCCACTATTCTGGTGGCCTGTGTCTAAGCCTAGACACCCGTCCTATTTTCCCCCCTGTTCTGGTGGCCTGTGTCTAATATTCACTACGGCTTCGCTGTACCCCTTTCAGTAGCTTGTCTGACCTTCGAACGTCCTCCCCCTCCCTTTCTGTTCTGGCTCAGCAAGCACTTCACACAGTAACCAAGGCACTTGTTTCAATCTCACACAGAGGTGTATAATAACAATTCAGACCCTGGTGCAGGACACCAGTGGCTATATATATTTTACTCTCCAATCCCGGCTATCTACAACTACAGTATCACCACCCCTCAAGTTACAGGCAAGCAACAGGTTAACATATGTAGTCTAAAACTTACCATGATCGTGGGTTGATCAGTCACAGTTGGGGAACAGTGACCCGAGGTTGCAGGCGGTGCAGGTATGAGGGGACGTCTGGTCTTGCTTCGTGGGGATCTCTCATGTGCATTCCTGAAATTTCTTAACCTCAAAGTTTTAGGTACTCTGTTACAGTACTTTTAGGAAAATAAGACAAGTAGAAATGACAGGATTTGATCTATCAGCTAGGTTTACGTTAACAGATTAATTCCATATAATTATTTAATTATTTATTTATTCAAACCAATTAATAATGTATTCACCTGTCCCATTACATTATACAGGCACAGATTACAATGTATTATGTTATACTACTTTATGTTTTCCTTATTATTACATTGTAGCACATTTCCATAGTACTTTCATAGCAGTGGGAGCTGCTATCTGTTCTCATGACCGCTTGGCTCTACTACACGGCGATACCGCTGTATCTTCTAACATTGTGAGCGGTTGTCGGCTCCTGCTTCTTTCTCCATAGGCGCCGGCGTCCGCATTGACATATACAGCCGGCTTCCCGGGCATGGGCATAGCAATACCGTCCGCTTCATCTGCTGTGCTCACGTTCTCTATCACATCCTAAAAGTAAGTTTATTCATTCCTGTTCTTCCCATCACTGCTTCTGACAGCAATTATGCCATAATTAGTATTAATTACCACTGTATATTATTATACTAACTATTAAAGGGGAAATTTTATTATGGTCAAACCCTACAACATCTTGGTTATATTATATTATACTATCTGTACATCCTCATGATACAATAAAGGGGCACAATTGATACTGCTATTGTCACAACTACTTTCACTTCTGAATCTGGTTATTACATTATACTATTCTCAATGTATCATTTTCTGTAATTCAATTAATTTAATCTTATGTTAAAATTCATGTATTTCATTTACAACTGTAATATTATCATGGTAGCCTAGTCTGATTTTTTCTTTTGTTTTTATATTTTCTGGTGATGCACTAGCTCCATTCTGATCTTTTTCTGATTTTTATCAGATATTATTATAACTATTATTTCAATTTATAACTACTATTTTAAACATGATTATCATTCAATTTTTTATTATTTTATTGTGATTATCATTTAATTCATAGTTTGGTCTGATGAAGGGTACACACCCGAAATGCATATATTTGAAGTTTTGGTGTGGAGGGAGACTAAATTCCCATGTTATTTCCTCAATCTATTTCAGTTGCACTTCTGTGTTGTGTAGAATTTGCCTGGCTTTAGTGATTCTGTTATGCTTCCAAGGTATATATGACCTACTAGAAATTAAGAGGACAGATTTTTTTTCCACCCTAAGGAGCTTAGCAAATGGACTGTACAGCAATAATGCTGTAAGATCATGAAGCACCACCAACGCCCTCTCCAACTCTAAGTTAGAGAAGAAGCCAGTAGCGTTAAGCCAGTAGCGTTAAGCCAGTCTCACATGTGGAAAAATATACATGCTAAATTATAATTGCATCTGTTCGGAAAATGTTTGGGCCTCCTGCTGCTATCGGTTGTATTAGTTTGTTCAGGGTGTTATGTGCCAGATAAAACATATGAACCACAAGTTCGATTGCATAATTAACCTTTTTCCTTAAGAGGACATGTATTGTCGGAAGAGGGTACAACAGTCTTGCAAAATTAAACATTTTGGCAAGATGTATCCTATTAGACAGGTTCAGAGGGAAGTGTTACCTCCTTTCCAACTCTACCGGAACAGTGGTGGGTAGTTAAGGCTGTACAATGATGACAGGAGTTTGCCTATTTTCGCTGCTAAGTATGTAATGTATTCCGGATCCATCTGTGGTTTGCTTTTCTCCTCCTGAAGTAAGGGATCTAAACAAAGTACCTCACTTTTATCTGAGTTTACTCAGCATCCTGATACTTCTCCAAACAGTGCAATATGGCGGAGTAGGTCTTCCAAGTGTTTAACAGGAACATTCATGAAGATTAAAAAATAATCTGCAAATTGTGCTTTGTGTATGGGTTGTGTACATATTTGCATTCCCTTGAACAATGCCTTGATTTTAAGATTACTTACTGTGTTAAATAGCAAAGGTTTAGAACTATGGCCATCTAACCCAACCTGCACTTTGGGATTGCTATACAGAACCTTCAAAAAGACTGAAAATGCTCCCCTAATCCCCATTTTGTCCATGACCTGCTCCAGCGAACATCATCAAATGCTTTTTCCACATCCTATGTAAGTAGTACCCTCCTGTCCACCAGAGTGCGCTGGAGCAATGCATGATCCAGGGTCGCTTTCACTCTTCTAATGTTACTGCCCCCTGTTTTACAATGCATTTCATGTATTAAATGTGGTATAATTAATGTCAGTATATTTGAAATCATTTTGAGCTCAGTTCTTGACCAATTTGGGAAATTGGTCTGTGTAAACCTATCTGGATATGATCTGGCCACACCCAGCAGTATATATAACGCCAGACTAACACGGCAACATGTATCCAGGGGTATCGGAGACCTGCTGGCATTGTGGTAACTCACTGGGCACAATGGTACACATCTGCCAGGAGCATACACTATAATGATGTCTGTCATTTACATTTGTAACCAGAAGTTTAAATACATTTTGGGACACCGAGACCGGGTTGTGTTGACCATATTTTTAAAAAGAGGCACTGAGTCAAACGTTTTGATGGCAATGACTGACCCAGTTCCACTAGGTAGTTGGTGAGTTCAACAATTGATATAGTGCCTAAGATCTCTCCCTCCTTGATCACAATTTGAACATACTCTGACCTCATTTGAGTCCCTTTGCACTGCTACGGGTACTCTGCGCCATCTGCTGCTCAGGCTTGTCTTCAATAAGACCCTGATGAAACTGACTCTGAATAACTTTAATGTAATGTCCACAGCAGAGCCCCCCTTTAATGTAATGTCCACAGCAGAGCCCCCCTTTAATGTAATGTCCACAGCAGAGCCCCCCTTTAATGTAATGTCCACAGCAGATCCCCCCTTTAATGTAATGTCCACAGCAGAGTCCTCCTTTAATGTAATGTCCACAGCAGAGCCCCTCTTTCATGTAATGTCCATGGAAGAGCCCCCCTTCAATGTAATGTCCACAGCAGAGCCCACTTTTAATGTAATGTCCACAGCAGAGCCCCCCTTTAATTTAATGTCCACGGAAGAGCCTCCCTTTAATGTAATGTCCACAGCAGAGCCCCCCTTTAATGTAATGTCCACAGCAGAACCCCCCTTTATTGTAATGTCCACAGCAGAGCCCCCCTTTAATGTAATGTCCACAGCAGAGCCCCCCTTTAATGTAATGTCCACGGAAGAGCCCCCCTTTAATGTAATGTCCACAGCAAAGCCCCCCTTTAATGTAATGTCCACAGCAGAGCCCCCATTTAATGTAATGTCCACAGCAGAGCCCCCAATTAATGTAATGTCCACAGCAGAGCCCCCATTTAATGTAATGTCCACAGCAGAGCCCCCATTTAATGTAATGTCCACAGCAGAGCCCCCCTTTAATGTAATGTCCACGGCAGAGCCCCCATTTAATGTAATGACCACAGCAGAGCCCCCCTTTAATGTAATGTCCACAGCAGAGCCCCCCTTTAATGTAATGTCCACAGCAGAGTGCCCCTTCAATGCAATGTCCACAGCAGAGCGTCCCTTCAATGTAATGTCCACAGCAGAGCCCACTTTTAATGTAATGTTCACTAGACTTTTTCTTCTCCACTTCCTGCGCACACGCTATGACATTACGCGACACTGCCATGTCAAAGTATATGTCCCTGTGCAGGAAGTGGAGAAGATGTAGCCATGGGGAGAAAAAGACAGAGGTGAGTATAGTGTTTTTTTTTAACTATTTGGGTGCGCCGTAGTCTGGTCCCTGAACAATGGTAGGCCTGCTTATAAGGCCCAGGTTTAGGCGTGGGCCCCTCGAAACCCAAAGGCCCCAGGCGCCCTCCCATACCGCATATTTGAAGATCCGCCATTGGTGATTGAGGCCAGCTCTAGCAGAGAACAAGAAAAAGAAACTCCACAGACTTTGGAATCAATCAGGACTTTACCCAAACATCAATCAAGCAAGCACATATTCAGAAAGTCATTATAGGTCTGCCAATTCTACAAATTAGGGATTTAATTCCAGAGAATCCCAGACAAGGAGTATTCTATATGCTTCCCAATATACATAAACCAGGAAACCCAGGGAGACTGATCATCTCAGGTGTGAGCACCTTCACTGAAAATAATTCAGGCAGGGTATCCTTAAACCACTATTGAAAAGTACCACCAGCTATCTCCAGGGCACCACAGACCTACTGAAAAAAATATCTTCCATATGTTTTCTCCCCACGGGGAGTGTTCTGGCTACCTTGGATGTGGGATCCCTATAACATCCCACACAAAGATGGACTAACCACCTACCAAATACATCTCTAGGCTAATGGGATTGCCTCAGAATCAGTATTGTAGCTCACCAAATTTATTCTCACACATACTGGATCTGGGAATATAAGTTTATAGCCCTCTTTGACGCCCTCAACACAGGACCCAATTTATAGCTCACTACATCAGAGACTCTAGAGCCATTAACTTGGAGGCAATAAGTAGTTCACACTGCACAAGTAATCTAATGGTGCCTTAACACTTTAAGGACGTGGCCCTTTTTCATTTTTTGCATTTTCATTTTTCACTCCCCACCTTCAAAAATCTGTAACTTTTGAATTTTTCCATGTACAGAGCTCTGTTTGGGCTTGTTTTCGGTGTAACAAATTGTGCTTCATAGTGATGGTATTTATCATTCCATGCCATGTACTGGACAGCGGGAAAAAAAATTCAGAATGCCGTGAAAATGATGAAAAAAAGCATTTGCGCCATTTTCTTGTGGGCTTGGATTTCACATATCACATGTCTATTTTATTCTTTGGTTCGGTACGATCATGAGGATACCAAATTTGTACAGGTTTTATAATGTTTTCATATATTTAAAAAAATTAAAACCTTCTGTACAAAAAAAAAAAATCTTCATTTTGCCATGTTCTGGCACTAATAACTTTTTCATACTTCAGTGCACGGAGCTGTGGGTGGTATCATTTGTTGCAACTTTTCATGACGTTTTTAAGGCTATCATTTTGAGGACTGTATGGGCTTTTGATCACTTTTTATAGAATTTTTAATATTTTTCAAAATGGCAAAAAAGTGGCATTTTCGACTTTGGGCGTCAATTTCCGTTACGGGATTAATCGCCGGGAAAATTCTCTTATATATTTTGATGGATCGGACATTTTGGGACATGATGATACCTAAAGTGTTTATGATTTTTACTGTTTATTTATATTTATATCAGTTCTAGGGAAAGGGGGGTGATTTAAACTTTTACATTTTTTACTATTTTTTCATATTTTTTTTACATTTTTTAAAAAAATTTTTAACCATTATTTTAGATCCTCCAGGTTAATTTAACCCTGCAGGGTCTGATTGCTAATACTATATACTGCAATACTACTGTATTGCAGTATATAGCTATTTTACTATGATTTCTAATAGTCTGCCCTCTGCTGGCTATTAGAAATCATTACACATGGCAAGCCTATGAGTCTCAATAAGACTCTAGGCTGCCATAGCAACCGATTGCCGCCCTCCGATGACGTTCCAGGGGGCGGCGATCGGCCATCCAAGATGGCGGGGCACATATAATGGTAAGTTAGGTGCTGCTGTCGTGTTCGACCGCGGCACTTAACAGGTTAACTGCCGCGATCGGTGCCGGCAGTGAAAGGCGGGTTTTGGCTGTTTTATACAGCCATTGCCCGGTGTGTATGGAGAGAGCGCAGCTCGTGAGCTCCTCATACACCCTTTTCAGCACGAGGACGATATAGTTCGTCCTCAGTCGGCAAGGTGTTAACTTATTGTTATCTGTTGTTTTTTCCTTCTGTTTGCATCACTTCTCTGTTCTTGTATATAAAATATATGTTACTTATGTCTGATGAAGGGAACTTATTTTATTTGACCTATCAAAAACAACAGAAATTGTTTGTACAGATGAACGAGGCATTTTCAAGTATCTTGAAATTGCACCAAGGGATGAATTGGAAAAAATATTGGAAGGACTAGTAAAAGACACACAGGATTATGTGACATCAAATAGTATAGTAAGCCAGCATGGGTTTACTAAGGATAGAAGTTGTCAGACTAACCTGATCTGCTTCTATGAAGAGGTGAACAGATGCCTGGATGGAGGAGCTGCTGTGGTAATTGTGTTCTTGGAATTTTCAAAGGCATTTGATACTGTCCCTCATAGATTCCTGATGGGTAAACTAAGGTCGAAAGGCTTGGCAGGATCATTTGCAATTGAATTGAAAACTGGCTGAAGGATCATATCCAGAAAGTTGTACTCAAAATGGTCACCACTCATAGGTGGTGTACCCCAGGGTTCTGTGCTTGGCCCACTATTATTTTTTTTAACCCCTTCCCGACATTTGACGTACTATTACTGCATGGCGGGAGGTGCGTTCCTGCAAAATACGGTAATAGTACGTCATGCTTCTGGCGCCGGCTCCAGAACGGAGCCCGCGCCAGAAGCTGCGGGTGTTGGCTATATATTATAGCCGACACCCGCCTCTAACACCCGCGATCGGAGATTTCTCAGATCGCGGGTGTTAACCCCTGACACGCCGCGGTCGTGCTGAACGCGGCGTGCTAGGGGCATTTGAGAAGAATCGGACCCCCCGCGGCGCTTACCGGGGGGGTCCGCTGGTCCGATCGCATCCCCGGGACTGCCGGTGCCCGGGGCTGCGCGATCCTCTTCTGTGAGCCGGGTCCGTGCCTTCTGGCAGGACCCGGCTGTAACACACTGAGCATGCGCAGCATGCTCAGTGTGTTACATTACACAGTGTAATACATCTGTATTACACTGTGTAATGTGAAGAAGAGCTTGAACAAGTGATCAGTGGATCACTTGTTCAAGCTAACCTGTAAAAGTTAATAAAAAAATGTTAAAAACACTACATAAAATCATTTTTTAATAAAAAGAATTAATTAAATAAAGTTAAAGTCCCCTAAACACAAATATTCCCTATACACATGCAATAAAGTGAAAAAAACACAATCTCGCCAAAAAACCCCACATATTTGGTATCGCCGCGTCCGTAATAATCCGTACAATAACTCAGAAACATTATTGGACCCGCTCGGTGAACGCCGTAAAAACAAAACCCGTAAAAAACGCCAAAAATGTAAATTTTTCATAAAATCTCTACACAAAAATGTTCTAAAAAGTGATCAAAAAAAGTTATGTGCGCCAAAATGGTACCACTGAAAAGAACAACTCAACTTGTAAAAAATAAGCCCAAAACTAGCTCTATCAACCAAAAAATATTAAAGTTACGTCTCCGAAAAGATGGCGATGCAAAAACAAATGAGATTTCCTCTATATTAGTTTTTATCCAGTAAAATTGTAAAAATAAATGAAAAACTGTATAAATGAGGTATCACCATAATCGTAGTCACCTATAGAATAAAGATAATATAGTATTTTTAGTGTACGGTGTACGACCCCCAAAAAGTACGAAAAAAAAGTAAACCAAAATTGTCAATTTTCTTTTCACCCATACATTCAAGAGTTAATAAAATCTCATCAATAAGCTAATGACCCACAAAAATTTATTATTTGTAAAGTGCATCTCATGTCGCAAAAAATAAGCCCTTGTATGTCCAAATTGCCAAAAAAATAAAAGATTGTATAGCCAATAAAAAGTGACAATGCATAATCTGCTCTGAATGGCGCAGCTTCCCTTCGATGCCCTGGCGTGTGCCGATACAGCAGGTTACCACCACATATGGGGTATTGTTATACGCGGGAGGGATTGGGTATCAAATTTTGTGGAGCGTTTTGGTATTTTATCCACTGAAAATTTGTACATTTTTTGAAAAACACATTCATTTAGCCAAAAAAGTTTACTTTCAAAATTGTATCCGATTTTGTTTTAACCCCTGTAAAATAATTAAAGGGTTAATAAACTTCATAAAAGTTGTTTTACATACGTTGAGGGGTGTAGTTTCTATAATGGGGTAATTTATGGGGTTTTACTTTTATTTAGGCCTCTCAAAGTGATTTAAAACCTGAGCAGGTCCCTCAATAGCAGGATTTTGCGTTTTTTATGAAAATGTGAAAAATCGCACCTAACGTTCAAAGGCCCATAACATCCTACAAAAATAAGAGGATGCCTAAAAAACCATGTCCACATAAATTAGACATTTAGTGAATGTTAGTTATTATGTTTTTTTGCGGTTATGACTATGTATGGAAAAAGTAGAACATTTTGAAGTTCGAAAATCAAGAATGTTTCCAAATTTTCACCAAACATCTGATTTTCTCCTAAATAAATGCAAAACAAAACACCAAAATTTTTCAACTAACATGAAGTACAAAGCGTCACGAGAAAACAATTTTAAAATCACTTGTATATGTTAAAGCGTTCCGAAGTTATAACCATTTATAGTGTCAGAGGGCAGATTTGAAAAAATGGGCTGTGTCAGGAAGGTGAAAAGTGGCTTCAGCGTTAAGGGGTTAAATCAAATAAACTTTATTAAAGCAGATACATGCATGTATTGTCTTGCATTTCTTCATACATATGCAAATGAATGTATACATTGACAAATAAAACATTGTTTGTTTCTTAACCTAAACCCCTACCCAACCAACACCCCCCTCCCCTTACGGTCCATTCCCCTATCTTCCCCTCATCATCCCGATTGATAGGCTTCATGTCCAGATGCAGGACCCCCTACCTCTCCACATCTCCCCTACTTTTCTCATGTCCCTGATGTCTACCCTAGTCGCAATATATCCCATCTCCTGAGCAGTTCTGTTGTTCCCAGTCCCGGACATTCCAGCCATTTACTCCATTGCTTGTTATACTTCTTAATTGATTTTGGTTTCATATATACTCCCAACTCCATTTGAAGCCTGGTATTAACCAATTTCTTAATTTTCCCAAGTCTTGGTGGAGTAGTATCTAACCAGTGTCTGGCAATAGTCTTTCGGGCCTGATATAGTATTTTAGCTACTGCTAGCTGTTTTGCCTTAGTTATCTCCAAGTTTCCTACACATCCCAAACGTACTTTTGGATCATTTAACTCACCTGTTCCATATAATTTATCCACCAACCTACTCACTCTTCCCCACAGTTCTTTCAGCATCGGGCATGCCCAAAACATATGTATGAGATCCGCCCCTTCAGATTAACAACTCGGGCATTTATCATCCTCTCGAATACCAATCTTTTTCATCAGGACCGGGGTAGGAACAGTTGGGAACTGCGATTTGCTACATTCAGGGATAACTTGCTTGGGGCCTCTAGTACCTCCTCCCATTCCTCATCTAGCAGCTCCCCCACATCTACCTCCCATTTGTGACGCACCTCTGTTAGCGGATCCCCCAATATTTTATCCCTGATTTCCCCATACAGTAAGGATATAAGCCCTCCCATATTTTTAGCTTGAACCACTCCTTGCATCACTCCCAATGAGGAAATAGCCATTTCACCATTCTCGAACTGCGCCTGTAGACTATGCCGCAACTGCAGGTTTCAATAAAACATGTGTCTGGGGATCTCAAATTCCTCTATCAGTTGTTGGAACGACTTCAACGTCGACTCAATATATAGCTGGTTCAGATAGATTATTCCCTTCGGACTCCAGCCGCTAATATCCTCCAGCATATATACTTCCCCTAGACACGGGTTATCCCATAAAGGAGTGTACTTTGTCCATGGGCCAATCCCGACCACCTGCTTATAAAGCCTCCACAACCGCTGCATCAATTTCAATGTCGGGCACTGGCCTACCCTACTGCCCAACTTTCTTGCCTCCAACATTGCCACAGGAGTTAATGTACCCCCAAAATGTCTAACTATCAGTGGGCACCATGATTCCTCACCTTCTAACGCCCAACCACCGAAATATTGACATTGTGCCGCCATATAGTATGCCCATGCATCTGGTACTGCCACTCCCCCTCTAAATTTAGGCAGCTGCAGTTTTGTCAATTTAATTCTATGAACTCCCTAATTCCAAATTAATTCCTTAAATAAACCGTGGATTTTATTGAACCAATATCGCGGAATCCAGACATATGCATTGTGAAGTATATATAACAGCTGCGGCAAGAGGGTCATTTTAATAAGGTTTGCCCTTCCCAAGGGAGATAAGGGGAGTTTCTTCCACACTTGTATTTCCACCAGTAATGGTGCTAGGTTCAAAGTTATATAATCCCGCGCTGACCTAGTGATCTTAATCCCCAGATATGTAAATTTCTCTACCACCGGTATTCCCCATCTATCATATCTTAATGAGTCAGTTTATGCGGAGACCTTAAGAATCCCCAAATCTCTCCAAAACCTCCATCATGACTGGTAGTGATTTTGAAACATCAGATCTAAACAATAACACATCATCTGCATATAACGCAATCTTTTCCTCCCCTCCATTATACCTAAACCCAAGGATACCTTCGTGCTTTCGTATCCAACATGCAAGTGGCTCTATAGCCAAAGCAAACAACAGGGGTGACGGGGCAACCCTGTCGCGTACCCCTCTGCAAAGAAAACTGCTCAGATACAGCCCCGTTTGCTTTTACACTGGCCATCGGAGCTTGATAAAGCAGGCGGATGCATTTTATGAAGTTGGGGCCAAAGCCCACTTTCTCCAAGACAGCCCACATATAACTCCATTCTACGCTATCAAACGCTTTAGAGGCGTCCAGAGAAACTACCGCCGCCTCATCCCGATTCTCTGTCACTGCTTGCAGATTTAAAAATAACCGCCTGAGGTTGATAGCTGTTGGAGGGAGAAGGAATTGCTTATAACGCTTTTACCGGCGTAAATATGACCTCTGTGTGTGTGTGCATATTTCTGTGACCAAGAAAGTCCTGTTGTAATATGAAAAAAGGACATGAAAGATTATTTTATACAAGGATAAGCCACAAAATTGATAAGGGCGTGGATAATCTCAGGTATGAGGAAAGATTAAAACAACTAGATTTGTTTATTCTATAAAAGAGATGACAAGAATGGTCTAGATGACTTTTTACACCTAAATAACATTGACGGTTATGTTATATAGAATTGTTTCCCCTAAATCCCTTCTTCATCCAATCCCTTCACTACCTTGGTTGAACTTGATGGCCATGTGTCTTTTTCCACTGTATAAACTATGTAACTATGTATTTATAAAGAGTACATAACATTAACAAGTTTTAATTTTTTTTTTTGCAAGCCTTCTTACTATGACCCCCAATTTTTGGACATACCTTTCACACGTGAGCAAATGAATCACTATAGGATGGTTGCTGAAAATTCTAACAGTGAAGTAGCTGCTCTCCATGTAAAATATGAAACTGCACAATCTGAGGTAAATATTAACATGCTTAATTATTGTTATTTAGACACATTTTGTACAGTCTTTCTGCCTTTGTTGGCTGTGTCGTTTCTGGAACGGAATACTCTTGGAATCACCTGATTGGTGGGGTCCTTGCAGCTGGACACCCACTCATCTGATATTGTTGACTTATCCCATGTTATCAATACATTGAAACTGGAAACCCCATTTAAATGTCTTTTACATGGGTGTTTCAAAGAATGTTAGCTCTTGATAATTGCCTCACGTAAAACATGTTCACCATGACCAAGAGGAAAACACTTTTGCCATATTAACATAAGGTATGTTGCAGCACACATCTCAGTGTAACTAAAGGTGCGCTGCTGAAAATGGTAAAACTGTATGTGACTGGAGAATTCTGATGGGATAATTCGGTGTATACTGATACAACCAACTCTGCCATTTGTCACCACTTCCAGCAGAAAATTTTCTAAACAGGCCTTTACTTTGAAAGCAAGTGTCATCCTCATCTCAAGCAACAATTGGCAGAAAACTTTCAAGGAGACATCTATATATAGTAACCTTTGTCTCCTCTTTTATAGTACAACTCCGATTTTTTTTTTTTCACAAATCTATAGGTCTTGGGATGCAGAACAACTTTTCCGATTATCTTGATTACCTATGTGCAGCATTTTCTTTGCTGTCCTCGTCAGTTTATTGTGGCTCTCCAGTAACTATGTATAGTGCTGTGCTGATTTCTCCTGTGATTCTTTAGAGTTGTCATGTAACATGACTCTCTGTGTGTAGCTAGAAGAGCTAAGCGTCTACTTCTGCACATTGTGGTAAAATGTCTCCTCTTTTCCCTAAAGTCCCTCAATCCCTCCATTCCTGTCTTTGATTCTGTAGCCTCCAGCGCTTTCTACACATTAGAGAAGCTATTAACCTTTATGCTCACACAGCAAACTATACACTTCATGTAACTGTTTCCCAGCCGGTTTCTACTGCTCATTATATGGTGCATGCTTCTCCAGTCTAGTCACTATATAGAACTGTATATACACTATTTAATGTTTACTTCTACATAACTTAGTGCTAAATGCCTTAAAGGAAACCTCCCATGAGGAATTTACTAGCAGAAGAAGATCTGATTGTAGATAACTCCTGCTTGCCTCTGCCCTAATCTGTAATTTAACTTAACCTAACTTAACTTGTCCTATTAATTTAGCCCCATTGCCCAATGAGACGTACCTGTACATCTTATTGCGCATGGGGAAGTATGAAGAGGGCTCACGGGGCTGAGCCCAATTCATACTCACTGGGTGTTTGCTTCACAATAAAGCAAACCCTCGTTGCTAACACCCGCCATTAGTACTAGCACTGATCGCGGGTGTCAACTCTTTCATTGCCGCCGGCAAAGCTGCTGGCGGCATTAACGAGCCGGCAGTGCGTGGGCACCGTCGTCTTGGCTCCCGATGTCATCCCGATGTCATCGATGTCATCCATGATGTCATCGGTGAGCGGCCATCCGTTGCCATGACAGCCTTGGGTCACACAAGGCTGTCATGGCCATCTGAAAAATAGAAATAAAATAAAAATAAAAAAAAAAGTAAAACACATTAGTTATTACTGCATCAGAAAATGCCCGATCTATCAAAATATAATAACGGGTTTTCACTGTGTTTAACCCCGTAACGGAAAATAGCGCCAATAGTCGCAAATGGCATTTTTTTGCCATTTTGAAAAATATAAAAAATTCTATAAAAAGGGATCAAAGGGTTGTACAGTCCTAAAAATAGAAGCATTGAAAACGTCATCAAAAGTCGCAAAAAATTAAACCACCCACAGCTCTGTATACCAAAGTATGAAAAAGTTATTGGCGCCAGAAGACGGCAAAATGAAGAATTTTTGTTTTGTACAGGAGGTTTTAATTTTTGTAAATGTATGGAAACATTCTAAAACCTATACAAATTTGTTATCCCCGTGATCGCACTGACCCCAAGAATAAAGTAGAGTTAGTTGTCATTTTGGGCTCCCAGTTAAAGCCGTAAAATTGATTGGGACAGGATAGTCATGGTGATATAAAAATGATATAGCTTCAGTTTTATTTATTGAACCTCACATTAAAAGCAATCAAAACCGAGCTTGTAAGAAAATTGTGCAATTGTGTTCTTTTCATCAACTTTCAGTTTTTTTTCCAGTTTCCCGTTACATTGGAATATTAAATATTGACACAAGTAAAATTTGTCCCAAATTAGAAAATCTGAAACACAGAAATGGATAAGGTATTAAAAGGTTAATGAGCACCTTTGCTTCTCTTAATGCATCCCATAATTTGACATAATATGCCTTGGCAGCAGCTCGCTGGCATTGGTCACTAAACTTGAGTTTACAGTCCACCAATACCCCCAAGTCTTTTACCATTGTAGTTTTACCAAATAAGGCACTACTAAAATATAATTGTACCTTTTGTTCCCTTGGCCCAAGTGCATAACCTTCCATTTATCTATACTAACTCCTTCCCGGGTGTTACCTACTTAAATGCCTCTGGCAAAGTTGCCAGAGACATTTCAAACACATAAAAAAATTGAATAAAAAGTGATCAAAAGGTTGCAGTCTCCAAAATTGTATACTTGAAAATATCCATCCATCCCACAAAAATGGCACCTTATACCGCACTGAAGTAGGAAAACGTTATTGGCCTCAGAATATGGCAGAACAAAGACATTTTTCTTTGCATACAAGGTTTTAATTTAAAAATAAAATCTATTAAACTACATTATACCAACCAAAAGAATACAGGGGAGTTGTCATTTGGAGCACACAGTGAAAGCCGTAAAGGAAGAGATTTAGAAAAAAAATTTCACTTCCCAGTAGATGCCTTGCAATATTAAAATGCTGACACTAGGAAGTACAGTTTGGTAGACTGAAAGCAAGCCATCATCTGGCTCTGTAAATGGAAAAATAAAAAAGTTATGGATTTTTGAAGGTGAGCAAAAGACATACCTACAAGAACAAAAAGGGGTTAAACATTCACAAGCCTGAAGCTTCAACAAAATCCTCTTAACTATGAACTATAACTATGATCTAAGATTTTTTCATTCACTGATTATTTAGACCGATTTTTTTCAGAATTTTCATTTTATGTACTTACCTTTTATATGTTACTGTATGAAATGCCTTTGAAAATCTGAGGTTATTATTATTTATATATTCTTGGATTTCCTCCCTAAGAAACCCCTTTTTTCTCTAAAAAAAAAAAAAAAAAGGAGAGGCTTTAGGTTTATAGTGTTAGTGCTCACTTTTACACTTATAGCAGAAAGTGTGCTTCAGGAGCTTTAGACGGTCTGAATGAAATCAT
Source organism: Engystomops pustulosus (assembly GCF_040894005.1). Taxonomy (NCBI): domain Eukaryota; kingdom Metazoa; phylum Chordata; class Amphibia; order Anura; family Leptodactylidae; genus Engystomops; species Engystomops pustulosus. The sequence goes on from NC_092413.1 coordinate 61,968,820, forward strand.
GGAGTAAACACTGTTTTTACTTATGGTCTGTATATGTAAAGGTAGATTGATAAATATATTTCATGCATTTTAATATACCTTTTAAATTTCAAATAGCATACAACCTTTTAATTTGAACAGAAATTCTTTTACATCTCATGAAACTGTATTTTTGCACAAAACACCAACCAATGAATCAAACTGAACACGGAAGACTAGACAACAGATTGGTGAATCGTTCGTCACTCAATCGTCGTAAATCAGTTTCCTTTTGTCAAGCATTGAGGTCATTTCCTCTTTTATTGTGTATATAAGTGTGCATGTCTCATTGTGCAATTATGTGTATTTTTTTATGCCTGATGAAGATCTCAGTTTGAGATCGAAACGCGTAGCAACAAATAAGTGATAAAATACATTGTTTTTAAACTCACCCGAAGTGTATGCATCGCCTTCACTCTAGGCTCCGAACATCTCCATTTGTGCTTGCCTCTTATCTCAGGAGCTTTATGGCATTGGTTTCTATGGCAGAGGAGCTGCATGAAAATCTTACATCACCATTAGGCATTTAGAATGACGTGTCTTAAAATTAGATCTTATTTTTTATTAGCTTAGGACTAGATCAATTGCTTTTTTCAACCTATATATTTTTTTTACCCTGTTTGAATCTCCAAACATTCAGTTTGTGTATGTTGGTTATTGTGGTATTTATACTGTAGTGTCCACACTGATAGAATGTCTTTCAAAATGTTTTTTCACCAATTTTTTTTATGTTTCATGAAGCTGCTGGATCTGCGCTCCAAGCTTTCCTCCAAGGAAATATATCTGCAAGAGCTAAGGGCTGAAGTGGAAAATTACAAGGAAAACAATGCTCGACAATCTTCTTTAATCACCTCCCTCAGAGCAAGGTTACAAGAAACAGAGGAAGAGTCTGGTTTATTAGCAAATTCAAAATCTAGAGCAGAACTGGCAATGCAGGGAATTATTCAGGAAAACCGTGGACTGAAAGAAAGACTAAAGGAAGCGGAATCCACGTTAAGGTAAGCCGTTATCCTACAGATCTATGCAGAAGTATTTATACTATAGATCTATGCAGTAAGCAGTAACACCACAGATCCTTGATGATGTTATGTAATAGTTTTCTTTTCTCAACCTTATAGGAGGGTTTTTAGTTTTACATCTAACAAATTTGCTTAGGCTGCATTTACAAAGCTGTGTGTTTTGCCTGGACCGGATCCCAGGCGAGCACAAAGCTGGGAGGAGGAGGATGGAGGGTATAGTGCTCTTCACCCCTCCATCGGAAGACCTGCGGCCCAACTCTTAGATCACAGGCCCCGAATGTCCATGTGAATGCCCCCTTAGATTTTCAGCAGTGTAAGAAAAAGGAAGCAATTGTGCACTGAGATGAGTCTTTCTGCATGTTAGGTCTTTGGTTTTCTTCGGAGGTAAATTTGGGTTATGTGATTATTTGAGATTATAGATTTGTAAAATAGATACATGTCTACCAATGGAGGGGGCCAAGGATTTGTAATGGGCGATATACACATTTCCCTTTCCAAGTGCTGACAATCATTGCAGATATTAGGGCCTGGTTGAAAATTTCGCTCTGCAGGGCATCCTAAAGAAAAGGAGGTTGCTGGGTGGTTAGTTTGTTTTCACACTATCTTTTGCTTGTCGAACAGGTGTGCAGTAAACTTTGCTTATTTGTTTGACAAAGACAAATGTTCATTACGTCCACTTTTACATGATTGTGAAAAATGTTGCACCTTATCCGTAGTACACGAACAAATAGTATGGCATCGAAAATGGATCAAAAATTCCACAGTGTTTCGGCCAATGCAACCTTTGTCAAGTTAGATCTGTAATCTGAAAATGAGAAAATATGTTGCATGGAACCAGAAAAAATGAATGATTATGATGTTGTGTAACCATACCAGCAATAAAACGATCTTTTAAATTATCACAAAGTTATTATTAAGAACATATTGGTGAAAGGATTTCATCAAATAATGTATGCCCAGAGAATAATTACTGGATCCTGGATAGAGGCTGAAAGCTATGAAAGAGATACTTGTAGTGTAAAAAATTCATAAAAGGGGGAGCCAGAGAGATGAGGGGAGCAGAGGGATAGTAGTAGAGAGAGGAAAGAATTAGAATGTTCAACAGGTAGCAGAAATAATACAAGGACCGTGGTAGATGGAGTATTCATGTGAAACTATTTATGCAAATAAAAGAAGAAAATAAGAAAAATTATCCATTGGTGTGCCATGCCCTTTGATTGATGTAACTATTGTTTGTGTTCATCATCTGTCAAGTTTATATGTCTCTTCTTTTCTAGAACCCACATGGCTCAGTTGGAAGATAGCAAATCCCAGGCTTCTAGACAAAGTATAAGTCATGGTCATTTTGTGGCTCAAATTTCCTCAAGTTTGGGCATAGAAATTATGGGAAAAGAAGATCCTGAAAAAATATTATCCAAGGTAAACGGAAATGTATTATTATATATATTCTATGATATATATTGTTATATTTTGTAATGTAAATTCTAAGTAACTTAACAACTATACGACCGCCCAACGTAAATACATGTCAACTAGTAGAGAAAGGCTTATGGACTAGGACATGTGATGTTATTGGAGGCGCCTATTGGTTTAAATGACAGCTGAGAAACTTTTCAAGATTCTCATAGCTGTCACTCAGCATCCAGTATTACATTTTGTCTAGTTTTTTTTTTCAAATTAAAAAAAAACACTAAAAATTCAAATTACCCCCCTTTCCCTAGAACACATACAAAACTAAACAAACAAATAAAATCAGTAACACTTTAGCTATCGCGCATCTCAAAACGTCTGATCTTTCAAAATTTAAAAACAATTATTCTGGGCAATGAGCCCCGTAACGGAAATTAGCGCCTACATTCCACAATAATTACTTTTTTGCCTCCAATAAAAATTTTAACAAAAATGATTCAAAGATTGTACAGATTTCAAAATAATATAAATGAAAACATCCTACATAAAGCCTGCATATACGGTAGCTTTGTAAACAAAAAATAAAAAAGTTACAGCTCGTAGAAGGATCAGAGTGAGAAATGGAAAAGCAAAGAAAAATGATAAATTGCCTATTTGTAAAAATCCTCTTATGTATTAAAAAACATGTGAAAAAGCGGAAGGAATAGCAAACATCGTCAGATTTTACCTTTTTTGTTATCTTTTTACCCTTAATGAGGATGGACAAAGATTTATTGTTTCCCCCAACTACAAGATAAGAAATAACATGCTGATTGGTGGTCCCCTCCAGTGGCACATACCATCATGTGAGATAGTGGGTCCTTTTAACCTTTTAGAATGGCAAGTTGTACATGCACCATGCTGCTCCATTCACTGTTTATAGGACAAATAAGGATAACAAGAGTTTGGCTATCTCTATCATTGCCATAGAAATTGAGGGTAAGGTAAAGTGAAAGTGCAAAAAATGGAATAGAGATAAGATTCTTTTAGTGGTTGCAGTTGCAACGGGGACCCTAAGTCACATACTGCTATCTAGTGCTTTCTTGAACTGTTAGGTTAAACAACAGCTCGAGTGGTGGCTTGAGAACCTACCGATGATTTTGGCTTACAAATCCTGATGATTAAATGCTGACCATGTGCAGCTACACTAACATTTCCTTTTGTTTAGAAAAGGCAAAAAATAAAGCACAAGTACTGCAACAGGCTTTCAAAATGTCTTTTGTTAAGCTCTTGGGATAGAGCATTTTCTAAATCAGGTTTTGTTTGATTGTACATTGTTCACCTTTTTCTTTACTCTGTTTGAATGATCTTATAGGGAACCTGAATCTCCCTAAATAAACATATTTATTAAATTGCTATTAGAAAACAGTGCAACCATCCATAAATTGCTCCTCCTCATGCCTATAAACATTCACATTCTGTTTCCAAAGCCATCTCACATGTATGCAATTCACCCTATTTGCTTCTTCCTCACTGCTGAGTCCGGCACAGGGCAGTTTCTAGGTAATTTGTTATGCAGGGCCAATTTCAATTTTATATATATATATATATATATATATATATATATATATATATATATATACAATGCACCTCAATTTTATCATAAACAGCCACCAGATTAAAAATATTCGAGGCATGCATTTATGTATGGATTATAGTGTTTGCAGCACTATCCTTCTTATTTAGCTTAGACATTGCTCCCACCAAACTAATTCTAATATATATATATAGTGTCCCCCTTTACTTAAAACGTACAGTGTCGTTCAAATTATAATATTGTGTCTGTACATAAATTCAACTCCGATATAAAGTTCAATACATAAGTACAGTAATAGCACCAAGCTACGTACAGAAACACAGCACTAGGAATTATTCCCATTCCATATATACAGTATACCAAATTATTTTACATATGCACAGAGCCCTCTGATTTAGAGGTATGCACTACTGCCATAATCAATTAATACATGCAGTCTCCACTTTTAATTTATACTTTGCACCTTGTAATAAATATAGATAAATACTTTGTCCCCTCTATTAAAGCCCGCCCGGTGAAAGAAACTTTTCTGGTACAGCATATTCATAAGTCTTCTCCACAGCCATGTCTACAACATGAGGGAAGGGGAATGAGGTAGTTGATTTCTTTTCAGTAAGTCATACACAGCCAATGTATCCCTCGTTCCTGAGAGGGGTGATGAGGAAGGTGAGTGAAGTGAAAAAACACCCTGTTTCACTTGGTAAGTCTCCTAGCAAGTTTTCAGCAAATTTTTCTATCTATGAGCTATGGAAAGTTATAGAAAGCGTGGGGCACCGTATAAAGACTTCTGTGGGAACATGTCATCAGGTTTAATGGTGAAAACCTGATGACAGGTTTCCTTTAAGAAAAAACTATATATAGGCAGAACTTCATGCTTTTTATGCATATTCTTGTAGGCAAGTGAACTCTGCAAAGAAAATTCGGCATTAAAAGGTAATATATGCACTTTGGAGGAAACAATAAATGTTCATGAGACAGAATCTAAAGCCAGTCGTGAAACTATTATGAAGCTGGTCTCTGAAGTGAACAAAGAGAAAAAAAAGAATACATCATTTAACCAGCAGATTGAGACCCTCCATAAGGTATGTATACAAATATCCGTAAATGTCATGGATCATGTTCTGTGGTGTAATAAAAAAGGCAAGGTACACCATTGAATGTATCTGGAACTTTGTGTGTAGGGGCGACTTTACATCTCAAGACAAGGTGCAATGGAAAGATTTGCATTTGTTGTGTGTGTTTAGTCAATGCTGGTTTTGGCTCACAAAGACTGATGCACCAAAATGATGAAATAGAGATGTGGGGTCTTGTAATATACACTGTTTTGTGTTAGGGCCTGTCACATTTCAGATATTTCATCATTTTTTGTATCAAATTTTGTGAGCTAAAACCAGAATCTTCTTTTGATTTCTATTAATAAGTTGTAAATTGAAGGCAAGTCTTCCTCGGTAAATGGGACGATTTTTGATACACATCTACAAAGTCAATCAAGTCAGTCCACAGAAAATATAAATACCTTCTCCCAAAGTCTAAAGCCATTAATATACAGTATATTTGATAGAAATTGACAAAAATGGGTGACACACAAACATACACACAATTTTGTGTAAGCATTTTAAAACACTTGTTAAGACAGTGGGAGTTTAAAGTGCCATAAAACACCAAATACTGGTATATGAAAACTATTTATGTAAGTCATATTATTTAAATGTAATGTAGCTTGATAAAGCAGGAGCGCGTACTCATATATCCAGGCACTGTGTTTGTGGTAATCTTCTTATTTTTGTTATCCATGGCCTCCTTCCTTTTAAAATCAACTTTTAAAATAATGCTAATAGGCCAGAGTTAGAGTTCACAGGCTACATACAGACTGTTGAAGCAGGTATATTGTGAATATAGGTTAAAATATTTTATGTCCACTACATCATAAGGAGGATTAATTTCTTTGTTGAAGAGTAATCGTTTAGATACTTTATGTTTTCAGTAAACCTTTTATGATAAGAAATTAAAAGATCTATTTAACTCTTTTCTTTGTTTCAGAATTTAGAAAATGTTACTGATGCCAAACAGGTTCTTGAAAAGGAGATCAGTATCCTTACAGATAGGTTAAATGCATCACATCGAGCCTTGGAAGCCAGCAAACATGAGCTAAATCAAGTGAAAAAGAGTGCTTCGGAACTAGATGCGTCATTAAAGAGCAACTTTGGGGAGGCCAAAGCGGCAAAAAGCCTATATGAATTATTCAAGGAAGAACTTGCAGCAGTTCTGAGTCTGGACACTGTAACTATTAAACCAAAAGAAGAGGACATCTTGAAGAGAATACACGACTTGCACAACAGAACAGGAAGCAAACAGATAGTAAGTTTTTAGATTCAGTAACAATTATTCTATAGTGCCTGGTTTTCTGTAAGATATTCATAACACACTTAGTAGTGACCGTAGGTAAAGGAAAAATAGACTGCTTATTGCAGGTTGCAATTATTGGGTAGTGGGTTATATCAAGCTACATTTTATTATTATTGTGTTGAAATCTTTAAAATTGGATAAGGATCTGGGTGATCATATTGTGATAGATGAATGTGTCCTAGAATCCCCAAAATCAACATGCCTTATGAAGTGTTGAAGTGTGTAGTGTCTAATAGTCACTGGGTTGTGCGCACCCATGGCTTATTGGACGGATTCATCATGGACTCCAGTATTGTTCACTCCAGAGTACTGGCTTAAAAAATAACTAAATAGAACATTTACAGCTTTGGGTCCATTTACATACAAAAACAGTTTGACATTATGCATTTTTACACTACTCATTTCAACTTTTAACATTGTGAGGGGAAGAAGGCGTTTTAAGCATGTTTAGTTCACTGCAATACACCTATATTGCAGTGCGTGAACTGTATATGAGTTTGAAAAAGGAGGATTGCTTGTTCAGTCCAATTTGTGGGGTAAAAAAGGTTTAACCCCTTAAGGACGCAGCCATTTTACAGCTTAAGGTTCAGCCCCCTTTTTTGGATTCTGACTTGCGTCACTTTATATGGTTATAACTTTTGAACACTGTTACTTATCAAAGCGATTCTGAGAATGTTCTTTCCCCACATGTTGTACTTCATTTTAGTGGTAAATGTTGATAAGTTTTGCGTTTATTTTCCAAAAAAAGAAAAAAGGATGAATTTTTTGAAAAATCGCACTTTTTTGAAATTCAAAATCATTACATTTTCAGGTAGATAGATTTACCACCTAAATAAGTTGCTGCATAACATTTCCCATGTGTCTACTTTACATTTTCATAATTTTTGAAATGTCTGGATAATATATTTTGATGTCGCTCGGCTTACAAATCGAATAGCGATTTTCCGTATTTTTAGAATTTACTCTTTTGCGGATAAATACAGTTTGAATGAAATGTTACATATTTAGTATCAAAACCCCCGTATATAATCAACCCATTTTCAAATCTGCACCCCTCAAACTATCAGAAACAGCTTTTAGGAAGATTGTTAACCCCTTGAGATCTTCATAGTAATTGAATCAAAATGGAGGTGAAATTTAGATTGGTCAAATTGTTCCGGTTATATGCTCACTTAGCCCTAAAATTTACACATTTCCAAAAGATAAAAATAGAAAACCCACCATACAATTTGTTCTGCAATTTCTCCCGAGTGCAGAGACCCCCAACATGTGGGTGTGACTTGTTTTATGGGTACACAGCGAGGCGCAGAACCTGCAGCTGCCAGGATTTTAGTTTCCTCTTTGGTCCCTTTTGTAGGCTATAAATTTTCGCTTTTTTCGTTATTGGGGCCATGTGCTGGCATTTTTTTTTTTTGCGGGATGAGATGCTTTTTCCAGTGTTGCCATTTTGGGGTTGGTATCACCTATTGTTGAAAATTTAGGAACTCGTTTTTGAGGGTATGAGTAGAAAAGCATCAATTCTGTACTGGATTTTTTACTTTTTTTTTTTTGGTGTTCACCGTTTAGCCTAATAATCATGTTAGCTTTATTCTATGGGACGATACGATTACGGGGATACCAGACATGAATATTTTTTCTTACGTTTTACTAAATTTGTCAAATAAAACCCTAATGTGGGAAAAATCTATCATTTTTTACATTGCCGTCTTCCAAGTGGCATAACATTTTTACTTTTTGACTTGGGAGCTGGTTGATGGCTTGTTTTTTGCGGGACATGCTGTACTTTGCAGCAGTATCATTATGGAGTACATATGTTTTTTTGATCACTTTTGATGGCATTTTTTGTAAGATTGATTAGGTAAAAATGTTAATTTTTGGTGGGTTTTCAATAGTTTTTTTTTAACGGCGTTCATCGTACGGGTTCAATAATGATTTACTTGTATTCTACGGGTTGTTACGGACGCGGTGATACTATATATGTGGGGTTTTTGTTATGATTTAGACTTTTTTGGGGTTATATGTCTCTTTATATGTTATGGGGCTTATGGGCATTTTTATTGATTTATTACTTTATTTTTTATTGAATAACATTTTTTTTTTACTTTTTAACTTTTTCCACCATGGGAAATGACCAAGCAATCATCTGATTGCTTGTTCATGATAATACTCTGCAATAATCATGTATTGCAGGGTATTATCAGTGTTAGCCTATGCACTTGCATAGGCTGGCACTATGCCAGTAAGATGACGTCACAGACGCCATCTTACTGGCAGTGCCTGCAGGCAGTGCTGGGGACCAGATCGGACCCCAGCACTTCCATAGCAGCGATCGGCATCCCCCGAAAACGGTTCAGGGGGGCCTATCGTGGGGGAAAGACCCCCAGAGGCATGTTAGATGCCGCGGTCGTGCTGACCGCGGCATTTAACGGGTTACACACCCGCGATCGGAGCCCACTCCGACCGCGGGTGTTACACTGGGGTGCCGGCTATTACTTACAGCCGGCACCCCGTGTTTCCCGATGCCGGTTTGGCTCTGATCCAGAGCCGAGCCGGCATAAGCGCCGTGGCGGATATAACCGCCACGGAGCGTGAAAGGGTTAAAACAGTAAAAAAGTTGTTTTTAATTAAGTAAATAATAGTACAAAATGCACAAAATCACAAAACCTCCCCCACATATTTGGTAGCACCACGTCCCTAACAATCTGTACAATAAATCCAAAACATTATTGGATACGCTTGTTGAACGGCATTAACAAAAAACCTCAAAAACTTGTCAAAAATGTATCTTTTTCATCAACTCCCTTCACAAAAAGTTCTAAAAAATAATCAAAACAAGTTATGTGCCCCAAAATGGCACCACTGAGAAGAACAACTCATCACACAGAAAAAGCCCTCAACCAGCTGTGTTAACAGAAAAATACTAAAGTTATGTCTATGAAAATATGGCCATGCTTAAAAAATGTGGTTTTCTCTATTTTATAAATTTGACAAATATAAAATGATAAATAAAAGAGATATCACCGTAATTGTAGTGATCCACATAATAAAGATAACATATTATTTTTATGGTACGGTGAATGACCCCAAAAAAGTGCTAAAAATGTACAACAAGAACTTGAAGGAGTTAATAGAATCTCAGAAATAAGCTAAGATGCCTTAACCCCTAGGCGCACCACGACGTTATACTATGTCCCCGGGGCTAGATGCTTAGCGCACCGGGACGTAGTATAACGTCCAGCTTCTGGGACCGGCTCACGAACGGAGCCGGTATCAGAAGCAGCGGCTGTCAGCTGTCTATCACAGCTGACACCGCGCTGTAACACCCGCGATCGGAGCAGACTCCGATCGCGGGTGTTAACCCCTTACACGCTGCGGTCAAGCATGACCGCGGCGTGTAAGGGTGTTCCTGCTGTGGATCGGATCCCCCGTGCCGCTTACCGGGGGATCCGATCCTCTTCCGGGCAGCTCCGAGGACTGGCATGTGCCCCGGAGCTGCCCGGTCTCCATGGCAGCCAGATCCCTTCCGGGTCTGACTGCAAACTGTCTGAGCATGCGCAAGCTTGCTCAGACAGTTTACACTGCTCTACAATAAAATAGTATTGTAGAGCAGTGTATTGGACTTAAACCAGTGATCAGAGCATCACTGGTTTAAGTTCAAGTATGTATAAGTAAAAAAATGCAAAAACAGTTAACACTACACATTATAATAAATAAAAAATAAATACATAAAATATAAGCCCCTAAAATGTCACTTTCCCATAAAAAAACTTAATAAAGTATAAAAAACATAAAAACACAAAAAAACCCCGCATATTTGGTATTGCCGCGTCCTTAACAATCTGCATAATAAAACAGAATTGTTACTGGACCCGCACGGTAAACGTCGGAGAAAAAAAACGCAAAAAACGTTCCGAAAAAAGATAATTTTTAATTAATACCCTATAAAAAATGCTCTAAAAAGTGATTTAAAAAATTTTATGCACTCTAAAATAAGCCCACTAAAAAGAACAACTGTTCTCGCAAAAAATAAGCCCCTAACAAGATTTGTCAGCCAAAAAATAAAAAAGTTATGCATATAAAAAGATGGTGATGCTAAAATGAATAAGATTTTCTCCAAATTAGTTTTTATTCAGTACAATTGAATAAAATACACAAAACCCCCACATATTTGGTATCCCTGCTTCCGTAACAATCTGTATAATAAAACAGAATCATTATTAGATCCGCAAAGTGAACCCCTTAAAAAACAACCTAAAAAAACTCTCTCTGAAAAAGATGATTTTTTATTAATGCCCTTTAAAAATGCTCTAAAAAAAGTGACTTTTAAAAGTTACGCAATCTAAAATAAGACCACTAAAAAGAGCAATCATTCTCGCATAAAATAAGCCCTTAAACAGATTTGTGAGGTGAAAAATAAAAAAGTTATACATATGAAAGACGGTGATGCTAAAATTAACAACAATTTTGCCAAATTACTTTTTATTCAGTAAAAATGGTAAAAAATTAAAAATATATATAAATGAAGTATTTTCATAATCGTGGCGACCCATAGAATAAAAATAATATACTATTTTTATGGTATGGTTAACGGCCAAAAAAAAAAACACATAAAAATTTTCCTAAAAATTGATGATTTTCATTTCCTCCACCAACAAAGAGTTAATTAAATCTCACCAATTAGCTATAGAGGCTCCAATATTATGTATTAGAAAAGTGCATCTCATGTGGCAAAAGAAATAAGCCCCTATAGGTCCTCATTAAAAAAAAGAAAAAAATTATAGCCTGTACAATGTGACATAGCAAATCTGCTCTGGATTGCGCCTCCCTCCCTTCTATGCCTGGCCGTGCGCCCATACAGCAGGTTACCAGCACATATGGGGTATCCGTGTACTCGGGAGAAATTGGGTATCAAAGTTTGTGGAGCCTTTTTTTCATTTAATCCATTTTAAATGTTTAATTTTCCACCCAAAATGAGTGTATTGTGAAAAAATATTACAATTTGCAGACTCCACCTCCGTTTTGTTTTAACCCCTATAAAACACGTAAAGGGTTAACAAACTTCTTAAAAGTAGTTTTTCGTACGTTGAGGGGTGTAGTTTCCACAATGGGGTAATTTATGAGTCTAGCTATTATTTAGGCCTCTCAGTGTCAATTAGAAGTTGAGCAGGTCCATCTAAGTACGGGTTTTGGCGATTTTACAAAAAATGTGAAAAATGGCACCCAAATTCTGAGCCTCATAACATTCTAGTAAAATATGTGGAATCTTAAAAAACCATGCCAACATAAAGCAGACATTTGGGAAATGTAAGTTATGAATTTATTTGGGTGCTTTGACTATCTGCATCAAAAGTAGAGAATTTAGAACGTTGAAAATAAAGAATTTTTCAAAATTTTTGCCAAATTTTGTTTTTTTTCATAACTAAACGCAAAAGATTTCATCCAAAGTACAATGTGTCACGAGAAAACAATCTCAAAATCCCCTGGATATCTCATAGCGTTCCCACGCTATAACCACTTATAGTGACACAGGCCAGATTTGAAAAATGGGGCCGCGTCCTTTAGGCCAAAATAGGCTGAGTCCCCTAGGGGTTAAAATGTATAAAGTTAAAATAAGCCCCATATTTCTAAATTGACAAAGAAATAATGATTTTGTAGCATGTTAAAAGTGACTCTGAATAACGCTCCTTACCTTCAATGCCATGACGTATGCCCAGACAGCAGTTTTCCACCATACTATGAAGAAATTGCGTATCATACCTTGTGGAGCATTTTTTTATTTTATCCATTGTGAATGTGTAAATATACATTCATTCATTTAGCCAAAAAAATGTATTCCAAAATTCCAGTTCCATTTTTGTATTAACCCCTGTGAAAAAGGTTAACAAAATTCATAAAAATAGTTTAACCCCTTCCCGACATTTGACGTAATAGTACTGCATGGCGGGAGGTGCCTTCCCGCAAAATGCTGTACTTTTAGGTCAAGCTTCTGGCCCCGGCTCCTGAACGGAGCCGGGGCCAGAAGCTGCGGGTGTCGGTTATATATTATAGCCGACACCCGCCTCTAACACCCGTGCTCTGAGATTTCTCCGATCGCAAGTGTTAACCCCTAACACGCCGTGGTCACGCTGACCGCGGTGTGTTAGGGGCATTTAAAGTGGGTCGGACCCCCCCGCGACGCTTACCGGGGGGTCCGCTGCTCCGATTGCAGCCCCGGGACTGCCAGTGCCTGGGGCTGCGCGATCCTCCTCCGTGAGCCGGGTCCGTGCCTTCTGGCAGGACCCGGCTGTAACACACTGAGCATGCACAGCATGCTCAGTGTGTTACATTACACAGTGTAATCGCTTGTTCAAGCTCACCTGTAAAAGTGATAAAAAACTGTTAAAAACATTTGATAAAAACATTTTTTAATAAAAAGAATTAATTAAATAAAGTTAAAGTACCCTAAACACAAATATTCCCTATACACATGCAATAAAATGAAAAAAACACAAAATCGCCAAACCCCCCCACATATTTGGTATTGCCGCGTCCGTAACAATCCGTACAATAACTCAGACACATTATTGGGCCCGCTCGGTGAACGCCATAAAAACAAAACCCAAAAAATTCGCCAAAAATTTACATTTTTCATAAAATCTCTTCACAAAAATGTTCTAAATTGGGATAAAAAAAAGTTATGTGTGCCAAAATGGTACCAATTGAAAGGACAATTCAACATGTAAAAAATAAGCCCTAAACTAGCTCTGTCAACAAAAAAATATTAAAGTTACGTCTCCGAAAAGATGGCGATGCAACAACAAATGAGATTTTCTCTATATTAGTTTTTTTCCAGTAAAATTGTAAAAATAAATGAAAAACTATATAAATGAGGTATCACCGTAATCGTAGTGATCTGTAGAATAAAGATAATATAGTATTTTTAGTGTGTGGTGTACGACCCCCAAAAAATACAAAAAGAAAGGAAACCATAATTGACAGTTTTCTTTTCACCCATACATTCAAGAGTTAATAAAATCTCATCAATAAGCTAATGACCCACTAAAATGAAGTATTTGTAAAGTGCATCTCATGTCGCAAAAAATAAGCCCATATATGTCCAAATTGCCAAAAAAATAAAGATTGTATAGCCAATAAAAAGTGACAATGCATAATCTGCTCTGAATGGCGTAGCTTCCCTTCAATGCCCTGGCGTGTGCCCATACAGCAGGTTACCACCACATATGGGGTATTGTTATAGGTGGGAGGGATTGGGTATCAAATTTTGTGGAGCATTTTGGTTTCTATAATCGGGTAATTTATGGGGTTTTACTTTTATTTAGGCCTCTCAAAGTGACTTGAAACCTGAGCAGGTCCCTCAATAGCAGGATTTTGCGGTTTTTATGAAAATGTGAAAAATCGCACCTAACGTTCAAAGCCCAATAACATCCTAAAAAAATAAGAGTATGCATAAAAAACCATGTCCACATAAAGAAGACATTCGGTTAATGTTAGTTATTAAGTTTTTTTGCTGTTATGAGTATGTGTGGAAAAAGTAGAACATTTTGAAGTTCGAAAATCGAGAATTTTTCCAAATTTTCACCAAATATCTGATTTTCTCATAAATAAATGCAAAACATACCACCAAAATTTTTCAACTAGCATGAAGTACAATGTGTCACGAGAAAACAATTTTAAAATCACTTGGATATGTTAAAGCGTTTCAAAGTTATAACCATTTATAGTGACACGGTGCAGATTTGAAAAAATGGGCCGTGTCAGGAAGGTGAAAAGTGGCTTCAGCGTTAAGGGGTTAATATATGTTGAGGGGTATAGTTTCTATAATGGCGCCCAAATGTCAGAATCATCACTTTTTCACCATTTTTCCATACATAAATATTTGATATAAATAGCTACAAAAGAAATAACAACTTACACCGGTCCAAAAACCGAAGTATAAAAAGTTATTGGCACCAGAATTTAGTAATTTTTTACAAAAGATTTGAATTTTTTAAAATATACTAAAAAATAATAAAACCTATATAAATTTAATAAAAAAGAATAAATAGGAGGTGTAATTTGAAGTGCATAGTGAAAGTCGTGAAAACAAAGCCCATAAGAAACTGCTGGGTTTTTTTTCAATTTCACTGAACTTTTTTACAGCTTTCCAGTACATTGCATGGAATATTACATGGCACCACTAAAAAGTACAAGAGCAGATAACCAGCCCTAACACATCTCTTTAAACTGAAAAATAGAAAAGTTATGGAATAAAGGGGACAAAAAACTGAAACGCAAAAATGAAAAAGGGCTTTAAACTGACCTATTCGATCTCCCAGCGCTTTAACCTCTTTTATTTTTTGGATTCTGACATCTGTCACTTTAAATAGTTAAAAAATGTTAACTTACCCAAGTGATTTTTAAATTGTTTTATTTGACATGTTGTACTTCAAGTTAGAGGTTATTTTTGACTGACATCTGACACCTGCAACCGCAGATTCCTCTGATCGTGAGTGTTAACCCCTTACATGCTGTGTCAGCCAAAAAATTTAATAATTGTATAGCCTTAAAGTAACAGTGCAGTTTGAAATGCTATGTTCCTTTCAATGCCATGGCGTTAACCTCCACACATGGGTAATTGGCATAATTGGGAGGAATTGGGTATCATACATTTTGGTATTTTATCCATTGTGAATATATACATTTTTTGAAAAATGCATTCATTTTGCCAAAAAATGACAATTTCAAAGTTGAACCTCCATTTTGTTTTAACCCCTGTAAAAAAAAGGTTGGCAGACTTCATAAAAGTTTTACATACATAGTGAAGTTTTTATAATGGGATAATTTATGGTTGTTTTACTATTATTTAAGCTTTGCAAAGTGACTTGAAAGCTGAGCAGGTCCCTCAAAAGTATGGTTTTGCGTTTTGAATGAAAATGTGAAAAATCGCTCCTAAAGTTCTAAGCCTCATAACATCCTTCAAAAATGAGGGGACACTTAATAAACCATTCCAACATAAAGCAGACATTCAGTAAATGTTAGTTATCAAGTTATTATGATGTAATTTGTTGATCAGGTGTCAGAAAAGTAGGAAATTGTGATTTTTTTTACAAATTTTCACCAAATACCTATTGCACAAAGTGCAATGTGTCAAAGATGAGAGAAGCCTAAAATTTACATCACAGGTAGACCTCAATAATGAGAGACAAAATTTGAAAAAAAAAATCTAAAAGTACATTGTCTGATTTTTAAAGAATTTATTTGCAGATTATTGTGGAAAATTATTATTTGGTAAATAAGAAAAGTTTATCTGAATACTTTCTTATTGCCAACAAAAGAAAATATAACAGAGGTCACACATTTTCTTACTGTCTTCACCAGGTTGGCACACTCTTGCTGGTATGTTGGCCCATTCCTTCATGCAGATCTACTCTAGAGCAGTGATGTTTTGGCATTGTCCCTGGACAAAACACAATTTTAACTTACACCAAAGTTTTTCTTTATGGAGTTGAGATCTGGAAACTGGCTAGGCCACTCTGTGCTTGTGCTTGGCGGAGACCCGACGTGACGCGGCGACGTGACGCGGCGACGGGACGCGGCGCCGAGACGCGACGGGGAACGCGGGGAAGGTGAGCGGGGAAGGTGAGGGGGAGGTGGAGGACGGCAGCGGACCATACTTACATAGGTCCCCGCTACCGGAGACAGCAGATCTCCCGCTGGAGATCTGCTGTCTCCGGTAGCGGGGACCTATGTAAGTATGGTCCGCTGCCCTGTGCCCAGCGCCATACATAGGGCGCACCGGACTATAAGGCGCACTTTGGATTTCCACGGAAATCCAATGCTTTTAAGTGCGCCTTATAGTCCGGAAAATACGGTACATGGATCAGTCGCCATGGTCGCTTTGCAGAGAAACAGCCCCAGAGTATGATGCTGCCACCTCATGCTTCACAATAAGTATGGTGTTCTTTGGATACAACTAAGCATTCACTCTCCTTCAAACTCGATGATCCGTGCTTCTGCCACACTATTTTACTTTGGTTTCATCTGACCATATGACATTCTCCCAATACTCTTTTGGAACATCCAAATGCTCTCTAGCAAACTTCAAATGGGCCCAGATATGTACTACTAACAGTAGTCTTTTTAATGTTGGTGCCAGCTTTCTGCAGGTCATTCACTAGTTCCTCCGTCCCCCCCCCCCCCCGTGTAGTTTGGGGATCACCATTCACCATTCTTGTGATCTTTGTTACGTTGGTGCCAGCTTTCTGCAGGTCATTCACTAGGTCCCCCGTGTAGTTTGGGGGTCACAATTCACTATTCTTGTGATCATTTTGACACGACAAGGTGAGATCTTGAGTGGAACCCCTGATAGAGGGATATTTTCTCAGTGGTCTTGTATGTCTTCAATTTTCACAGTTCATTTCTTCACACCAAGTTGCTTGCCTATTGCAGAGTCAGTCTTCCCAGCCTGGTGCAGGTCTACAATTTTGTTTCTGGTGTCTTTTGGCAGCTTTTTGGCCTTTACCATAGTGGAGTTTGGAGTGTGACTGTTTGAGGTTATGGACAGTTGTGTTTTGTATTGATAAGAAGTTCAAACAGGAGCCATTACTACAAGTAATGAGTGTAGGAAAGAGGAGCCTCTTAAAAAAGAAGTAACAGGGTTGCCAGAAATCCTGGTTTTGTACAGACAATGGGGGTCATTTACTAAAGGCCCGATTCGCGTTTTCCCGACTTGTTAAACGAATATTTCTGATTTGCGTCGATTTCCCCTGAATTGCCCCGGGATTTTGGCGCACGCGATCGGATTGTGGCGCATCGGCGCCGGTGTGCACGCGGCGGAAATCGGGGGGCGTGGTCGAACGAAAACCCGACGGATTCGGAAAAACCTCCACATTTAAAACAAAAAAAGTGTTGCGGAGCTTGCACTTACCTTCAGTAGGAATAGGCCGGTGAACTTGAGCGCGTTCCGATGCTCTTCAGCGCAGCAGCGCCACCTGGTGGACGTCGGAGGAACTGCCTTAATGAATCCCGGCCGTACCCAAATCCACCGCAGAGAACGCGCCGCTGGATCGCGAATGGACCGGGTAAGTAAATCTGCCCCAATGTGATTTTATTTATTTGCTTTTACACTTTGTCTCTTAGTTGAGCTCTACCTATGATGTCAATTAAACTACAAGTTGGAGAACTTGCACAATTAGTGGCTGACTAAATCTTATTTTTCTCCACTGTGTATGTACAAACTTCTAATTGGAATCTGTTCCTTTGCCTGTGAAAATCTTAGTTTAGTGGCTCTTTAGTGGCTCCTGCATCTGTTCCATAAATGCTTTTTAGGTCTGTCTTTTAAAAACATGAAAAATGTAATAAACATCCAGTTATAAATAAAAATTAATTTCTGTCATGTTTATAAAATGCTACTGGGATCCATTGTTAAAAAAAAATCAACCATAGTTGTGAACCTTGCCTGACACTTGAAATGCCTTAAAAAATTACTGTATATTCCTGGTGATTGTTAAATATTTATATATTTTTTTTCACGTGTGATTTTCAGTTGAGTGAAAACAAAAAAGAAATTAAAACTAGAATTTAAATTGCTAGTAAATGTAAGCTTGAAATATGTCTGAAATCCAGTAGGTGGCAATATTGTATTTGAAGTTGAAGAAACTGCTTTTTTCCATAATGAATCACACAGACCTTGAAGCGAACACTAACAAATGTAAAATAAAAAAAATCTTGTTTTCTTCAGCAGTATATAGTTCACTGACATAACATGGACACAGCTGCACACTTTCTTTGTTCTTTCTTTCTTTGTTGCTCCCTCCTTAAAGGGGTTTTCCCACGAAGTAAAGTTAGGCCCTTTCCACGGGATAGGGACTAACTTGATGATCAGTGGGAGTCTCAGTACTGAGACCCCCGCAGAGCAGGAGAATGAGAGGTCCGACCAACCCCTTGTCGCTCCATAAGAGTAATGGAGCAGACAGCCACGTATGACCATTCTGCCTAAGACCATGAGCGATTGAATTTAATTTTAAAATCCATTTCAGGGTATTTCTCCTCCCTGACCCTCAATATAAGGTCCATAATTGTATAGGAGCTATTAAATGCAATCAGTGCTTCTTCCATCTCATATTGTGGCCCCTTGCACTCCCTCATATTGTGTCTCTTTTCATCTCCACCTCATATTGTGGCCCCCTCTCATACCCTTCCGTATTGTGCCCCCCATACTTGTCTTCTTTTCCTTGTATCAAATGAATTAAAATAATAAACACCCCATACTTGCCTGTCCTCAGCAGCTCTCTTCATGTTCCCCTGTGCTGTAATGCCGGCAGACGTGATGACATCATCCCTCCATGCTTGCTGGCATCACATCTACAGCAGGGGAACAGTGCTAATGCAGAGAGCTAATAGCTCTCTGCACTACCCTTTTGTTTAACTCTGTGTCCTCTCCTGTCAAAAGGACGGCAGGGGAAGGAGTCCATGGCAACAGAGGGCAGGGTCATCGGTGACAGGTTCTTTTTTATGATATCACTTCCTTGTTTGATTTAAATACTGTGATAAAATAGCAACTTCCCACTTACTTTACAAGTCAAATTAGAGGTTTTTTTATCTTATCTAATAAACTAGATATATAGTACATTTTTAAATTCTACAGTATTTTAATTCCAAGTTGCTGATTGACTTACTGATCAACTCATGTGCCATTAGAGGCATACTGTAAAGTTTATCATATGTGCTTAAGGTTTTTCTCCTTTGCATTTACATATTAAGTTACTTTAACAACTTTGATTATTTAAAAACTTTTAAATGTGGTTTAAGGTTCCTATTTTTGTTGTTTTGTAGTTGATAACTCAGCTGGAAAACAAAGTATGCAAACAGAATGAGCAGCTACAGAACCAGTCAGATCTACACCAAGAAGCACTACTTAGAGCTAAGAAAGCTGAGCAGCAACTTGAAGATCTATGGGCACGACTGAAATTAGCTGAAGGAGAACTAGCTTCTGGGGATGTCATAAAGGACAATCTAAGTTATGAGAAGCAGAAGGTGAAATTATATTAATGAGGTGTTCATGGGAAATATTTAATGCAGGAAGATTAATTTAAGAATCAAAGATCACTGTAAAATCAGAGATCAGTGGTTTTACTTTACAAATGGGAGTTCTAAAAAGAGCTACATGCTTTGCATCAATTCATCCCCTATATACGGTAGGGAAATTTTGGTGGAGTTGGACTCGGAGAGTGAGTGGGACTTCTCAGCTGCACTCACCACTACCTGGCCTCCTGCACCAATGAATGTCTCCATCAGTTATGTTACATCAGTAATGGAAGTGCTCATTGGATTATCAGCACGCTGTGTACCACAACTGATTGACAGGCTGCACCACTAATCCCTCTTTTAGTTAGGATGAATGTGTGCTGCATTTTATGTACATGCTCAGAAGTCGAAGTTTGGGAGTTAGAGATTTTGGCTTATTGACTCCTCAGCACTGATGGAAATATGCTCGTTTTGAAAAGGCATGGAGAGGTTTTATTCATTGAGGGAATGTCATTTGTAATGGATAAACAGTTAATATACTTATTGATTTTTATCTTTGTATAATATATATGTATATATTATCACAGTGACAGATTTATTCATCATGTACAATATGCTGGACAATGTAATGGCTTTTGGTTTTACATAACTTTTATGTAAGTTATTGCTATTGTAGATTATTTTAACATTTTTCACTTTTCTACTTTGTGCAGTACATGAAGTTTTTGGAACATCTGTCTGATAAGATGAAGTTAGAAAGAATAACTGCTGATGTAGGCTTTGACATGCGTCTTGATGCCATCCTCGCCCGGGCAGATCAGTTGGTCAAATTAGAATCAGATGCTGTCATAGGAAACAGAACACTTGCTCATTCTTTGCAGAAAAAGGTATAAAAAAGACAATATGTCACAAAAATTTTTCAATTGTACTTTACCATAGTGTGCTTTAATAATTCATTATAAAAACGTTATGCTGGAATTTTATAGATGTATTATTAAGTAGCACATTAGCAACCTTCTGCTATTTTTAATAGCATTCCCTGTATCGACTGAAGTATTGGACAACTTGCAAATTACACCTACAGGTGATTTCCTTCCTAAAACCATAGGCTGATATATGGATTCGGTGGTCCTTTGTACCTAACAGATTCTCCCCTACTTAGAAGTAAAGTAATGTTGCCAACTTTGCATACTCTCAAAAGTGTTTGATTGAATTGAGGTCAGGGATCATTGCAGGCCACTTACGTTCTTTTAAGTCAAACTCCCCAGACCATGCCTTTTTGGACCCTTCTTTGGGAGAGCAGTCATACTGAAACAGAAAAGCACCTTTGCAATCTTTTCTAAATTCTCTTAAAGAGGGGACCCGGGCTTTTAAAAAAAGAGACAACTACTCATCCCATCCAGCGGTAACGATGTAAGGCTCTGCGGTCTGTCGGAGTCATGACCCTGTATGTTTAAACATAATTCTAACAGTTTACACAAACATGATCACAAAACAAAGCAGATGGTGCATATATCTATAAACTTTTCAATGCAATGGAAATGGGATCAGTGTCTGTTTTCAGAAAATAAGTTATTTTATGTGGTTTAGCATTATTCTTTTTCCTGTAATTTCCATTGAATTTTTACATGTAAAAATAGGCCAATAATGCATCAAAATTTCCAGAAATGCTTGGCAAGGAAAGCGTTAAATGTTGCCATGTCACTGTCTATACTAAATACAAAGTATTACCGTATATCCTGCAATTTTCACTCTGGTTTTTTTTAACACTTTCTGATACATCATTCTAATATGATGAATGATAACTTTATCGGTACTGTATCAATATCACTATTATTGCCTTCACCACAAACAATAGATGATGTCCTATCTAAATAGAGTATGCCTCGAACACACTTCATAGAGTTCACGAGTTGACCCTAGACCATTGTTGATTATGCTCATTAAGTTGCTGTAGAGCTTAAAGGGAACCCATCACCACATTTTTCACAAATACATGTAGTGACAGGTTCCCATAGAGCCCTAGCAACTAAATGACACCCTTTTAGCTAAAAATGATTTCCCTGAGGTTCCTATATTTTCAACTTTGTAGTTTTACCTGGTATCTAAGCATGTCTACAGTGAGTCTAGATGGGCGTGGCCTCCTCGGGCTGAATCCAGCAGCTCCTCTCCATCCTATTTCTGTATGCAGCTGAAATGTCATGTGACCAGGGTGACATTAACGCTACACCAAGCATATATCTCATGAAATAACAGCATATTTTATCACATGAAATCACAGCAGCAAGCATGAAGAGAAGTAGAAGTCCACGAAAGCTGCTGTGATTGTTTTATGTGGTCAGATATGTACATGGGTAGAGTTTGCTAATATTAAGTAGCTTAAGGACCTTTGATGATGTCACCCTGGTCACATGACATTAGGCCACAAACACTCTAAAAAATAACTCTGATTTTATGGGGATCTGAAGGAAACTACTTTTAGCTAAAAGCGGGATGTCAGATAGTTACTAGAGCTCCATGGGAACCTGCCACTACCTGTATTTGTGAAAAACGTGGTTCCCTTTAACCCTAAATGCTGCTACCTGGGATAAGGCAAGATTAAATTGTAGGAAGAAGATTGAAGAAAAACATCTAACATAAAAATAATTACAATAGATAACCCTGTTGTATTATATTTTAATATAGTTAAAAGAACAGAAGGATAAGTTTGATAGCAAAGAGCTACATATGGAGCTTCTGAGGAAAAAAATTGCTCAACTGGAAGAGGAAAAACAAGTACGCACAGCCTTGGCAGTTGAGCGAGATGACGCTAACCTGACTGTGAGGAGGCTGCAGAAGAAAGTGGAGAGACTTCAAAAGGAACTTAATGCAGCACAAGCATGTGTCACAGAGCTGAAGTCCAGACTTTCTGATACCAATGAGTTAAAGGCAAGTCTAGCATACTATTTGGAAATTCAAAAACCAGTGCTCTTCTTAAAAGTGTAACTAAACAGCAGAGTTTATCAGGTTATCTTTCATTAAAAAGAAACGAATGTGTATTTAATGAAACAATTATTTTCTTATATTACTTGAAAACCTTTACGATTATTAATGTAAAATTACGCTGAGTGGTCATCAAGATATACATGTAGAGGGCTCATCTAGAGATTTCTTTATACACAGCAGGTGTCAACTGTAGTTTACAGCAAACGCTTGCCATTAACCACCAACGATTGTGACAGTTGACCAGTTAGGTGCAACTATACAGCATCGGCACATGGTCACTGCCATATCGATGCAACAACATTGGAGGGCTACAATTGGTTACCATGACAGCTGGGAACCTTTACGAGGCTCCCATAGCTATCATTTGCCAGCCTTAATAGCAGTCTGCCAGAATAGAGTATATTGAATAAGTGATCAGACCCCCTAGAAGCCTAAAATAAAGACATTAAAAAACCCTTATGCCGAGTCTATCAAAATATAAACATGACTATCCCATGCACTAAATCCTGTAGTTTAAAAAAGGGACAATACTTTAAATTGGCACTTTTTCGCCATTTTGCCACCCATAACAATTTGAATATTTTGCCAGTTCCACCACATTTGGAATTTTTGTGCAGCTTCCCAGCTCATAGCACACAATATTTACTGGTGCCACCAGTAAAAACTATTTGTTAGACAAGCCCTCAAATAACTTTTTAACCAGATAAAAAAAATTTGGCTTGTGGAAGGAGATAAGTGTAAAAACAAAAAAACAAAAACCCGGAAAAGCTAGTCCTGAAAGTATTAACCATATAAAATAAACAAATTATGTCCTATGGCCATTGGTGCAAACAAAATACTGAAATTTCCTTTTTTTTAGCTTTACTTTCAGTTTCACAGCATGCAAAACCTTTTTTTGTTTGTTTCCAACATATAAACATTACTATAATTATCAAGAGTACAAAAAATGAGACTGCAAAAAAAAAATTAAAGTAAATAAAAATAAAAAGAGTACATATAATTCTGCAGGCATAAGAGGCAGGGGGAAAATATTCCTGTTAATGTCCATACCTTTTTAAACCATTTTACCATATTTAGCCTTATAAAGCTTCTCACAAAGGAGAATATAATTGAACTACTAAACTACTCTAGAGAATAGCAGATTAATACATTGACTTAAAAAGCACATTAGAAACTGTGGATTCTTTATTTCCCAGTAAGCAAATGGAATCCGCCCCTCTCTTACTCAATCTCTGAAACATAGACTCTATGCAGAGGCGTAACTACAGTGGTAGCAGCCATAGCAACCGCTATGGGGCCCACAGTGTCAGGGGGCCCCAGCATCTGACCTGACACACTAAAGAGTGAAGGATGTGCATCATTATATCCATATTATGCTGCACATTGTACTCCATAATATGTATATAACATATATGTGATGTATATATGCTGCATCTGTGATGTGTATACAGTGTATGGTGTCTGCATATACTGTATGTGTGCATATATGCTGTGTGTTTGTAAATGTCAATGTATGTGTGTGTGTATGCTCTATGTGAGCATATGTGCATAAGTGTATAAATGTGTGATTGTAACTTGCATGTGTGAGTATACAAATATGTATAATTTTTAAGTGGGAAGGGGGGGCTCCATGAGGAAGAATGCTATGGGGCCCTGCCACTCCTAGTTTCGCCACTGAAGTAGCTGTCTCAGGTTTTCTGTTGTTTCAAGGTTTTTACTCTATCATATTATCATTGTAAATTAGGTTGAAAAAGATGCAGGTTCAAACCTTAGTCTTATAGTGTTGATTGATAATTTTGCCAATAAGCCAAAAGGGAAAATTTTTCCTTCTCAATTCCAATATGGTAGTCAGAATGAATCAAAAGATCAAGGTTCCATCTTGGGAATCTAGTTTGTGTTAAGTATGATATTTTTCCCTTAAAAAATTGGCATCCAGGCATCCCTCAGGATCTTGTTCAGTGTATCAACCATCACAACATCCTGTTCTCAGAAAAGTATCCCTATGTCTATGATGATGGTGAAATCGTCTTGACTTTAGTTGTATTAAATGTCACCTTGTCTTCCATATAGGCCTAGAAATATCATAAGAAAATTTTCACATGTTTTGTTAAAACCCCAATTTTCATGTTCTTTCCTTGAATTCTAATGCACCATTCCTCTAGTGCAACTAAGTATCGCTGCCCTCCACATTAACTCTAGTTTAGCTTTTTATCTTATACACTGGTGCCCTAAATGAAACGTAATGCACCAAGTGTGGTCAGAGATATGTATAAGGGCAAAATTATGTCCTTAGCATGAATGTCTATATCTCTGGGAAAAATGCAAATACTTTTTCCAATGTTGGAAATTGAAAACAATGCCTCATTTTGCTACATTGAAAGGTAGCCACTGTGGATGATTCCAAAAGAAAGATGCTAAGTCACAAGTGTAAGGTTGACTTATAATTGAAACCTAATAAAAAATCAGTCCTGCACTTGGGACTTTTTGGGAGCCTATAAGGTCTGGTAGCAATGACAGTAGTGCCAGTTCAGGGGATGCATTTACTTGCACCCGATATTTGGTGGTAAGCAATAAATACCTAGCCCTAAAATGTTTTCAGCATGCTGCAAGACCACCAAATGTGTAGCACAGCAGGAATTCAGTACGGAAGGAAAGGCAAATGAGCACTGTCGGAATCCTGTACCACCTGGATACCACTTTGTATCCCTTCTACAACGCAGGCCGAGGACAGTTTATGAGTAAAAACAAAGGACCTCTGCCAATTGTCTTCCAATAAGGGAGCACCCAACTCTTGTTCCTCTTAACAAAAAGAAGTTCAGATACTATGGGGCCTTGTGACAGAAGGGAACAGATCTGAGAGATGTTTGAGAGGGGGGAAGGCAGCCAAAAGAGTCCCTATACAATGGTATATTACTAAACTTGGCACTAGTCAGTTTAGAAACAAAACAGGGTATCCTCTATGCCTAGAGGAGAGGTGGTTCTACTATTGCCATAGACAACGATTATTTATTATAAGAGCAGTAAGGCTGTGGAACTCTCTGCCCCAGGAGGTTGTTATGGCTGATTATTTGTACATGAGAGCAAAATGATCACGAGTTATAGGTAAAAAAACATTTGTTTAATTCTTACAGCTTGGACTTGCATTGATGCACCTGCATTTTTTCCAACTTTATGTACTATGATCATATCACTCATATGCTCTACTTGGTATTTTATTGTGCAGTTTCTCCTATCTGTCTATGTCACCACCTGCTAGTTAGGTGTTTTACAAGTGCACTTTCCCTACCAGGAGTGCACCCACAATTTGCCCTCTTTAGAATTGTCAGATCTCCCCATAAATTATAAAAAGATTTTTAGAACATCACACATAAGTAGAAAGTTTAACAATATTCATGTGAACTGTTTGACTAAGAATAAAAGGGTTTGGTGCACTTTGACAGGGGTGTCAAGAAGATTTCATCTGGACTTGTCTAGTTATTTGAATAGCAGGAGAAGCAGTCTTGCTGGCCACTCACTTTGCTGTACTTAAAGGGGTATTCTCGTCTGGGCACTCACATTCAGTTTCATTAATCTGACATACGTAAACATTTCTTCAATTAGATGTTATTAAAAAAAATGTTCCTGTGTGAAGATAATTTCTCATAAATGTAGTTATGTTGTTCCTTAGTAACCAGATGGCTTCCTCAGATATGGCCACCTCTGTTGGAGTGATTGCACAAAGAAACAAATTGTTTTTGTATATGAAATGTCCGGGAGTTACTACATGTCGCACAGCCGTCCTATGGTAATAATTGCTGAATCCAGGTGGTCAGACAGGACTCTATAGCGCAAGTCTGGCCACCGCTGCCAGAGTGTGACGTGGTCGTACCCGAGGAAGCTATGTGGTTTCTAAGGGACAACATGACTACATTTATGAGAAATTATCTTCACACAGGAACATTTTTTTAATTAACATCCAATTGAAGAAATGTTTACATAAGGCAAATGAATTTATGTAAATGCCCAGATGGGAATACCCCTTTAATTATGCTTTCAGTTTTATCATTCAAATTCTGATGCATCAGACACAAACAATACACATTCTGTTCTACTCAATGCCATGTAGGTGACAAGTATTGCTGAAAGAGTAACTGATGGAGCATTAATTTCCGCAATTCTAACAGGTTTAATTGATAACATAAAATCTCTGGCATACCAAAGGTCATAGTTACCAACTTCATGTTTTCGCGTGGAAGATTTCTTGGATTTTTGCTTTAGGAAAAAATAAAAACCTAATAAACTTAAAGTGGTTGCCTGGGCTGTTAAATTTTTTTATTATAAAAAGGCTTGGCTAAAAGGCTAAACAAGCAAAAAAAACCTTTTAATCACCTCCTTTGCGCTGTTTACCTGCAACGGCACCTGCCACTGCTATACCTCTGTTTACAGACTGACATTCCTGTCCTCACCACTGCCGCACGCCTCCTACAGCATCCATTTCAATGTGTAGCAGGCATGAGGCACTAGTCATTATGAAAGCGGGAAAATATAAGAATGAGGGTTTTTTTTTGTATAGCCCCCCCTTCCCCAAGCCTTATATATCTTTTTTTTTTAAAAGCCCGGAAAACCCCTTTTTCATGTGTTTTTTTTATATTTTCAGATCCAGACAATGGAACAGCAGAAAACTATTGAACACCTGAGCAAATCTCTGGATGACTTAGAGAGGGTTAAAAGCAAGACTCATAAAAAACTAATATCTGTTAAATCAGAATTAGACTACACAGAAAAGGAAGCAAAAGAGGAGAAAGAGAAAACAACTAGTTACATTGATGTGATCACCAGTGAGCTGAAGACACTCAAAACAACATTGGAAGAGGTGTCTAAAAGGGAAAAACAGGTAATACATGTTTTTAAGAAAACTTAAAAACTGTTTGAACAAATCTTTAATCTTATTTCATATTGGACTTCAAATTTACAGGAAGACTTTTTCCACCTGGATTGCTCCTGGATTTGAGCAAAAAAAAAAAACACATACAAAGTTATATTTATGCCTTAAGATAATATATTGGGTCATTGGGCCTCATTTTTTAACCCATTTTAACTATCTTTCCCAATAAATAAGTTGAAATGTATGTTCTCTGGTGATGGCATAGCCTGTTAGTATAAAGAAGCTGGCACTGCCCTGTTGGTCTCTGTTAGAATATACAGGCTGGTGCTGCGAGACCAACAAGCAAGTGATACAAGTAGAGATGGGCGAATCGGAATTCATTACGAATTTCAGGAAAACTTTGATTCGTAACGAATCTGAAGTTAACGGTGATTCGTGGGAACAAAGTTTTTTTCCCCCCTTTATTAGCAAAATGGGTGCAAGCACGTGTTGCATGGGGCAGAAAACTCTGGGAAGAAGAAAAAACACCCTTGATCACATGTGCAGACATGAAAGCCAATCAGCGACTGGCAGGCTTATGTGATGTCACAGCCCTATAAAAACAGGCAGCCGTTTCCAATATCGTCATTTCACACTGCATGTGCTGTCTCTGCCGTCTAGCTGCTTATACACAGTAGTTGCTGTAGTTTTTTGTTGCTAAAGTTGATAGCTAGAAATCCGTGTCAGATCCACATAGTTGTTGGAGTGATTTTTGCTCAAAGTCCAGGGTGTACATTTTAGGGGGAACTGTATACCGCAAATTTCAATAGTTTTTTTGTTGATAGCAAGAAATCTGTGTCAAATCCACATAGTTGATTAACGAATATGTCAGACAAAAGGTGGTAGGTGGAGCAGGCAGAGGTCGCAGCATATTAAGAGGTCATCGCAGCAGGGGTGACAGGGTGGCAGCAGTGCGAGGACGGGAGCCAAGCTGTGGGGTACAAGACCTGCTTAGCAGGTCCAAGTAAGCAGTGGCACAGAGCCTCAGCGAGGCAGCTGTGTTAGTAGTCACTATTGCAGAGTGTTGGCAGTAAAATCACCCCCTCTTTGGTGTAGCAGTTTTTTGTTTAGACACCAAAGGAACCAAGCGTGTGCATATGTAGTATCTGCAGGCAGAAAGTGAGGCGTGGCCAGGGAGCTAACGTTGGCATCACGGCCCTGAGTCAACATTCGCAGCATCACTATCTAATGGCCTGGGAGAAATGTGTCTCAGATGTAGTGGTCCATCCTGCCGCCGCAGCAACGGCAGAAGCACCTAGTGGCACACATGCCATTTCAGCCAGTGAAGGCTTCAGCACCTCTGCCGAAGGGAGCTATTTGTCTTTTTGAGCATCTCTCAGTCCGGATGCTCCTGCTCCTCGCTATGAATGGCGCCAACTGTTGTTGAACGAGGCGATTACAAAGAGACAACTGTATGCGTCCAGCCATCCTAAGGTTCAGAAGCTGACCGTGCTCCTATCCAAGTTGTTGGTATTGCAGTCCCTCCCTTTCCAAGTCGTTGACTCTGCACCCTTCAGAGAACTAATGGCTTATGCTGAACCGAGGTGGAGAGTTCCAAGACAAAATTTCTTTTCCAAAAAGGCAGTACCAGCCCTTCACACACATGTAGAAAGAAGGCGGGCCAGTCTTTGAGCTGACCGGTTTCTTCCAAGGTGCACGGCTGCATGGACATGTGGAGCTGTAACTATGATCAGAGCCAGTACATGTCCTTTACGGCCCACTGGATGAATGTGCTTAGATCAGCCATGAAGCCTCTCTCAAGCGTTGAGAAATGAGTCTGGATTCTAACTGCCTGCCTGCCACTATTCCGATGCTTCCACCCATCGATGCCACACAGCTGCTGCCAGTTGCTCCATCTGCCTTCCACCATCTTTGCCAGGGACTGGAATTGTCCCCCACCTCCTCACTCTGTCATTGTGCCACTTTCTGACCTCCTGCTGCTGCCACCTCCACACCTACAATGTTGCTGCCAGCTCCAGAATTTGAAATTGTGCCACTCTTTGACCTCATACTGCTGCTGCTTACACCACCACAATTTGTCATTGTGCCACTATGTGGCCTACCATGTTGCTGCCAGCTCCAGAATTTGTCATTGTGTCACTTTCTGAACTCATGCTGCTGCTGCCGCCTCAGCACTTTGGCATTGTGCCACTCTGTGGCCTACCATGTTGCTGCCAGCTCCAGAATGTGTCATTGTGTCACCCTCTGAACTCATGCTGCTGCTGCCACCTCAGCACTTTGTCATTGTGCCTCTCTGTGGCCTACCATGTTGCTGCCACCTCCACACTTTGTCATTGTGCCACTCTGTGGCCTACCATGTTGTTGCCAGCTCCAGAATTTGCCATTGTGCCACTTTCTGACCTCACACAGCTGCTGCCACCTCCACACTCTGTCATTGTGCTACATTGTGGCCTACCATGTTGCTTCCCGCTCCAGAATTTGTCATTGTGCCACTTTCTGACCTCCTGCTGCTGCCACCTCCACACTTTGTCATTGTGCCACACTGTGGCCTACCATGTTGTTTGCAGCTCCAGAATTTGTAATTGTGCCACTATTTGACTTCATGCTGCTGTTGTTGCTGCCACCTCCACACTTTGTCATTGTACCATCTGCCTTCCACCATCTTTGCCAGTGACTGGAATTGTCACCCACCTCCACACTCTGTCATTGTGCAACTTTCTGACCTCCTGCTGCTGCCACCACCAAACTTTGTTATTGTGCCACATTGTGGCCTAACATGTTGCTTCCAGCTCCAGTATTTGTAATTGTGCCACTTTCTGACCTCCTGCTGCTGCCACCTACACACTTTGTCATTGTGCCACACTGTGGCCTACCATGTTGCTTGCAGCTCCAGAATTTGTAATTGTGCCACTCTTTGACTTCATGCTGCTGCTGTTGCTGCCACCTCCACACTTTGTCATTGTACCATCTGCCTTCCACCACCTTTGCCAGGGACTGGAATTGTCACCCACCTCCACACTCTGTCATTGTGCAACTTTCTGACCTCCTGCTGCTGCCACCACCAAACTTTGTCATTGTGCCACTATGTGGCCTACCATGTTGCTGCCAGTACCAGAATTTGTCATTGTGTCACTCTCTAAACTCATTCTGCTGCTGCCACCTTAGCACTTTGTCATTGTGCCGCTCTGTGGCCTACCATATTGCTGCCACCTCCACACTTTGTCATTGTACCACTCTGTGGCTTACTATGTTGCTGCCAGCTCCAGAATTTGTCATTGTGCCACTCTCTGACCTCCTGCCACTGCTGCCACCTCCACACTCTGTCATTGTGTCACACTGAGGCCTACCATGTTGCTGCCAGCTCTAGAATTTGTCATTGTGCCATTTTCTGACCTCATGCTGCTGCTACTGGTGCTGCCCACCTACACACTCGGTCATTGTGCCACACTGTGGCCTACCATGTTGCTGCCACCTCCAGAATTTGTCATTGTGCCACTCTGTGGTCTACCATGTTGTGGCCAGCTCCAGAATTTGTCATTGTGCCACTCTCTGAACTCATGATGCTGCTGCCGCCACCTCCACAGTCGGTCATTCTGCCATCTGTGGCCTACCATGTTGCTGCTACCTCCATAATTTGTCATTTTGCCACTCAAACCACAATAAACAGCTATAACAGTTATTAAAGGTGTCTGCAAATAAGTTTTATTGTGAATTCTGGTTCTTATGACAACCCAAGATTTTTAAAATCCAATTGTCACAGAGACCAAAAAAAATTTTGGCTATGGTTACAATTATAAAATATACAGTTCCGACTTCAAATTCCAAATTCAACTTAAGAACAAACCTACAGAACCTATCCTATACGTAACCCGGGGACTGCTTGTATATGATAGGATCGATCAGACAACCTAGGGTTAAAGTACCGGGGAGTCTGAAAAATAGTAAAAGTTTTAAAAAATGAAAGTTAAAAAAGATTATAATAAAAAAATAAAAATTGAAATCACCCCCCTTTCCCTAGAACTGATATAAATATAAACAATAAAAATCATAAACACATTAGGTATTGCCGCATCCGAAAATGCCCGATGCACTTTTTACCATTTTGAAAAATATATAAAATACAATTAAAAGTGATCAGAAGGTTGTACAGTCCTCAACATGGTAGCATTAAAAACTTCATCAAAAGTCATAGACATATAATCTGTGGCGCATAGTGAAAGCAGTAAAATCCAAGCCCACAAGAAGATGGCGCAAATGTGTTTTTCACCAATTTCACTACATTTGGATTTTTTTCCCGCTTCCCAGTGCACGGCATGGAATAATAAATACCATCACTATGAAGTGCAATTTTTTACGCAAAAAACAAGCCATGTTAAAAAAAATGTTTTTTGATTGTGGGGAGTGAAAAATGGAAATGAAAACACAAAAAAGCGCCAGGTCTGTAAAGGGTAAAACAAATCCATTTAAAATGACAACATACACAGAAAAAGTCCACCAATGGTCAAATAACTTAATAAACATGATTCATAGATCCCAGTAACCTTTATAGTGGTATGGAAGGTACCGTCCTCAGAACCAGTCAAGGTATTTCCTTACAAACAAGTATGGACTTTTTCTGTGTATATTTCACACCACTGCACTATGACATTGGTCACAGGCAAAACAGACGATCTTTTGTGCTGTGACTGGCAACCTCCTGAATGTGTTTACACTAGTCTTCCAATAAAATTAGAATCTACTATGAGTGTCTTTCTCTTCTATACTTCATGTTAGATGCTTTGCTCTTGGACTAAATACAATAGAGAGTAGTGGCCGTAATCTGCGTTAAAAAGATAGTTTTTTACTTGTGACTTTAAGGTGGAACAGTAAATCACATCCCCTTCAGATGTCATTAAGGCTCAAAAGTTACTTTGTTGTTAGGAAAATTTATATTTTTTTCAGAAAATTTGCATCATACATTTTTAGCTGATTCAATTTTAGCTGATTCAATTCTTGGCTATGAGAAGTTATGATATTGTGATATGTAAGTTGCATCATAATGTGCAGCAAATGTCAATATGTGGCCTCAGAATAATTTCAACATGAAATGTTTGCCTCTTAAGTTCTGTTCAAACAAAGCAGTTGAGAATATCAGTTATATGGTAAGCTTAATAAATTTAAACATAATTAACCCCATAAGGACACAGCCTTTTTTCATTTTTGCATTTCTAGATTTCTCTCCCCACTTTCAAAAATCCATAACTTTTGTATGTGCACTGAGAGTTATAAAGTTTTATTTTCTGAGTAGCTAATTGTACTTGCTAGTGGCGATATTCAATTTTCCATGCAGTTTACTGGGAAGTGGGAAAAAAATTGAAATGCAGTGAACGTGATGGAAATGGCTTTTGCACGATTTTCTGGTGAGCTCTGTTTGTATAGCTTTCGCTGTATGCTCCAGATGACACTTCCCCTTTATTCTTTGATGCAGTTACAGATATACCAAATTAATATAGGTTTTAAAAATTAAAACTTTTTGTACGCAAAAACATTTCTTCATTTTGCCATAATTTGACACTAATAATTTTTTCATACTGCGGCATATGGAGCTGTGTAAGGCTACATTCACACTAACGTATGGGGGACGTATATACGGCCGACGTATATACGGCCGATATACGTCCCCCATACACTCCTATGGGCGCACGGCACCCTACGTGAGCGGTACGGTGCCGCACACGTGCGGCACCGTACCGTTCCGTACCCGGGAAAAAGATAGGACCTGTCCTATCTTTTCCCGTAATACGGCGCCGTGCACCATAGGTTGCTATGGAGAGGGGCGGGGGTGAGCTGCGCTCACCTCCTCCTCCTCTCCCCGTACACTGCCGTTGCCCGCTACGGTACGGTACGGGCGGGCAACGGCAGTGTGAATATAGCCTAAGGAGTAATTTTTTTTGCAGGACAATGGGGCACATTTACTTACCTGTCCCTGCGCGATCCCCAACGAGAATGCACTGTGCCGCGATTCACTTACAGCGTGCGCCCAATATCCTGTATGTGTCGCTTCCCCGATCAGGTGCGCCGGAGTTCACCATCTTCTTCCCGGTGTATGTAAGTGCATCATATGTGACACAATTTTAAAGTTAAATCCCGAGGTTTGTCCGAATCCGCCAGATCATCTGACGGTGCAATTGCAACACAATCCGATTGCATGCAACAATTATTATTAAGATATGTAATGTAAAGAAGAGCAGAAGAGAACTGCAAAAATTGACCTAGACCCTCAGGCACTAATGACCCTTGATTACGAGGGGTTAAAGGCAAGTATAACTAATGGAGTTGTGGAGTAATCAATGCCCCCTGCTGCATTTCAGAAACGCCCATCATTTTATACACACTGCTTCCTGCAGACGACTACATTACTGCTCTTCTCTTTAGATCCCGTACCTAAACAGTCCACATATGATATAGGCATTGCCTTAAAGGGGTATATTCATATACAAATGGGTTCTTAAAATATAAGCTAAAATGTAATTAGTTGTTATTTAAAACTTTGCTCCTCTTAGCAGAAAAATGTCATGGACATGCACTGTAATGAAGAATTAAAATGCTACTGGCCCTTTAATCAGTCTGTTGATTTCCTCTGTGCGCTGCAGACACAGGACAGAAGATGGCCACTGGTCACATGTCCACATCACATGTGCTGCACCTGCCTGGGCAGGTCATGTGATCAGCACTATGTTTGGCTGTAGTTGGTTCGTTGCAGTGCATCCAGTATGGCCAGTGTTGTGGTGAGGCGTCATCTCAGTGAGGTAATGTGCAGTGATGGCAGTTACACATCACTACTATGGTAACAGAGCAGGACAGTCTGTTACATCATCACTGGGAGCAGAGCATGAGAGGTAGGAGGAGTTACTGAAAACTAAAGGAACATGGGACTTGTGGTATCCAGTGGCAGCCATCTTGGTGATAATTCTGCCTACTTTAGAAAGCCCATAACATTTTGTGAATCATAAAATCATTATATTTAAACTCCATTCTGTGACTAATGACATTGAGTTTTGTTATATTCATTTATTTATTGGCAAGTGACCTGAGAGGAACTGGGGCTAGTGGGTCTGTCAACCTTTAAACCCTAGATCTCCAGTAATAGTCAAAAAGAGAAACGAGACAAAAAGATAGGAGCGCTCTCCTAGTGTAATACTGTTTTAAATGAGAATAAAAGTAAATTGTACAATAAGGTGCTCACCTTGTTGCACAATTATATGTGCATCTAGGAAGAGATTTTTCTGGCGCCTGTATCCGTTTTACCCTTATCTGCCCAGGGGTTGGAGAATGAAGCAGAACGGCTCGAGCATACAGTTCACCCAATAAGTACCATGGAGCTGATTTCCTGAGCGCTGCTATCATTTACTCCAGCTGGGAGTTCAGAGCCTCTGCCAATTAATTTATTTATAGCATAATGGATTGTTTATTGATCAGATGTTCATATTCCTGGAAGATCCCTTTAATCATAGATGGATTAGGCAGGCATAGGATCTAAAGAAGATGAGTGAGCCCTCTCCGTGCAGCGTGCCCCGACCGCCGCCGTGAATACACGGCGGGCGGTCGTGAACCAGTTAATAAATTATAATATTCCACAGGTTACATAAAACTAGAAGTAAAGTAACTAGCCCCTTTAAAGTGGAGTGTGGAAGTCTCTTTTAAAGGAGATTTACTATCAAAATCAATCATTGGTAAACCTGGAGCACTTACTCATAGATACACTTTGACTGTGGTAATTTTCTTATATTATCCATGGCCTCCTTCCTTCTAAAATAAACTTTTAAAATTATGCTTATGAGTTCTCATGGGTGTTTCCATAGCCCCTCAGTACTTGATGGACTAATGTTTTTATTCAAAATTGACTTCTCAAACTGTTTAACATAAATGATTAATATGTCTTTATGATTTTACAGCTGGCAGACTTTCGAGAGGTGATATCGCGTATGCTGGGACTAAATGTAAATGCTTTGGCATTACCTGACTATGAAATAGTCAAACGGCTTGAAGGATTGCTCCATACCCACCATCACCATGTGGTGTCATGTGCTTAAAGAGGAAGAAGCATCAACATAATATGAAAGTTGTTTTGTATTAAATGTTCTACCTATATTTTTGTTATGACCTTTCTGCCAAATTGCCACATTTGCATAGATGTGTTCTGTAAATCATGAGTTAGGAGACCTAAATTATTTAGTGTGATCTGATTAAATGTCTTTAGGCCAAAGTGCCATATTCTGCTATTCATTATTAGATTTTCATTTGCATGGGAGGGGAATTAATTCAACATAAAATACATTAAAGTTTATAACATAAAATGCATTAATTAAAGGAAGACAAATTTGCACACAATGTTATGGAGCAATCCTGAAAATTGGATTCATATTCCAGCATCAGAGATGGACCTGGTGAACTGTGGCACACTCCTGTGTGAGACCCCTCCCCTCTGCGGTGAGTCAGAACAGTATTGAGCTCCTGGTAGAATTTTACAGCAGAGGAAGGAGGGCTGTGTGAATGTAGATATTAAAGAACACAGCATGTTAGAGACTTCACCAGTGCTGTGGGTCATCAGGGGTGTAGTAAGACAGATCCCAGAGCTGCTTCCTTAGGCTGCATTCAAACTACCATATGGGGCACCTATATACGGCCACAGATACGTCCTCCATAGACGGAAATAGTGGCTTGGAATTATATGGTGCGGCACCTTCTCGCTCCATACACAGGAAAAAGATAGGACATGTCCTATCTTTCCCCGTGTTACGACCTGTACATAATGCATTGCTATGGAGAGAGGAGGGGTCACCCCTCCTCTTCTCCATGGCGCCAGACGTATGCCAACCCGGCCATAGCTGTGCAGGCATACATCAGTGTAAATGCAGCCTAACACTGTTTGCAGATTTGTTTGACCAAAACTGCTGATAGTAATCATTAAAAAAATGCTTCAGCCTGAAATATGAGCACTCTTTATCTGGCTGGTTAAACCTATTTTGCTGAAATAGACATATTTATTTACACAGTGTGCCTTAATAGCTCAATAGTTGTCTATTAATACCCATGCAAATTTTTTATGTTATCCTATAAAATGTTTCATATATTTTTTAACATAAGAAACCTCACAAAATCTCAAACAATACAATAGTGATTTTTGAAAAATATAAATAGATACTTCAATATATGTAGTATAAAGTATTTTTCCTGTCTAATCCTTAGCTTAAATTAAATAGAATGTATCTATTTTTGCAACACACCAAATTTTAATAAATAAAAATTCTCAAAAATAAACACTTTAAACAAACCTGGCAAACAAATCAATGCTTGAATTTAATGAATTTCCATTAAATAGTTTGAAGAATTGAAATTTATGATTATGACTTTATGATTTTGTGCCTCATGTAAGATACCTGTATGTATCATAATTTAAACAATGTTCATAAAATGAGAGCATTCAATGCAATTATATTTGTAATATATATACATTGTTTATAAATTTCTATATTTGAGAATCATTATCATAAGGCAGTAACAGGGGCTTATTTACTAAGGGTCCCACGGCCGCGTTTCCGTCCGGTTCTCCAACGTTTTCGGGGATTGTGCCGCTGGGACAGGGGTTTAGAAGGTGATTGTGCCAAACGGCGCTGGCTTTCATATGACAGAAATCGGGGGTGGGCAGATTCAGACAAACCATAGGATTTAACTTAAAAATTGTGTCGCAAGCCATGCACTTACATGCACCTGGAGGAAGATGGTGAACTCCAGTGGACCGGAGCAGGGAACGACACATGCAAGATATCGGGTGCACGATCTTCTTGAATCGCGGCACAATGTATTGTTGTCGGACAATGCACTTTCGGGATCTCCTCTGGACCGGGTAAGTAAATGTGCCCCATAATGTTTGAGTGCATGTGCTGATATACGGTAATACAAATTGAACAAAATGATATTGTATTATCACTGCCATAGTCTTATACTACCACAGTAATATATTAATCTTGTGTATTGTAAGTGGAATTGTGCAATTGATAATATAGGTAAATCTGTGCAGGGCCCTTGCACTACTATGAAATTCACTTAAAATATTTAAAATCCAATAACCAAAGTGGTAACAGTATAAAAATAAAGAGCAGCCAGCAAATGTATCCAGCAAACATGAAACAATATGGCTGTCATATATATCTTTGTCTCCAATCCTGCACTGCCCCTTGTATATAATGGCTGGCAATGTAAACAAAGCTGTACAAATGATGGTAGAGACCAAAATATGGTATTGTATATAAATCCAGTCAGATGAGGTTTTGTCGTTCCAGACCCCTTAAGGTTAAATAAGGTCAATTAGTAAAACATAATACAAAATCAATGATATTAACAATAACTAAGAGCATTAGTGGAGGGGCAACAAACACTCTAAACTTCAGGAGGGCAAATTTTCACCTTAAAGGCATAGACTGGGACAATGTTCTCAAAGACAAAAGCTCCCCCCAAAAATGGGACTATTTCTCATATATTCTAAAAAAGTCCTGTGAGAAACATATACCATATGGGAAAAAGCATGAGAAGAACAAGAAAAAGCCAATGTGGCTAACTAGTCTTGTAAGGAAAGCAATAAGCGAGAAAGATAAGGCGTTTAAGTTGCTAAAATGTGAAGGTAGCTATGAGGCATTACAGGATTATAGAGAGAAAAAGAAATCCTGTAAAAAGCAGATAAAGGCTGCAAAAATGGAGACTGAGAGAAATATAGCCAGGGAGAGCAAAAATAATTCCAAATTATTTTTCAAGTATATAAATGATAAAAAACTAAAAGCGGAGAGTGTGGGCCATTTTAGGAATAACATGGGGGTCATGGTGGGAGGAGATGAGGAAAGGGCCACCCTACTGAATGTCGCCTTCTCGACTATCTTTATCCAGGAAAATCCCCTGGAAGACACAATGAGGAATAATGTAAATTCTCTTTGGAGTGTTAACAGTTTAACCCATGAAGAGGTACGGCCCGCCTAACAACCACTAAGATAGATAAATTACCGGGACTAGATGGCATACACCCCTGGGTTCTGCATGAACTATGTACTGTGATAGACAAAACGTTATTTTTAATATTTGAAGATTCACTGAGGACTGGTTATGTTCCACAGGACTGGCGCATAGCAAATGTGGTACCAATATACAAAATAGGATCAAAAAGCGATCCTGGAAACTACAGACCTGTGAGTCTAACTTCTGTGGTGGGGAAAATATTTGAGATGCTATCCTGGAGTATCTCACTGTGCATAACCTTATAACCCAGCGTCAGCATGTGTTTATGAGAGATGGATCCTGTGAGACTAATCTAATTGGTTTCTACGAGAAAGTAAGTTCTAGACTGGACCTGGGGGACGCTGTGGATGTTGTATATCTAGACTTTGCAAAGGCATTTGACACTGTGCCGCATAAAAGGATGGTATATACAATGAGACTTCTGGGACTAGGGGAAAATCAAGTAATTGGCTTAGTGATGGAAAACAGAAGGTCTTCATTAATGGCATATTCTCAGATTGGGTTGACGTTACCAGTGGAGTGCCACAGGGGTCATTATTGGGGCCACTTCTTTTTAATATTTTTATTAATGACCTTGTAGTGGGTTTATACAGTCAGGTTTCAATATTTGCAGATGATACTAAGCTGTGTAAAGTAATAAATACTGAGGTCGATAGTTTAGCATTACAGAGGGATTTGTGGAAGCTTGAGGAGTGGGCAGAGAAATGGTTGATGAGGTTTAATGTAGATAAATGTAAAGTTATGCACTTGGGCCGTGGAAACAAAAAGTATAATTATGTTCTAAACAGTCAATTACTTGGTAAACCTGGAGCTGAAACAGACAGTACAAGGATCTCTCCAAAGATCTTTTTATACCTAGGCCTGTGACCAGGACAAGGGGCATCCTCTACGCCTAGAGGAGAGGCGATTCTACCAACAACATAGACAAAGGTTCTTTACTGTGAGGCTATGGAACTCTCTGCTGCAGGAGGTTGTTATGGCGGACTCTATGTACATGTTCAAGAGATGCCTGGATGCCTTTCAGGAGAGAAAAAAAATCAGGGGTTATGGGGATAAAACATTTATTTAATTCTTAAAGGTTCGACTTTATGGACTTGTGTCTTTTTCTGGCCTTGTATACTACTATGAAATTATGATCAGTGGAGGAAATTCTAAGAGGAGGCTTCGGTGCTAACAGGTCTGTGGAAGTGTCAGTTACTTGCTCCCCCTTCCCCCCAAAGAGTAAATGACACTCTGTAGCTGGTCTTCCTTTGAAGGATGCAAAGCACAAGGAGATTTTCAGAGTCCTAGGTGACTAGATTATTTAGATAGAGTGACGTGTACTGGTCTACATCTCCCTCTGGTCTATACTTTCATCACAGGTTTTATTATCAGTCTAAGTATTATATTGATTTCAGCACTTCTTCAGTTTTGCATGACCTCTATACCTTATCCAGGTCAGATGAGGTAATTTGCTATTTCAATGTGCAATCTAATCTATTTAGGACTCTGTTACTCACCATCATATAGGGTCGGCCGATCCAAATTTTAGCTGAGTAGTAATTAAAGCCAAATACATTTTGGACGTAATTGCTCCTTCTTCATTAGCTGCTGTATAGGCCAGATATACTAATAGAAATGCACTCATTATACACCATACTTCATAGAGCAGTTTGATTACTGACACACTTATTACATTCTGCTATCCTTGTCAAGAGGAAGTAAAGAGGATAAGCTACATGGAAATACATGAGACTACAATAATAGAGTTTACTATGAAAACTATATCGTCTTCAGCTGTATACTCAAAAGTATAGAGCATGACTCCAAAAGCTTGACTTAATGTTTAAACATGACATACTGTTGCCCTTATTGTCTCATGGGGCTACCATATATACTTGTGTATAAGCCCAGTTTTTCATCACAAAAATTGTGCTGAAAAAGCCCCACTCAGCTTATATTTGAGTATATATTGAAACCCCCCAAAACTTAGTACTCACCTCAGGCTCTGAACCGCAGCGTCCTCCTCCCCCTTGCTTGTCTTCTATGCTCATCTCTGGCTCCCCAGCAGTGTGGGCAGAGGCACGTCTATGCTCTCTGCCCGTCA
Organism: Engystomops pustulosus; assembly: GCF_040894005.1. NCBI lineage: Eukaryota > Metazoa > Chordata > Amphibia > Anura > Leptodactylidae > Engystomops > Engystomops pustulosus. The sequence continues at coordinate 62,009,235 of NC_092413.1, forward strand.
TAGTTTATGCCCCAGAGATGAGTACTAAGGTTAATATTTTTATGTGAGGGTCTCTGCTGGACATATTTTTTTTAAAAGAGAGCTCTGCTGGACATTTGTTTGTAAAGGGGGGTCTCTGATTGACATTTCTTTATTAAGGGAGCACTGATGGACATTTTTTTTAAAGGAGGGTTCAGCTCTCTGCTGGACATTTTTTTTTCTTTTTAAAGAGAGCTCTACTGGACATTTGTTTGTAAAGGGGGTCTCTGATGGACATTTATTCTTAAAGGGAACCCTGCTGGACATTTTATTTTGAAGGGGGACCGTGCTAGACATTTTATTTTGAAGGGAGGCTCTGCATGACACTTTATTTTAAAAGGGGGCTCTGCTGGACATTTTATTTTAAAGGGGGACCCAGCTGGACATAATTTTTAAAGGATGAGCTCTGTTGAACATTTTATTGTTGAGGGGACATTTTTTTTTATAAAAAGAGTAGTTGCTGCATTTTCTACCCTAGGCTTATACTCGAGTCAATACGTTTTCTCAGTTTTTGTGGCAGAATTACAGTAGGTGTCTCAGCTTATACTCGAGTATATACGATATTTCATTTTTCGTACATAAATGCTATTCTATGTGTAATTAAATGTATAATTCCTGCCATCTGTGGGATCTGTGCTTCCTGTCATTCAGTGGGAATCTTTTTTTGTTTTCCTATTTCAATAAAAATGGATGTTATCCCGCAAAAAAAATAAAATCCCCCAAATGTCCAAATTACAAAAAAAAAACCATTTTATAGCCTTTAAAATGTCTAATCTGCTCTGCATACTCTGAATGGCGCTCCTTCCCTTCTATGACCAGCCTTTGGCTGGTCATAGAAGGGAAGGAGCGCCATTCAGAGCAGATCTGCATTGTGACATTTTAAAGGCTATTAAATTGTTTTTTTTTTAATTTGGACATTTGGGGGATTTATTTTTTTTGCGGGATGAGATCCATTTACCATACAGCCATTTACCAACACATCCTCATACTCGGGAGAAATTGGGTATCAAACTTTGTGGATCATTTAATACTTTGTGACAGTTTAATTTTGGCCAAATTTAATGTATTGTCTAAAAAAATTACAGCTTGTAAATTACACCTCCATTTTGTTTTAACCCCTTTTGTTTTAACTTTAACACACTTCTTAAAGTTGATTTTTCATACATTGAGGGGTGTAATTTCTATAATGGGGTAATTTATAGGGTTTTAAAGCCGAGCAGATGCCTCTAAATAAGGGTTTTGGCGACTTACATAAAAATGATTCCTGTCCTCGCTCCGTGTGTGCGTGTCCCCATCTCCTAGGGCGTGCGCGCGCCGGCCCCATGAAATTTAAAGGGCCAGCGCACCATTAATTGCCGCTGGCCATTTTCTCAGAAGGTTATTTAAATCTACCTCTCCCATCACACCCTGCCGGATCTTTGTTCCTACGCCTTAGAGAAAGCTCCCCAGCGATATTCCTGCGTTCCTGTATGTTTCTGCTCCTGAGTTCCCATGTTCCTGCGTTCCTGTGTGTTTCTGCTCCAGAGTTCCTGCATTCCTGTGTGTTTCTGCTCCTATGTTCCTGCGTTGCTACATTCCTGCGTTCCTGTGTCCCTGGACCTCCTGTTGCCTGGACCTCCTGTTGCTGACCCCGGATTGGACTTGACCTTCTATCTCTGCCGCCTGCCCTGACCCTGTGCCTCAACCTGACCATGAGACTGTCTAGGTACCTTGACCTCGGCTGCCACCGCGGGCTAGAATGACCTGGTGGTACCCCGCAACAGTGCGTGGGTTCTGGTGAACACCAGGTGCCACTTAGATTCTGGTCCCAGGTGTCGGTTAGAACCACCTCCCACGGTGGTGCAGAGGATCCACTTATCCCGAATCTTGACAGTAAGATCCACCCATGGATCCTGCCAAGGTTCCGCTTCCTGATTGGTCTGACCTATCAAGGTCCAGCAATCCCGGCAGATTGCTGCTCAACGCAAACAGCTGGGACAAGTCACTGCCATGCTGCAACAGCTGTTAGCCAATCAGCATGAGCAACAGGTTCCTGAGACTGCTCCCGCAACTTCTGCTTCCCTGGCCTGTCTTCCTGCCTAGGCTTCGACTGTCTATGCCTGATAAATATGATGGGGAACCCAAGCTGTGCAGGGGCTTCATTACCCAGTGCTCCCTGCACATTGAGCTTATGCTGTCTCAATTTTTTACAGAGTGATCCAAGGTGGCGTTTATAATCGTTTTCCTCTCCGGGAAGGCCCTGGCCTGGGCTACTCCTCTTTGGGACAGAGACGACCCAGTCACGTCTACTCTGACGGACTTTCTGTCAGACTTCCAGTCTGTGTTCGAAGAACCTGCACGGACCTCCTCTGTCGAGACTGCATTGTTGAACCTGCGCCAAGGCGACTTGTCTGTAGGGGAATATGCTGTCCAGTTCCATACCCTGGCCTTGGAACTCTCCTGGAATGATGCGGCCCTGTCCACAACCTTGGCCGCCCGTGACCTGCCGTCTAACCTGAGCTTTCTGATCTCCTCGGCCACTTGGATTGACGCGTGGTTTAGGGAACATACCGAGGACTTACCTCACAAGCAACCCCAGGTCCATTCATGACGTCTACCTTGCCTGGCTCCTGTGTTCCAAAGACCACTCCAGCCCCCGACCGTACCATCTGCAGAAGAGCCTATGCAGGTGGACAGAACCACACTCTCTTTCCAGGAGCGTACCAGAAGATGTCAGGGGAACCTCTGCCTGTATTGTACCAGCCCAGTGCACTTCATTGGGACTTGCCCTGTCCGTCCCCAACGTCCGGGAAACGTCTTGGGAGAAGCATCCCTAGGTGTAACAAAGCTTCTCCACGCTTGACTATTCTTGTGCTCCTTCCTTCCAGTGTTGGCATCTGCAACCAGCTCCTGGACTCCTGGACCCGGCGGGGAACTTTGTGGATGCTGCTCTGGTCTCCTGGCATTATATCCCTGTGGTCCTTCTCGAGAAGCTTTTGGTCATCTCCTCGGTAAGCGGACAAATCCTCGCTGATCCGGTCCGGTACTGCAGTGAGCCAATTTCAATACATGTCAGTGCTCTGCATAAGGAGAGACTGTTCTTCTTTGTGCTGCCTCATTACTAGTAAGAAGTCTGTGTAAAATCCACATAGTTTCTGGAGTGCTTTTTGCTGGGTGTTTCTGGGTGTCCGTTTTGGGGGTTCTGTATTCCCCAAATTGCAGTTCTTTTTTGTTGCTAAAGTTACTAGCAAGAACTCTGTCTAAAATCCACATAGTTTCTGGAGTGATTTTTGCTCCAATTCCAGGGTGTTCGTTTTGGGGTATCTGTATAATGCAAATTTCAATAGTTTTTTGTGCTAAAGTTGAGAGCAAGAAATATGTGTCAAATCCACATAGTTGATAAACCACTATGTCAGACAGAAAAGTGGAGCAGACAGAGGTCGCAGCACAGTAAGGGACCATGGCAGCAGGGGTCACTCTGTGAGGCCAGAACTGCCGTTGTCATCTAGCCGCAGTGTGTTGATCAACAACCCTAAGGTTCTCGATTGGTTGACTAGGTCATCCACTTCCTCCTAAATATCATCTGACAACCCCATGACAGAGTCCAGGGGTTCGTCACATACAACACTTAGTTGGCATGGCCCATGGCCTGTCCTCAAGCAGCCATCTGTCCTCAAGCAGCCTCTATGCCGTTCATTTGCCTAAGCCAGAGATCTACTAGGTTGTCTGGGCTCAGCGCCACTATACAGCGAGGACAAAGTCTTTAAGGACAATCAGCAGCTGCTTGACAGTGAAGAGATGGGGAAGACATCCTCTCCTTTGTGCAGTAGGCGGGAAAGAAGAGATGTGGAGCGTGGCACAGGAGGTTATGTTGCATTTGCAAGTAGTCAGACTGTGCATACTGAGAACATTGAGGAGAATAGCATTGACAGAGAAACACAAATCGTCGGGAGAAGAGTGTCAGCCTACGCGTCAGGCAGCGAAGCAGACAGCAAGTCGCTACTGTGGCCGTGAGTCAGCAGAATGGCAGAAGTGCCAGGATGGGGGCTAACCAGCCGCGGGCTACAGAACCCACTTCGCAGGTCCAAATAAGCAGTGGCTCAGGGGCTCAGCGAGGCAGCAGCGTTATAAGTCACTCAGTGCAGAGTGTCGGCAGTAAAATCACCAACTTGGCAGTGTGGCAGGTTTTTGTTAAGACATCAGAGGAGCCGAGTGTGTGTATATGTAGAATCTACAGGCAGAAAGAGAAGCGTGGCCAAGGAGCTAATGTTGGCACCATGGCCCTGCGTCATCACATGCAGCTCCCCATCCAATAGCCTGGGACAAACGTGGCTTAGCTGTAGTGGTCCATCCTACCTCTGCAGCAACAGCAGCAGCATCTAGTCGTACACATGCCATTTCAGCCAGTCAAGGCTCCAGCACCTCTGCCGAAGGGAGCTGTATGTCTTAGACATCATATCCCGGTCCAGATGCTCCTGCTCCTCGCTATGCATTGCGCCAGCAGTCGTTGAAGGAGGCGGGCCAATCCTTGAGCTTATCAGTCTCTTCCAAGGTGCATGGCACCGTGGAAGTGAGGAGCTGTAACTACGGTCAGGGCCAGTACATGTCCTTTACAGTCCACTGGGTGAATGTGCTTCCCACCCAGGCACACCAATAACTTTAACAACTTGATATGCAATGTTTCCACCCATTGGAATTCCAGCCTCCAGACCGCCTGTTTGAACAGAGAAAAGCCATTCATGACTTTTTGATTATGCAAGTGGACAGGAGTACTCCCCTGTGTAATTTTGATGTCAGCCACTGGCAGCTCATGCGTGACACCTGGCGTTTGCTTAGGCGCTTTGTAGAGGCCACATTATTAGTTATCGCTTGCGTACTACTGCCACGGCTGGGGAGATGGGGGGGGGGTTTGGGACAGTAGCAGCTCCATCATCAGCAGCTTAAGTCTGGATTCCTGAATGAACCACTTCCTTCACCAAACTAGTGAGGAGTGTAGCCTCCACCAGCAGGACATGAAGCAGACCTACTGGTGGCCTACTTGGACCCGAGTTAGAGGATCCCCTGGACTACTGGACTGCCAAACTTGATGTGTGGCCGCAACTTGCAGAGTTTGCAGTAGAGAAGCTGTCCTGCCCGGCCACTAGTGTGGTATCAGAGTGGGTGTTCAGTGCGGCGGGGCCATCATTACCCCAAGGAGAACCCACTTGTCCGCCCGTAATGTGGAGAAACTGACCTTTGTCAAGATGAGTCAGGCATGGATCGGCCAGGATTTCAACACCTTATGCTTTAGATTAGCTCAGTCATGAAGCCTCTCCCAAATGTTGAGAAATGAGTCTGGATTCTGCCTACTATTCTGATGCTGCCACCCTCCTGATGCTACACATCTGCTGCCAGTTGCTCCATCTGCCATTGTGCCACTCTCTGACCTCATGCTGCTGCTGCCTCCACACGTTGTCATTGTGCCACTTTGTGGCCTACCATGTTGTTGCCAGCTCCACAATTTGTCATTGTGCCACTCTGTGGCCTATGATGTTTCTGCTACCTCCAGAAACACTGTAAAAAGAGTGCATTTTATAGTGCGATCTTGGCCCTCAAATCAGTCCTTTTGAGCTGGCACACACGTTCCCTTGTCAGGCTGCATTCCCGCTTCAGTTATTTGGTCAAATTGGCCCCTGTAAGTGCCCATGGAATTGAAGAGTTAAGCGATTCTAAGAATGGCGGCTGTCATGTGCATGTCATACTAAAACACAGCATTGTTTGAAGACCCTATGCATATTTGAGCATGGCACAACGTTCTATAACACCCTACAGGCTCTCTGATTCCTGGTTGGAAAAAAAAAATGTCCAAAAAATTTGGCGAACCTGGTCGAATCGAATTTTAAAAAATTTGCCCATCTCTAGTCATTTGTTATGAGATGCCAATGTTTTTCAATGATTTTTTTTACTTCAAGTAATTCCCCTTACAGTAATTAGTGGTGAAACCTGGGTCCATAGGGTTTTTATCTTTTTTGTTACATTTTTACCTAAAAGCTCTACCTAAAAGATCTTCCTTGTAATTTCTTTCCTTAAACCTATCAACTATAATCTTTGCCTGAGTTTCAAAATCCTCCTCTTTTTATGAATTCTTTTTAATTGTTCCTTCGGTGTATTCTCTATCCACGGCCGAGTGACAGCTCCTAAAATCTATAAAGCTGTTGACTTCCGTAGCTTTGATTTTCAATATATACAGTATATATCTCTTGATCTAAAATATGTATTCTTTAATTATCAATTTCATGCGTGAAGGACAGATTCCTATTTTGATTTAAGTATTCCATAAATTTCTCAAATTCTTTTCCTGTAATGATACAGTCGTCATGTTTTATTTTATTATTTATTTTTGTATTTATTTCTTAAAAGGGTTACTGTCGGGATAGATATGTCTTTCTTCAAATGCTTCCATATATCAGTTAGCGAAACTTGGTGCGGTGATTCTGGGTTAAAAGATTCCCATCAAGTTATCGACCTAATAAAAACGCTGGAAACTGAGATTTTTTGTAGCTGCGAGGTTTCATCACTATATACTTCTATCCCACTAGAAAAAGAGAGAACGCCTAGAGACGGATAGTGAGTTATCATCTGAACACAAGGAGTTGCATATTGAATCTATTACATTTTGTCTGAGTAGAAATAATTTCTGTTAAGGAGGAAGTTTCTTTAGCCAAACCACAGGAACAGCAATGGGTGCAAAACTCACACGAAGTTTCACTAACTTGTATATGGAAGCATTTGAAGAAAGACATATCTATCCCGACAGTAACCCTTTTAGTCAATGCATCCACACATGTAAACATTATATTGACAACCGTATAATTATTTGGCTTGGTCCGGCAAAAGAATTTAAGAAATTTATGGAATATTTAAATCAAAATACATTTAATCTGTCCTTCAGGCATGAAATTAATAATAAAAGAATACATTTTTAGATCTAGAGATATGTTTTGAAAACCATAAAATACACGGATGTCAACAGCATTATAGATTTTAGGGGCTGTCATTATCTGCCATGGATAGAGAATATACCAAAGGGACAATTAAAAAGAATTCATAAAAACTGTAGTTAACAGGATGATTTTGAAACTCGGGCAAAGAATATAGTTGATTTAAGGTTTAAGGAAAGAAATTATAAAGAAGATCTTTTAGCCTTGAGGAAAGTTGTAGATGATGCTCAAAGTAAAAAATGTAACAAAGGGCTAGCAGCCAACATGGCCGGACGTGTTTGAGCAGAGCTCCGTGCCGACCCCTATACATCCGACTAAAATCCTGCGGCACCGGCGACCCAGAGGTGACATAAGCCTCCTGTGCACCCCAGAGTCCACCAGCCACTTACCGGAGCGGTCACAGGGCGACACGGAGGGACGGGAGAGAAGCACCCGACATCGCGGCCCGAGACACGTGCGCAAGCCTGGCCGGAAGTGTCGCACCGCTCATAGCAGATCCGGCGCACGGACGCTCCTGGACGGCGAGTGGCGCGAAACCCAGCAGAGACACTGCATCCCCAAGGCAGGAGGCTGCACTCAATCAACCCTGGGTAAGCTGAGGAGAGGGGAGCGCAACACCCGCAGGCCGGATCCAATACTCTGAGGAGTTGGGGAGCTGCGGCAGCGCACCCACACAGGGCTGACAGGTGCAGAGGCAAGGCCATGACTCCAGCCAGAAAAGGGGAATATAATAACCCGGTCCACCACACAGGAATAGAAAGAGCCGCAGCATATTCAGAGCACTATAGGGCATTATATTCCCAGAGTGCATATAAGTACCCATAGGGCTGCAGCCCTCAGCATCCCTCAGAATGGGCCCCACCAAGGCAAATGTAGCAGATAGGCTGTGAGAATTCGCCCGTACAGAGCAGGGAGAAACGTCCCGCGCCTCACAATCCCAACGCTCATCTCAGTCCAGGGCAAAGCAAAGTTCCAGCGGCCCTGCGGCAACTGAGGAGGAAACAGAAGAACCCACACTGAAGCAGGTCACCTCTCAAGTACTAGCTGCGATAGACGCATGCAAAAGTTCTCTAACTGGGAAACTAGATGAGGTCAGGGTGGATGTCAGAGTAGAGGATATCGCAAATAGAAGACAGAAATGCCAATATACCCTGAACAGTCACCACCTTGAAATCAGACTCTGAGGCATTGAAACAAAAGGCGGATGATATGGAGAATCGCCTGAGGCGAAATAACATAAGAATCATTGGCCTTCCTGAACATACTGAAGGCCGCTCTCCAGAGGATTATGTAGAGATATGGATCAAAGGCCTATTTCCAGAAGCGCACTTCTCTGCAGCTTTTGCAGTTGAAAGGGCTCACAGGGTGCCAGCCAGAGCACCACCTCCAGGAGCCTCACCAAGACCGCTGCTAGCCAGATTTTTGAACAGTAGAGATCGGGACATTATCCTGCAGCAGGCCCGCAGAAAGGCGGACATCAGAGAAGACAACGCAAGAGTGTCCATCTTCCCAGAATTCTCGCTGGAACTGCAGAAGAAGAGAGCAACATTCCTGGACGTCAAGAAGAGGCTTCGCGACAAGAATCTTCCGTACTCTATGGCCTGCACGTCTCAGAGTTGTGGATGGTGACAGAGTCTTGTTCTTCGTGACCCCGACAACATAGAAGATCTCCATCTCGCTAAAGGAGCGGATTTACATATGAGACTTCTGGTATCCTTTACGTTTCACCACTGTATTACATGGGCATACTTGAAGCCCTGGGGTTTGTTATATGTTTTATGTTATATGCTATATAAGATCTGGGACTAGATTGTGCAGAGACTTAGGGGTGCCTTTTATTTTCTGCAAAACGTTGATAAATTATGTTGCCCGGGTACCAGGGCCATTGTTAAATGGCAGGGGTCCATGGGAAAGGCGATGCCTATGTTACATGCCTATGTTACATCCCACGAGGCATGAGTATCCCATAACGCTAGCCAGTTATGCCCTGATCCACCCTGCGCGGAGGAACCAGAAATCTTACTGTCTCCAAAGCGAAGGGGGATTGGGAGCATTCACGTTACAATGCTGTTGTTATTACAGGGTTTTTGTTACAGTTTATAAGTGTCGTGTCAGACCCTCACAAGCTCAGGGTGGAGAAAAAATGGAGACAAATATTCAACCCCTCACAATAATTCACCTTTGCACATACATGTCAATGAATCGCCATGTCAGAGCTTAGATTCCTTACATGGAATGTCCGCGGCCTGGGTAGCCCTAATAAACGCCTGCTGGTAGCTACACACCTGAAACAATTGAACCCGCACATAATATGTCTACAGGAGACACATCTTATCCCTTCCAAGGTACAGTTCTTGCACAAACCTTGGATCCAATGGGGAGCACACTCCTCATCAAGAGGGGTCTCCGTGCTAGTACACAAAGCAGTTCGATGGGAGGTGAAAATGCAAGTAACCGACCCAGATGGAATCCCTTATAATGTATTTTATAATCCCCTAAATGGTTCAATAAAAAACTTGACGTCAGAGAGGAATTTTGTATATACCAGCTGGGGACAATATAACCTCTAGGTTTAAATATAGATTTTGAACCAAAGAGCTTTTTAATCTAACTAACTTCTACATAAAATCATTAGGTAGCTATTGGACATATAGAATGGAACTTTTCATTTTTTTTGTGCTGTAGAATGAGGTGATTGATTGTGTTGACAAATGAACCAGAATGGGGACTAGAAATAGAAATGCTTGTCCTCTCTGATTTGTTCAGAAAAGAGTGTTGTATGGGAAAGAGAACTCCTATAGGAATAATGGATAGCTATGCAAGAGGGGAGGATTGTGGGTGTGTGCTTGTTCTGTTGTTGTAGGTAATGGTCAGAACTTCTTGCATTATCTACTCCAAATTTCAAGTGTAGGATCTCTAGTGGACCTTGGACATGAATTGGAGAGAGGAAGCGGAGAAAGGAACAAAAGAGGAAAACTTCCATTTTTCAATCTAAAGAAGTTTGGTGAGATCGCTCTTTGGAATAGTGACTATTGGTGTATTGATGGAGTAGAGCACTGAAACTTTTAAACTTTTGTAGATTTTTCAACTAATGTGGGAGTGTGCCTAGTCAGTAGTTCCTCCAGTTTTTTACCCCTACCTCCCAGGGATCGATTTTAGTGAAAAAACTGCTATAGCCACCTGCAAATTTACAGAGTTGTTAAATTAAGCATAGTTGAGTGACACTTTTTTTATCCAATGGGCTAGTTTTAACAACATGTAAGACAAGGGTAAGACAAGACGACCATTGATAAAATTGTGTAGTGTTGATTGATAAAGTGGAAAAAAATTGATAGCTGTGGCAAACTTTGGCACATTGCAATAATCTTTGGCCAACTTGAGCCACCCCCTATTCTTGTAAAAATTTTGTTAATTGCGTTAATGTCCAAAAACTACCAAAAAAATAAGAGCATGAGACATGTTAAAAGTTATTTTGTCGCAAAGTACAAAAGATTTTTTGTCATAATTTGCAGACAAATGAATTAATTACAGTATACTTAAGATACATAATAATTTTTTATGTTTCAACAGTAATTAAATAAATCCTTTTTTCTAAAGTTATCTACATAAATAATTAATATTTTAAGTGCTTGTCAGCATTGAAAGGCTTGCATTTATGTGTATTCAGATTAACAGTTGAACTTTTCGGTCCATTTGGCGACACTGCATATTGTTCAGTATTACAACTAGGTCACAATGACCTAGGACAGTTGTTTTATATATTTCCAGTCAGGGAGGAAGAAAGGTTAGAAGGGGTAATTTTTGGAACAAGTCCATTTGGAAGCACCTAAAATTAGCACTGCTAACCTGTGTAGTCATAGGTTTAAAAAAGATATTAATTATATTAATGCTTTGCACAATGATGAGTTTTCTATTTCAATTTAAGATATAAGCAATAATAGTCTTCAGACCACTGAAATTATAATGATATCTCGGCAAGATTTATTTATGTAATTCGTAAAGTTTTTCAGCATAAAAATATTAAAGAAACACTGTATGATTTTTAGTTAGTGCACGTATGATAAAGTGACATATAGGACCTCAGTGTTTGGTTTAGTGGTAGAACACCTTCCTTGGTCCAACCTCTACTGTTGACCTACACCTGAAGCTGTAGAAAATGTAATACCTATGTAAGACAGTGGGGTAGATGTACTGTGCCTTTGGCCCCTTCCACACTAGCGAGTGTGATGCGATGAACTCGCATCACACTCGCAACGCAAGCTGCCGGGAACGCACGGCCCGAACGCTGCACCGCGGGAGTGAACTCAGCATGTCAGTTCACTCCCGCGGTGCAGCGTTCGGGCCATGCGTTCCCGGCAGCTTGCGTTGCGAGTGTGATGCGAGTTCATCGCATCACACTCGCTAGTGTGGAAGGGGCCTTTCTCTTCAGAAAAGTGCCATGCAAAGCATGAAAAATGTAATATTTTTTATATTTTTTTTCATTAATCTGGTGCACCTCGTACTGCTCTTTAAATGTGCACCATTCTTTTTGGTGCACATTGTGCATGCTACAGAATTGTGGCGCATGTCAGTAAAAATGTGGCACAAACGCTGACTAAGCAGTAACACATCCCTTTAGGTGCACATTTTATCTGTCCTGTTGGACACAGTGCAGCCACGACACAAAACTGACGCAGCCACTTTATAAATACATGTGCAAGCAGTTCGCATATTCTTTTCAGGGCAAAGTCAGACAGAAAACTGCCGCAGATGCTTTAATAAATCTGGGCAATGATCTCTGTATGTATGCTGACACTGTACAGTATGATGGTGATATTTTTTTTAGCCTTGCGATCACTACAGGTTACAAATTTACTATTGGTAGGAAAAACAGGCAGGCACCCACAATGTATGTGGTTATATATAGAATGTTGCAGATCATATTACAATGAAGATCAGTCATAATATAATACATCCAGCTTTTAAACATTACTTTCAGATTGTAATTGTACATAAACTTTAACAAATCCCCATTGGTTCTACTGTCATGCAAGTGTTTGATGAGATTTTCCATGAGATGATATGAAATGCAATAAAACTGAGATAATCCTGTAAAGATTATCTCCAATATTGGACACTGAGTGGTGCTGTTCACTTGAAGTCCCTTAGTGTATAATTATTTTGTTCAAAGGCTAAAGAGATACATTGTTGCATCCTTGTCCTCAGTTGGCACTACTAGGCTAAGTAGATGTTGAATTTCTCTGTAGTTCAATTTCATTGGGCAGAGGAAACTCATCCTACCAATGGCTGATAGAGCCTGCCCCTACCACCTGTGGCATGTTCCTGCTCATGTTCAACCCCATACCGACATGTGACGGAGTATTCAAATCAATAATGGGTACTTTTAAATTTGTTATAGGTAACAAGTATAGACGGGATAAATTACAGCCCACTTGGCTTCAACTGAAGTTAAAAGGCTAAATAAATGATAAAAGGAGGGCATTAAAAAAGTATAAATCCGATGGGTCACCTGAAGCCTTCAGTAATTACAAAACACTTACCAAAATCTGTAAGAAGGAAATAAAATCAGCCAAAATGCAAAATGAAAGACAGGTGCCCAGAGATGGCAAAACAAATTCCAAGATATTCTTTAAAGAGGACATTTCACCATCTCAATTAAATGGAGATTAGCATACCATTATGTAGGGGTTGCTACACGGATTCAGGTCCACTTTGAATTTTCTTTCAAGCCCCCATGGTCCCTTTTTTTTTATTATTAAACGTTTTTCCATAATCTCTTTACACAAGAAGAAAAATTAAATTATACATAATAACATCGTACTCCATCCAAATATATTTTCTCCCAATTCAATAAAGATCCAATTCAAACCTACTTTTCTCTTTTCCTTTTTCACTCTTTTTTCCCTTTTCTTATTCCTTTTTCGCTCCTTTTCCCTTCCCTTCTCCCCCTTCCTTCCTCTCCCCCTTCCTTTCCCTCCCTCTTCCCCTCTCCTTCCCTTTCCCCACCATCCCAACCAGGGGCCGACTGGCAAGCAATTTGATGGTTGCCACGGTAATCCAGTCTGCAGCAAGAGGCTGCGTCTCAGTGAGAGAGATCGCAGCTGCTGCTCCTATCTCCTTACACTGCTCTGCGGGGGCTGCGCAATGACGTCATTGCACATCTAGAACAACGAAGTGTGGAGACAGAGCAGCCCCGGCTCGCACAGACGGGACCTGTGCTGCACCTGCACGGGACAATCTTCCTCACTGGAGCTGAAGCGGCCTGAAGAGGAATAACGGGGCCCGAAGCGTACTCCGCCCCCTACAACGCCCCCTGCTACTATCCAGCCACACTGCCTTTGTGATGTCACCCAGCAGCCCGTCCACATCACACCCCCTGCTATTGCTCAGCGACACTGCCTTTGTGATGTCACCCACCGGCCCGCCCACATCACGCCCCCTGCTATTGCTCACCCACACTGCCTTTGTGATGACACTCACCGGCCCGCCCACATCACGCCCCCTGCTATTGCTCAGCCACACTGCCTGCGTGATGCCACCCTCCTGACCCAGCCCCCTGCTGCCCAGCTCGGCTGTCACCCCTGATGGAGCTGGCAGGCAGCTCTCTCACAGCTTTTCTTCCAGTCATGTGAACAATCCCATGCGGTCTCACTTCCTCCCCAGCACTCCCCTACATTACTATTATTACTCTGTTATTAATTTGTACAAATAACTTTACAAAATGACACTAGAATAAAGAGTTAGAAATATCTTACTGTAGTGTCTTCAGTCACTGCCAAAGTTGGTCTGCTGTAAAGTCACTGCTAAAGCTGTTAGGTCTGCTGTACTGTCTCCAGTCACTGTTAAAGCTGCTGGGTTTTCTGTAATGTCTCTAGTCACTGCTAAAGCTGTTAGGTCTGCTTTAATATCTCTGGTCTCTGCTAAAGCTGCTGGGGCTGCAGTCAGGGGCGGACTAGCCATTTAACCCACCGGGGACCGTTGGGGGCTGTCTGGGGCGATAACTGTTTTATTTTTACGTTTACAGAGTTATGTGAGGGCTTGTTATCTGTGGGGCAAATTGTACATTTTAGTGGAGCCATTTAATATTCCAAGCTCCTATCTGGAGCAATGCACTGGAGAGTTGAAAAAAATTCCAAGTGTGGTGAACTTGACAAAAAAACACATTTGCTGCGTTTTCTTGTAAGCTCTGTTTTCTGTTTTACAACTTTCATTCTGTGCTCCAAATGACACTTCCTCTTCATTCTTTGAGTTGATACGATCACAGGGATATCACATTTATATAGGATTTATTAGGTTTTAATAGATTAAAAAAAATGAAAATCTTTTGTACAAAAAATCATTTGCCATTTTGCAATTTCTGTGGCCAATAACTTTTTCACACTTTCTTTTAAAAAGAAAATCTGCCATTTGTTTTCATGCATTGTGAACCAAATATACCTTGAGAATGCTGTAGCTACACTGATGCAGAAACATATCTTGTTTAATCATTGTATATTGATTATTTGCACTGGGATTTTATTTAGATATGTTTTACATTTCTATAATTTATTGTTGGGTTTTCTGTCTATGTTTGGTGTTGTTTTGGTGCAGTTGTGGTACAAATGCAGTTTTGTGACTTTCCATTGCACCAAATGAACATAGAACAGTGCAAAGTGAATTTTGAAATAGACCCTGCCTCCACCAAATTCATTATTATCATAGACTAGTTTTCACAATATGACTAAATTCACAATTTGGAATTTGGCACCAACAATATAGGGCCACTTTTAAAAATTTTTCCAGGGCCATGTATTTTCTAAGTTCCCTAACTCTTTTGCTCATCCTTTCCTAGCTGGATAGTGAACCACCTCTTTTTCATAATGCCTTGATATAGCATTGCCTTCTTGTGTCTACTCTCTAATTTTATAACTTCAACACTATCATGAATCTCCAAACTCAATTTCTCTCTCTCTCTCCCGGTTGCACAGCAGTTGATAAACTCTTAATAAACCCATCCTCCTTAATTCTGTCATTTCCCAGAATTAAATTCTTCAAAATTATAATTAAACCAATCTGGTGTGAAATTAAATATACCTTTGACCACATTTTTACTATATACCCCTTGTTCTAAAGCCCCTCTCTCAAGAAGCTCCATTAGATCTGAATTAGATGCAGTAATTTGTTAAAAGCTGAGCAGACCCTTTTTAGAACCAAGAATTCCAACTGCGATACCAGGAAATACCCCCAAAAATTATATGATAGCTAGATCCCTTGGTCTACTGGGTTGTATAAATAAGAATTTTTTTATTTCGATTTCCTACCCCCAAATCAAGTCACCAAGAATACCCTCTGTCCTGTTGAAAATTTTATGTGGAATCCAGATAGGAGAGGTACATAGTGGGTGCAGCAGCTGGGTTAACACCACCATCTTTATCAAACTCGCCCTATCTGCCTTTGAGAAGGGCATTTTCTTCCATCCATTTACCCTTTTCTTAATCTTCTCCAGCAGTGGGGTAATATTTAACTCTGTAAATCTACTTACTAACTTGTTTTTAGTTGAAAGGGACCATTGAATACCTACCAAAACCCCTCCACCCGGTGGACGACCCAGAACTATATTTAAGCTCAAGAGATCGTGACACAGTTCTGCGGAAAACCAGAGAAAATAGGAATCTTTCCAATGATAATAATCAGATAAGTGTACAAACTGACTTCTCCTTTGAGACACAGAGAAAAAGACAAGAATATTATGATGTAAAGAAGAGATTAAGACAAGCGCACATTCAGTATGGAATTATATACCCTGCCAAACTTCGGGTAGTCTACCAAGAGAAAGTTCAAGTGTTTACTACAGTAAAGGAAGCAGTAGAATGGCTAGATAGTAAGGGTCTATAATCTAGGGTCAGACCGGTATTAATTAGGTTTATTTGGAGTGTCTGCGGGGGGAGGGGATGACATGCAATGCTGAGAAGAGTTAGGTACTGGGAATCAGAACCTATCGTCTAGGGTGGGGGGAGATGGGGGGGGGAGCCAAGGGGCAGGAGGGGGAAGGGTATTTTCTCTGCATATTTCTTTCCAGTTTTTATGTATAAGGGTAAGAATGAATATTATATAACTGGAAATGACGATAGTTAATTTTGTGTCATGGAATGTCAGGGGACTTGGTGCAAGATTGAAAAGAGTCGCTGTATTCGACTTGCTGCAACAATCATTACCAGCAATAATATGCCTCCAGGAAACGCATCTCAGGATCGAGACAATAAATGCGATAACAAAAAGATGGATGGGCGTGTCAATACACTATGTGCATTCGGAATACTCAAGCGGTATCGTAATTATGATACATAAAAACATTAGGATTAAGATCCACAAACAATGGATAGATGAATTTGGTAATTTCTGTTTATTTTTTGCACTCTATATGGAGTTAAAATAATAATTGCAGGGGTATATAATCCACCGCCCGCATCACTAGAAGTGTTGATTAAGCTAAATAATTTTTGCCCGATGATTTTATTGGGAGAGTTGAATATGGTTATGTGTGAGAAACTAGATAGATTTAGGTTCGGCAATTCGGTGGAAATAGGTAGAGATACCTAAAGGAGGTGGGCTGGATAGATATATGGAGGGATAGACACCCACAGGATAAAGTTTTTTCATGTCACTCTAAAACACATTGAATATTTTCACGTATAGATTATGTTCTGGGCAATGACCTTACACTGCCATATGTGAAAAAAATTACACACGGGGCAAGGGAAATGTCGGATTACCTTCCAATATATGTACAACTTGAGGTGGATAGACCTAAAAGAATAAGGAACAGGGTGTATCCGGATGTTATAAACTCTGATAAATCACTGATCACAATGCTTTTCATGTAAAAATTAAAGGTTTTTTTTTTAAGCCAATAGCACAGGTACTAGATGGGGGATAATATGGGACACATTTAAATGTTTCTTAAGAGGGTTAATGACAAAGCAGGGAAAAATTGTGAGGGGGAGAAGAATCGCACGGATAGAAGATGTAAGAAAGACGGTAATAGAGGAAGAACAAAAGTACCTCAAAAATCCTAGTGACAATAATAGGCTAAAATGGGAAGAAGCTATAGCCGTATATGAAATAGAATCAGAACAAAGAGCAATAAAGATAAAAACGAAAATTAATGACAAGATCTTTATGGAGGGGAGTAGATTGGGAAAAACTTTGGCAACATTAGTAAAAAAACAAAACAAAATGAACTATCCTATATAACAGCAATAAAAGGACAGGATAATAAGATCGTCTTGGATAACGAGGACATTAGTAAAACATTTCTGGAGTTTTATACTGAGCTATATGAAACAAAAGCTGCATATTCCGAGGAGGAATTGGAAAAATACCTCCACGAAATTAAATTACCCCATGTCAGCACCCGTCCAGCAAACGCGCAACCACAACCAGATTGGCGCTAGCTGTCAGACTACGTAAGTGTTGGCGAACTCGCCCTGTGGCATCCCTGCGGGCTAGGGCCCTGCCTAAAGCAGATAAACCGCCCTGATAAGGGTGAACCCACTATCAGGAACCTAACTGACAGTCCCTGAGTGACCCTACAAGATGACAGGGGACACTTACTTCGTCTGGCAGCTGCTGGATGGTGGAGCGGACAGGTAATGGAAATACAAATATAGACCAGTGTTCACACTGGAGCACAGAATACAAACGCAGGACTGAACAGGAGACCGGAATACAGGAATAGACCAGTGTTCAGACTGGTGCACAGAATACAAACACAGGACTGAGACAGGGACAAAACAATAGATATACAATCACCGGCCACTTTATTAGGTACACCATGCTAGTAACGGGTTGGACCCCCTTTTGCCTGGAAGCATTCCTCAGAGATTTTGGTCCATATTGACATGATGGCATCACACAGTTGCCGCAGATTTGTCGGCTGCACATCCATGATGCGAATCTTCCGTGCCACCACATCCCAAAGATTCTCTATTGGATTGAGATCTGGTGACTGTGGAGGCCATTTGAGTACAGTGAACTCATTGTCATGTTCAAGAAACCAGTCTGAGATGATTCCAGCTTTATGACATGGCGCATTATCCTGCTGAAAGTAGCCATCAGATGTTGGGTACATTGTGGTCATAAAGGGATGGACATGGTCAGCAACAATAATCAGGTAGGCTGTGGCGTTGCAACAATGCTCAATTGGTACCAAGGGGCCCAAAGAGTGCCAAGAAAATATTCCCCACACCATGACACCACCACCACCAGCCTGAACCGTTGATACAAGGTAGGATGGATCCATGCTTTCATGTTGTTGACGCCAAATTCTGACCCTACCATCCGAATGTTGCAGCAGAAATCGAGACTTATCAGACCAGGCAACGTTTTTCCAATCTTCTACTGTCCAATTTCGATGAGCTTGTGCAAATTGTAGCCTCAGTTTCCTGTTCTTAGCTGAAAGGAGTGGAACCCGGTGTGGTCTTCTGCTGCTGTAGCCCATCTGCCTCAAAGTTCGATGTACTGTGCGTTCAGAGATGCTCTTCTGCCTACCTTGGTTGTAACGGGTAGCAATTTGAGTCACTGTTGCATTTCTATCAGCTCGAACCAGTCTGCCCATTCTCCTCTGACCTCTGGCATCAACAAGGCATTTCCGCCCACAGAACTGCCGGTCACTAGATGTTTTTTCTTTTTCGGACCATCTCTGTAAACCGTAGAGATGGTTGTGCGTGAAAATCCCAGTAGATCAGCAGTTTCTGAAATACTCAGACCAGCCCTTCTGGCACCAACAACCATGCCACGTTCAAAGGCACTCAAATCACCTTTCTTCCCCATACTGATGCTCGGTTTGAACTGCAGGAGATTGTCTTGACCATGTTTACATGCTTAAATGCACTGAGTTGCCGCCATGTAATTGGCTGATAAGAAATTAAGTGTTAACGAGCAGTTGGACAGGTGTACCTAATAAAGTGGCCGGTGAGTGTATACGGTTCTACAGGCAGATAATCACAGGTCAGATACAGATACAGTTACAGGTACAGGCAGGATATACACAGGTCAGGTCAAGATCAAAGGGGTTATAAACAGGTCAGGTCAAGATCAAGCAGATATACACAGGTCAGGTACAGATACAGGCAGACAACTGGAGACAGGTAAAACTGAACTAGATACTCAGGGAAGACAAGACTCAAATTAACCAGCAAGCCTGAAGGATACAGGTACAGACGGGATATACACAGGTCAGGTCAAGATCAAGATCAAGCAAGTATACACAGGTCAGACTCAAAATAACCAGCCAGCTGCACACTGGGGGAACTGACCATCAGGCTAGTAACCCTTGCTGAGCAGGACAGAAATGCAAGGAGCAGGGTGTGGCTCAGTTAATCCACAAGAATTAATCCACAGTTCACACACAAATAAACGCCTCTATTCCGCCAACTGCGGATAGAGCAACGTTCAGGCACGGACGTTACAGTACTCCCCCTTTTATGAGGGGCCACCGGACCCTCACCCTTCCCACAGAGGTTGGGAGGAGGGCTTCCACGAAGAAGTGACACGATGCCTACCCTCTGGGCATCATCACCAGAAGCTGGCACCTAAGGTGGAAATATAGCTTGCAACTCTCCCTGAAGGGAAAAATGTCTCCAGTGAAGAGATAAGAAAGCTTAACCTTAGGATCATACACAGTCTGACCAGAAATCAAAGGGAGGCGCTGTTCTTGCTGCTACACATGTTCAGACAGGTTCTGAACCATGTGAGCCAGATTCACAACAGCTTCCATGGCCTCCATAATGTAGGTAGGGCTGTTTATTATGTCAGCACCCGTCCAGCAAACGCGCAACCACAACCAAACTTGGCGCTAGCTGTCAGACTACGTAAGTGGTGGCGAACTCGCCCTGCGACAACCCTGTGGGCTAAGGCCCTGCCTAAAGCAGATAAACCACTCTGATAAGGGCGAACCGACTATCAGGAACCTAACTGACAGTCCTTGACCCTACAAGATGACAGGGGACACTTACTTCGTCTGGCAGCTGCTGGATGGTGGAGCGGACAGGTAACGGAAATACAGGTATAAACCAGTGTTCACACTGGAGCACAGAATACAAACACAGGACTGAGACAGGGACAAAACAATAGATATATACAGGTCTACAGGCAGATAATCACAGGTTTCTGATGTTACACCCCAACTTAAATTAGAAGAGAAACAATTCATGAAACTACCCATAAAAAAAGAAGAGGTAAAGTGGGCAATAGATAATCTGGCAAAGGGAAAAGCTCCGGGACTTGACAGTCTCCCTGCTGAAATATATATTAAATATAGAAACTCAATTAGCCTATATTTATATCAGGTAATACAGGATATTTTCATAATGGGAGAAATGCCACCATCCATGTCTGAGGCCCTGATAATCCTGATTAAAAAACAGGAGAAAGATGCCCTAGATCCAGGATCTTACCATCCCATTTCTCTTATAAACTTAGAGCGGCTTAAGAAAATAATAGGAAACATCATATCAGATGACCAAAACGGTTTTATGCCGGGAAAATCGACCACTATGAATTTGCGGAGGGTAATGGTTAATATCCAGATATGTAAACAAGAAGAGGGACGGATAGAGCAGTGGTGGCCCTCGACGCTGTCAAAGCTTTTGACAGCGTTGAGTGGAAATATCTATGGGCAATAATGAAAAAATTTGGATTTGGAAAGGGGTTCACCAGATGGGTCCAAATTTTGTACAATAGACCACGAGCAAGAATAGAGGTCAATGGCGAGATATCGGCCTCCTTTGATATACACAGGGGTACAAGGCAGGGGTGCCCTTTATCCCCCTTATTGTTTTCAATGGCGAGCCTCTGGCCGCAATAATAAGAGATAATGAACGTATGAAGGGCATCCAAGTAGGGAGCAACAAAGAAAAAATTGTGCTCTTCGCTGATGATGTGTTGCTTATGTTGTCAGAGGCTCCAGAATCCCTGTCTGAAGTGAAGAAAATATTAGGGCAGTTCGGAAAATTTGTAGGCTTAAACATTAACTGGTCTAAATCAATTATACTACCCCCAGATGTGTCAAAAGATATGCCAAAAACAGATTTAAGGTTGCTGGGACTAGAGGATAACTTTAAATATTTGTGAATTAGACTCGGTTGCAATATAAATAAATATGTGGAACTTAATGTGATCCCGGCGATTCAAACAACCAGAGCAAAATTAAAAATATGGAAGAAACTGCCGATCCAACTTATGGCAAGAATCGCACTGATTAATATGGTGATCCTGCCAAAATTTATGTATTTGTTTATTAATTGCCCTGTATGGATTAAAGCTGGTATTTTTAGAACAATAGAACAAATTATAGGCGAATTTGTGTGGCAAGGAAGAAGAGCTAAGATTAAAAAAAGATATTTACAGTAAAAATAACAGAACAACACAACAATGATTAACAGTACTAGCAGTAACAGAGGTCACTTAAGACCTAATCATAAAGGTAACTCTACTATGCCAGAGTGGTCAGCGGTGGCCCTCACAATTATTGAATAAATACCAAAAAAATTGACGAAAAAAGGGAAATCCATGCCAATAATAATCTTATAAAATAGAGAAACTTTATTGATAACAAATTAATTCTTTAAAATGTACTAAAAAGTTCCAGGAGAGACAATGCATGAACAACCCAGGTAAGGGTACACAGCTGTATATGGAGTAGTGCAGTGATTTTTTACCTTTTTTATACTTAGAAAATCCTGGGGCACACCACCAACCAACATAGCACAAAATAACACTAAAACAGTCATATTATACATATAGTTAATAATATAGATTCTAAATTTATTTTACTCACTCAGTAAATGAGTGTGAAACCTCTTGAGGAAGAGGTTTCACACTCATTTACTGAGGGAGTAAAATAAGTAAAAAGTTCTCAGTTTCTCCCTGTTTTTAGTATATGGTGCTGATTATTATGTGGCTCAATTTTCCCCGCGGCACACCCGACCATGTGTCCCGGCACACTAGTGTGCCACGGCACACTGGTTGAAAATCACTGGAGTAGTGAAAAGGGAGCGCAGCTCCTAATGGCAGTAATGTGTACTGCACCACATAACAAAAACTCATACCCAGACACAGAAGTTAAGCAAATGAATACTACAAATAAACATGCAGTTATTTGAAAAAAGTATCAGAACCAAACAAGGATAAAAATCTGTGAAAGGTAGATCCCGTGGACCACAGTACCTGGTGTTCAGCCCCCGACGCGCGTTTCAACCATTTTTAGAACATTTTAAATAATTAATTTGTTATCAATAAAGTTTCTCTATTTTATAAGATTATTATTGGCATGGATTTCCCTTTTTTCGTCTATTTTTTTAGATATTTACAGTACTCTAGAGAACAGGGAGGAATGGGGCTACCAAATATGCAGCTATATTGCTACGCGGCACAGCTACAACAAGTAGTAAAATGGCAAGGACAAAAGATCTCAGCAACAATCTCATCCCTTTACCCGGTCATGGAAAACAAAGACATATTCCAACTGTTGGAGGTTGGGCTGTTTGATTACGATAAAAATATGTCCCCTTTAAAAACAATCCAGCGAGTATGGAATACGATCAAGAAAATAGAGGGAAGAAATAGGATGTTACCATCAACCCCCTCATGGGCAAATAAATACCTGGAAGGGGCCCAGATGACGGAGGAGGGTAAATATTGGGAGAAAAGAGGAATAAAAATTCGTGGATGGGAAGATGAAGACACTAGGAACCATCCAAAAAGAGGTTGGAAAGAAGAAGGGAGATGAATTTAGATTTATACAGTTGAAGGCAATTATAAGGGAATTACTCCTTTGGAGTAAGAGAATCAGAAATTTATGAAATTCTCAAAAATAGAATAACAATAAAAGGGACCATATCTTTGCTATATAGAAGTCTTCAAAAAAAGAAGAAGAAAAATATCCTATAAGTTGTCGAGAAAAATGGGCACAAGATATAGGTAATATGACAAAAGATAAGTGGGATATTATGATTAAAGATATGCAAAAAATTACAGGGAATCCCGGGTTTTTGGAGACACAATATTTTATTATGCACAGAGTGTATTGGACGCCTAAAAATTTTTTTAAAAAATGGGATGCAGAGACAATTCGTGCTGTCCCAAATGTTTAAGAGAAGATGCGGATATATTTCATTTGTTGTGGAGATGTCCTAAACTACATAGATACTGGAGAGCAGTTACTGATAAGATTTGTGATATATTTCAGATAAATATTCCATTTGAACCCAGTGTGTGTATTGGGGTATATAGAGAACCCAAAAGAAATGGGCAAATATAAATATCAAATCTTAATGTTGTTATTGATCGCTAGAAAGATAATCGCATCTATGTGGATGTCATAAAAGATCCCAAATTTAATCTTATGGGAAAGGTACACTATAAAAATTTTGAAACAAGAACAAAGACATTCCATAAAAAAAGGAAAGAGAAATATCTTTTATAAAAAATGGAGAATCTGGATTGAAAAACTAGATGTGCATGTTAGGAATCTATTTATGTAAATATATTTGTATGTAGAGATTCTGTTATGGCAATATTAGAGGGAGGGTGGGTTCCTGCCTGCTTAAATATGGAGGGGATATGGGAGGGATAAGGGGGGTAGGGTAATAAGGGGAGTAGTCGATAGTATTGTGGAAAATGTTTGTTTCTGTCTTCTTTTGAATTGAAGAAAAATTGTAAGGATAAAGTAATCTTTGGATAAAATAAAAAAATAAATAAATAAATAAATAAAAAAACTCTGTAAGTCTAGCTAGTTCTTCAGATACATAAATGTGAGATGTGTGGAGGGAATAAGCGAATTGATTCAAACGAAGTGGAATTCGTTTCGAATTTCAGGAAAACTTCGATTAGTTTCTGAAGCAATTTGTGATCCAATCCCAGAGTGTCCATTTTGGGGTATCTGTATACCGCAAATTTCAATAGTTTTTTGTTGCTAAAGTTGAGAGCAAGAAATACGTGTCAAATCCACGTAGGTGATTAACCACTATGTCAGACAGAAAGGTGGCAGGTGGAGCAGGCAGAGTTTGCAGCACAGTAAGAGGATGTCGCAGCAGGGGTCACTCTGTGAGGCCAGAACTGTAGATGTCATATTGCAGCAGTGTGTTGATCAACAACCCAAAGGTTGTCGATTGGTTGACTCGGGCATCCACTTCCTCCCAAATAAAATCTGACAACCCCAGCCTAGAGTCCATGGGTTTGTCAGATACAACCCTGAGTTGGCATGGCACAGGAGCAGTTCCGTGGCCCTCACGGCCAACCAGCCTCTGTCCTGTTCATTTCCCTCAGTCAGAGATCTACTAGATGGTCTGGGCTCTGCGCCACTATACAACGAGGACAAAGTCTTTGAGGACACTCAGCAGCTGCTTGGCAGTGAAGAGGTGGGGGAGACATCCGCTGCTTCCTGCAGTAGGCGGGAAACTAGAGATGTAGAGTGGCACGGGAGGTTATGTTGCACTTGCAAGTAGTCAGGCTGTGCATACTGAGACCGTTGAGGAGAATAGCAGTGACAGGGAAACACAAATCAATGATGATCTAGCCCAGGGTTAGGAACCGTTTGAGCTGAGAGAGTCATGATCACCACATATTTTACTGCAAATGCCTCCCAGTAGATAGGTAGCCATGGCAAATGTCCCCCAGTAGATAGGTAACCACAGCACATGGCCCCCCAGTAGCCACAGCTCTTCCCCTCTAGTAGTTAGGTGGCCCTAGTACATGGCCCACAGTAAATAGTTGGCCACAGCACATGCCCCCCAGTAGATAGGTAGCCACAGCACTTCCCCTCTATTAGATAGGTGGCCCTAGTACATGGCCCACAGTAAATAGTTGGCCACAGCACATGCCCCCCAGTAGATAGGTAGCCACAGCACATGCCTCACAGTAGATAGGTAGCCACAGCACATGGCTCCCCAGTAGATAGGTAGCCACAGCATATGTCCCACAGTAGATATGTAGTCATAGCACATTCCTCCAGTTAGCCCCAGCACATAGTTAGCCCCCAGTAGAATTGTAGCCCAGGCACATGCCCTCAGTAGATAGGTAGCCACAGCACATGATGCCCCAGTAGATAGGTAGCCACAGCACATGACCCCCCAGTAGATAGGTAACTACAGCAAATACCTCCCAGTAGACAGCCCGATCAAATGCCCACAGGCCCCAATAGATAGGTAGTGCCAGAACATACTTGTCCCCTGTAGATAGGTAGCTCCAGCACATGCCTCCAGTAGATATATAGTCACAGCAAAAAAAGGGTATACTCACCTACCTGCTCTCCCTTCAACGGCTTCTCATCACTCTCGGGCTCTTCTCTATGACCCAGGTGGCGCTGCCATCGTTGCTTAGGCAATGGATGGTGTTCTTCTCTATGACACAGGTGCTGTCACCTAAGCAATGGTGCAGTGATGGCACCTTGGTCAAACAAAGGACGCAGGCAGTGGTAACATCCTGGCCTGCATCCAGTGGTCATGCCGATTGCTATTAATCAACAAATTTTTTGAGAGCCAGATGCAGCCATCAAAAGAGCCACATATGGCTCCCGAGCCATAGATTCCCTACCCCTGATCTTGCCCATTGCGATTGGGAGCCTGGTGAAGCAAGGGCTCCATCATCATTGTCGAGAGAAGTGGTTGTGAGCTTGGGCGTAATGCAGGAAAGCAGGCAGCAAGTCGCCACTGTGGCTGTGAGTCAGCAGAGTGGCAGAAGTGCGAGGACAGGAGCCAAACGGACACGGTTTACAGAACCCACTTCGCAGGTCCAAGTAAGCTGTAGCGCAGGCGGTAAAATCACCCAGTGGTGTGTCAGTTTTTTATTAAGACACCAGAGGAGCCGAGCGTGCATATATGTATAAGGGAGCTAACGTTGGCACCAGGGCCCTGTGTCAACATATGCAGCGTCACCATCCAATGGCCTGGGAGAAACGTGGCTCAGATGTGGTGGTCCATCCTGCCGCCGCAGCAACAGCAATTTTCACCTAGTGGCACACATTGCATTTCAGCCAGTCAAGGCTCCAGCATCTCTGCCGAAGGGAGTTGTCTTAGACATTATCAGATTCTCCTGCTCCTCTCTACGCATGGCGCCAGCAGTCGTTGATGGAAGCGATTACAAAGAGACAACTGTATGCATCCAGCCATCCTAAGGTGCAGCAGCTGACCGTGCTTCTGTCCAAGTTGTTGGTACTGCAGTCCCTCCCTTTCCAAGTCGAGAACTCTGCACCCTGCACACTAATGGCTTGTGCCAAACCAAGGTGGAGAGTTCCAAGCCAAAATTTATTTTCCAAAAAGGCAGTACCTTTTGTTTTCTAAAAAGGCAGCCCTTCACAAATATGTAGAACAGAAGGTGGGCTAGTCCTTTAGCTTATCGGTTTCTTCCAAGGTCCAAGGCAGCGCGGACGTGTGGACCTGTAACTACGGTCAGGGCCTTTATAGTACATGTCCTTTACAGCTTCCTGCCCATCCACACCAACAACTTGAGCAGGAGATGCTGCTTTCTCCTCCATGTTGTCAAATTGCTGCTCCTGCTACAATGTCCGCCTCCTTCTCCACCACCACCTCAGCCTCCACAAGTCTAAGTTCTGCTCCATCATACAACAAAGTCGCACAGGGTAGAAACTGCTCTACGTCATGCAAGAAGAAATCAATGTGTGGCTTTCTCCGCGACAACTGCAAATCGGAACCATGGTGACAGACAATGGGAGGACCATGGTGTCCGCGCTGCACCATGGAGGGATGGTCCATGCACCTTCCATGGCACATGTGTTCAATCTGGTTGTTAAAAGGTTTCTGAAGTCTTCCGCCCAAGACAAGACATTCTAAAAATGGCCAGGAAACTATGCATGCACTTCAGCCATTCTTACAAAGCCAAGCACACCCTCTTCGAGTTGCAGCGCCAGAACAGCCTCCCTCAACATTCTGATATGCGATGTTTCCACCCATTGGAATTCCAGCCTCCATATGTTAGACTGCCTGTATGATTAGAGAAAAGCCATTAATGATTTTTTTGATGATGCAAGCAGACAGGAGTGACAGACAATGTAACTTTGATGTCAGCCACTGGCAGCTCATGCGCGACACCTGCAATTTTCTCAGTCGCCAGGACTAGGGGATGAATAACGTCATTCCACTGCTGCAAAATCTGTTTGGTCAGGGCACTGGCAACATGAGTCCGGTGGGGGCTGAACTGGAGGAGGATGAGGAGGACATTGGAGCACAAGCAGAGTCTGGTGAAATTAGTGTTTTTTTCTACACAGGTGACAGGAGAGGAGAAGCAGGAGCACCAGAGGTGGTGGAAGATGAGGCGGATGACCCAGAAGCACCGTGGAAGTATACAGTGGAGATGGAGGCGGGGAGTCCCTCCATGTCACTTGTGCAGATGGCACGCAGCATGCTGCTTTGCCTAACTAGTGACAGCTGAATAGTCAACATCCGGCATAGGTATGAGTTTTGGCTCTCCACCCTCTTGGACCCTCGCTACCGGTCCAAAATGGGTGAATTTTTCCAGCTGCTGAGAGGGAGGAACAACTGGCGTACTATAGAAAAATACTGTGCAGACAGTTGGTTGCTGCCTATTTGCGCCATTGTCCATTCTCTGTCAGGTCTGACCAGGGGAAGTCTGGAGTCCTTAATAAGCAGCTTCCTTCACCAAACTGGTGAGGAGGGTAGCCGCCACTAGCAACAGCAGGACATGGAGCAGACCCAGGACCAGCAGGGGGTGGCCTACTTGGACAGCACTCTACTACCCCAGGTAGAGGATCCCCTGGAGTACTGGGCAGTGAAACTTGATGATAGTTTACCCCAAGGAGAACCTGCTTGTCCATTCGTAATGTGGAGTGACTGACCTTATTAGGCATGGATCGGCCAGGATTTCAACACAGCAATGCCTTATGCATCAGATTAGATCAGCCATGACGCCTTGAGAAATGAGTCTGGATTCTAACTACCTGCCTCAGCCACTATTCTGATGCTGCCACCCGCCTGATGCCACACATCTGCTGCAAGTTGCTCCATCTGCCTCCCACCATCTTTACCAGAGACTGGAATAGTCACCCACCTACACACTCATTGTACCACTTTCTGACCTCCTTCTGCTACTGGCACCTCCACACTTTGTCATTGTGCCACTATGTTGCTGCATGGTAGGCCACAGAGTGGCACAATGACAAAGTGTGGAGGTGGCAGCAGCAGCAGCAGGTGGTCAGAGAGTGGCAGAATGAGAAATTCTGGAGCTGGCAGCAACATGGTAGGCCACATAGTGGCACAATGACAAAGCGTGGAGGTGGCATTAGCAGCTGCGCTGAAGTTCCCCGAGGCCCGCTGGAATGCCCTGAAGTTCACAGGCCTATTCCTGGTGAAGGTAAGTGCAAGTCCAGCGACACTTTTTTTAAAAAAATGTGGCGGTTTTTCCGAATCCGTCGGGTTTTCGTTCGGCCACTTCCCCCGATTTCCATCGCCTCCATGCCGACGCCGATGTGCCACAATCCAATTGCGTGCGCCAAAATCCCGGGGCAATACAGGGAAAATCGGCGCAAATCGGAAATATTCGGGTAACACGTCGGGAAAACGCAAATCGGGCCCTTAGTAAATGACCCCCAATGTTCCTTACAGGTTGGAGCTAGTACGCTAGAATAGATGTGGGCCTATGGCCTGCAATGGACCCACTCATCACTAATCATCTGCTACATACAGTACAGAACATGAAGATGCACATTTAATTTCACTTTCACAATTAGGTTTATAGTCAAACTTGATTCCGACATTGTAAATACATTTTACATACTCACCGTTTATACTCGTGTATAAGCCGAGTTTTTCAGCACAAAAAATGTGCTGAAAACATCCCCCTCGGCTTATACACGAGTCAATACAAGTAAAAAAATAATAAAAATGGACTTAAAAAATAATAAAAAATGGACTTAAAAAATAATAAACTTATATACTCACCCCCCGGTGGCCCCGATGCGCAGCGCTGCTCCCCCGATGTCATCGCAGCTCCTCTTCTGGCTTCCCGGCTCCTCTTCTTGCTTCAGTGCCCGTCTTCTGTCTTCTTTAACATCGTGCTGGGCGCCGCCATGTTTTTCTCCTGGGCGGCGCCTAGTATGACGTCAGCAGCGGCGCGTCATACTAGGCGCCGCCCGGGAGAGAACAATGGCGGTGCCCAGCACGATGTTAGAAGCAAAAAGAGGAGCCGGGAAGCCAGAAGAGGAACCGCGATGACATCAGGGGAGCAGCACTGCGCATCGGGGCCACCGGAAGGTGAGTATATAATTTTTTTTAAATTCTGGGCTGACTGTATACTACTGGGATAAATAACAGGAATTTCACAGCACTCCTTGTGTAGTAGATAGTGCCAAACTAGGGTCCCAGCCCCGTTCATGCATAGATAATTGAAGATGGCACTCAGATTGAAGATGGCACTCATGAACTTCAGATGCGGATTGTACTTGTAAAAAGTGCTTGTTAGGTAGGAGGAGAGGAGCGGTGTCCGCCGCTCTGGACCTCAGCTGTATGGCAGCCATGTTCTGGTCTCAGAACGTATTCTACTGGGGGCACGCTGTATACTACTGAGGCCAGGCTAGGGTGGCTGTATACTACTGGGGGCAGGCTGGGGTGGCTGTATACTACTGGGTGCAGGCTGTATACTACTGGGGGCAGGCTGGGCTGGCTGTATACTACTGGGGGCAGGCTGGGCTGGCTGTATACTACTGGGCGCAAGCTGGGCAGGCTGTATACTGCAGGGGGCAGGCTATGACCAATGCATTTCCCACCCTCGGCTTATATTCGAGTCAATAGGTTTTCCCAGTTTTTGGTGGTAAAATTAGGGGTCTCGGCTTATACTCGGGTCGGCTTATACTCGAGTATATACGGTACATGTATCAGGAAGAAGAAGGTGAAGTCCGGTGGACCTCAGCGGGGAAGCGACACATGCAGGAAATTGGACGCACGATCTGAATAAATCATGGCAGCTCTGAATCCCCGTCGGACATTCCATGTGGCGAAACATGTCGGGGGGGCTACTGTGTGAATGTTTTTAGAATCAACAGTTTGAAATGGCAGATTAATGAGGAAACTAGTTGTGTGATTGTGTGCCTTTATTGAGTGCTTAGATAGTAGGGCAAGTGTAAAGGAATCCTCCCTTCCCCTATCCCCCACCTCCCCTTAGCACGCTCAGTTTTTAAGTTAGAGAATATGTGCGCTCAAGTTGACTATGTGCAGTGTGATTATTAAGGGTGTTGAGGTGGTACGAGACGGGGTCCCCTGACTTCTAAAGCAGTAATTCAAGTTTGTGGTCACCTCAACCACTACGTGTGTAAACCACTAATGAGCACGATCATCAAAAACCTAAACAAACACTACTGTGGGACATAGTTGCAGAATTATATGCCCCCAAGTATACTGCTTGCCACAACAACCTTTTCAAACTGTTTGAGAAATTTTAAACATTTGTTAATTTTGGTTGGCCCACCTTCTAATCATAATAAATAAAAGTTAAGTTTTAGTGGCAAATGGGTATAGATGTCCGAATGGACAATTTTTTGTGTGATGCCACTGTGCTTCCATCACTAACAGATCTTTTTTTGAATCACCTCCTCTGTTTTTACATATTTTTTCTGACAAAAAGAAAAACCAACACAATTTTTGTTATGCACTTCAATAAAATCAATAGGATGAATCCTATATATCTCCCTGATGTAAATATTTATCTTTTTTTTGTTTTGTCTAATAAAATATCGCAGCATATCATCCACCCGTTATTTTTTTTTGTCCTCATCAAATGATATCCTCTGTTCTGAAGCCTAATAAAAATTTCTGTGCATTGTTCCTCATATGAATCCATTTTCTAATATGCTAATGTGATACGTAAGGTATGTGGATGATGTGCTGCTTGTTTGGAAAGGTGATGTCTTCCTAGTATGTTCTATTGTAGATTACATGAACAGTAGTTGGATTCATTTAATTTTCACTACGAAAACTCTGAATAAGAGTGTCCAGTTTCTGGATCTCAAGTTAACAGGGAATGACTTCACTTCACAAGTAAATGTTAGGCTGCATTCACACGACCATACGTATACGGCCATAATACGTTTCCATTCATTTCTATGGGCAATATAGTCATACATTGAATGGCCGTATTTGTCACCATACCGTACTGTAACGTATGTGAGCCGTATAAAAAGATAGAGTATGTCCTATTTTCTCATGTTCTAGCGGCCGTATGCCCTAATGAATTCTGTGGGAACTTATAAAATACGGCTGTCGCATGTTGTAGCCACCCTATGCTGCCATATATACGTTCTGTATGTAGGAAGATCAGGAGCTTTGGGAGAGGAGGACCTTCCTGTGGGTCAGAAGCAACATGTCTTTTGTGAAGATGGAGAGGCTTCTTCTGGACAAGTGTAGGGAGAAGTCTATTAGGGAAGAGTCTGCAAACCCTCTGGACCACCGCGGGGGAAGATGGTACTCGCTGCAATCCGGGACCGGGGTCTAAGTGGCCCCTGGTCTTCGCCAGAGCCCGCCACAAGGCAGGGTGGACATGCTGGTGCCACCAGGTTGTTCCGCGAGTGC
Organism: Engystomops pustulosus; assembly: GCF_040894005.1. Taxonomy (NCBI): domain Eukaryota; kingdom Metazoa; phylum Chordata; class Amphibia; order Anura; family Leptodactylidae; genus Engystomops; species Engystomops pustulosus. Next base: position 62,040,787 of record NC_092413.1, read on the forward strand.
GACTAGGCCTGTGATGGCAGCCAAGGTAGGGAAGCCGGCAACAGGAACCACATGATGGCACAGAAACTACAGGGACGGATCACCGGAGTAGGAACCAAATGGATGGACCACTGGAGCTAGACACCACAACAGACCTCAGGATGGCAGGACCTTGGCAGGATGGCAGGACCACGGCAGGACCATGGCAGAACCACTGGGATACAGGACCGCCAAAGGAATACAGGACCGTCACAGGGATACAGGAACGCCACAGGAATACCGGAAACAGAGGAAATGCTGGAACCCGGAGGAACACTAGGAAACACAGGAGGGCTTTCACTTCAGGGATAATGACTTAAAATCCGGCACCTCCCTTCACTCTCTGCCGGATCTTCAAGGGCGAGAAGGATTAGCCAGCCCCAATCAGAGGGACGCTAGCCCTTTAAATCCTAAAGAGCCGACGCGCGTGCCCTAGTGAGTGTTAATTCCCCTACCCTGCAGCCATGCACATACCCTTCCCTGCGGACATTTGTATCACCCCTGCAGCCAAATTTGGATCTGACTTTCTTATTGCATATTAATTGCAAGATTGTATAATACATACTGTCAAAAACTATTTTTAGTAGATGTATAACTAGCTAAGCAGAAGATACCCAGAAAACAATGTGACAGATCACAATTCTTCAAATAATTCTAAAGTACAGGCAGTATGATCGAAAGATAATGAGGCTCATTTACTAAGGGTCCGCAGACCGCACTATCACCAGAATATCTGGCGATTTCCGATGTGTGCCGCATTTCTAAGGGTTTTTGGCGCACGGGATCGGACTAAGCGTGGGATTTAACATTCAAATTTGTGTCACAAGCCATGCACTTACATGCATTGGGAAGAAAACGATGGACTCCGTTGGACGTGAGCGGGGAGCAACACATGCAGGATATCGGGTGCAGGATCTACGTGGATCGTGGCACAGTGCAGGCTCGTCGAGGAACGCACCTCAGGGATCGCGACTCGGACAGTTAAGTAATTGTAAGGCAAGACAACATAAAGATTGTGCACTTACTAACTTGTAGCTACACATATTCTTGATGGAGGTGTTATTTAAAAATAATGGTATGTGTTTTCTTTCCCATAAGAAAAGTTAAACTATTTTTATAACAACAACAGAGTCCAACAGATGGTGTAATTACCGTCTGGAAGGAAACGTCGGCACTACCAGGCTCGCATGGGAAATTCTTGGACAGCCTCGTATTATGGCGTTCAGGTGGGGGATAAAAATTCTAGTACACGGGTGGTGCTCAACCAAGAAGATGTGTACATCTAAGCAAAAAGGTAAAAAAGAAGAGGCGGCACTCACCCAACTAGGAAAATCTTCTTTTTATTCAACACCAAGGCATGGGGCAGGGAGGTGCTACATGCTGTGCAGTCGGCAACGGGCCGTTTCGCGCTCTCTTGCGCTTCGTCTGGCCGTACGGGGGACGTGAGCGGATGTGGGCTTATATACCCCTCCGTTGACGTAACCCGTCAAGGAGCGTCATGTGATGTGGGAGTTCCCGGGGGTGTGTACATCCGTAGTGGATGTCACGTGGTCCGGTCATGTCATGTGACCGAAATAGGATAAACATACACTCCGGACCTGCGTGATTGCCACAAACACGGATCTAAAGGTGAATAGATACATTGTGTCATAAACTCAAATTAACAAAAACATGTTAAAATCACTCCGTATGAACACTGTGATACTAAATGGAAAAATGAGTATTATTATTGCATATTATTATCAGTTAGATCCTGAATCATAGAAATACTGCCATATCATTCTTGTCATTAAGGCCAATTGGGCCTTCTGCTTCTGTCTTTAAAATCCATCGTGCCTCACATCTCAACAATTCTCTATGTCTGTCTTCCCCATTGCTATTGGTCAGGACCTGTTCAATGCCTGCAAAGGAAAGCACATCTGGATTACCTGCATGAGCCATTCTAACATGTTGTATGAGTCGTGAGGATCCTTTCCCTGTATGTATAGAGCGGTGATGTTCTCTAAATCTAACATAAAGGGGTCGAATGGTTTTTCCTATATAGAAACGTTTACAAGGACAAAAGATAACATAAACTGTATAATCTGTTTTGCAGCTGATAAATTGTTTCACTGTCGTTGTGGTACTCCCAATCTTGAGGGTATTAGTGATAAGGTGGAATTTACAAAAATTACAATTGTGGCATTGGAAATTGCCCTTCGGAATTTCTCTATCCAACCAGGTAGTCGTGTTTTCCCAGAATCTACTTTTAACCAGCAAATTTTTCATAGTTGGGTTTCGTCTGAAAGCCACTATGGGTGCATTTCTGGTCACTTTCTCTAGGTCGGGATCTCTCTCTAGAATCCTCCAATTTCTCCGTAATACTTTCTTAATATTTTCTTCATTGGGTCCAAAATCGAAAGTGAACGTAAATCTGTCTTTTTTATTCTCTCCCTGCATTTTTCGTTCCCTATACAGGAGTTGTCTCCGATCAAGTCGTAGGGCTCTCTCGTATGCTGATCCGATAATTTCATCCGGATACCCTCTAGCTCTAAGTCTATCCCTCAATTCGAGAGCTTGTGTTTGAAAGGAGTCCTCAGTATCATTAATGCGTCTCAGTCGGACGAATTGTCCGTATGGTACGGCTTTTTTAACGTGGTCTGGGTGTGCACTATCAAAATGCAATAACGCGTTAGTAGCTGTAGGTTTTCGGTAGCCACTGACTTGAATTCGGTCAACAATAATGTCCACCTGGACGTCCAGAAATTCAAGACGTTTGTTGCCGAAATTGCTCGTGAATCTCATGTTCATCTTGTTACCCTCGTTTAAGAATTTAACAAAATCATGGAACTCAGACTCAGATCCGGACCAGGCCATGAACACATCGTCGATGTACCTTAGATATGTATGTATATACTTTATATATGGGTTGGTGGCATTTAGAATAAATCTACTTTCGAAAACCGCCAAGAATATATTTGCAAAGGTACATGCGACTGGTGTGCCCATGGCCGTCCCCGTAATCTGGTTAAACCATTGGTTATTGAATAAAAAGGAATTATGGGTCAAGATGAACATGAGAGCTTCACGGACAAAACCGACCAATGCCTCACTTTTACCCGCTTTTTGCAAAACCAAACATATTGCTTCGACTCCCTCTAAGTGTGGAATCCGCGTATAAAGGCTTTCGACGTCTATGGACGTAAGCTTAAGGTCTTCCCGCCAAGGAATATTCTCTATGGCCCTCAAGAAAGAATTAGTATCCTTCAAGTAGGAAGGTATATCTGTGAGGATAGGTCTTAGTAGCCAATCTAAAAATTGTGAGAGAGATTCAGTCACCGAGCCGATCCCGGCCACTATAGGGCGACCCGGGGGTCGGCTCGGTGACTTGTGAATCTTGGGGAGGAAATACCATGAGGGTTTTTTGGAAATTTTGGAAGTAGTTTTTCAGCTGTCTTAGTTGACAATATATTATTTTCTACAGCTCTTCTCAAGATGGTACGTAACTGTGAAATATATTTTGTGGTTGGATCTCCTTTCAAGCGTGTATATGTAGTGGGGTCGTTCAATTGCCTCTCAGCCTCCATTACATAGTATTCTTTTTGCATGATCACAATATTGCCCCCCTTGTCGGCCGGCTTAATAACTATCGATTTCTCTTTCTTGAGTTTTTGTAGGGCTTTCCATTCTTCACTCGTTAAATTAGGGTTTTGGTTGGGGTAAATTAAAGCCTTGACATCTCTACAAACTTGTTCATAGAATATATCGATAGCTGAGCCGGCCGGCAAGGGGGGACAAAAGGTGGATCGATTACCACCTCTAAAATCGGTTATAACTATATCATTAGAGGCTGATGCATCGAGTTCGACGCCATCATTGTCTCTCAGTAATAGTTCTAGAACATCTAGACAGGTAAGGTCAATCGTGTCAGGAGGGGTGTCAATCTGGAAACCCAAAGGACCTATACATGGTGTCTCGCCTTCCAACCTATTATCATTGAGATTTCCTCTAGAGGTAGGAGTATTATCAAACATTTTTCTTAATGCTATATTTCTGATAGATTTATATAAATCAACTTGAAACTGTACAAAATCAAAGTCTCTAGGGAAACTGAAATTAAGTCCTTTGGATAAGGCCGATAGACAAGCATTGTCCAGAGTTACTGAGGACAAGTTGATTACGTTGGATCCTGGTGGTTCTTGTGGGGCTGGAATTGTTGAAGTTACCGCCAGGAAACTTTCTTTCTTTTCTGGCTCGATCTCCACCTTCCTTTTCCTTTTCCGGCACCTTCCCCTTCGGACTCTACATCTCGGTTTGTTCCCCCTAAAGGGATATTTACTGCTGCCGAAATGGGTTCTTCTCTATTAATGGTCGTCGTGGAGCCTCGATCTTCCGAGCTACTTGAATCTGATTCTGTTGTCCAGAAATCAGTTGTTCGACGTTTATTTAATTTATTACGTTTAAATGGTTTCTTGGCTCGCCAGGTGAACACACGACCGGACTCAAAGTCACTTTTGTCTCGCATAAACTTATCACGTTTCTTCTCTTTGATTTCTGCTTGTAAGGGAATTAATCTTTTTTCCAACTTTTTATGGAACATCTCATTCTGTTTATCCGTTAAACGGGTTCTCAGTTCTGTCTTGGCTCTGCACAACTCTGAGGTGACATGTTCATATTCTTCCTCATTTTTACTTAAGACTAATCTCATTAATTCCAGTGAGCAGGTCAATTGAATGGCATTCCATTTGGCAATGAAAGCTGGATCTTCCTGATATTGAGATGCTTCTTTATACGGGCGTAAGCCTCTGGGGGCCCGTTCATGTTCACTATATGTTTTTAGAGATTTGATGGTCCAAAAAAGGCGTACTTCTTTTTCAGCTAATTGTGAGATTTTTTGTTCCAACATTCGAGTACTAAGAACTTGCAACTCATCTTTCCGATCACATTGTTCAAAAAACGTGTTCATGCAAAAAGAATACTATGTAATGGAGGCTGAGAGGCAATTGAACGACCCCACTACATATACACGCTTGAAAGGAGATCCAACCACAAAATATATTTCACAGTTACGTACCATCTTGAGAAGAGCTGTAGAAAATAATATATTGTCAACTAAGACAGCTGAAAAACTCCTTCCAAAATTTCCAAAAAAACCCTCATGGTATTTCCTCCCCAAGATTCACAAGTCACCGAGCCGACCCCCGGGTCGCCCTATAGTGGCCGGGATCGGCTCGGTGACTGAATCTCTCTCACAATTTTTAGATTGGCTACTAAGACCTATCCTCACAGATATACCTTCCTACTTGAAGGATACTAATTCTTTCTTGAGGGCCATAGAGAATATTCCTTGGCGGGAAGACCTTAAACTTACGTCCATAGACGTCGAAAGCCTTTATACGCGGATTCCACACTTAGAGGGAGTCGAAGCAATATGTTTGGTTTTGCAAAAAGCGGGTAAAAGTGAGGCATTGGTCGGTTTTGTCCGTGAAGCTCTCATGTTCATCTTGACCCATAATTCCTTTTTATTCAATAACCAATGGTTTAACCAGATTACGGGGACGGCCATGGGCACACCAGTCGCATGTACCTTTGCAAATATATTCTTGGCGGTTTTCGAAAGTAGATTTATTCTAAATGCCACCAACCCATATATAAAGTATATACATACATATCTAAGGTACATCGACGATGTGTTCATGGCCTGGTCCGGATCTGAGTCTGAGTTCCATGATTTTGTTAAATTCTTAAACGAGGGTAACAAGATGAACATGAGATTCACGAGCAATTTCGGCAACAAACGTCTTGAATTTCTGGACGTCCAGGTGGACATTATTGTTGACCGTATTCAAGTCAGTGGTTACCGAAAACCTACAGCTACTAACGCGTTATTGCATTTTGCACACCCAGACCACGTTAAAAAAGCCGTACCATACGGACAATTCGTCCGACTGAGACGCATTAATGATACTGAGGACTTTCAAACACAAGCTCTCGAATTGAGGGATAGACTTAGAGCTAGAGGGTATCCGGATGAAATTATCGGATCAGCATACGAGAGAGCCCTACGACTTGATAGGAGACAACTCCTGTATAGGGAACGAAAAATGCAGGGAGAGAATAAAAAAGACAGATTTACGTTCACTTTCGATTTTGGACCCAATGAAGAAAATATTAAGAAAGTAATACGGAGAAATTGGAGGATTCTAGAGAGAGATCCCGACCTAGAGAAAGTGACCAGAAATGCACCCATAGTGGCTTTCAGACGAAACCCAACTATGAAAAATTTGCTGGTTAAAAGTAGATTCGGGGAAAACACGACTACCTGGTTGGATAGAGAAATTCCGAAGGGCAATTTCCAATGCCACAATTGTAATTTTTGTAAATTCCACCTTATCACTAATACCCTCAAGATTGGGAGTACCACAACGACAGTGAAACAATTTATCAGCTGCAAAACAGATTATACAGTTTATGTTATCTTTTGTCCTTGTAAACGTTTCTATATAGGAAAAACCATTCGACCCCTTTATGTTAGATTTAGAGAACATCACCGCTCTATACATACAGGGAAAGGATCCTCACGACTCATACAACATGTTAGAATGGCTCATGCAGGTAATCCAGATGTGCTTTCCTTTGCAGGCATTGAACAGGTCCTGACCAATAGCAATGGGGGAGACAGACATAGAGAATTGTTGAGATGTGAGGCACGATGGATTTTAAAGACAGAAGCAGAAGGCCCAATTGGCCTTAATGACAAGAATGATATGGCAGTATTTCTATGATTCAGGATCTAACTGATAATAATATGCAATAATAATACTCATTTTTCCATTTAGTATCACAGTGTTCATACGGAGTGATTTTAACATGTTTTTGTTAATTTGAGTTTATGACACAATGTATCTATTCACCTTTAGATCCGTGTTTGTGGGAATCACGCAGGTCCGGAGTGTATGTTTATCCTATTTCGGTCACATGACATGACCGGACCACGTGACATCCACTACGGATGTACACACCCCCGGGAACTCCCACATCACATGACGCTCCTCGACGGGTGACATCAACGGAGGGGTATATAAGCCCACATCCGCTCACGTCCCCCGTACGGCCAGACGAAGTGCAAGAGAGCGCGAAACGTCCCGTTGCCGACTGCACAGCGTGTAGCACCTCCCTGCCCCATGCCTTGGTGTTGAATAAAAAGAAGATTTTCCTAGTTGGGTGAGTGCCGCCTTTTTCTTTTTTACCTTTTTGCTTAGATAAACTATTTTTATATTTTTCCTCCCAATTATGTAACAAAAATTATTTTCATCTTTATCTCTTCAATACATATTTGAAATAAACATTCAATAGTTTCATGCATTTGAACTCACAAATAGCAACAAATAACCCAGTTTATCTGAGGTCAGAACATATTAGCAAGAGTTTATAGGCTCCAGGCAACCTGTTGGCATTTAGAATAAGTGGTTCCTTATACAAGGATGCTATAACTAAAGGCAATTTTGTCAACCTTCAACATAATTGCAAAGAAATAAAGGAACAAAACTGCCTCCACTGAACATTGCTTCTAATTTAATATACTCTTATGTTCTTTTCATTTGTACAGAATGAACATATTGATTTGGAGGCTTGGAAGGATGGAATAAGAGAAACCACTAACATAAATTCATTCAGAGGCATTACAATGTGTATTTGATTTTATTAGATTCTGTTACACATGGATATTTTGCTTCCTCACATATATTCTTTAGGATGTTGTTTATCTTTATTACTAAACATCTTTATTATTAGACTTCTGCACAGGGCCGCATCTGCCATGAGGCGAGATGAAAATCTCGCTTCAGGCGGTGGATGCCCAAGCTCTGAATAAAGGCGGCGAAATTTGGAGCCATAATGTGGGCGATTCGGGTGGCGATTCTGTTTATATAAGAAAATGGGGACTGTATATATGAGAAAAGGGGGACAGTATATATGAGAAAAGAAGGACTTTATACAGGCGGTGCCCTACTTAAGAACACCTGACTATCATGCGACCCCTAGTTACAAATGGACCTCTGGATTTTGGTAATTTACTGTACTTTAGTCCTAGGCTACAATAAACAGCTTTCATAGTTATCAATGGTGCCTGTAATTAAGATTTATTGTTTATCCTGGTTCTTATGACAATCCAACATTTTTAAAATCCAATTGTCACAGAGGCCAAAAAAATTTTGTCTGGGGTTACAACTATTAAGTATACATTTCCGACTTACATACAAACTCAACTTAAGAAAAAACCTACAGAACCTATCTTGTATGTAACCCGGGGACTGCCTGTATATATAAAAAGAAGGACTGTATATATAAGAAAAGGGGGACTGTATATATGAGAAAAGGGGGATTGTATATATAAGAAGCGGGGGATTGTATATATGAGAAAAGGGGGATTGTATATATAAGAAGAAGGGGATTGTATATATGAGAAAAGGGGGATTGTATATATAAGAAGAGGGGGATTGTATATATAAGAAAAGAAGGACTTTATATATATAAAAAGAAGGACTGTATATATAAGAAAAGGGGGACTGTATATATGAGAAAAGGGGGATTGTATATATAAGAATATGGGGATTGTATATATGAGAAAAGGGGGATTGTATATATAAGAAGAGGGGGGCTGTATATATAAGAAAAGAAGGACTGTATATATAAGAAGAGAGGGATTGTATATATGAGAAAAGGGGGATTGTATATATAAGAAGAGGGGGATTGTATATATGAGAAAAGGGGGATTGTATATATAAGAAGAAGGGGATTGTATATATGAGAAAAGGGGGATTGTATATATAAGAAAAGAGGGACTGTATATATAAGAAAAGGGGGACTGTGTATATAAGAAGAGGGGGATTGTATATATAAGAAAAGGGGGACTGTATATATAAGAAGAGGGGGATTGTATATATAAGAAGAGGGGGATTGTATATATAAGAAGAGGGGGATTGTATATACAAGAAGAGGGGGATTGTATAAATAAGAAAAGGGGGACTGTATATATAAGAAGAGGGGGATTGTATATATGAGAAAAGGGGGATTGTATATATAAGAAGAGGGGGACTGTATATATAAGAAGAGGGGGATTGTATATATAAGAAAAGGGGGACTGTATATAATAGAATAGTGGGGCTGTATATCATAATAAGGGTGCTACATATTATTTAAGGGGGTTGTATATTATAGAATATAGGAGCTGCTTATTTTATAATAAGGGGGCTGTATATTATATACTATGGGAGGTGAGCTGGACATTATGTAACCTGTGGGTGGCTTTTAACCATAATTTAACTACATATTATATAATCAAGGTGGTCTGTATATAATATAACTTGTGGGTGAATCATTTTATGGGAGGGAGCTGTATCTTATATAAATATAGGAGGGGGCTGTATTTAAAAGGGAGGGTGGTTTATATGGAATACTGTATGTAATTTAAGTGAGTGGGGGCATGATTTAAATAAAATTTTGGGGCGGTAAATCTGTATATAGTTAAACGTATCTGGATATAGGGGTCAGATTTTAATTAAACCATAGGAGCTGTATATAATTTAATTGGGGTAGAGGAGCTTTTATTATATATTTTTAAATAAATGAAGAAGGGATTCTATATCCCCTCTGTGTTTGTGGTTGGGGGTGGGGGTAGAGTGGTTCATTGTGTCATGAGAGGTGTACAGTATATGATTTAGGAACACTATTATTTCAGTGACTATATACTGTAAGTGACTGTGGTATGTTATTGGTGCAGTGCGGAGATGTGGTGCTGGGAGCTGAAGACATCTGCCAGCAAATTCAACAGTCCTGGGTGGGAGAAGATGTAATGATGTTGTCTTCCTGATGGAGCAGATTGTCACCTGTGAGGTACTAGATGCCACTATTGTCTGTGTCACTGAACGTCTAGTGGTACCACGTGTGATGTCACAGAGGGCCAGTTACTAATTTTAAGTAATGTTGTCAGCATTTTTTTTAACCGGTTGTAAATGGTTTTTAAAAATGTGGAAATTCAGTGGGCTGAACATATCCAGGTAGCAGGGGAGGTCTGGTGCTCGGGCGGGCGGGGGCAGCATTTTAATTTTCGCCTCAGGCAGCAAAAACCCTAGAATCGGCCCTGCTTCTGCAGCATGACTTTTTGAAAAATTCCTAAGGGAGCAGTTATTAAAAAAAAAAAAAGAAAACGGGTCCCTGGCTCCAGAGGCAACAAATGGTGGGTTCACATGTAGTTACCAGCATGTGTGAACATAATGAAAAAGATACTTGAAATTTTAGACACCAGTGTCTGGGAGATGCTGGTGTGTGCAGAGTGTTTAGCTATAGCTTCAGTGTTCTGGCTCTCATCATGTCCACCTCAGGTGACTAGGAACAAAAAAGTGCTGCTGAAACTCCAGATGCCCCTGCCCAGGTTGGTCCTTCCTCGTTTTTGACCACATTTTAGCCTGTTTAAAATAGTTTAAGTGGTTCTAAAGGTCCCTTTGAGTTGTTTTTCTTCTGTCTTTTAAGAGACTGCTCAGCCCAAAATTCCTTCTAAGAAATATGGTCTTTGCAAAAAGTCTTTATCTTCATCATATAAAAAAAGCATTATGTTCAAAATGCATATAATCAGTGTTGGCAGATGAGTCACCTTCCTTCATATCTAGCCTTAAGACATATATAAAAAAATTAGATTGGTAAAGTGTTATGTATGAGGAATGCCTCTCTTCAACCTAAGCCGTCTACCTCAACTGCTAGCTATATGGCGGATCCTATGTTGTAATTTGAGGAAGTAGATAAAGGTGAAGATTTTTCTCAAGATGAAGAGTTGTCTGGTCAGGCTCTGTGTCAGTTTAGGACGTGGAAGACATACTTAGACATACAATGGACTTAGAAGATTCAGTCCAACCGTTGTCAGTGACAGACAAATTATTTAAAGGTCTGGGAGAAAAGAGGATAAAAGTTCCAGTTCATGATAATATTTCCAGTATGATTAAAAAAAATGGAAAGACTCTGAGAAAAGGTTAATGGTTTCAGATTCCTTTTAACACAAATACCAATTTCCTGAGGAAGATGCTTTGTGCCAAAATAAGGTGTATGCCCCTATTGCGGGGATATCTAAGAAAGCCTTCTTGCCTTAATGGACCAATTGGATATGCAAACTGAAGCCCTTTTAAAGAGATCTTGTGAGTCAAATACCACTATGTTGAGACCCAGTATTGCTGCAACTTGGGGATGTGGCTAGATCAGCTGCAGCAACATCTGATTTCAGGTACTTCTAAAGAACTGCAGTCACGGACTTGTTTGCCATGAAATTAAACAGACCGGTACCTTTTTTTTCCTCTTGCAGCTGCAATTGACAGCATGTAGACTGAGAGGAAATTGCTAAAGGGAAAGGGGTTTTTGGATGCAGTTATCTCCACTCTTCTATCAAGCAGGAAGAAGATAAAAAAAAGTTATATAAAAGTGTGGAAAACCATTGTATCGTTCCTCAATGAAAAAGGTCATCCTTCTATAGAGAGCACTATATCTCTTGTGCTGGACTTTCTTCAAAGAGGCTTGGATAAAGGCCTCAAGAATGCAACAGTAAAGGTACAGGAGTGCTTTTATGGACATCAGAAGAATCTTATGTGAAGAGGTTTCTTAAAGCCTCAAGGCATCAGTCTTTAGTTTTGTCTGCTCTCTTGAGTTCTTCCTTTGAACCGATAGAAGATATCACTATCTGTCTTCTAACATTGAAAACAGTTTTCCTCATTGCTATAACCACGACTCGCAGAGTGGGGAAAATACAAGCTTTTTCCTATAAAGCCCCTTAATTAGAAATTTAAAAAGACCAAATAGTACCCTTGTTTTTTGCCTAAGGTTGTCTCAAAATTTCAGTGTCAGTGACACTTCCTACTTTACGTAACCTTCCTGCCAATCAAAGGGAAGAAAAAAATAAAAGCCCACTACTAGGGGAGTCTCTGCCTCACAGGTAGAATGGGCATCTGCTTCACGTCGGGCAGCTACGTGGAAAAACCCTTCTAAGTTCTATAGACACTACAAGTTTGATGTACTACAAACTCTCTTTTGGCAGTCTGCAGTTATCCACCAATCATGTCTATTACTCTGTTATGGAGTGCAGTTGTGGAGGTGAAGGGAAAAGATTAAAATTACTCTTACTGGTAATTGGATTCTTCATAACCTTCAAAACGGCCTGAAAACAGATCCGTACTAACAGATTCTATTTTCGATCATCACCACTGTTTTTACAAAGTGTTTTTTCTATGGCAAAAAAAGAACCAACACAATTTTTGTTCAATAAAATGCTTTATTGAGGGAGGGATTTTTCGTTACCATTTTTTATCGCAGTCAAATGTTCACTGATGCGAACCTTTAGTTTAGTTTTAGTTTTGGCATCCCCTATATATCGCAAATGACATTCTTCACAATTAATGCACTAAACTACAAAAGCAGTTTCACAATTCATGAACATTTAAACATGTACAGTCTATTTTGTTCTATCTGAATATCAGTTTTTTGTGAAATTAACAAACTCCACATCGAGCATCACCACATTTAAAGAAACCTTCAAATTAAGCAGGGATTCAGAAAAATTGTGAGTGGCTACCATACTGGAAGATATTACCCAGTGTTTTGACTCTTTTGGCCACACAGGAGCAGCCATGTTTTAGAATGCATCTGAAGTGTGAATCCTGGTTTAACAAAGGAGGAGAATTTCTTATAATTCTTACTATATCATGATATTGGGGACTATATGCAGTACTGATAACAAGCAAATTCTTCCTATCTGATGTGTTACTTTTAGTGAATATTTTGCTCTTTTTTGTTTTGCCTAATAAAATATCATCCACCCGTTTTTTTTTTTTTGTCCTCATCAAATTATTTGAATTATATCCTCTGTTCTGAAGCCTATTCTTTGCATTGTTCCTCATATTTATAATTTTCTAAACAAATTCCTCTGGCTCTCAAAAATTCAGTGTATGGGATTGATTTTAAAGTGTGCATGGGATGGCAACTTGTGGCGGACAAAATGCTATTCCCTGCCAAAGGTTTTCAGCACATATTAATGGTGCATTCACACAGCATGTGATTTTTCATGTTCTCTATTTCGGTGCCTTATGTGCCTGTATATACGTGACGTTTTTCAGCAGTATGGGCATGTCTTGTACCGTATCCGTACCGTGTCCATAGAAAAACTACTGTGAGCTGGCAAATAATGACAAAAGCTAGCCCATCTCCAAATTTGGTCACCTGACCGGCCCAGACTCCATTTTGTCTTTTCTGAGAGCGAGGTTAGTCTCCATTGCTGCTTCTGGCTGTGATTTCTGGCGTTTCTTGTTTCTTGCAATGGTGTACAATCCTATAGATGATCTGTTCCTGGACTGGGTTGCTCTGCTGTTTCTCTGAAGGCGTTGTGCAATGCTGGAGGAGGAGCCCTAGTCAACTAGGTTCATCCCATTGTTGTTGAGCGGCCTAGGAGGGGTCACATGAACTTGTATGCTGACCTGTGACTTCATTTGATAGTCTTTTGGTGGACTTATGATCGGGGCTCCGGTTTCAGGATAACAACATGACACCTGTCTGTGTCTATGACACCTGAGGAAAGTTTTTTCAAGTATATATATTTCATTATTTTGAGTTGTACTGTATCTTTAAATATACATTTTTTCAGTTTGTTTTAGGTTTCTTGCCACTAGGAACTCGTTTGCTTCACTGCACAAATGTTTCCACCATTTTAATGATCGTGAGAGCGACCTGCGAAGTTATATGGGAGCCACTGAAAGCTGCTGTGATGCCTGTGCCGACTGCGGAAGAATAGATCCAGATTTCTGATGGTTTCCTGTACTCAGCACAGTTTCCAAATTGCAGAGGGGCGCTGGATGGGAAACACATATGTATGAAGAAGCCGGCTCAATCAGGGTCCCAATTCTTCAATTAAAAACAATATATATCTTTTGTAGTCTTTGGCTGCCAGTGACTACAAGTTTATAATTGTGGATATTGGGGCCTATGGAAGTTCTGCAGATGCAGCGGTCTTCAGGGCTTCCAGAATGGGTGAATGTCTTCATATCTACCTGGTAGTTCTGGAACTCCTGCACCATTTGTTATCATCGCTGATGAAGTTTTGGACTTTTCCATCATGTGTTGCGGCCATTCCCTCAACGTGGTTTGGATGAACGGAGGCGCATTTTCAAATATTTATTCTAAACTTTATGTGGAGTGTGTCTTCGGGATTCTTTGCAGGAAGTAGCAGGTTCTACATGGCTCTATTCAGATGGACCCAGACAACTGAAGCCTGCGTTATTCTTCACAACTTTGTTTGGATCCCCGATGGTGCTTCAGATGGTGACCTGTAGGGACAATATCCAACAGCGTCTATTCCCCTGGACAACACTCTCCAAGGACGACCTGGTGCAGCAGGACTGTTTGTTCACGAGCAGTTTGCCTCCTACTTTGTTTCTTTGGAGGGTGCCGTTCCCTGGCAGATGGATGTTATTAGTGGATGTTGAGGCTCTGGACTCTTAGATTAGTTTTTAATTATTTTTAGGATTTTCATTATTTCCAATTCAGTCATGGGACAAGTTAGTTCTTCTATCTCTGAGGGATTGAGGGTCGGGAGGTGAATCTCTTCTAAAAAGAGTTTTATTTTATTTTTCAGATTTGAGCTGTCTGACCGTAAGTGCGGTGGAAAGTATTTTTGAAGTTTTTAAACTCACTGGCTATTTCTCTAGTGTCTATTGTTTTGGTAAGGTCCAATTTGGAAATAGATTTAATGTAAGAAGTGGTTCTCTGCTTGTGGAGGATCTGAGCCATCAGTTGATTACCCTTATCGCCATGGGTGTAGTGTAGATATTTAGAGAACATATAGGGGCAGATTTACTCACCCGGTCCTGTCGCGATCCAGCGACGCATTCTGTGTGGAGGATTCGGGTCTTCCGGCGATTCACTAAGGTAGTTCCCCCGATGTCCACTAGGTATCGCTGCTGCGCTGAATTACATCTCAGTGCACTGAATTTCACCGAGCCAGACCGGGTGCAGGTAATTGCGTGTCAAGCGGCACTTCTTTTTTTCTTAATGCGCTGGTTTTTCCGAATCTGTCAGGTTTTCTTACGGCCATGCCCCCGACTTCCGTCGCATGCATGCCGGCGCCGATGCACCACACGCCGATCGCGTGCGCCAAAAACCTGGGGCAATTCAGGGAAAATTGGCGCTAAACGGCAAAAATTCGGGTAACCCTCCGTAAAAACGTGATTCGGGCCCTTAATTTGACCCCCATAGTTTTTAGCGGCCTTCAGGTTTAGAAAGTCTTTGAGATTATTTCTAAGGGTTGTAAATTCCTCATAAACAGAGATTGCCTGGCTTTTTTTGTGTATTAGTTCTAATTGGTATATTTTATGTAACAGGTCATCTATTTTTTTTTGGTTTTCTGTTTTTTCACCGCTGCACCAAGGGCCATAAGTTCACCTCTGATAAACATTTTATGTGCTTCCCAGGTCATTGGGATCGAGGTGTCATTTGGGGAGTTACAAGCAAAGAAAGATAACAATTTTCTTCTCGTTTTACAAGGGTCTCATTTAGTCTCCATAGCCCAGGGGGTTGCGGTAAGCAGGGCCGGCGCTATGGGTAGGCAAAGGTGGCAATTGCCCAGGGCCCCCTGAAAGGAGAGAATCTCTTCTTTCAAATGAATCTTGAATTTTGTTTCTAGGTGCTATGGATCCAGAGATATTCAGGTTTAAAATGAGAATATCAGGTGCCATTTTTATGTATAAAAATAACTCCCGACGGCAGTTTAACAGTTATTATTAGAAACACAAATTTAGATTCATATAAAAGAGGAGACTCTCTTCTTTCATAGGAAAAAAGAAGTGAGGTTCTATGTGTCACAGAACCAGAGATACAGCCCCCTGAAGTGTCTCCCCCATCTCCAGATTCTTAGCCATCAGGCTGCGGGAGTATTAGCTGCACACAGGAGCTGCTGCACCTCACAGATAATGGAAATATTCACTTTATATGTTACTACATTTTGTGAAGGGTTAATATCAACTAATATTCATGTTTTTAACCCTTCTCTATGCAGAACTATCTAAGTACACACTTTGGGCCACATGTATCAATCGTTTTTTTCTGTTGTTTTTGCGCCTTTTCATTCAGGCGCACCATTTTTGCGACTAAACGGCAAACTAGCTGCGCAGCAAAAATAAGCAGCTTTCCCTCATTTATCATAGCAATCCAGATGTTTTGCTGAGACTAATGATATTCATCACTTACGACTTTTCATTTAGGCGCAAAAACGGGCGCAAAATCACTCCAGCCCGAAGGTGGCGTTAAATGAGAAGTAAGCACTGAGCCCCTTTGCAGAACAGCTCATTTCTAGCAGCAGAGCTCAGCCAGACACTGCAGACACTAGAACATATAATACAGACATGAGATACTCTGCAGACAGGAGCTGCAGACTCTATTTACAGTTCATCACCTTCTATTTACAAAACATTCTGCAGACTCCTGAGCTCAAAGCAAAAGCTCAGAACTTTGCAGAATGTTGCAGATATCACAGACAAGTGTCCCCAGTGTAATTCTGCACAGTATACTGTGCAGAATTACAGGGGTGCAGCAGAAGATCAGCACTGGGGGATCCCCTCCAGGAGAAGCCCCTGCTGAGGAGGTCACTGGGTGCTGGGTGTCACACACCTGGGTGCTGCTGTGAGTGTTATCTTCATTCTGGGCTGTGGGAGAAGCAGAGAGGAGCTTGTAGCAGGATCACATGTAACTGCCTGAATCTAACATTGCGCCTAAACTGCGCCAAAATTGCGCCTAAACTGTGTTAAAGTAAAGTGATTAATAAGAGGCAGGAAATTACCTTATCACAGATGGTTGTAGCTTGTGATAATTCTGGAAAACAGTGCGCCCGAATTTAGGCGCAACTACTACACTTAGGCGCACAAAAGTGATAAATGTGGCCCATTCTCTCTTATTCCCTTTTATTTTGTGATAGTCTTTTAGTGTTGGGAAAATTGACTGATACGATGAACATTCGATCCTCTTCGCCAATTGTGACTATACCGCGACCAGAACATGTCCATAAAGTTATATGTAACACCAAAAACACACACATGTCCTGGAATAAAGCTTTTATTTCCCACCATCCTCCATTATTTCCACCTATGTTATGACGTTCTCACTCTCATTCTTATGAAGCGCGGAGGGTCCTGTTATTGTGCAGCTAATACAATGGCGCACATCTAAACGTGACTTTTATTATCTCATTAGAGAGGTTTATGGATATATAGTTATTTATTTGGGTTACCATTGTGTAAGGAGCAGACAATGATAGATTTGTGTGAATTTTCTGCAGTTCCCTTTGCTGCATATTTCGGTGAATATATTGGTGTGGGGTCTGTATGATCTCCTTACATCTTACTCTTTTAGGAAAGTATATTTTATTTATATAAGTATCTGGATTTGTACATATTTTAGAGGAAATTTTAAATGTTAATTGCCAAATGCATCGCCTGGTTGTCTGCTTTCAAAATTCTATAGGTTTTATGGCGCCTTTACTTTTTATTCTGTTTTATTGATATATTTTGCAGGTTGTGACTGTCTAAAAATGTCTAGCTGAAAAGCAGATATCTAGTTATTACAGTTTTAGTGATATTTGTGAACTCTACATGTATTACATTTAGGAGATGTGAAGGTAAACATTTTGGGGCATATTTATCAAGCTGTCTGAAAGTCAGAATATTTCTAGTTGCCCATGGCAACCAATGACAGCTCCCCTTTAAAATATTCATGAGCACTAATGAAATGAAAGCTGAGCTGTGATTGGTTGCCATGGGCAACTAGAAATATTCTGACTTTCAGACAGCTTGATAAATCTGCCCCTTTCTGTTTGGAGCACATTTTTTGCCATCAAAGTCAAATTTTAAGCATTTTTTATAAAATGTTTCAGTTTGAATCAAAATTGCATGCAGGCGCCTATGTCTATAAACTCTTTGATGCAATTTTGAAAATCGGGCAAGTGTCTGCTTTCAGAAAATATCGGTCCCTCTCCCCAATATGCCTCACAGTCTAATCAACCTACCAGTAATTTTTTGGAGTGTGGGAGGAAACCGGAGGACCCGGAGGAAACCCACGCAGACACAGAGAGAACATACAAAATCTTTGCAGATGTTGACCAGAGCAGCAAGGCTGTAGTGCTAATCACGGAGTCATGTTGCCCATAAATCTCCCTATCATCTATCTCCTATAAAATTCTCCCATGTTGCAGTTTGTTTTACCATACTAAAGGGAGCCACTTCCTGACTGTGACTGGTCATAAAATAGTTTTATTTTGGGGCCCCACTTTTAGTTTTGCCCAGGGCCCCACTTTGTCTAGAACCGGCCCTGGCGGTAAGGTTTCTATTATTTGTGCTGTCACAGGTGTGTGGTTAGAAACTGTCTTTACTCCTATTGATACTGATTGGACAGCTGGAAGTGAGGGGCTAGGTAGGAATATGTAGTCTAGCCTTTGGAAGGAATAGGTAGGATGCGTTAGTCGCCATGTGTCGATTAGATCCAGCCTTTGTAAAGCTTTATGCAATTTGGCTAAGGCTTTTTGAGATTGAACCAAGGTTTGTTTGGAGGAATCTAGGGTCAGGTTTAGAACCAAATTGATATCTACCCCTGCTATGATGATACTTTCTGCAAAGTCTTGGAGTTTGTCTAGTGTTCCTAGCAACCAGTCTATCTGACCAGAATTCAGTGCATATAAATTGGCCAGCGTGACTTTTGTATTTCCCAGGACACCTTTTATGAATAGGAACGGTCCCTCACTATCTTGGAAGGAAGTGTTATATTCAAATGGTATGCTTTTCCTTAAGGCAATTGTTACTCTTCTCGCTGCTTTCTCGTTAGTGCAATGAAACCAATGTTGGAACAGGTGTGTTGGTAGTTTGGGAATTTTCTCATGTTTAAAATGTGTTTCTTGTAACAGGGCAAAGACCTGTGACCCCTTCCCTTTACACTAAATGTTGTCACCAACATTTGGTGTGGTGTGTGGACAAATATGACTCTTGGTGAGCAATTGTTGACAGAGACGTGAACCTTCCTGAATAGAGTAAAAACAGACCTGTACAGACAGAAACATGAGCACAAACATTTGTCACCTTTGAGTATGATTAACATGTGAGACTTTCTGAGAACATGATGATTAAGCAAGGTATATGAGAACTTTGGATTCAGCGAATAGCCTTGTTTTCTCATCCCCCACTGAGAAGGGTGTAAGGGGGGGGGGGCTGGAGTGTCCTTGATTGGTGGCTGTGGCCTATATAGCCTGTACTTATAATGAACATCAGGTGGCTACTAGCATGGGGAGGTAGGTGGGGAGGTGCTGGGAATGGAAATAGTGGACTAGCTTGTTTACAGATCACATGCATTAGCCCTCCATTAAGGCAATTCTGGGCTGGGATTACCCCTCAGGTGTGTGTGTGGGGGGGGGGGGGGACCCAGTTCAATAGGTGTTGGGCTTTAGTCACGGGAAACTAACAGATTGTTAGAGTGCAGAATGTACTGGTGGGGCCCTATAGGCTGCATACAGTTGAGGCATTGGTCAATTAAATAGCCATGCCTTATCTTTGCCACACTCAACCTCTTTTGAAAGTGTAGAGCCCTCCACCTCATCCCCTTCAAAACAGCAAAGCCGTATCAGACAAAAGTCATGGAGCAGTCACTAGAGATGAGCGAGCACTAAAATGCTCGGGTGCTCGTTATTCGAGATGAACTTTTCCAGATGCTCGAGTGCTCGTCTCGAATAACGAGCCCCATTGAAGTCAATGGGAGACCCGAGCATTTTTCAAAGGGACCATGGTTCGGGAATAAAATGTGTTATTTAATTGAAAAAGAATGTCTTCTGATAAGTTAGCAGATGTATGCAAACATCTTCAATCTATTCTTCACTGTTCCGTGCGTATATTATCTCCCGACAAGTTAACAGATGTGAAGAACAGTGAAGAATAGAATAAAAACAGTGAACACAGGATGATTTAAGTGAAAAATGCAGTGAAAAACACAGTGAAGAATAGATTACAGATGTTCTGCACATCTGCTTACTTGTCGGGGTGATACGCTGTCCCGGGATCCGCTCCTCTTCTTCCACTGAAGTCTCCCCCGTGCTGCCCGATGTCTGTGTCCCCCGTGCTGCCCGATGTCTGTGTCCCCCGTGCTGCCCGATGTCTGTGTCCCCCGTGCTGCCCGATGTCTGTGTCCCCCGTGCTGCCCGATGTCTGTGTCCCCCGTGCTGCCCGATGTCTGTGTCCCCCGTGCTGCCCGATGTCTGTGTCCCCCGTGCTGCCCGATGTCTGTGTCCCCCGTGCTGCCCGATGTCTGTGTCCCCCGTGCTGCCCGATGTCTGTGTCCCCCGTGCTGCCCGATGTCTGTGTCCCCCGTGCTGCCCGATGTCTGTGTCCCCCGTGCTGCCCGATGTCTGTGTCCCCCGTGCTGCCCGATGTCTCTGTCCCCCGTGCTGCCCGACATCTGTCTCCCCCGTGCTGCCCGACGTCTGTCTCCCCCGTGCTGCCCGATGTCTGTGTCCCCCGTGCTGCCCGATGTCTGTGTCCCCCGTGCTGCCCGATGTCTGTGTCCCCCGTGCTGCCCGATGTCTGTCTCCCCCGTGCTGCCCGATGTCTGTCTCCCTGCTGCTTGATGTCTCCCTGCTGCCGTTCCGCGCGCATATCTTCCGACAAGTAAGCAGATGTGCCGAACATCTGTAATCTATTCTTCACTGTGTTCTTCACTGTCTTTTTCACTTAAATGATCCTGTGTTCACTGTTTTTATTCTATTCTTCATTGTTCTTCACTGTGTTTTTTTAATTAAATGCTCGATCTCGAGCAGGGGAAATACTCGTCCGAGCAACGAGCCGTTTCGAGTACCTTAATACTCAAACGAGCATCAAGCTCGGACGAGTATACCCGCTCATCTCTAGCAGTCACCCATCCTGTATGATAATTCTCCTAGCTGGGACTTTGTGGCCCATCCACCTGCATCTGTACCAGACAGGTGAAATTTCTACTTGAAATGCAGAGTGCCACATTTATTATGGTTTTTAGACCATTTTCAGACTTGCCCAAAAAAGGCCCTGGGCCCAGCTTGAAAAGAAAATGTATTTGGTATGTCAGGAAAATTGCCCCACAAAATTCTTACATAAACTAGACTGGTCTAAAGTAAGATTCCACAATGGTTAAACCCAACTGACACCTGCTGTAGCTTTCTTTGATGTGCAGATGGAGAAAGAGGGAAGCAGTGGGGGCGTGTTGGTAGAAGAAGTGAGGGGTGATGAGGTCCTAGACCCTACTTGGGTGGAAGGTGGTGATAGGATGAAGAGGGATACCCCAGGTAGAAATCAAAACAAGCAAAAGGGCACCAAGGCACAGTGGTCAGCATGTAGCCACATGGAGTGAAGAATCCTGAGAAGGAGCTGATGGTCCACAGTATCAAACGTTGCATAGTGATCGAGAAGAATGAAAAGAGAATAGTGCCCTTTGGATTTCATGGTGAGGAGATCATTGGAGACTTTAGAAACAGCAGTTTCAGTGCAAACAATGGAAACCAGATTAATATAGAATAGACCAGGTGTTCCAGGAGTTTGGAGAGGAAAGGGAGATTAGAGACTGGTCTGTGGTTAGTACCACTGAATGGGTCCAGGGAAGCTTTCTGGACAGAAGCAAGCTTCTGGGATAGAGAGGGATAGAGAGAGGGCGAGGAGTGAGAGAGAGGTGGAAGATTTTAGTGAGGTGAAAATTGACCTCTGGGGGGAGACAAGATGTGTGGGGATGGGGTCACTGGTGCAATTAGTGGCTGAGCAGAGGAGCCCGGGGACACTACATCCTTTGTAATTGGCTAAAAGGAAAAGAGCGAACAGGTTGAAGTAGCAGAGGGAAGGGGGTAAATGAAGTTAGTGGATAGGGAAATTATTTCCTGGTGAATGCAGTCAATTTTGTCTTTTTTACATGTTCTAAGAATAAATTTGAAGTGAAGAAATTCTGCAGATGTGGCCGATTTTCTTCACAGACATTCACACAGAAACTAAAAAGAGTTGAGCAAAGACCAAGTCTAGGATGTAATCTGTACACTTCCTTTAACCTTTGTTATAAGTTTACACTTATATCACCCTTTTAAAGATCCGATACCAATGTTAATTTAACATTAGCTAGCACTTCAAAACAGAGCATATTCTACAATGTGTTATAAAGTTTAACCTCTATCCTAGATTGCTTTATCAGTCCAGTTAGGAAGTATTAGAATTTGCAGATATGTGATGTAATTATGGTTTATTTTCCAGAGGAAATGAACTATTTATTGGATTAACTGTTGCTATTTTTTCATTTTAGAATTAATTAATTGCCCTGATTAATTTGGTTGTCTCTAAGATCAAGGTGTTTGTTTGTTTCAATCACTCTTGTTACTTAAGACAAATTTTATTTTAAACAAATTGTTTTAGAAATATAGCTAAGGTTAAATTCACACTGACGTGTGCCTACAGTACCGTAGAATGTTGGCACCCCACCACTCTCCATAAAGAAACATGGAGCATGGTGCTGTATTCCAAGGAATTCCACATGTGCGCTGCACCCTACTGCTCCCGTGTGGCGCCGTGCATGTTTATACACCGTGGAAGAGCTGGTCCAAGATCTCAAGTCTATCTGGGAGCAGACTTGACTCTCGTTGCTACAGGCTTATGCTTGAACCAAAACCCAGACAGACAAAAAATGCAGGCCTCCTCCTTTCTTCGCTCCCGGTGATAAAGTGTGGCTCTCCACCAAGTATGTTCTGCTAAAAATCCTCAGCTACAAGCTTGGTCTACGTTTTCTGGGTCCATTTAAAGCGCTTCAAACCCGTGACCTATAAGCTCCATATTGCTCCCTCTATGCGCCTCCGGAACTCCTTCCACATCTCCCTTCTGAAACCTGTCATCCTGAACCACTTTCCCCGGCAGCTACTACCTTCTGCTCCTGAGGTGGATTCCTCTGACATCTATGAAGTAAAAGAGGTCTTGGTTATGAAGCTGGTTAAAGGGAAGCGGTTTCTTCTTGTTGACTGGAGGGGGTTCGGGCCGGAGGAGAGGTCCAAGGACAAAATCCTGTCCCGTGCTCTTTTGCAGAGGTTCTTCCAGACCAAGAAGGGGAGGATGCTGAAGGGGGGGGGGGGTACTGTGATGGGTGCCTCATGTGCCCTGCAGCTTTGAAGCTTCACTTACCTCGCCGTGCTCTAGCGATTTTCTCCATGCTCTGCCGTGCGATCTCGCCGCCTAGGGCGATGATTGGTGCTGGCCGACCGCCTCCCCAGTCAAATTCAAGGCCTCTTCCTGTGTTCTCTTGCCGGATCTTTGTGCCTAGTGCTTAGGTGAAATGCTTGTGCCCTGTTCCCTGTGATTATTTGGTGAATTCCTGTTGTGACCCCTATTCCGTTCCTGACTTTGCTCCCGTGCTGCCTGTACTGACCTTCTGCTACATCCCCCAACTCTGATTCCATGCTGCCTGTCCTGACCTCCTGCCTATCCACGACTCTCTGCCTCATGGTTCTGCTCTTCTCCTTGCCTACCACCCTGGACAAATTTGTGCCTGTGGTGCTACCAGTTAGCAAGTCCAACCCACTTTATGGCAGCACTGGGGAAAACTGCGTACCATTAGACTCCGCTCCCAGGCGGTTGGCATAGTCTGCGGTGGTCCAGTGGGTCCATTCAAAAAGCATTGACTTTTAACACAGACTGGAACTTAAACTTCATTATCACTTACTCTTTGGACCATAAAACCATAAGATCAAAGATTGAAAAACACTGACCCATACTACAGAAGGACCCCTAAATAGCAGGAGTGCTATCAAAATCTCTGGGAAGGCCCCATCCCTAAAAACCTTATCATACCATATCACCTAATAAGTTTTGGTAACATTTGGATGATTTGAGAATACTACCCTCAGCTGACCACATGCTAATTGGTCAGCAATAACACCAAATCAACAATAACATTACTTTCCTTAACCTCTGCTACTTTTCTCATATGACAATTTATTTACTCTTTAAGTATCAAACATACAAGTCCATTATCGTCTGTCAAAGGCCGATGCCCTGTCTGCAAAATGGTCAGTCTACTTCTACCCCCCTTTTTTTAATTCATTTATCAAATTACTTGAATATATGATCAAATTAACCATCTGCTTTATACATATGCCCCAGTATGTCTATATGCATTATTTTACCCTTTAGAATAATTAATTTTATCTGCTCTTATTTATATATTGTTATAAATCAGACAGTGTTTATAAGCATATTTATATAAAGACCGATTTTATACACCTGTGATTTTATGTAATTGAATAATGGGTTAATTCTTCCCTGAAATGCTTTGTCCTAACGCAAAGCAGTGTACATAGCAATGTACACCAATATTTGTTTGTCTCAGACACTCGAAAATTGTCATTTCTTTAATAACTGTAATAAGAAATATACTTGACACTATCCTTTGTTAATAAGAAGCACAAGATTTTCTTTGCTATCCCTTTATTCTGCACCCCAAATTAGTAAAATGTAACCAAAAATATAGAAATTTGGTATCACCGCAATCATACATACCCATAGAATAAATATAACAGGTTACTTAGAGTATACGATGAACACCAAAAAAAAAAGTTTTTTCTACAACACCCCCACAAAATAGTTAGTACATTTTCAGCAATCAAAAATTTTAGCAACTCAAAATGGTATAATTGAAAAATGCATCTCATCCATATGAGCCATCATACGCAACATCAATGAAAAAACAAATATTTTATAACTCAAAGAAGTGTGCAATTGAACTGAACACTAATAAATTCTATAAAGCAAAACTGTCTTATTCATGGCCCTTCTTCACCTCACTGTATGCCCTTACAACAAGTAATATCCACATGTGGGGTATCTCTGTCCGTGGGAGAAATTGCATAAAAAATTTTGAGATGGGTTTTTGCTTTTTAACTTTTGTGAGTGTGTAAATTTTAGGGCTAAATGAATCTATTGCTGAATCAGACCATCTTAAATTTCACCTCCATTTTCTTTTAATTACTTTAAAGGTCTCAAAAGGTTAACAAACTTCTTAAAAGCTGTTTCTGATAGTTAATTGGGGGAACATTTGAAAATGGAGTGATATACAGGCGGTCCCCTACTTAAGGACACCCGACTTACAGACAACCCATAGTTACAGACGGACCCCTCTGCCCACTGTGACCTCTGGTGAAGCTCTCTGGATGCTTTAAAATAGTCCCAGACTGCAATAATCAGCTTAAAATTGTCTGCAATGAAGCTTTATCGATAATTCTTGGTCCTATTACAGCAAAAAAATTTGAAACTCCAATTGTCACTGAGGCAAAAAAAAAAAATTGTCGGGAACTACAATGATAAAATATACAGTTTCGACTTACATACAAATTCAACTTAAGAACAAACCTACAGTCCCTATCTTGTATGTAACCCGGGGACTGCCTGTATAGAGGTTTCTAATATAATATATTTTAAATCTCATTAAAAGTCAATTCTGAAATCTTGAAAATATGGAGAAACCAATGCTTGATTTGTAAGCCATGCCACATATAAATAAAATATCCAGACATTTTAAAAATTCAGAAAAAATAAAGCAGTTATATCCGATATGTTATTTAGTAACTAATTTGGGTGGTAGAACTAGATAGCCTGAAAATAGTTTTGAACTTTGAAAATGGCAGATCTTAAATGTTTTTATAAATTAAGATAAAAGTTAGGAGCCAAAATTTACCACTAAATTACCACTTATTAAACCACTTATTTACCACTGATTAAAAAAAAAAATCACTTTAATAAGTTAAAGTGATTAAAAGTAAGAACCATTTTATGTCAGATAATAAACAAGCTTTAAAGGAGCCTTAAACGAAATCTACCATTTGATTTGATGCATTATTGAGAATGCTGTAGCTATACTGAAGAAGAAACGTATCGTCTGAGTTGAGTGGTTTTACTGAAAAAACAATTATAATATTCAGGACTTTGGGAAAGCTAGGTGAGGCTGGCTACGTACATAAACACATTACACACCGAGCTTGTCATTACACATGGAGCTTAGTCAAGACAGGACTAATCAACCTGAGCTGGATCACTCATACACAGCAGCTGGGGGAATGGTGCAACAATTCTGCCTTCAGGCACAAAACAATGATTATATCAGCCTCAGTGCATAACTTTGCCACTGAGCCCTGGCAAAGACAGAGCTTCATTATCATAATTTTACAATTGTTTTATCAGGAAAACCACTCAGCTCAGGGATCGACCAAGATATGATTCTGCATCAGTGTAGCTACAGCATTCTCAGGGTATGTTTGGTTCATAATGGTAGATTTTCTTTAAGCTATGATTTGGCTGCGTCCTAAAGAGGTTACAAAAGGCATCAAGGCCCTTCCTTTACTTGTTGAACAAACTGCCTCAACCATAAAGACATCTAGTGGCACTGGGATTCCATAGTCAAAACCATTCTTACAGTAAGGAAACCCTGTCTATGTTGATATCAAAAATGTGTTTCCTTAACCCCTAAGCACACCAGGACGTTATAGTATGTCCTTGTGGGAAGATACTTCCAGCACAGGGACGTTCTATAACGACCCACTTCTGGCTCTGGCTCCCGAACGGAGCCAGCACCAGAAGCAGCGGCTGTCAGCTGTACATTGCAGCTGACACCGCACTCTAACACACTCCGATTGCGAGTTAACCCCTAACACGCCGCAGTCAAGCATGACGTGGCATGTAGGGGTCTTCCCCCTATGGATCGGATCCCCCGTGCCACTTACCAGGGGATTCACCCCTCTTCTGGGCAGCCACGGGGTCTGCCAAGTGCCCCGGGCTGTCTGATGTTCTTTGCAGTCAGACCCCTTCCGTGTATCAGAGCATCTCTGGTTCAAGTATGTATAAGTAAAAAAAGTTAAAAACAGTAAAGTTTAAACATTAGAATAAATAAAAATAAACACATAAAAATATAAGTCACTTTCCCATAAAAACACTTAAGTATAAAAACCACAAACACACAAAAAAGCCCACATATTTAGTATTGCCGCATCCATAACAATCTGTATAATAAAAAAGAATCCTTACTAGACCTGCACGGTAATTAATGCCTTTACAAAAATGCTCTAAAAAGTGATAAAATCATGTTACGCACAAAAAAAAACACTAAAAAGAACAACTCTTCTTACAAAAAATAAGCCCTTAAACAGATTTGTCAGCTGAAAAATAAAAAAGTTATTTATAGGAAAGTCAGTGATGGTAAAATTGACATTTTCGACAAATGACTTTTAGTCAGTAAAAATGAGAAAAAAAATTTAAAAATTAATATAAATGAGGTATTTTCATAATCATGAATATATAAGAATAAATAGAATAAAAATACATAGAATAAAAATAATATACTATTTTTACAGTATAGTAAACGGACAAGAAAAACCACAGAAAAATCTTCCTAAAAATAGCTAATTCAATAAGCTATAGACGCCCCAAAATTATGTACCAGAAAAGTGATGTGGCAAAAAAATAAGCCCCTATAGGTCCACATTAAAAAAAGAGAAAATTGCCTGTACAATTTGACAGTGCAAATCTGCTCTGGATGTCTCCTCCTTCCATTCTATGCTATACAACCACTTATGGGGTATAAATGTACTCGGTAGGAATTGGGAATCAAACTTTGTGGAGCCTTTTGTCATTTAATCCATTGCAAATGTTTAATTTATCACCCAAAATGAATGTATTGTCAAAAATTTTACAATTTGTAGACCGCACCTCCATTTTGTTTTAACCGCTATAAAACACCTGAAGGGTTAACAAACTTCTTAAAGTGCTTTTTCATCCGTTGAGGGGTTTAGTTTTAGAGATGAGCGAACATGCTCGTCCGAGCTTGATGCTCGGTCGAGCATTAGGGTACTCGAAACTGCTCGTTACTCGGACGAATACTTCGCCCGCTCGAGAAAATGGCAGCTCCCGCCGTTTTGCTTTTTGGCGGCCAGAAACAGAGCCAATCACAAGCCAGGAGACTCTGCACTCCACCCAGCATGACGTGGTACCCTTACACGTCGATAGCAGTGGTTGGCTGGCCAGATCAGGTGACCCTGGGATAGACTAGCCGCTGGCCGCGCTGCTCGGATCATTCTGTCTCTGGATGCCGCTAGGGAGAGAGCTGCTGCTGGTCAGGGAAAGCGTTAGGGTGTTCTATTAGCTTACTGTTAGGCAGGAGCGATTCTCAAAGAACCCAACAGCCCTTCTTAGGGCTACAATAACGTTCTACTTTTTTTATTTTAATTTGCATCTTTTACCATTTTGTGAGGAATTAGCAGGGGGACTTGCTACCGTTGTGTTTAGCTCTTAGTGGCACACATATCCATAGCAAAGACCGAAGTGGGAAAATTCAGTAGGGGTTGGATTTCTATTAGGCAATAACTCAGTGTCATCTCATCTGGCATAGTAGTGTGCTTCCTTTGATACTTGGCTAGAAAATAGCCATAGGAGAATACAAACAGCTTCTTGAAGCCTACAGTAGCGTTCTATATATTTGATTTCTGGTTGATCTGCTGGTGGCTGTAATTTCTGCAGTGCATGTACTTGCCAATTCTGAGCAATTTGTAGTGAGACTTGCGACCGCTGTGTTCTGCGCTTAGTGGCGCACATATCCATAGCAAAGGCCGAAGTGGCAAAATTCAGTAGGGGTTGGATTTCTATTAGGCAATAACTCAGTGTCATCTCATCTGGCATAGTA
This sequence comes from Engystomops pustulosus, assembly GCF_040894005.1. Taxonomy (NCBI): domain Eukaryota; kingdom Metazoa; phylum Chordata; class Amphibia; order Anura; family Leptodactylidae; genus Engystomops; species Engystomops pustulosus. The sequence continues at coordinate 62,069,557 of NC_092413.1, forward strand.
GTGTGCTTCCTTTGATACTTGGCTAGAAAATAGCCATAGGAGAATACAAACAGCTTCTTGAAGCCTACAGTAGCGTTCTATATATTTGATTTCTGGTTGATCTGCTGGTGGCTGTAGTTTCTGCAGTGCATGTACTTGCCAATTCTGAGCAATTTGTAGTGAGACTTGCGACCGCTGTGTTCTGCGCTTAGTGGCGCACATATCCATAGCAAAGGCCGAAGTGGCAAAATTCAGTAGGGGTTGGATTTCTATTAGGCAATAACTCAGTGTCATCTCATCTGGCATAGTAGTGTGCTTCCTTTGATACTTGGCTAGAAAATAGCCAGAGGAGAATACAAACAGCTTCTTGAAGCCTACAGTAGCGTTCTATATATTTGATTTCTGGTTGATCTGCTGGTGGCTGTAGTTTCTGCAGTGCATGTACTTGCCAATTCTGAGCAATTTGTAGTGAGACTTGCGACCGCTGTGTTCTGCGCTTAGTGGCGCACATATCCATAGCAAAGGCCGAAGTGGCAAAATTCAGTAGGGGTTGGATTTCTATTAGGCAATAACTCAGTGTCATCTCATCTGGCATAGTAGTGTGCTTCCTTTGATACTTGGCTAGAAAATAGCCATAGGAGAATACAAACAGCTTCTTGAAGCCTACAGTAGCGTTCTATATATTTGATTTCTGGTTGATCTGCTGGTGGCTGTAGTTTCTGCAGTGCATGTACTTGCCAATTCTGAGCAATTTGTAGTGAGACTTGCGACCGCTGTGTTCTGCGCTTAGTGGCGCACATATCCATAGCAAAGGCCGAAGTGGCAAAATTCAGTAGGGGTTGGATTTCTATTAGGCAATAACTCAGTGTCATCTCATCTGGCATAGTAGTGTGCTTCCTTTGATACTTGGCTAGAAAATAGCCAGAGGAGAATACAAACAGCTTCTTGAAGCCTACAGTAGCGTTCTATATATTTGATTTCTGGTTGATCTGCTGGTGGCTGTAGTTTCTGCAGTGCATGTACTTGCCAATTCTGAGCAATTTGTAGTGAGACTTGCGACCGCTGTGTTCTGCGCTTAGTGGCGCACATATCCATAGCAAAGGCCGAAGTGGCAAAATTCAGTAGGGGTTGGATTTCTATTAGGCAATAACTCAGTGTCATCTCATCTGGCATAGTAGTGTGCTTCCTTTGATACTTGGCTAGAAAATAGCCATAGGAGAATACAAACAGCTTCTTGAAGCCTACAGTAGCGTTCTATATATTTGATTTCTGGTTGATCTGCTGGTGGCTGTAGTTTCTGCAGTGCATGTACTTGCCAATTCTGAGCAATTTGTAGTGAGACTTGCGACCGCTGTGTTCTGCGCTTAGTGGCGCACATATCCATAGCAAAGGCCGAAGTGGCAAAATTCAGTAGGGGTTGGATTTCTATTAGGCAATAACTCAGTGTCATCTCATCTGGCATAGTAGTGTGCTTCCTTTGATACTTGGCTAGAAAATAGCCAGAGGAGAATACAAACAGCTTCTTGAAGCCTACAGTAGCGTTCTATATATTTGATTTCTGGTTGATCTGCTGGTGGCTGTAGTTTCTGCAGTGCATGTACTTGCCAATTCTGAGCAATTTGTAGTGAGACTTGCGACCGCTGTGTTCTGCGCTTAGTGGCGCACATATCCATAGCAAAGGCCGAAGTGGCAAAATTCAGTAGGGGTTGGATTTCTATTAGGCAATAACTCAGTGTCATCTCATCTGGCATAGTAGTGTGCTTCCTTTGATACTTGGCTAGAAAATAGCCATAGGAGAATACAAACAGCTTCTTGAAGCCTACAGTAGCGTTCTATATATTTGATTTCTGGTTGATCTGCTGGTGGCTGTAGTTTCTGCAGTGCATGTACTTGCCAATTCTGAGCAATTTGTAGTGAGACTTGCGACCGCTGTGTTCTGCGCTTAGTGGCGCACATATCCATAGCAAAGGCCGAAGTGGCAAAATTCAGTAGGGGTTGGATTTCTATTAGGCAATAACTCAGTGTCATCTCATCTGGCATAGTAGTGTGCTTCCTTTGATACTTGGCTAGAAAATAGCCAGAGGAGAATACAAACAGCTTCTTGAAGCCTACAGTAGCGTTCTATATATTTGATTTCTGGTTGATCTGCTGGTGGCTGTAGTTTCTGCAGTGCATGTACTTGCCAATTCTGAGCAATTTGTAGTGAGACTTGCGACCGCTGTGTTCTGCGCTTAGTGGCGCACATATCCATAGCAAAGGCCGAAGTGGCAAAATTCAGTAGGGGTTGGATTTCTATTAGGCAATAACTCAGTGTCATCTCATCTGGCATAGTAGTGTGCTTCCTTTGATACTTGGCTAGAAAATAGCCATAGGAGAATACAAACAGCTTCTTGAAGCCTACAGTAGCGTTCTATATATTTGATTTCTGGTTGATCTGCTGGTGGCTGTAGTTTCTGCAGTGCATGTACTTGCCAATTCTGAGCAATTTGTAGTGAGACTTGCGACCGCTGTGTTCTGCGCTTAGTGGCGCACATATCCATAGCAAAGGCCGAAGTGGCAAAATTCAGTAGGGGTTGGATTTCTATTAGGCAATAACTCAGTGTCATCTCATCTGGCATAGTAGTGTGCTTCCTTTGATACTTGGCTAGAAAATAGCCAGAGGAGAATACAAACAGCTTCTTGAAGCCTACAGTAGCGTTCTATATATTTGATTTCTGGTTGATCTGCTGGTGGCTGTAGTTTCTGCAGTGCATGTACTTGCCAATTCTGAGCAATTTGTAGTGAGACTTGCGACCGCTGTGTTCTGCGCTTAGTGGCGCACATATCCATAGCAAAGGCCGAAGTGGCAAAATTCAGTAGGGGTTGGATTTCTATTAGGCAATAACTCAGTGTCATCTCATCTGGCATAGTAGTGTGCTTCCTTTGATACTTGGCTAGAAAATAGCCAGAGGAGAATACAAACAGCTTCTTGAAGCCTACAGTAGCGTTCTATATATTTGATTTCTGGTTGATCTGCTGGTGGCTGTAGTTTCTGCAGTGCATGTACTTGCCAATTCTGAGCAATTTGTAGTGAGACTTGCGACCGCTGTGTTCTGCGCTTAGTGGCGCACATATCCATAGCAAAGGCCGAAGTGGCAAAATTCAGTAGGGGTTGGATTTCTATTAGGCAATAACTCAGTGTCATCTCATCTGGCATAGTAGTGTGCTTCCTTTGATACTTGGCTAGAAAATAGCCATAGCAATAGGATAGGATTGTTTGGTTTTAAAAACTCAAAAAAAAACAAAAAACACAAAAAAAAAAAAAAACACAAAAAAACACCAAAAAAAACAAAAAGAAGTAAAAAAAAAAAAAAGTTATAACTCTCATTTTAAAAATGTTTAACCCGAGGGCTAGGGGTAGAGGACGAGGGCGGGGACGTGGGCGTCCAACTACTGCAGGGGTCAGAGGCCGTGGTCCTGGGCGGGGTGAGACACCACCTGCTGATGAGGGAGCAGGGGAACGCCGCAGAGCTACACTCCCTAGGTTCATGTCTGAAGTTACTGGGACTCGTGGTAGAGCACTGTTGAGGCCAGAACAGTGCGAACAGGTGATGTCGTGGATTGCCGACAATGCTTCGAGCAATTTGTCCACCAGTCAGTCTTCCACGCAGTCCACCCATGTCACCGAAATCGGCACTCCTCCAGCTCCTGCACCTCAGCCTCCTCCCCCCCAGTCTGCCCCCTCCCAGCAAAATTTGCCATTTGAACCGGCATACTCTGAGGAACTGTTTTCTGGACCCTTCCCACAGTCACAAACCACTTGTCCGGTTGCTGATGAGCAATTTTCCGATGCCCAGGTTTTCCACCAGTCACAGTCTGTGGGTGATGATGACCTTCTTGACGTAGTGGAAGTGTGTAAAGAGGTGTCCGACGATGAGGAGACACGGTTGTCAGACAGTGGGGAAGTTGTTGTCAGGGCAGGAAGTCCGAGGGGGGAGCAGACTGAGGGATCGGAGGATGATGAGGTGACAGACCCAAGCTGGGTTGAGAGGCCGGGTGAACACAGTGCTTCTGAGACGGAGGAGAGTCCTCGACCTGAACAGGTTGGAAGAGGCAGTGGTGGGGCCAGACGGAGAGGCAGGGCCAGAGCTGGTGCATCAGCGCCACTGTCAACTAGTGAAGCTCCCGTGGTGAGGGCTCTTGCGGCGAGGGCTAGATCTTCAGAAGTGTGGAGGTTCTTTAAGGAAACACCGGATGACCGACGGACTGTGGTGTGCAACATTTGCCAAACCAGGCTCAGCAGGGGTTCCACCACTACTAGCTTAACTACCACCAGTATGCGCAGGCATATGAATGCTAAGCACCCCACTCAGTGGCAACAAGCCCGTTCACCTCCGGCCGTGCACACCACTGCTCCTTCCCCTGTGTCAGCTGCTAGTCAGCCCCCTGCCCAGGACCCTGGCACAAAAACCCCATCGTCGCCTCCACGATCCTCCACAGCATCCACCAGCGTTCAGCTCTCCATACCCCAGACGCTGGAGCGGAAACGCAAATATAGTGCAACCCACCCGCACGCCCAAGCCCTTAATGTGCACATCTCCAGATTGCTTAGCCTGGAGATGCTGCCCTATAGGCTAGTAGAGACCGAGGCCTTTCGCAACCTCATGGCGGCGGCCGCCCCTCGGTATTCGGTCCCCAGCCGCCACTACTTTTCCCGATGTGCCGTCCCAGCCCTGCACCAGCACGTGTCAGACAACATCATCCGTGCCCTGACCAACGCCGTTTCTGACAAGGTCCACCTGACCACGGACACGTGGACGAGTGCTGCCGGGCAGGGCCACTATATATCGCTGACGGCACATTGGGTTAACTTGGTGGAGGCTGGGACCGAGTCTGACCCTGGGGCTGCTCATATACTGCCGACGCCGAGGATTGCGGGGCCTACCTCGGTCCAGGTGTTTCAGGCCTACTATGCCTCCTCCTCCTCCCACCCCTCCTCCACCTCCTCCTCCGAACTACCATCCGTGGGCACGGCGCCATCAGTCGGTAGCTCTAGGCACAGCAGCAGTGCCGTCGCTAAGCGACAGCAGGCGGTGCTCAAACTGCTGAGCCTAGGCGACAAAAGGCACACCGCCCAAGAGCTATTACAGGGCATCACGGCGCAGACTGATCTGTGGCTGGCACCGCTGAACCTCAAGCCGGGAATGGTTGTGTGTGACAACGGCCGTAACCTGGTGGCGGCTCTGCAACTCGGCAGACTGACACATGTGCCATGCCTGGCCCATGTGTTAAATCTGATAGTGCAGCGTTTCCTCAAGACATACCCCAATCTGTCTGATTTGCTCACGAAGGTGCGCCGCATCTGTGCGCATTTCAGGAAGTCCAGCCCAGATGCTGCCACTCTCAGGGCAGCGCAGCGCCGCCTCCAACTGCCCGCTCACCGACTGTTGTGCGACGTGCCCACGAGGTGGAATTCAACACTGACCATGTTATCCAGAGTTTACCAGCAGCGCAGAGCGATTGTAGACTGCCAGATGTCAACTTCCATCAGAACTGGTAGTCAGGTCAGTCAGCTTCCTCAAGTCTACAATGAGGAGTGGACGAGGATGTCTGATATCTGTCAGGTGCTGAGTAACTTTGAGGAGTCAACACAGATGGTCAGTGGCGATGCCGCCATCATCAGCCTCACCATCCCGCTGCTTGGCCTGTTGAAAAACTCTCTGGTCAGCATGAAGTCGGAAGCTTTGCGCTCGTCACAAGAGACGGGGGAAGAATATTCCCTTGTTGATAGCCAAAGCACCCTGAGGTCTGTTTCTCAGCGCATATCGGAGGAGGTGGAGGTGGAGGAGGATGAGGAGGAAGAGGAGGAGAATGTTGGCGAGACACAAGAGGGGACCATTGTTGAGTCCTTCACTGTTCAGCGTGTATGGGCAGAAGAAGAGGAGTTGGAGGAGTTGGAGGAGGAGGAAATGGACAGTCAGGCCAGTGAGGGGAGTGAATTCTTACGCGTTGGTACTCTGGCGCATATGGCAGATTTCATGCTAGGCTGCCTATCCCGTGACCCTCGCGTTCAAAGAATTTATTCCAGCACCGATTACTGGGTGTTCACTCTCCTGGACCCACGGTACAAGCAAAATCTTCCCACTCTCATCCCTGGAGAGGAAAGGAGTGTGAGAATGCATGAATACCAGCAGGCCCTGGTGCACAAGCTGAAACAGTATTTCCCTTCTGACAGCGCTAGCGGCAGAGTGCGTAGTTCTGCGGGACAAGTAGCGAGGGAGAGTAGGCGAGCAGGCAGCTTGTCCAGCACTGGCAAGGGTACGCTTTACAAGGCTTTTGCCAGCTTTATGTCACCCCAGCAAGACACTGTCACCTGTCCCCAGTCTCGGCAGAGTAGGGCTGATCTTTACAGAAAGATGGTGAGGGAGTACGTAGCTGACCATACCATCGTCCTAAATGATCACACAGCTCCCTACAACTACTGGGTTTCAAAGCTGGACATGTGGCACGAACTGGCGCTGTACGCCTTGGAGGTTCTTGCCTGCCCTGCCGCTAGCGTCTTGTCCGAGCGGGTTTTCAGTGCAGCTGGTGGCATCATCACCGATAAGCGTACACGCCTGTCGACTGACAGCGCTGACAGGCTGACGCTTATTAAAATGAATAAAGGCTGGATTTCTCAGAATTTCCAATCTCCACCAGGTGAAGGAAGCTCAACCTGAATAATTGATCCACTCCTCCTCCTCCTCCTCATTTTCCTCCTTCTCCTCCTCTTTGTACAGTAAAGCAGAGGAAAATGGCTATTTTTTGACAGGGCCCACTGGCTCTTGCTATAGTACTTCATGCATTTAATTTTTCTGGAGGGCCACCTACCCGGTCCTCTGTTTGAAACAATTTTTGTGAGTGCCACATACAGGCACTCAATCTATTCCATTTTTCTGGAGGGCCACCTACCCGGTCCTCTGTTTTAAAAAATTTTTGGGACTGCCACATACAGGCACTCAATCTATTCCATTTTACTGCAGGGCCACCTACCTGCTCCTCTGGTTTGAACAATTTTTGGGACTGCCACATACAGGCACTCAATCTATTCCATTTTACTGGAGGGCCACCTACCTGCTCCTCTGGTTTGAAACATTTTTGGGACTGCCACATACAGGCACTCAATCTATTCCATTTTACTGCAGGGCCACCTACCTGCTCCTCTGGTTTGAACAATTTTTGGGACTGCCACATACAGGCACTCAATCTATTCCATTTTACTGCAGGGCCACCTACCTGCTCCTCTGGTTTGAACAATTTTTGGGACTGCCACATACAGGCACTCAATCTATTCCATTTTACTGGAGGGCCACCTACCTGCTCCTCTGGTTTGAAACATTTTTGGGACTGCCACATACAGGCACTCAATCTATCCCATTTTACTGGAGGGCCACCTACCTGCTCCTCTGGTTTGAAAAATGTTTGGGACTGCCACATACAGGCACTATCCAAATTAAATTGTCTCCATAGCAGCCTCCACACGTTGTCTCCATTGCTACCTCCAAAAGTCGTCCATATAGCTGCCTCCATACATCGTCCCTTTATCAAACGAGGTGTGTCAGGCAGAAATTTGGGTTGTTTTCATGGATTCCACATCAAAGTTGTTAACTTTGTCGCCACCCTGCTGTGTTATCCACAAAATATACTGGCAAACTTTTACCATTTAGGGATATTATTTCAGCGCTTCTTGCGCATCTGTTTACATTCCCCTCACCCGGCATATCCTAAACTTATAAGAACGCTACTACACTTGATCTTATACAAAAGGTTCTTAGAAGTGCTGTTTGGGGAGTAGCCTAGAGACAGGGGCTTGGATTGGCGAAAGCTCGCCTGGCAGCGGAACGCCAGCTCCATGCGCATCATGCGCTTCTTGCGCATCTGTTTACATTCCCCTCACCCGCCATATCCCAAACTTATAAGAACGCTACTACACTTAACTTGGTGCAGGCTGGGACCGAGTCTGACCCTGGGGCTGGTCATATACTGCCGACGCAGAGAATTGCGGGGCCTACCTCGGTCCAGGTCTCAAAGGCCTACTATACCTCCTCCCACCCCTCCTCCACCTCCTCCTCCTCCGAATTACCATCCGTGGGCATGGCGCCATCAGTCGGTAGCTCTAGGCACAGCAGCAGTGCCGTCGCTAAGCGACAGCAGGCGGTGCTGAAACTGCTGAGCCTAGGCGATAAAAGGCACACCGCCCAAGAGCTATTACAGGGCATTCCACATCAAAGTTGTTAACTTTGTCGCCACCCTGCTGTGTAATCCCCAAAATATACTTGCAAACTTTTACCATTTAGGGATATTATTTCAGCGCTTCTTGCGCATCTGTTTACATTCCCCTCACCCGCCATATCCTAAACTTATAAGAACGCTACTACACTTGATCTTATACAAAAGGTTCTTAGAAGTGCTGTTTGGGGAGTAGCCTATAGACAGGGGCTTGGATTGGCGAAAGCTCGCCTGGCAGCGGAGCGCCAGCTCCATGCCAAGATCCAACTAACATAGTTTTAACTGCAGCACCTTTAATCTACTACTAGTTCACTGCCTCCATACATGGTCCCCTTATCAAACGAGCTGTGTCAGGCAGAATTTTGGGTTGTTTTCATGGCTTCCATGTTAACTTTGTCGCCACCCTGCTGTGTAATCCACAAAATATACTGGCAAACTTTTATCATGTACCGATATTATTTGAGCGCTTCTTGCTCACCTCCTTTGGTTCCTCTCTGCCACCCATTGGTTTGAAGCCTGAGTCCATTTAGGGTATGTCGCCATGACACTCTCTAGCCTGCTGCCGCTGCCTCTGCATGCCGTCCCCTATAGTGTCAGGGTCAATTATTGGATGTTTTAGATGCTATCTAGCTTCATTCTGTCACTCTGTCATGGCCATGCTGTTGCCCATAATTTTGGCATAATGGTGCGATTATGCAGCCTCAGAGGCATCCATGCATGCTGCCCCTGCTGTTTCCTGTCCATTTCCGTGGTGTTTCCATCCTTTTCTGAGGTTCCCAGGTGTTTGGCCAAGCTTCCCTGTGCAGAGCCTTGGTCCCCTTGAAAAATGCTCGAGTCTCCCATTGACTTCAATGGGGTTCGTTATTCGAGACGAGCACTCGAGCATCGGGAAAAGTTCGTCTCGAATAACGAGTACCCGAGCATTTTAGTGTTCGCTCATCTCTATTTAGTTTCCATAATGGGGTAATTTACGAGTCTAGCTATTTATGAGCTTGGTCATGATCTTAAAAAACCATGCCAACATAAAGCATTTAGAAAATGTAAGTTATGAATTTATTTGGGTGCTATGATTATCTGCATTAAAAATAAAGAATATAAAACTTTAAAAATAAAGAATTTTTTAAAATTTTTGCCAAATTCGTTTTTTTTTTCATAACTTAACAGAAAAGATATCATCCAAATTTTTAACGAATTTGAAGTACAATGTGTCATGAGGAAACAATCTTAAAATCCCCTGGATATGTTATAGCGTTCCAAAGCTATAAGCACTATAATAGTGACACAGGGCAGATTTGAAAAATGGGGCTGCGTCCTAGAGGCCAAAATAGGCGGAGTCCCAAAGGGGTTAAAATTCCCTTCTCAGATCGACATCTGGCGGATATTGCACCCTCAGGATTGGGACTATTCCTATTTCTCCCCTGTGAATGGATCCTATAGCACAGTGATGGCGAACCTTTTTGGGACCGAGTGCCCAAACTGCAACCCCAAAGCCCCCTCGTTTATCGTGAGGTGCCATCCAAAAATAAAGCAGTAACTTATTGTTCCCTGTTCTTCAATAACGTTCAATCATATTGGCCTCCTGAGGGCACCAACATAGTACAAAAAAGATGGAAAATTTGCATCATTTTAGCTTCCTTCCAGTGTCCCTCTGTACACAGAGAATTGTGCGGTTAGTGACTTTAAAATCAATTATACCAACTCCGAAGCCTATAACATATCCCTACCAACAACAGAGGTACAGCACCTCAAAGATAACTTTCCTTTCTAGTGGCAGCAGGCCTCTCTTGGATATCTGAGAGTCTCAATCCCGACTAATTTGTCAAAGCTACATGCTCTTAATTATGCACCACTTCTAGAATGCACATTAAAGGATCCTCAAACATATGATCGTAAACACCTCTCCTGGTTCGGCAGGATGGACATTCTCCCTCATTTTTCGTACATTTTTGTCTTGAAAATGGACATTCTCCCTCACTTTTTGTACATTTTTGCCCCCCCCCCGAGCTTCTTTTGTCCCTTACGATCCGCCTTGCTGAAATTTATCTGGGGGTCCAAGTGGCCTAGAATGGCTTGGAAGACACTGATCAGACCAAAGACAATGGGGGGGGGGCTCCTCACTACTTCTCAAACTGTTGCCGTGAATCCCATTGGGGACTTGCCCTACTCCTGCACCTCAGGAAAACCTCCTTAGGGACGCTTTACGCTTATGGAGATCGCTGATTGCTAGGAAATCCCTGTCCCGTGAACTTAGTTCACTCACCACAATATTCCGCAACCCTGGTTTCCCGCCGGTAATGGCTAGGTTGTATTTCCTGGGCTGGGGGGGTTCTTGAAGACCCACATATGTACGAATTACTGCAGGGATCCCCTCTGTCTCTTCATGGGGACTTCAATCCTTCCTAGGGTCGCACCAACAGTTCTTGGTCTGAGTACTCACAACTACGGTCCTTCATAGTGGGGGCGGGTGACGCAACAGCCTTTGCTGCTTTCAAGGGGTTGTTTAGTTTGGACTCGTCACATTCGATCTCCCAAATCTACTCTATCTTGACGTACGACTCAGACCACAGACCTCCCGTTTGTAAGAAGCTGGGAATGCGAGCTAGGTACCCCCTTGTCACAGGAAGACTGGGATAAATCTTTCTTTTTCACACACAACATGTCCTCTTCCAGTTTGGCTCAGGAAAAGGGCTACAAAATTGTATCACGGTGGTACCGGATGCCGACAGTGTCGCATCTAGCCTTCCCTTCTGTCTTGGATGACTGCTGGCGCTGTGGAACCAACAGAGGAAATATGTTGCTTGTGTGGTGGAGCTTTGATGCTCTTAAGCCCTTGTGGAGCAAGGTGTTTGATACGTATCATTGAATTTCGGATAAACAGGTGACTGCCTGCCCGGACGTAGCACTGCTTTCAGTACTTCCCGGCCAAATAGGAGCCCAAAAAAGAGATATACTGCGCTTTTGTATGTTTGCAGCCAGGGCAGTGATACCACAGCACTGGCCCTCCACCCAGGGCCGGCTCCAGGATTCGGTAGGCCCCTGGGCAACAGAGCCTCAGCGGGCCCCTTTGCAGTGAATATACAGGCGGTCCCCTACTTAAGGACAACTGACTTACAGACGACCCCCTCTGCCCACTGTGACCTCTGGTGAAGTCTCTGGATGTTACTATAGTCCCAGACTGCAATGATCAGCTGTAAGGTGTCTGTAATCAAGCTTTATTGATCATCCTTGGTCCCATTACAGCAAAAAATTTTGAGACTCCAAATGTCACTGGGGCAAAAAAAAAAAAATGGCCTTGAACTACAATTATAAAATATACAGGTTCGACTTACATACAAATTCAACTTAAGAACAAACCTTAGGAACCTATCTTGTACGTAACCCGGGGACTAGCTGTATATAGTCCCTCAGTTTTATAAATGAATGTGGCCAGTAAATAACAAATAATGAAAATTACTTCACCTCATGCAGGTCCAGGGCTCTCACTATCCTCATCACCTATTCTGCCATAAGCTTCAACGCAGCATATTCTGTGCAGCAGAGACACAGGCGGCATGCAGTCTTCAGCCAGCCAGCATCCAAAGTGTACAGAGACACTCTGATGCTATTGAGTTTATAAAAATGAATACAGTTGTCTAAACTTTGTCTAAACTTTGTTAAAACTGCAGTATTTTATATAGAACACTGAAGTAGAAGTCCAGCTTAGTTTATCTGCTGGACAGTCAGCTATTCTTTAAAATCAGTATAACCCACAGACTGGCAGCGATGTGTTTTATGACCCTGTTTCTCTGATTTAACCTTTGATCTCCCGCTGTCTTTCCCGGAAGATCTATTACACTGACACTTCTGCAGCACGGCACACGTTAGCGTGGTGTGTTCAGCTCTGCTGCTTGTAAATTTAGCTGCTTTCTGTAATTTCACGACATTGACTGCACACAGCTCAAGTGTGTTGAAGCTCAAGCAGTACACGGATCTCACCCCACTGACGTTTGCCGGTGAATGGACTCTTTCCCTGCAGTGAGTATCTGTCGTCCCGGTCCGGCCCTTTTACTGAGCAACCCCCTCGCTCTGCAGGATCACCTGCCGAGCAGCCCAGTTGAGAAGCGACAGTGAGAAGAGTGCCGTGGGCCCTTCTGGAAGCTGTGGGCCCCCGCACTTGCCCGCTAATGCCGGGTGCTGACGCCAGCCCTGCCTCCACCACATCCACTTCCATGGCCGAATGGGCCCAAGAAATGTCCAAACTCTTTCACGTGGAGGAACTGGAGGCCCATGAGAGGTTTCTGCGTGTGTGGTCTCCGTGGATGAGCTTTAGGGACTCCCATGTTTTTAAAGCTCTCTAGTAGCGGGAGACATCCCCATGACCTTTGTGGTTACACCCTATAGGACCCCCCATCCCGTGTGTTTTCTCCTACATGTTTCTGTCTAACGTTCTTTGTTCTTGTGTTCTTTACATGTTACTTCTAGGTGTTGATCTCACTTCAGATCTTTAAAGTCACACTATCCACTACTACATGTGGAAGGGGGCGACATGTCTTGTGACGGGGATGCCAAAGATTATATAATTTTCATGGCACTGTCCTTGAGATCATCCTCTACATTAACTGAGAGGTTATCCCATTCCTACAGGGCCTTTGTTGAAAGTGAAGTTTACCTTACATTGTATGCTATGTCGTATGCTTATATCTTAAAAATCCCATTTTGTTGGATTATATTCTACAATTTACAATAAAATTGATTCAACATAATTTATATGAGGAACAGTTGAATATTTAAGTTTTTGTATTTGTTCATTCGTCTCGTTTTTGTTACAGTTAGAATTTATCAGTTTACTATTTTTCAGCTTTTTACCACCTCCGCTTCCCCTTCTACCTTTTTTCCTTTTCTTGATGACTTTTGTGTTTTGGGGAAAAACATGGTTATGGGTCTCAATGGTGGTGTTGCATTTGTTAATTGTTGGGTGAAGGATAAAAAATCATTGGATTCAGTGGGGGATATTTAACAGGACCTCTGCGCACCGCCAGTGGCGCAGAGGCCCTGAAATAATCGCAAATGCTAGCTTATTGCTAGCTTTTGCGATTATTTTCCCCAATCTGCCTCCTTCACGCCAGTGGGTCGTGAAGGGGAGTGAAGGGGGGGGCGCGGCCGGCCGAGGGGAGGGCATAGGCCGGACAGAAGTGGGCCGGTGCGGGGCGTTACTGTCCCCGCACCTGCGCACTTCCTGCTGCCGGCGACTTTTCATAAGTGAAAAGTCGCCGGCTGCATCTTTTTCTACGCTTAGCCCTGCCTGGCGTAGGATAAACGCTGCGCTGCTGGCAGCCCGATACATCAAGAGGCAGAAGCCTCTTGATATATTGGGCTGTGAATTTGCAGCGGCGGGGCTCGTGCGCCAGCGTATGATAGATATCCCCCAGTGTCCTTGTTGGATTGTGCCACATCATGATACATCAGCTTGTTTAAAATTCTGTGAAGGGGTCGTGGAATAGGTACTGTTGCAAATGAGGCTAAAATCCACATTGTTACTAATATTTTTTAATATGATGTAATTACATAGTTTACTTTTATTTTTATTTTGGTTTCCTAAGTTCTTTGGTTCATCTCCTTTTGTATTTATAAGCTTACGGTGATTCATGGGAACAAAGTTTTTTTTTTTCTCCTTTATTACCAAAATGGGCGTGAGCACAATGGGACTCATTTGCTAAGGGTCTGAACGCTGCACTTTCATTGGGTTTCGTGATTATTTCCGTTTTGCACCAAAGTGCCCCAGGTTCTTGGCACACGCGATCAGATTGTGGAGCATTGGCGTGGCCTTGCATACAACAGAAATCGGGGGCTTTGCCGTCGGACAATCCGATGGATTCGGACAAACCGCAGAATTTAAAACCAGAATTGTGTAGCAAGATCAAGCACTCACATTTACCAGGAAGAAGAAGGTGAACTCTGGCGAACCTCGGCGCAGAAGCGACGGATGCAGGAACTGGGGCACACGATCTTAGTGAATCATGGCAGACCCGAATCCTCGCCGGACAACACACCGTGGAATTGCGATAGGTAGGTAAATCTGCTCCAATGTTAATACACTGGGGCAGATTTACTTACCTGCTCCTATCGCGATTCCACGGTGTGTTGTCCGGCAAGGATTCGGGTCTGGGATTCTGGGGCAAAGAACTCTGGGAAGGAGAAAGGAACACCCTCGATCACATGTGCAGACCTGAAAGCCAATCAGCCACCGGCAGGCTTATGTGATGTCACACAGCCCTATAAAAACAGGCAGCCATTTTCAATCTCAGCATTTCACACTGCATGTGCTGTCCGTAGCGTCCAGCTGCTTGTACTGTACTGTGCTGTAGTGATGTAGTGTAGTGAAGGGTCCGTTTTGGGGATCTGTATACCCCAAATAGCACTTATTTTTTGTTGCTGAAGTGAATAGGAAGAAATCAGTGTAAAATCCACATAGTTTCTGTAGTGATTTCTGCTCTTATCCCAGGGTGTCCGTTTTGGGGGATCTGTTTACCCCAAATAGCTGTTCTTTTGTTGCTGAAGTGAATAGGAAGAAATCAGTGTAAAATCCACATAGTTTCTGTAGTGATTTCTGCTTCAATCCCAGCTTTAAGGATCTGTATACCCCAAATAGCAGGGTTTTTTGTTGCTGAAGTGATTAGGAAAAAATCTGTGTAAAATCCACATAGATTTTGTAGTGATTTCTGCTCCAATCCAGGGTGTCCGTTTTGGGGGATGTGTATACCCCAAATTGCAGGGTTTTTTTGTTGCTGAAGTGAATAGGAAGAAATGTGTAAAATCCACATAGTTTCAGTAGTGATTTCTGCTCCAATCCCAGGGTGTCCGTTTGGGGTACCGCAAATTTCACTCCGCAATTAAATTCATAACCACAATATTTTTTGTTGCTAAAGTTGATAGCAAGAAATACTTGTCAAATCCACGTAGTTTCTGGTGTGATTTTTGCTCCAATTACAGGGTGTCCATTTTGCGGGATCTGTATACCCCAAATTGCATCTCTTTTTTGTTGCTGAAGTTAATAGCAAGAAATCGGTGTAAAATCCGCATAGTTGCTGGAGTGATTCTTGCTCCAAGCCAAGGGTGCCCAAATTTCAGTTCTTTTTTGGCAAATACATAATATTTTCAGAGAAATTATAATGAATGATGCATGTGTCGTCTCTAATCTTTAAATTCAAATTTAAATTAAAAATTTCAAACTTTGAATTCATTTCAAACTTCAAACTCTGTCATTGTACCACACTGTGGCCTACCATGTTCCTGTCACCTCCAGAATTTGTCATTGTGCTACTCTCTGACCTCCTGCTGCTGCTGCTGACGTCACCTCAACACTCAATCATTGTGCCACCTCCACTCTCCGTCATTGTGACACTCTGCGGCTCCTGCTGATGCTTCTGCTAACGCCACCTCCGCACTCTATCAATGTGCCACTCTGTGGCCTACCATGTTGCAGCCACCTAAAGAATTTGTCATCGTGCCACTCCCTGACCTCATGCTGGTGCTGCCACCATCTCTACACTTTGTCATTGTGCCACTTTGTGGCCTACCAGGTTGCTGCCACCTCCACCCTTTGTCATTGTGCCACTCTGTGGGCTACCCTTTTGCTGCCGCCTAAAGAATTTGTCATTGTGTTACTATCTGACCTCATGCTGCTTCTGCCACCTCCACACTCTATCATTGTGCCATTCTGTGGCCTACCATGTTTCCGCCACCTCCATAATTTGTCATTGTGCCTCTCTGCTGCCTACTCATGCTGCTGTCAACTGTCTGCTGTCTCCCTGGAACACCCTGTGATTTCCATAATGCTGTTTTCACCCTCCACCACTCTATGGAGTTAGCACTATGTTTCGTTATCCCATTCATTTAATCTGTCCGAAGCTTCAGGATTGATAGCCAAAAGCAGGAGTGAATACAGAACACAGAGGGCATGCAAATATCCCATTTACTGGTCATCTCTGTTTTGGATCCACTCCTGTTTGTTTTTGGCTTTAGCAATACTGATGGATTATTGACCGATTGAAAGCAGACACTGACAGATGAAATGAAGGGTAAAATGATCAGTGACGTCAATGCAAAATTACCGCTGACACCCTTTCCACACTTTTGGGGGTTTTCTACATGTATCCGCGTTTAACAAAACAGGTTCTGTCTTAGGCTACATTCACACACATGTATGGGGGACGTATATACGGCCGATATACGTCCCCCATACACTCCTATGGGCTCACGGCCCTGTACGGGAGCGGTACGGTACAGCACACGTGCGACACCGTACCGCTCCGTAGCACGGGAAAAGATAGGACATGTCCTATCTTTTCCCGTATTACGGCGCTGTGCGCTGTATCTCCCTATGGAGAGGGGCGGGGGTGAGCAGCCGATGTATGCCCGCCGTACTACGGTGCGGCGGGCATACATTGTGTGAATGTAGCCTTAATCTATGGAATCATCCGATGTCAGTGTAAAAAGAATGCGCTCTTTGATGTTGTAGACCCTCTGCTCAGTCCTTTCGAGCTGGCACAGACGTTACCTTGTCAGGCTGCGTTCCCGCTTCACTTACTTGGTGAAGTTGGCCTCTGAAAGTGCCCATGGAATTGAAGAGTGATGTGATTCTAAGAGTGGCGGCTGTCATGTGCGTGTCATATTAAAACATAGAATTGTTTGAAGACCAAACCACGCTACCTATGCATTTTTGAGCATGGCACAAACACCATACAGGCTCTCTGGAAATACCTGTTTTTAATGTGATTCGTCATGATTCTATTCGGGTTGAATAAAAATTTTTCTCTACTGTTAACTACAGACAACGGCGGTAACTGTATGTAAAGACCTAACACTGAAGCCCCATCAACATGTTTTGCAGAGATGTCGGCTTCATCAGGTGTTTTGGGCTTTAGCTAAGTGTTATTACAAGAGATACACCGTTAGTTAGTGTTACCAGTTGTAATGAAGATAGACGATGTTATAACTGTGCAAGAGAGAATAAGAGGGTGTTGCTGTTCCTAAGAGAGTCGGGTAGCCGGTATTAACACCTTAAGGGCTTGTTTTCGGCGTAACAAATTGCACTTCATAGTGATGGTATTTATCATTCCATGCCGTGTACTGGGAAGCGGGAAAAAAATTCATAATGCAGAGAAAATGATGAAAAAACGCATTTGCAACGTTTACTTGTGGGCTTGAAATTTACAGCTTTCACTGAACGCCACAAATCACATGTCTATGTTATTCTTTGGTCTGATACGATCACGAGGATACCAAATTTGTAAAGGTTTTATAATGATTTCATACATTTAAAAAAATTAAAACCTTCTGTACAAAAATAAATTCTTCATTTTGCCATGTTCTGGCACTAATAACTTTTTCATACTTAAGTGCACGGAGCTGTGGGTGGTGTTATTTTTTGCGACTTTTGATGACGTTTTTAATGCTATCATTTTGAGGACTGTATGGGCTTTTGATCACTTTTTATAGAATTTTTTATATTTTTCAAAGTGGCAAAAAAGTGGCATTTTCGCTAATATATTTTGATAGATCGGACATTTTGGGATGCGATGATACCTAAAGTGTTTATGATTTTTACTGTTTATTTATATTTATATCAGGGAAATTGGGGTTTGATTTAAACTTTTACTTTTTTTTTACCATTAATTTAGATCCACCAGGGTAATTTAACCCTGCAGGGTCTGATTGCTAATACTATATACTGCAATACTACTGTATTGCAGTATATAGCTATTTTACTATGATTTCTAATAGCCTGCCCTCTGCTGGCTATTAGAAATCATTACACATGGCAAGCCTACTAGTCTCAATGAGGCTGCCATAGCAACTATCCAAGATGGCGGCGCGCATATAACGGTAAGTTAGGTGCCACGGTCAGATTTGACTGTGGCATTTAACAGGTTAATTGCCGCTATCGGTGCCAGGGGTTGGACCAATTTTTGGAGCTTCTGACTAGGAACAATTTGAATATTCACCAAACTCATAATATTAGCAAAACTTACATTAAGTTTTTGTATACTGAAATAAGAGTTGATCATGATGGCAGTCTATGAATTCCTCCATGCAAAGTCATCCTTCTCATACCAAAAATTCTATACCTACAGGCCAGGATGTCTGACAGACAAGATAACAACCCTAATTTAATTTTTAAGACAAAGGGAATATTGGAAATTGGATACACAAAAAGGATATCTAGGGCCAAATTTTTTGAATGGGCATGAATCATAGGAATAACAAGGTTAAGAGTGTAAGAATCATTATACTCATAACACACTTTGGAAACAAATGAACAACATCTTTAACCGATTTGACCCATATTATTATAGGATTCCAAATTGAAGCAATACAAAACCTCAAGTGGTGTCTTAGAGATTGAGTACTATTGGTAATATTTTAGTTAATAGCCACTATGTTCAATCAAAACACTAAAAATGAAACTTTGGATCCATGTGGACCGTGTTCCCCATGTTCCCCATGTCTCTTGGTGTTAAGAATAAATACTTTTGAAGATTCCTCTGGCCACAGGAGTTTTCATTTTGGTTCACTTCATAAACTGTAGCATGACTGGAATTAGACTGAAACAGAAATGGAGAAAATGAAATGAAACTGATGCCAATCCCCAGATATTTTCATTGACATGATTTAAAAACCTGTGGGTTTAGAGCAAAACCTCTCAGTCATGACATATCACATTAAAAAAATGGTAAAAAAAATTAAAAACCAACAAATACAATTGAAGGTTTGTATCCACATACGTATCTGTGATGACACAGGCCACTGCCCACTTAGTGGGGTATGTGTGGGTTGCAAAGGTAGAAAAAAAAACTGTGTTGGTTGCACAGAAATTATAATGAATGATGCATCTAATGTCTCTAATCTCTAAATTCAAATCTAAATTAAAAATTTCAAACTTTGAATTCATTTCAAACTTCAAACTCTGTCATTGTACCACACTGTGGCCTACCATGTTCCTGTCACCTCCAGAATTTGTCATTGTGCTACTCTCTGACCTCCTGCTGCTGCTGCTGACGCCACCTCAACACTCTATCATTGTGCCACTCTGTGGCTTACTATGTTGCTGCCACCTCCACTCTCCGTCATTGTGACACTCTGCGGCTCTTGCTGATACTGCTGCTAACGCCACCTCCGCACTCTATCAATGTGCCACTCTGTGGCCTACCATGTTGCAGCCACCTAAAGAATTTGTCATCGTGCCACTCCCTGACCTCATGCTGCTGCTGCCACCATCTCCACACTTTGTCATTGTGCCACTTTGTGGCCTACCAGGTTGCTGCCACCTCCACGCTTTGTCATTGTGCCACTCTGTGGGCTCCTGCTGCTGCTGCTGCCACCTCCACACTCTATCATTGTGCCTACCCTTTAGCTGCCACCTAAAGAATTTGTCA
Source organism: Engystomops pustulosus (assembly GCF_040894005.1). NCBI lineage: Eukaryota > Metazoa > Chordata > Amphibia > Anura > Leptodactylidae > Engystomops > Engystomops pustulosus. Next base: position 62,089,197 of record NC_092413.1, read on the forward strand.
TTGTGTTACTATCTGACCTCATGCTGCTACTGCCACCTCCACACTCTGTCATTGTGCCATTGACAGAGGTGCCACAAGGTAATAAGCAAAGTTGCCAAGAACTATTGATTTGTGAGAAAAAAAATGTTGGAGTTGCGTATTACTATTACCTTTTTATAGTAATGTGATGAATATTGTGCTAAATTATTTGGGTAGGTTCTGTAAGCTTCTTTTGGCATTTATATTCTATGTGTGGTCTGCCTATTGATTTGTATAAAGAAAAAAACTTTTATTTTATTACCACAATATCTGGTTTCTGGTACAACTTTTTTTGTGTCTCATCTGTCAAATTGAGACTTTTTGAGACTCTACATATACTACACAAAAGTCTCAACTGTGACAAAAAAAGTTTAAAAAGTAGTACAAGAAACCAGAAAAAATTGTGATAAATCCCCCCCTGTGCTTTTATCATTAGAATATAAGCCTCTCTTGATAATTGCATTTATCTTGTCTGGCTAAGATTAATCTTACTGTCCACCAATAACCTCACATCTTTTCGTGTTGCAATTTTACCTTTGACCCAACCACTAAATAATATATTTTATTTATACCTTTTAGTATCTTATGTAAAGTGCAAATGTACAACATCCACCACTTCCCCCACCTTCAGTCATTGACTCCTCATAGAAGATGGTCAGATTAGTATGACAGGGTTGACAGATTAACCACTTCTGGTGCTTTGTTAGGAAGTTATTATCTATATTATTAAGTTACTCAAACTACAGCGATTTGTTGCCCAAAGCACAAAAAGGTGAGGTACTCTAATGTGACAAATAAAGAAATTATGTTATGAAAATAGTTTTCGATTTCAGTGAAGGTTAGAAAATATGCAGTTTTTGATTAATTAAAAAAATTTAATAAAAAAAAATATGGAAAGCCATTCTGTAAGCCTTTCATTAGTGCTGTCAGTTATAGATAAAAAGGGAGTTGAAATAACTGGAGAAAGCTCAAAGGAAAATCATGTTTTTGTACTTTAAAATTATTTATTCGTGCTCCAATTAAATATAGTTGCCAAGCAATAGTACAGATTAGCTATAAAGATAAAATTTAACAGTACTGAAAATTCTGTTTGGTTTTTTAAATATCTTAATGTTTTATAAGGGGCAATAGTTTTCTAACAGATATTCTGGCTAAAAGACAACATTTTACCATCTAAACGTTCATTTTGATTAAACAGTCATTTTGTATTACTAAGTAAATAAGAGGTGGAGGATTTAAAGGGGTTGTCCACTTTCAGCAAATAATTGATATTGTTTGTGTAATAAAAAGTTATACAAGTTTTCACTACACTTTCTGTATCACATTCTTGCACATGTATTTAAGAAGTGTCCAAGACACATTTGTGTTGCACGTGACACATTGCTGTCGCATGGTACACATTTGTGGAACAGCTGTTCTATACTACACTGAAATGGGCATTCCTGTGCTCATTCGGGCCATGTGCCACATGCAAAGTCCGCCACAAGTGCATCACCAAAAATAAGTGATGCATTCTGTCAGAGCAGTGCACTGTTTTTAGTGAATGTGGGCTATAGTATCTAGGTACTGTCTAATTTCATCATCAGACTTATCCAACTTGGTTTTATAGAGTTCAGTATATTACTCTGTGAACCTGGCTAATATCTGAGAGTCACTACAAGAGGAATGGGGTAAAGAAAGTGGCAAGAAAGGACAGGGAGAAAGTGCTAATAGTGCTTAGGGGGTAACAAATGGACATAAAGCTGTAGATTGTGCTCACCGTTTTAGGTTGTGCTGCAGATAGGCACAACACTATTGTAGGCTTTGTGGTGATAATTTTTGTCTGGTGCTCCCTCCAGAGGATAATCTCCTAAATGGAGTTGCCAAACTCTATAGGATGTGGTGAAAGTGGTCTATTGTTGGGGTTCAAAAGGATGGCGCACACAGACTTGAGTATACTAAAATTTTTTATTCAAGGTCTTTAAAACACAACGCGTTTTGGGGCGTTCTACCCCTTTCTCAAGTGAACAAAAGACAGATGCCGAGGAAAGTGTGGCTTCCTCCTTGGGCATTGAGGAAGCCACACTTTCCTATGCATCTGTCTTTTGTTCACTTGAGAAAGGGGTAGAACGCCCCGAAACGCGTTGTGTTTTAAAGACCTTGAATAAAAAATTTTAGTATACTCACCTCTGTGTGCACCATCCTTTAGGACCCCAAAAATAGACCACTACAAGAGGAAATCAGTGGCAGAGAGCACACAGAGGAACACCTATGTGGGGACTTGCAATGCTGTTGTGCCACTGTGTGCTACAGTGGGCTCGTCATAGTGGTTTTCTACGCTATTAGTTGGGGCATCACATGGCATCCCCTGCAACACAGCACCAGCAGGTACCAAAACCTAGTTGCACCCATAATGCACCCGCACCCATACTGGCAGGCATAGGGACCCACTACAATTAGGGTCACCATGAAGTGGTTAATGGGATTATGCAATTTGATGAAAATGTAACTAAGAACCTCAAGTTCATTTTGTAAATGTAGCCTAGCGGCAATAGACCCTTGTATGATGCGTGGAAAAGTGGTCCAGTTATTTTTTCTATTGCTGCTGGGCTACATTTACAAAACAAACTTGAGGTTCGTAGTTACGTTTTGATCAAATTGCATAACCTCACTAACCCCTTAACCGTCACCTCATCGTAGTGGGTCCCTCCGCTTTTAGGTGTGGCATCACATAGTATCTGCCTATGCACAGAACCAGCAGGGACTAATATCTAGTTGCCCTCCAGCACCCATACTGGCAGGCATAGGGACCCACTACAATGGGGTCACCCTGAAGTGGTTAGTGGGCTTATGCAATTTGATCAAAATGTAACTAAGAACCTTGACTTTGTTTTGTAAATGTATCCTAGCTGCAATAGATCACTGTGTGAATGTGCGGTCCAGTTCTTTTTTCTCTCCCACTGTTAGTCTATTCTATCCCCTCATTTATTTTAACTTTTTACGTCTGTGGTAGAAGTGCCTGGGTCCTCTGCAGGAGAAGTAACTGGGACTTCCACTGACCTCACATGTGTAGCCCCAGATAATTATGCCCCTCCCAGACTTTATGGGCCAACCTGGAATTAAATTTCACACGGCACGGCTCAGAGCAGTGGACTTTTTAAATATTTTTTTGATGAGAAGCTATTGAATTTAATTGTAGTCCACAATGCTCCACATTGCTGCAAAACATATTTCCCAAAACCCCAATTCATTTTATGCACAGCCCCACAGGTGGACCTCTGTCACTGCAAAAGAGATAGAGAAGTATTGGGGCATAATACTTCTTATGGGGCTAGTAAAAAAGCTATCGATCAGGGATTACTACAGCACAGACATATTGTACCACACCTGATGTTCCGCATGGCAATGAGCAGGATGCGCTTTGTAGGCATCCATAAATTTTTGCATTATGCCGGCAACACACAGTGCCCACCCAGAGATATCACGCCCAAGTTTGCCCAGGCATATACCCCGGCAAAACGTGATCACAGACGAGTCCCTAGTACAATTTAAAGGAAGACTTCAATTCCACCAATACCTGCCCAATAAGAGGGCATGGTATGGTATGAAGATGTATAAGCTGTGCGAAAGTACATCAGGGTATACTTACAAGTTCAGAGTATATGAAGCGAAGGACTCCACAATAGTGCCCCCAGAATTCCTCCCCTTCCTGGGTATTACTGTGAAGATAGCGTGGGATTTGGTGCTACTGGACCAGGGCTATCACCTCTACCTGGACAATTTTTACAACAGCATTTCACTATTCAATTGCCTCGCTTCCAGAAATACTGGGGCATCCGGCACTGTATGCAGTCATTGCTTTGCCAAAAAATTAGAAGGAATGAGAGCCGGGCACTATGCGGAGACTTTGTATTGTGTTTTAAGTAGAAGAACAAGACTGAAGTTTTTCTATTAACAACAATATATGCGCACACCAGCACCGCTGTCAAGGTACCAGTACAGAAACCCCCAAGCCTGACTGCATATTGGATTATAATAAGTACATTGGAAAGGACCACTTGTCAACCAAGTGCTTCAACCTTATAACAACATGTGGAATTTGAGGGTGTGGTACAAGAAGCTGGCTGTGCACATCATGGAAATGGCACTGTATAACGCTGTAAGTGCAGACATACATACATACACACACACACACACACACACATACATACATGCATTCAGCTTTATAGACTAGACTAGCTGTAGCTCCCGGCATTGCCCGGGATAGTAAGTAACTGCTCTTAGCTATAACAAAATAGAAATAAAAATATTTCATCTGTCACTGACTGTCAGTCCCTGTCACAGCCTGTCTGTCTCTATCTATCCTCACACATAAGCGTCTTATACTCATTGCCTATTGCCTATAGTAACCAAACATTAATGACCTGTTTCTACAGCAACCAATCACGGCTCACTGAGAAAGGCTCACTGTTTGGGTGCCAAAACGTTGCTCTTTCACATGGAATAAATCCACTAAGGTATTTTTTCACTACAATCTGGTGTGCTGCCTTTTTTTCCTTTGTCTATATATATAGTTAGATAGATGAGAGATAGACATATACAGTAGAAGAGAGATAGAAGATTGATTGATTCATAGATGGTTAGATTATTGATAAAAGACATATAGATAGAAAAAAAAGCTAGATAGATAAATGGTCAGATAAACAGATATATAGATAGGAAATAGACAAATTATAGGAGATAGATAACTAGACAGATAGCTGATATATGATATGGTATATAGATAGGTGATAGATGATAAGCATCCTTACCCAGGCATTCAACCAAGGGGTATTAAAAGAGCAATACATCCTCTGCCCGCAAAAGTGTACATGCAGGGGTCCCTGGATAAAGGCCCAGTTTGCCACCCCTTAACGCCAACCCTGTCTGATGGCATGAAATCATAGCATAAGATCCTTGGAATAGCATGGATTTCTACTCCTACATAACATGCACCCTGTCCCGCCTTTCTGATGTTCATCCACTCCAAGATTTCCATTTATATCCAGTGTCCAACTGGAGTGCATTCAAATTCTGGCTGACCCATAGGAACTGTTATCTTCCTAGGAGCCCTGCCATCAAATGTGATTGGGCTCTGAAGCTTGAATGAGGAGGCCCAGGGAGGAAGGATAGATTGGCTAGATATTATATAGGAAATCTATCCTGCCGCACTTTGCTGCCAGGTATAACCCGCTCAACATCCCTGCCCGCACCTTGGTGTGGAGGTGGTGTAAAGGGTGTAAAAGCAGCAGCTCCTTGCCATGCTCTTCCAACTTTATCAAGGCTTCTATGCTATCAAAACCCTTCATAAACCCCCTATATTCATATGTCATTTCAGTCATCCAAATCATCTATAGTATCTAAAAATAAACTGGGGAGTTTGCCAGAGAATATACCCACATTATTTTACGTAGGTTAAAATGCTGTCTGCTAAAAAAATATCTGTATGACATACTGTGAGGGTTCTGCACAGCTCATGCAGGCCTTAGGGGCCCACCTGTAGAGTCACCTGTGGGCCAGTCCAAGCCTGTCAAAACCATATCTGAGGTCAGCTGTTTGCAGTATCAGTTTATATAATCACAGCCCATTTGTTTTGTGTGTCTGTTTTTCCTTTTACCTGGTCAGTAGCTGGTCAGTAATCCTGCACCACATGTATTTTGCATGGCCAGTTATGCCCCTCAATTTGGGGTGCTTTAGTCAGGGCTGGTGTTAGGAGGAGGCAAACTTGGTATTTACCCAGGGCCCACTGTCTTAAAGGGGCCCCCTGCATGTGGACTTTTATGGGTAGAGGATGTATTACTCTTTTAATTTAACCATCCTGTTAGCTATCCATCTATCAATTGATCTTCTATCCTTCTTATATTGTATCCATCTCTCATATCTATCTTCTATCTATATATGATATACCTTATACCAGTGATTTTCAACCTGTGTGCCGTGGCACACTAGTGTGCCGCGACACATGGTTGAGTGTGCCGCGGGGAAAGTTCCCTGAACTATGGTGCCCCTGTGTAGCGCTCCCGCCGCGCCCCCGTGTTTCTGCCCCCATACTTACCTACAAGCCCCGCGTCGGCGATCCACCTATCTTCTGTAGCTCCTGCACCACGCGACCTGAGGTGCGCGGTGCAGGAGCTACAGAAGGTGGGCGGATCGCCATCAGGAGTGAAGGTACGCGGAAGAAGACATCAAGGGTAAGTATATAAGGTTATTATTTGTATAGGGAAGGAAGCTAGGGTCTTTTTTATTAGTAAAGGGAGGCTGGGGCTTTTTATTAGTTAAGGGAGACCTCTAGGGTCTTTTAATTAGTAAAGGGAGGCCGCTAGGGTCTTTTAATTAGTAAAGGGAGGGCGCTAGGGGCTCTTAATTAATAAAGGGAGGCCGCTAGGGTTTTTTTATTAGTAAAGGGAGGCCGCTAGGGGTTTTTTATTAGTAAAGGGAGGCCGCTGGGGGTTTTTTATTAGTAAAGGGAGGCCGCTAGGGGTTTTTTATTAGTAAAGGGAGGCCGCTAGGGGTTTTTATTAGTAAAGGGAGGCCTTTTATGACTGTTTTAGTGTAATTCTGTGCTATTTTGGTTGGTGGTGTGCCCCAGGATTTTCTAAGTATAAAAAGTGTGCCGCGGCTCAAAAAAGGTTGAAAATCACTGCCTTATACGTATGGGTCTATAAATCTATATCATCTTTCATATTTATCTTCTATCATCTGTCTATTTCCTATAAAATTCTCCTTAAGTCTACTGTTTGTAAACTACAAAGTTATTATTGAACAGGGCTAAAGGGAGCCTCTTACTAAATGTGACTGTTAGTATAACATAGTTTTTGGGAACCCACATTTAGTCCTGCCCAGGGCCCCACTTTGTCTATAACTCTATCAAGTGATGAGGTAATCAGCCGAGGCAGGTGGCCAACAATGAGGAGGAGGAGAATATAAATAAAAACTGGGTTACACTCAGAGAAAAGTAGTGTATCATCTTCATGCACAAAACAAAAAACGGAGGCACTCACCTGTTAATGTCCATGTAAACTTTATTCCACGGCACCATGAGGTATAGCAGACATGTCACAAAGTGACAGATGTTTCGCTCTGACTTCGATTTCTCAAGCCAATAAGTTTCAAATATCCCACATTGACGCCATTAAAATCTACACTTATTCTACAAATATTAATCTCTACTTTGGCCTCTAGGATGCGGCCCCATTTTTCAAATCTCTCCTGTGTCACTATAAGTGCTTATAGCTTCGGAATTCTATGAAATACCCAGGTTATTTTGAGATTGTTCTCTTGTGACACATTGTACTTCAAATTTGTTTAAAAATTTGAATGACATCTTTTGTGTTTAGTTAAATGAAATTTGGAAAAATTCTTTATTTTCAAAGTTCTAAATGATCTACATTTGATGCAGAAAGTCATAGCACCCAAAACATTTAGGAAACTTACATTTCCTAAATGTCTCTGCTTTATGTTGGCATTTTTTTAAGATTCCACATATTTTCCGAGATTGTTATGAGGCTTAAAATTTTTTAATTTTTGGGGAAAATCACCAAAACCTGTATTTAGAGGGACCTGCTCAACTTTTAATTGACTGTGAGAGGCCTAAATAATAGTAAGACTCGTAAATTATCCCATTATGGAAACTACACCCCTCATCGTATCAAAAAGCACTTTTAAGAAGTTTGTTTACCCTTTAGGTGTTTTATAGGGGTTAAAACAAAATGGAGATGCGGTCTAAAATTGTAATATTTTTTGACAATACACTTTTGGGTGGAAAATTAAACATTTAAAATGGATTAAATTAAAAAAGGGTCCACAAAGTTTGACCCAATTTTTCCTGAGTACCCTGATACCCCATATGTGCACACGTCCGGGTATAGAATGGAAGGAGCACAATCCAGAGCTGATTTGCATTGTTTTAATGTGGACCTATAAGGGCTTATTTTTTTGCCACATGAGGAGCACTTTTCTGGTACATAATTTTGGGGAATTTATAGCTTATTGGTGAGATTTTATTAATTCTTTGTTGGTGGAGGAAATGAAAATTATCAATTTTTAGGAAGATTTTTTCGGGGGATATTTGGGTTTACCATACCATAAAAATAGTATATTATTTTTATTCTATGGGTCGCCATGATTACAAAAATATCTCATTTATATAGATTTTTTAATTGTTTCCCCATTTTTACTGAATAAAAAGTAATTTGTCGAAAATGTTGTTAATTTTTGCATCATCATCTTTCATATGCATACCTTTATTATTTTTGCAGGTGACAAATCTGGTTAAGGGCTTATTTTTTGCGAGAAGCGTTGTTCTTTGTAGTGGTCTTATTTTATAGTGCATAACATTTTTTATCACATTTTAGAGCATTTTTAAAAGGGTATTAATTAAAAATTATCTTTTTTTGTGTTTTGGAGTCGTGTTTTAGGGGTTCACTGTGCGGGTCCAATAACTATTCTGTTTTATTATACAGATTGTCACAGACGCAGCGATACCAAATATGTGGGGGTTTTGTGTATTTTATTCAATTTTACTGTATAAAAACTAATTTGGAGAAACTCTTGTTCATTTTAGCATCACCATATTTTCATATGCATAACTGTTTTATTTTTGGGCTGACAAATCTGGTTAAGGGCTTATTTTTTGTGAGAAGCATTGTTCTTTTTAATGGTCCTATTTTGGAGTGCTATATTTATTTTATCACTTTTTAGAGAATTTTTTTAAAGGTATTAATTAAAAACTATCTTTTTTTCTTAACATTTTTTGTGTTTTTTTCCCACAGCGTTTACCGTGCACTAACAATTCTGTTTTATTATATAGATTGTTAAGGACGCGGCAATACCAAATATGTGAGGATTTTTTTGTGTTTTTATACTTTAAGTGCTTTTATGGGAAAGTGACATTTTTGGTACTTATATTTTTATTTATTTATTTTTTTAACCTTTAGTGTTTTTAACTTTTTTTACTTCTACAAACTTGAACCAGCAATGCTCTGATACTACTGCTACTGCTACTTATTTATTGTAGAGAAGTGTAAACTTTCTGAGCATGCAGACGCATGCGCAGACAGTTTACAGTCAGACCTGGAAGGGGTCTGACTGTCAGAAACATCGGGCAGCCCCAGGTCCCTAGGCATACCTCGGGGCTGCCCAGAAGAGGATCGGATCCCCGGGTATGCGGCACGGGGGATCCGATCCATAGCGATCCATAGCCGTGGTCACGCTTGACCGCGACGTGTAAGGGGTTAACACTCGCAATCAGAGTCGGCTCCGATCGCGGGTGTTAGAGCCTGGTGTCAGCTGTATTATACAACTGACAACCGCTGCTTCTGGTGCTGGCTCCGTTCATGAGCCGTGCCAGAAGCGGGACCCTATAGCATGTCGCCATGCGAGAAGTACTATAACGTCCAGGTGCGCTTAGGGGTTAAGGTCTGATATGACTACATTGATGGAAAATGGTCACTAAGAGGTAAAGTAATGAACTTCCCAATACGTATAGACACGTATTCCACACTATAACTAGTCTGTGCATTGTTGCAGGCTTTATGAGCAGACCAATAAAACAGAAAAGCAGTTTTTAGGCCTAAAATGGCGGTGATTTATTTTTCCTTGCTGCCAATGTTGACAAAACACTATAGAAATTATATTTAAAAGAGCAATGTTCCAATATGTACAGTGGGGAAAGTAAGTGTTGATTTTTGAAAGTTTTCCCACCTACACAGAATGGATAGGACTGTATTTATTATCATAACATTTCAACTGTGAGAGAAAGAATCTCTCAAAAATGCAGAGAATTACATTGTATTATTTTAAAATAATTTTAGTAGGATTGCATGATTTCAGGGTTGTTTGCAACAGCACCAAAACCTGAAAGATCTGGAAAAGATCTGTATGGAGGATTGGGCCAAACTCCCTATTGCAGTTTTAGCTAAATTGGTCTAGACTAGAGATGAGCGAGCACTAAAATGCTCGGATACTCGTTATTCGAGACTAACTTTTCCCGATGCTCGAGTGCTCGTCTCGAATAACGAGCCCCATTGAAGTCAATGGGAGACTCGAGCATTTTTCAAGGGGACCAAGGCTCTGCACAGGGAAGCTTGGCCAAACACCTGGAAACCTCAGAAAAGGATGGAAACACCACGGAAATGGACAGGAAACAGCAGGGGCAGCATGCATGGATGCCTCTGAGGCTGCTTAAACGCACCATTATGCCAAAATTATGGGCAACAGCATGGCCATGACAGAGTGACAGAATGAAGCTAGATAGCATCTAAAACATCCAATAATTGACCCTGACACTATAGGGGACGGCATGCAGAGGCAGCGGCAGCAGCGGCAGGCTAGAGAGTGGCATGGCGACATACCCTAAATGGACTCAGGCTTCAAACCAATGGGTGGCAGAGAGGAACCAAAGGAGGTGAGCAAGAAGCGCTGAAATTATTTCCTCTGTGAACAAAAGGTTGACGGTATATTTAGTCGATAACACAGCATGGTGGGGACATAGTGACCAAGTTCCATAACGTATCTGGTGAAACACCCGAAAAATGAGCCTGACACAGCTCGTTTGATAAGGGGACGACATTTGGAGGCAGCCATGGAGAGGACTTCCATGATTAAGAGCGACAGTATGGGGCATCCATATTGCGCTTCTATGATTGCAACTGCAGGTCTCCAGCATGGCGGCGACAGACGCGCCGAGTTCCACTATGTATGTGGTGAAACACCTGAAAATTCTGCCTGACACAGCTCGTTTGATAAGGGGACCATGTATGGAGGCAGTGAACTAGTAGTAGATTAAAGGTGCTGCAGTTAAAACTATGTTAGTTGGACCTTGGGATGGAGCTGGCGCTCCGCTGCCAGGCGAGCTTTCGCCAATCCAAGCCCCTGTCTCTAGGCTACTCCCCAAACAGCACTTCTAAGAACCTTTTGTATAAGATCAAGTGTAGTAGCGTTCTTATAAGTTTGGGATATGGCGGGTGAGGGGAATGTAAACAGATGCGCAAGAAGCGCTGAAATAATATCCGTAAATGGTAAAAGTTTGGCAGTATATTTTGTGGATTACACAGCAGTGTAATCAACAATTGAGCAAGAAGCGCTGAAATAATATCGGTTAATCATAAAAGTTTGCCAGTATATTTTGTGGATAACACAGCAGGGTGGCGACAAAGTTAACAATGTTGATGTGGAATCCATGAAAACAACCCAAATTTCTGCCTGACACACCTCGTTTGATAAGGGGACGATGTATGGAGGCAGCTATATGGACGACTTTTGGAGGTAGCAATGAAGACAACGTGTGGAGGCTGCTATGGAGACAATTTAATTTTGATAGTGCCTGTATGTGGCAGTCCAAAAAAGTTTTCAAACCAGAGGAGCAGGTAGGTGGCCCTCCAGAAAAATGAAATAGATTGAGTGCCTGTATGTGGCAGTCCAAAAAAGTTTTCAAACCAGAGGAGCAGGTAGGTGGCCCTCCAGAAAAATGAAATAGATTGAGTGCCTGTATGTGGCAGTCCAAAAAAGTTTTCAAACCAGAGGAGCAGGTAGGTGGCCCTCCAGAAAAATTGAATAGATTGAGTGCCTGTATGTGGCAGTCCCAAAAATTGTTTAAAACAGAGGACCGGGTAGGTGGCCCTCCAGAAAAATTAAATGCATAAAGTACTATAGCTAGAGCCAGTGGGCCCTGTCAAAAAATAGCCAGTTTCCTCTGCTTTAGTGTACAAAGAGGAGGAGAAGGAGGAAAATGAGGAGGAGGAGTGCATAAATTATTCAGGTTGAGCTTCCTTCACCTGGTGGAGATTGGAAATTATGAGAAATCCAGGCTTTATTCATCTTAATAAGCGTCAGCCTGTCAGCGCTGTCAGTCGACAGGCGTGTACGCTTATCGGTGATGATGCCACCAGCTGCACTGAAAACCCGCTCGGACAACACGCTAGCGGCAGGGCAGGCAAGAACCTCCAAGGCGTACAGCGCCAGTTCGTGCCACATGTCCAGCTTTGAAACCCAGTAGTTGTAGGGAGCTGTGTGATCATTTAGGACGATGGTATGGTCAGCTTCGTACTCCCTCACCATCTTTCTGTAAAGATCAGCCCTACTCTGCCGAGACTGGGGACAGGTGACAGTGTCTTGCTGGGGTGACATAAAACTGGCAAAGGCCTTGTAAAGCGTACCCTTGCCAGTGCTGGACAAGCTGCCTGCTCGCCTACTCTCCCTCGCTACTTGTCCCGCAGAACTACGCACTCTGCCGCTAGCGCTGTCAGAAGGGAAATACTGTTTCAGCTTGTGCACCAGGGCCTGCTGGTATTCATGCATTCTCACACTCCTTTCCTCTCCAGGGATGAGAGTGGAAAGATTTTGCTTGTACCGTGGGTCCAGGAGAGTGAATACCCAGTAATCGGTGCTGGAATAAATTCTTTGAACGCGAGGGTCACGGGATAGGCAGCCTAGCATGAAATCTGCCATATGCGCCAGAGTACCAACGCGTAAGAATTCACTCCCCTCACTGGCCTGACTGTTCATTTCCTCCTCCTCCAACTCCTCCAACTCCTCTTCTTCTGCCCATACACGCTGAACAGTGAAGGACTGAACAATGGTCCCCTCTTGTGTCTCGCCAACATTCTCCTCCTCTTCCTCCTCATCCTCCTCCACCTCCTCCGATATGCGCTGAGAAACAGACCTGAGGGTGCTTTGGCTATCAACAAGGGAATCTTCTTCCCCCGTCTCTTGTGACGAGCGCAAAGCTTCCGACTTCATGCTGATCAGAGAGTTTTTTAACAGGCCAAGCAGCGGGATGGTGAGGCTGATGATGGCGGCATCGCCACTGACCATCTGTGTTGACTCCTCGAAGTTACTCAGCACCTGACAGATATCAGACATCCACGTCCACTCCTCATTGTAGACTTGAGGAAGCTGACTGACCTGACTACCAGTTCTGGTGGAAGTTGACATCTGGCAGTCTACAATCGCTCTGCGCTGCTGATAAACTCTGGATAACATGGTTAATGTTGAATTCCACCTCGTGGGCACGTCGCACAACAGTCGGTGAGCGGGCAGTTGGAGGCGGCGCTGCGCTGCCCTGAGAGTGGCAGCATCTGTGCTGGACTTCCTGAAATGCGCACAGATGCGGCGCACCTTCATGAGCAAATCAGACAGATTGGGGTATGTCTTGAGGAAATGCTGAACTATCAGATTTAACACATGGGCCAGGCATGGCACATGTGTCAGTCTGCCGAGTTGCAGAGCCGACACCAGGTTACGGCCATTGTCACACACAACCATGCCTGGCTTCAGGTTCAGCGGTGCCAGCCACAGATCAGTCTGCGCCGTGATGCCCTGTAATAGTTCTTGGGCGGTGTGCCTTTTATCGCCTAGGCTCAGCAGTTTGAGCACCGCCTGCTGTCGCTTAGCGACGGAACTGCTGCTGTGCCTAGAGCTAGCGACTGATGGCGCCATGCCCACGGATGGTAGTTCGGAGGAGGAGGTGTGGGAGGAGGAGGAGGCATAGTAGGCCTGAAAGACCTGGACCGAGGTAGGCCCCACAATCCTCGGCGTCGGCAGACGCAGGGTCAGACTCGGTCACAGCCTCCACCAAGTTAACCCAATGTGCCGTCAGCGATATATAGTGGCCCTGCCCGGCAGCACTCGTCCACGTGTCCGTGGTCAGGTGGACCTTGTCAGAAACGGCGTTGGTCAGGGCACGGATGATGTTGTCTGACACGTGCTGGTGCAGGGCTGGGACGGCACATCGGGAAAAGTAGTGGCGGCTGGGGACCGAATACCGAGGGGCGGCCACCGCCATGAGGTTGCGAAAAGCCTCGGTCTCTACTAGCCTATAGGGCAGCATCTCCAGGCTAAGCAATCTGGAGGCGAAGATGGGGTTTTTGCATGGGAGGTGTTTGGGCCGGGGTCCTGGGCAGGGGGCTGACTATCAGCTGACACAGGGGAAGGAGCAGTGGTGTGCACGGCCGGAGGTGAACGGGCTTGGTGCCACTGAGTGGGGTGTTTAGCATTCTTATGCCTGCGCATACTGGTGGTAGTTAAGCTAGTAGTGGTGGAACCCCTGCTGATCCTGGTTTGGCAAAGGTTGCACACCACAGTCCGTCGGTCATCCGGTGTTTCCTTAAAGAACCTCCAGACTTCTGAAAATCTAGCCCTCGCCGCGAGAGCCCTCACCACGGGAGCTTCACTACGTGACACATTTGGCACTGATGCACCTGCTCTGGCCCTGCCTCTCCGTCTGGCCCCACCACTGCCTCTTCCAACCTGTTCTGGTCGAGGACTCTCCTCCGTCTCAGAAGCACTGTTTTCACCCGGCCTCTCAACCCAGCTTGGGTCTGTCACCTCATCATCCTCCGATCCCTCAGTCTGCTCCCCCCTCGGACTTCCTGCCCTGACAACAACTTCACCACTGTCTGACAACCGTGTCTCCTCATCGTCGGACACCTCTTTACACACTTCTTCCACTACGTCAAGAAGGTCATCATCACCCACAGACTGCGACTGGTGGAAAACCTGGGCATCGGAAAATTGCTCAGCAGCAACCGGACAAGTGGTTTGTGACTGTGGGAAGGGTCCAGAAAACAGTTCCTCAAAGTATGCCAGTTCAAATGCCAAATTTTCCTGGGAGGGGGCAGACTGGGGGGAGGATGCTGAGGTGCAGGAGCTGGAGGAGTGCCGATTTCGGTGACATGGGTGGACTGCGTGGAAGACTGACTGGTGGACAAATTGCTCGAAGCATTGTCGGCAATCCACGACATCAACTGTTCGCACTGTTCTGGCCTCAACAGTGCTCTACCACGAGTCCCAGTAACTTCAGACATGAACCTAGGGAGTGTAGCTCTGCGGCGTTCCCCTGCTCCCTCATCAGCAGGTGGTGTCTCACCCCGCCCAGGACCACGGCCTCTGACCCCTGCAGTAGTTGGACGCCCACGTCCCCGCCCTCGTCCTCTACCCCTTTTTTTTTTTTGTGTTTTTTAGTTTTTAAAACCAAACAATGCTATCCTATTGCTATGGCTATTTTCTAGCCAACTATGAAAGCACACTGCTATGCCAGATGAGATGACGCTGAGTTATGAAAAAATAAACGTAAAATAAAAAGTAAATGGCAGACTGTGCCTAATTGAAATCCAACCCCTAATAAATTGTCCCACTTCGGTCTTTGCGATGGATATGTGCGTCACTAAGCGCTAAACACAACAGTCGCAAGTCTCACTGCAAATTCCTCACAATATGGTAGTAGATGCACTACAGCAAGGCCAGCCACCAGCAGCTCAACCAGAAATAAAATATATAACGCTATTGTAGGCCTAAGTAAGCCGTTTGGATTCTCCTATGGCTATTTTCTAGCCAAGTATGAAAGCACACTGCTATGCCAGATGAGATGACGCTGAGTTATGAAAAAATAAACGTAAAATAAAAAGTAAATGGCAGACTGTGCCTAATTGAAATCCAACCCCTAATAAATTGTCCCACTTCGGTCTTTGCGATGGATATGTGCGTCACTAAGCGCTAAACACAACGGTCGCAAGTCTCACTGCAAATTCCTCACAATATGGTAGTAGATGCACTACAGCAAGGCCAGCCACCAGCAGCTCAACCAGAAATAAAATATATAACGCTATTGTAGGCCTAAGTAAGCCGTTTGGATTCTCCTATGGCTATTTTCTAGCCAAGTATGAAAGCACACTGCTATGCCAGATGAGATGACGCTGAGTTATGAAAAAATAAACGTAAAATAAAAAGTAAATGGCAGACTGTGCCTAATTGAAATCCAACCCCTAATAAATTGTTCCACTTCGGTCTTTGCGATGGATATGTGCGTCACTAAGCGCTAAACACAACGGTCGCAAGTCTCACTGCAAATTCCTCACAATATGGTAGTAGATGCACTACAGCAAGGCCAGCCACCAGCAGATCAACCAGAAATAAAATATATAACTCTATTGTAGGCCTAAGTAAGCCGTTTGGATTCTCCTATGGCTATTTTCTAGCCAAGTATAAAAGCACACTGCTATGCCAGATGAGATGACGCTGAGTTATGAAAAAATAAACGTAAAATAAAAAGTAAATGGCAGACTGTGCCTAATTGAAATCCAACCCCTAATAAATTGTCCCACTTCGGTCTTTGCGATGGATATGTGCGTCACTAAGCGCTAAACACAACGGTCGCAAGTCTCACTGCAAATTCCTCACAATATGGTAGTAGATGCACTACAGCAAGGCCAGCCACCAGCAGATCAACCAGAAATAAAATATATAACGCTATTGTAGGCCTAAGTAAGCCGTTTGGATTCTCCTATGGCTATTTTCTAGCCAAGTATGAAAGCACACTGCTATGCCAGATGAGATGACGCTGAGTTATGAAAAAATAAACGTAAAATAAAAAGTAAATGGCAGACTGTGCCTAATTGAAATCCAACCCCTAATAAATTGTCCCACTTCGGTCTTTGCGATGGATATGTGCGTCACTAAGCGCTAAACACAACGGTCGCAAGTCTCACTGCAAATTCCTCACAATATGGTAGTAGATGCACTACAGCAAGGCCAGCCACCAGCAGCTCAACCAGAAATAAAATATATAACGCTATTGTAGGCCTAAGTAAGCCGTTTGGATTCTCCTATGGCTCTTTTCTAGCCAAGTATGAAAGCACACTGCTATGCCAGATGAGATGATGCTGAGTTATGACAAAATAAACGTAAAATAAAAAGTAAATGGCAGACTGTGCCTAATTGAAATCAAACCCCTAATAAATTGTCCCACTTTGGTGTTTGAGGTGGATATGTGCGTCACTAAGCGCTAAACACAACGGTCGCAAGTCTCACTGCAAATTCCTCACAATATGGTAGTAGATGCACTACAGCAAGGCCAGCCACCAGCAGCTCAACCAGAAATAAAATATATAACGCTATTGTAGGCCTAAGTAAGCCGTTTGGATTCTCCTATGGCTATTTTCTAGCCAAGTATGAAAGCACACTGCTATGCCAGATGAGATGACGCTGAGTTATGAAAAAATAAACGTAAAATAAAAAGTAAATGGCAGACTGTGCCTAATTGAAATCCAACCCCTAATAAATTGTCCCACTTCGGTCTTTGCGATGGATATGTGCGTCACTAAGCGCTAAACACAACGGTCGCAAGTTTCACTGCAAATTCCTCACAATATGGTAGTAGATGCACTACAGCAAGGCCAGCCACCAGCAGATCAACCAGAAATAAAATATATAACGCTATTGTAGGCCTAAGTAAGCCGTTTGGATTCTCCTATGGCTATTTTCTAGCCAAGTATGAAAGCACACTGCTATGCCAGATGAGATGACGCTGAGTTATGAAAAAATAAACGTAAAATAAAAAGTAAATGGCAGACTGTGCCTAATTGAAATCCAACCCCTAATAAATTGTCCCACTTCGGTCTTTGCGATGGATATGTGCGTCACTAAGCGCTAAACACAACGGTCGCAAGTCTCACTGCAAATTCCTCACAATATGGTAGTAGATGCACTACAGCAAGGCCAGCCACCAGCAGCTCAACCAGAAATAAAATATATAACGCTATTGTAGGCCTAAGTAAGCCGTTTGGATTCTCCTATGGCTATTTTCTAGCCAAGTATGAAAGCACACTGCTATGCCAGATGAGATGATGCTGAGTTATGAAAAAATAAACGTAAAATAAAAAGTAAATGGCAGACTGTGCCTAATTGAAATCAAACCCCTAATAAATTGTCCCACTTTGGTGTTTGAGGTGGATATGTGTGTCACTAAGAGCTAAACACAACGGTAGCAAGTCCCCCTGCAAATTCCTCACAATATGGTACTAGCTGCAAATAAAAAAAAAAAAGTATAACGTTATTGTAGCCCTAAGAAGGGCTGTTGGGTTCTTGTTGAATCACTCCTGCCTAACACTATTCTAATAGAACAGCCTAACGCTTTCCCGACCAGCAGCAGCTCTCTCCCTAGCGGCATCCAGACACAGAATGATCCGAGCAGCGCAGGCAGGGGCTAGTCTATTCCAGGGTCACCTGATCTGGCCAGCCAACCACTGCTATCGACGTGTAAGGGTACCACGTCATGCTGGGTGGAGTGCAGAGTCTCCTGGCTTGTGATTGGCTCTGTTTCTGGCCGCCAAAAAGCAAAACGGCGGGAGATGCCATTTTCTCGAGCGGGCGAAGTATTCGTCCGAGCAACGAGCAGTTTCGAGTACGCTAATGCTCGAACGAGCATCAAGCTCGGACAAGTATGTTCGCTCATCCCTAGTCTAGACCATTAATCAAGAACTACAGGAAACGTCTTAACAAAGGTTTCTGTGGTGCAGAAATCCAGTCTGGATTCCTTGATTTCTCCTGTCAGTGAATAACATCCAGCAAAACCTTGATTGCTCCGGTCAGTGAATAACATGCAGTAACACCTTGATTGCGCTAGTCAGTGATTAGCGCCCAGTAATAGTGTGATTCGTTCCCATCAGTTAATAGCGTCCAGTAATACCTTGATTGCTCTTGTCAGTGAAAAAGTGGGGAGAGTTAGATCAGATCATAGAGGTCAACTGATGTACTGTAGGATACCCCTATGTATCAAGACATGATGAAGGGCAAGCACTCCAACGATACAATGCGCTTCACTCATTAGAGTGACAGCTCATTATGTCCCCCATCAAGTGACCCCAACCACTATCAGCTGTTTAAAATTTGGCCTCTCATAAAATATTTCAAATATAAAATTTGCAGAAGCATGATGCCTGATAAAAACCTGGCAATTGATGAGTCCCTGGTGTATTCAAAGTAAGATTAAAATTCATACAATGGGGCACATTTACTAAGGGTCCACCGACCGCAATTCCGTCGGGTTTTCTTGAATATTTTGGTTTTGTGCCTTTTTGTGGCGAATTGCCCCAGGATTTTGGTGCATGCAATCTGATTGTGGCGCATCGGCACCGGCTTGCAAGCGACAGAAATCGTGGGAGCGTGCCCGTCGGACAACCCAATTGATTCGGAGAAAAATCCGGAATTTAAAAAACGAAATGTGTCGAAAGATCACGCACTCACATGCACCAGGAAGAAGAAGGTGAACTCCGGCGGACCTCGTTTCAGCAGCGATACCTGCAGGAAATTGGACGCACGGACCTTAGTGAATCGCGCCGGACCCGAATCCTCATCGACAACGGACCGCGGGATCGCTACAGGACCGGGTAAGTATATGTGCTCCGATATCTTCATAGCAAGAGAGCCAGATATGGAATGAAAATTTAAAGGATCTAAGAAAGTAGTAGTGGGTTTACCCACCATTTTTGGATTTATAGGGGGAAAAAAATTCTAAATTATCCCTCCAGAATAGTCTCCCAACCGTAATGTTAGTCAGCAAATTCGCACAGGTGACCAGGTACCTCAATCACAGCAGGTACAAATAAGATCAAGGGGACCTTTTCCTGCAGGTCTTCTAATGTGCTCTACCTTATTATGTTTCAACAGTGTCCAACCACAGGCCTTTATGTTGGGGAAACATCCCAGAGACTCCATCAGCGCATGAACTCGCACTGATCTGATATTAAAAATGAAAGGAAAGATCTCCTAGTAGCTGCACATTTCTCCAGACAGGACCATACCATGGAAGATTTGCATATTACTATTTCAATGGGACATTTTAAGACACAGAGGGAAAGCTAAGAATGGGAGCATAAATTAATGAGGATATTCAACACCTTACAAAATGGTCTTAACATTCATTCCAGCTTCATGACCTCCTTTCTCTGACCTGGAGGCCACAAGCAGACAAGAACCAGGGTTCTTGTGTCTCTTCTCACAGGTTTGTAGTGTTTTTATTGCCGCCCTGTTGTAAATAGGTTGTCCCTGTATTTATCAATCTGTTTTTTTTTATATCCTTTGATGATCACTGCCAAGTGTGTATAAAATGCTGTGAATTTTCTGTTTCATGCATAACATCATGTCTGACCAAGAGAACTAGTATTCTCGAAAGCTCACCATCAAATATACTCAGTTAGCCTCAAAAAGGTATCGCCTGATTTCTTCACTCTTCTTCTGCTCTCCATGGCTAACACAGTACAAATCCACACTACTAGCAAAATGACTTCAGAAGGACACTGGTTTTCAGTGCATGACATACCATAACCAACCACACAAATGTAAAACTTGGGGTCCATTTGGGTGCTTTATGTATGCAAGTTGGAACAGGTGTATTTAGTGTATAGTTAAAGTGTAGCTCCAGCCAAGTAGAATTTTTTTTTTTTTTGACATGAAAACAAGGATTAACGCCATGGCTGATCATTGCAGCCTTAGACTAAAGTAAATTACCAGCAGCCAGAAAGCTTGACTAGATGTCATAAGCGCCAGAGAGGACCATTTGTAACTAGGGGTCGTCTGTAAGTTTGGTGCTCTTAACCCCTTCCCGACGCGCGCCGTACTAGTACGGCGCGCCGGGTCCCGGTGCATGGAGAGGGCTCGCGGGCCGAGCCCTCTCCATAGCCGGCGGCTTCAAAGAGATGGCGCCGCAATCTTCTCGTGGATCGCTGCTCCCTGATGACGTCACGGGGAGCGGTGATCCGTCGCCATGGTAACCTCGGGTGTTCCGAATACCCGAGGCTACTTCGTTTTAACCCATGCATTACAATGTGCTAATTGCACATTGTAATGCATGGGGAGTAAAATCCACATATACTGCCATACTGTAGTATGGCAGTATATGATAGGATCGATCAGACTACCTAGGGTTAGAGTACCCTAGGGAGTCTAAAAAATAGTAAAAGTAAAAATAAAAAAAAGTTAAAAAAAAAAAAATTATAATAAAAAAACCTAAAAATTGAAATCACCCCCCTTTCCCTAGAACTGATATAAAAATAAATAAACAGTAAAAATCATAAACACGTTAGGTATCGCCGCGTCCGAAAATGCCCGATCTATCAAAATATGATAATGTTTTTTCACTACGTTTAACCCCGTAACGGAAAATAGTGTCCAAAGTCGAAAATGGCATTTTTTTGCCATTTTGAAAAATATAAAAAAATGTATAAAAAGTGATCAAAAGGTTGCACAGTCCCAAAAATTATAGTAATGAAAACGCCATCAAAATTCGCAAAAAATGACACTATCCACAGCTCCATACACCAAAGTATGAAAAAGTTATTGGCCCCAGAAGATGGCAAAATAAAAAAAAAATATTTTGTACAGGAGGTTTTAATTTTTTTAAATGTATGAAAACATTATAAAACCTATACAAATTTGGTATCCACATGATCGTACCGACCCAAAGAATAAAGTAGACATGTCATTTGGGATGCAGAGTGAAAGCTGTAAAATCCAAGTCCACAAGAAAACGTCACAAATGTGGTTTTTCAGCATTTTCACTGCATTTGGAATTTTTTTCCCGCTTCCCAGTACACGCCATAGAATATTAAATACCGTCACTATGAAGTGCAATTTGTTACGCAGAAAATAAGCCATAACACAGCTCTTTATGTGGAAAAATAAAAAAGTTATAGATTTTTGAAGTTGGTGAGTGAAAAATGGAAGTGAAAAAACTAAAAAGGCCAAGTCGTTAAGGTCATCTACCACCAGGATGAAGTTTTGTAAACCAAGCACAGACATAGTGGTGTGTGCCCCCTAGGGCAGGATCTGCTTATTATGCCTTTGATTTTAAGAAAAAAAGGCTTTATATACTATGCAAATGAGCCTGAAGGGGCTCCAGGCCCCATTAACTCCTATGGAACCTGGCACCCCTCAAGCTTATTTGCATAACTTTAAAAGCCTTGTAAAAACAAGGGCATAAGAAGCTAAAAGAAGAGCAGATCTTGCCAGAGGGGGCACAAACCAGTATGTCTGTGCTTGTTTTACAATCCTGGTGGTAGATGTCCTTTAAGTTGGGGACCGTCTGCACATTTACATCTAGAGATTGAGGTGAGGCAAAAAACATGCCACTACGATTTGATTTAGAAAAAGTTTAATTGAACCCACCATGCTTTTTGACAAAGAGATGTTTCTATAACATTAGCATAAGATTTAACATAGCTACATAAGTATTGTGGTCATTATAGAAAAAGCATTTATGGAGCAGTTTCAGCAGTACATCCTATTTTTTAGCACAAATTCTTTCTGCCCTGCTGCGAGCAGGTTTTGTACTGTTTGTATGGTAGCATTTAGGAGGGACGGCATGTGCTGTCATTTTACATTTGTTACCTACTGATTGGAAAGCTTGAATATTTACTGAGAACTGCAGCTTGTACAAACAGCACTTGAATAAATCTATGTGGTTGCCGTGGTGATTCTTGGCTCAGGATATTAAGCAAAGTTCATTTTTGACGAAATCCCACATGAATTACCTAGTTGAGAAATAGATTTTTAGAAAGCTTTGGAAAACCAGACCAGTGAGGATTGTTAGGAAGAAACCAATAATCAAACTGATCAGTCTCTATGTTTGGATGGCATCTAGGATCTTTAAGAGCTATTCCATTCTCTAAACTTTTTTGTGGTTTTTAGAATGTTATATCATGCAATTTAATACAATGTGCATATATTTTAACCCCTTAGGGACATGGCCCTTTTTCGTTTTTGCATTTTCATTTTTCACTCCACACCTTCAAAAATCTGTAACTTTTTTATTTCTCCATGTAAAGAGCTATGTTTGGGCTTGTTTTCTGTGTAACAAATTGAACTTCATACTGATGGTATTTATTATTCCATGACGTATACTGGGAAGTGGGAAAAAAATTCAGAATGCAGTGAAAATGATGAAAAAACGCATTTGCGCCATTTTCTTGTGGGCTTGGATTTTACAGCTTTCACTGAGCGCCCCAAATCACATGTCTATTTTATTCTTTGGTATGGTATGATCACAAGGATACCAAATTTGTACAGGTTTTATAATGTTTTCATACATTTAAAAAAATTAAAACCTTCTGTACAAAAAAAATTCTTCATTTTTCCATGAACTAGCACTAATAACTTTTTCATACTGCAGTACACGGAGCTGTGGGTGGTGTCATTTTTTGCGCCTTTTGATTACGTTTTCAATTCTTTCATTTTTAGGACTGTATGGGCTTTTGATCACTTTTTATAGAATTTTTTTTATTTTTCAAAATGGCAAAAAAGTGGCATTTTCGACTTTGGGCGCCAATTTCCGTTACGGGGTTAAACGCTGCGAAAAATCGCTAATATATTTTGATAGATCGGACATTTTGGGACGCGATGATACCTAATGTGTTTATGATTTTACTGTTTATTTATATTTATATCAGTTCTAGGGAAAGGGGGGTGATTTAAACTTTTACTTCTTTTTACTATTTTTTCATATTTTTAAAAAATGTTTTAATTTTTTTTTTACCATTATTTTAGATCCTCCAGGATAATTTAACCCTGCAGGGTCCGATTGCTAATACTATATACTATATATAATACTATATACTGCAGTATTGCAGTATATAGCTATTTTACAATGATTTTTAATAGCCTGCCCTCTGGTGGCTTTTAAAAATCATTACACCTGGCAAGCATACGAGTCTCAATGAGACTCTAGGCTGCCATAGCAACCGATCGCCGCCCTCCGATGACGTTCCAGGGGGCGGCGATCGGGCATCCAAGATGGCGGCGCCCATGTAAAGGTAAGTTAGGTGCCGCGGTCGGGTTCGACCGCGGCACTTAACAGGTTAACTACCGCGATCGGTGCCAGCACCGACCACGGCAGTGGCAGGCGGGTGTTAGCTGTTTTATATAGCCATTACCCACTGTGTATGGAGAGAGCTCAGCTAATGTAGATCATGCGTCCGATATTCTGCATGTGTCGCTTTCCCAAACAGGTCCGCCGGAGTTCACCATCTTCTTCCTGGTGCATGTAAGTGCTCGGCTTGTGACACAATTTCAAAGTTAAATCCTGCTCTTAGTCCGAATTAGTGGGATTGCCGGACGGCCCGCCCCCCGATTTGTATCGCATGAAAGCCATGGCCGATGCGCCAAAATCTGACTGCAAGCACCAAATTCTTCTGCTCAATGCGGCGCAGATCGGAAATCGTCGGATTATGCAACCAAAATGCGACCACAGGACCCTTAGTAAATGAGGCCCATTATGTGACTCCTCGCATTCAGTAAGCTGATGGCAACATTAATGGAATAACTAAATAGAACTAATGGTGGAAACTGATCGGTTAGTTTTTTATCATGTGGCCCCCATTCTGTAGGTAGGTAGGTGTCATTTTGTTATTGAAAAAAATATTGCAAATCAAATATACAGTGAAGATAAGGAGAAGAATGGCAGATTCTAAACTGCTACTGTGGTCGGCTACTGTTAAAGGGGCTATCCGGGTTTAAAATTTTTTTTTATGGCCGGGCTGGGGAGGGCTATTTAAACATAATAAACATGTACTTACCTCCTCCGGTGCTGCCGATGTCCCGCG
Organism: Engystomops pustulosus; assembly: GCF_040894005.1. NCBI lineage: Eukaryota > Metazoa > Chordata > Amphibia > Anura > Leptodactylidae > Engystomops > Engystomops pustulosus. The sequence continues at coordinate 62,113,604 of NC_092413.1, forward strand.
CCGCGGCCCGTCTTCTCCGTGCGCCGGTTTCAGTACAAGGGCGCACAGGGAGCTTCCGGCCGGCCGGATGCTCCCATGCGCACCATCTCCCAGCGCTTACAACGCTGAGAGATAGGGACGGATGGGAGGAGCCGTCCACAACACGGACCGGAAGCTCCCTGTGCACGGCTTCCGTGCCCCTCCGGCAGGACATCGGCGGCGCCGGAGGAGGTAAGTCCATGTTTATTATGTTTAACTATCCCTCCCCAGCCCGGCCATAAAAAAATTTTTAAACCCGGATAACCCCTTTAAATATCAATATAAATAGATATTTCTTGCAATTCTTATTTTGAGACCACGATGATGAGCAATGATTCAAAAAGCAATCCTTCGTTCCAGATGAAAAGCATTTAATGGTCTTCAACAAAGTAACAATATACAATTCATATTTGAAATATAAATTAAAGTAAAGTTACAAATAAAAAAAATAAAGTTACAAAAATAAATAAAAGTAAAGTAACAAGGTCGACTCACCTAACAGTTCCATGGGAACTCTGAAACCATAATGTACAATGACAAACCAAGATAAATGACAATAGTTCAGTATAATAAAGGAATTTTCATTTTACCAAAGGCAACCGACCATATACCATCTGCCTTTAAGTACTATGGAATATACCCAAGTATCTCATTCATTATGTCCCAATATAAAGCATATCAATATATTATACATAAACCTATATTCTACTTATGTTTTATTAATTCCATTATAATATCATGTATTTATGTTTGTTTATCATGAAAGAATGTTTATCCTACATGAATACTTTAGGAATAGCAGAATATCATATACGTGTAATCATATGGTCTGATCCTATGCTAAAGTAATTTTAATGATATTAATATTTTACAGCTACATTTACACATACATTGTATCTGTCCATTTTCTTTACAGATGGCGCACTGAGACATTAATTTAAGTGGACCCATGAACATGTTTTTCAGGCTGTAGAACACTCAAAGCAGGACCTATTTCTGCCCACGTATGTGGTTTGGACCTTCCTATAGAAGTCTATGGGAACACAAAAAGAGCAGATAGCACACAGATGACACAGATGTCATATGAACATGGTCCATATTTGAGGATCCATTTATGTTACCCTTCAAGAAGTTGGGACAAGCTAGTAAAAACATTTGCCAACCTTTGTTTTCTTTTTGCGAAATTGCAAAAGCAGATGACTTATAGATGACACATAAACGTTTTTTTGTAGAAATATGGCTCAGTAAAGGATTACACATTCATCTGTGTCCTTTTTTTTTTTTTGGCACGTCAAGAGCAGCACACATTTTTTTACACTGCATATTTTGTATACTCGTTGTCTCAAGTAATTCTCTGCCATCTCCTTTACTTGTGACTAGAGATGAGCGAACATACTCGTCCGAGCTTGATGCTCGTTCGAGCATTAGCGTACTCGAAACTGCTCGTTGCTCGGACGAATACTTCGCCCGCTCGAGAAAATGGCAGCTCCCGCCGTTTTGCTTTTTGGCTGCCAGAAACAGAGCCAATCACAAGCCAGGAGACTCTGCACTCCACCCAGCATGACGTGGTACCCTTACACGTCGATAGCAGTGGTTGGCTGGCTAGATCAGGTGACCCTGGGATAGACTAGGATCATTCTGTGTCTGGATGCCGCTAGGGAGAGAGCTGCTGCTGGTCAGGGAAAGCGTTAGGGTGTTCTATTAGAATAGTGTTAGGCAGGAGTGATTCAACAAGAACCCAACAGCCCTTCTTAGGGCTACAATAACGTTATACTTTTTTTTTTTTTGTTTGCTTGTGGCTGGGCTTGCTGGCACTAGTAGTGCAGCTAGTACCATATTGTGAGGAATTTGCAGGGGGACTTGCTACCGTTGTGTTTAGCTCTTAGTGACACACATATCCACCTCAAACACCAAAGTGGGAAAATTTATTAGGGGTTTGATTTCAATTAGGCACAGTCTGGCAGTTTCTTTTTATTTTACGTTTTTTTTTTCATAACTCAGCGTCATCTCATCAGTGTGCTTTCATACTTGGCTAGAAAATAGCCAAAGGAGAATCCAAACGGCTTACTTACGCCTACAATAGCGTTATATATATTTTATTTCTGGTTGATCTGCTGGTGGCTGTCCTTGCTGCAGTGCATATACTAGCCAATTGTGAGGAATTAGGAGTGAGACTTGCGACCGCTGTGTTTAGCGCTTAGTGACGCACATATCCATCGCAAAGACCGAAGTGGGAAAATTTATTAGGGGTTGGATTTCAATTAGGCACAGTCTGGCAGTTTCTTTTTATTTTACGTTTATTTTTTCATAACTCAGCATCATCTCATCAGTGTGCTTTCATACTTGGCTAGAAAATAGCCAAAGGAGAATCCAAACGGCTTACTTACGCCTACAATAGCGTTATATATATTTTATTTCTGGTTGATCTGCTGGTGGCTGTCCTTGCTGCAGTGCATATACTAGCCAATTGTGAGGAATTAGGAGTGAGACTTGCGACCGCTGTGTTTAGCGCTTAGTGACGCACATATCCATCGCAAAGACCGAAGTGGGAAAATTTATTAGGGGTTGGATTTCAATTAGGCACAGTCTGGCAGTTTCTTTTTATTTTACGTTTATTTTTTCATAACTCAGCATCATCTCATCAGTGTGCTTTCATACTTGGCTAGAAAATAGCCAAAGGAGAATCCAAACGGCTTACTTACGCCTACAATAGCGTTATATATATTTTATTTCTGGTTGATCTGCTGGTGGCTGTCCTTGCTGCAGTGCATATACTAGCCAATTTTGAGGAATTTGGAGTGAGACTTGCGACCGCTGTGTTTAGCGCTTAGTGACGCACATATCCATCGCAAAGACCGAAGTGGGAAAATTTATTAGGGGTTGGATTTCAATTAGGCACAGTCTGGCAGTTTCTTTTTATTTTACGTTTATTTTTTCATAACTCAGCGTCATCTCATCAGTGTGCTTTTATACTTGGCTAGAAAATAGCCAAAGGAGAATCCAAATGGCTTACTTACGCCTACAATAGCGTTATATATATTTTATTTCTGGTTGATCTGCTGGTGGCTGTCCTTGCTGCAGTGCATATACTAGCCAATTTTGAGGAATTTGGAGTGAGACTTGCGACCGCTGTGTTTAGCGCTTAGTGACGCACATATCCATCGCAAAGACCGAAGTGGGAAAATTTATTAGGGGTTGGATTTCAATTAGGCACAGTCTGACAGTTTCTTTTTATTTTACGTTTATTTTTTCATAACTCAGCGTCATCTCATCAGTGTGCTTTCATACTTGGCTAGAAAATAGCCAAAGGAGAATCCAAACGGCTTACTTACGCCTACAATAGCGTTATATATATTTTATTTCTGGTTGATCTGCTGGTGGCTGTCCTTGCTGCAGTGCATATACTAGCCAATTGTGAGGAATTTGGAGTGAGACTTGCGACCGCTGTGTTTAGCGCTTAGTGACGCACATATCCATCGCAAAGACCGAAGTGGGAAAATTTATTAGGGGTTGGATTTCAATTAGGCACAGTCTGGCAGTTTCTTTTTATTTTACGTTTATTTTTTCATAACTCAGCGTCATCTCATCAGTGTGCTTTCATACTTGGCTAGAAAATAGCCAAAGGAGAATCCAAACGGCTTACTTACGCCTACAATAGCGTTATATATATTTTATTTCTGGTTGATCTGCTGGTGGCTGTCCTTGCTGCAGTGCATATACTAGCCAATTGTGAGGAATTTGGAGTGAGACTTGTGACCGCTGTGTTTAGCGCTTAGTGACGCACATATCCATCGCAAAGACCGAAGTGGGAAAATTTATTAGGGGTTGGATTTCAATTAGGCACAGTCTGGCAGTTTCTTTTTATTTTACGTTTATTTTTTCATAACTCAGCGTCATCTCATCAGTGTGCTTTCATACTTGGCTAGAAAATAGCCAAAGGAGAATCCAAACGGCTTACTTACGCCTACAATAGCGTTATATATATTTTATTTCTGGTTGATCTGCTGGTGGCTGTCCTTGCTGCAGTGCATATACTAGCCAATTGTGAGGAATTTGGAGTGAGACTTGCGACCGCTGTGTTTAGCGCTTAGTGACGCACATATCCATCGCAAAGACCGAAGTGGGAAAATTTATTAGGGGTTGGATTTCAATTAGGCACAGTCTGCCATTTCCTTTTTATTTTACGTTTATTTTTTCATAACTCAGCGTCATCTCATCTGGCATAGCAGTGTGCTTTCATACTTGGCTAGAAAATAGCCATAGCAATAGGATAGCATTGTTTGGTTTTAAAAACTAAAAAACACAAAAAAAAACTAAAAAACACAAAAAAACACAAAAAAAAGTAAAAAAAAAAATTAAAGTTATAACTTTCATTTTCAAAATGTTTAACCCGAGGGCTAGGGGTAGAGGACGAGGACGAGGGCGGGGACGTGGGCGTCCAACTACTGCAGGGGTCAGAGGCCGTGGTCCTGGGTGGGGTGAGACACCACCTGCTGATGAGGGAGCAGGGGAACGCCGCAGAGCTACACTCCCTAGGTTCATGTCTGAAGTTACTGGGACTCGTGGTAGAGCACTGTTGAGGCCAGAACAGTGCGAACAGGTGATGTCGTGGATTGCCGACAATGCTTCGAGCAATTTGTCCACCAGTCAGTCTTCCACGCAGTCCACCCATGTCACCGAAATCGGCACTCCTCCAGCTCCTGCACCTCAGCCTCCTCCCCCCCAGTCTGCCCCCTCCCATGAAAATTTGGCATTTGAACCGGCATACTCTGAGGAACTTTTTTCTGGACCCTTCCCACAGTCACAAACCACTTGTCCGGTTGCTGCTGAGCAATTTTCCGATGCCCAGGTTTTCCACCAGTCGCAGTCTGTGGGTGATGATGACCTTCTTGACGTAGTGGAAGAAGTGTGTAAAGAGGTGTCCGACGATGAGGAGACACGGTTGTCAGACAGTGGTGAAGTTGTTGTCAGGGCAGGAAGTCCGAGGGGGGAGCAGACTGAGGGATCGGAGGATGATGAGGTGACAGACCCAAGCTGGGTTGAGAGGCCGGGTGAACACAGTGCTTCTGAGACGGAGGAGAGTCCTCGACCAGAACAGGTTGGAAGAGGCAGTGGTGGGGCCAGACGGAGAGGCAGGGCCAGAGCAGGTGCATCAGCGCCAAATGTGTCACGTAGTGAAGCTCCCGTGGCGAGGGCTCCCGCGGCGAGGGCTAGATTTTCAGAAGTCTGGAGGTTCTTTAAGGAAACACCGGATGACCGACGGACTGTGGTGTGCAACCTTTGCCAAACCAGGATCAGCAGGGGTTCCACCACTACTAGCTTAACTACCACCAGTATGCGCAGGCATAAGAATGCTAAACACCCCACTCAGTGGCACCAAGCCCGTTCACCTCCGGCCGTGCACACCACTGCTCCTTCCCCTGTGTCAGCTGATAGTCAGCCCCCTGCCCAGGACCCTGGCACAAAATCCCCATCGTCGCCTCCACGATCCTCCACAGCATCCACCAGCGTTCAGCTCTCCATACCCCAGACGCTGGAGCGGAAACGGAAATATAGTGCAACCCACCCGCACGCCCAAGCCCTTAATGTCCACATCTCCAGATTGCTTAGCCTGGAGATGCTGCCCTATAGGCTAGTAGAGACCGAGGCCTTTCGCAACCTCATGGCGGCGGCCGCCCCTCGGTATTCGGTCCCCAGCTGCCACTACTTTTCCCGATGTGCCGTCCCAGCCCTGCACAAGCACGTGTCAGACAACATCATCCGTGCCCTGACCAACGCCGTTTCTGACAAGGTCCACCTGACCACGGACACGTGGACGAGTGCTGCCGGGCAGGGCCACTATATATCGCTGACGGCACATTGGGTTAACTTGGTGGAGGCTGGGACCGAGTCTGACCCTGCGGCTGGTCATCTACTGCCGACGCCAAGGATTGCGGGGCCTACCTCGGTCCAGGTCTTTCAGGCCTACTATGCCTCCTCCTCCTCCCACCCCTCCTCCACCTCCTCCTCCGAACTACCATCCGTGGGCATGGCGCCATCAGTCGGTAGCTCTAGGCACAGCAGCAGTGCCGTCGCTAAGCGACAGCAGGCGGTGCTCAAACTGCTGAGCCTAGGCGATAAAAGGCACACTGCCCAAGAGCTATTACAGGCCATTCCACATCAAACTTGTTAACTTTGTCGCCACCCTGCTGTGTAATCCACAAAATATACTGGCAAACTTTTATCATTTACCGATATTATTTCAGCGCTTCTTGCACATCTGTTTACATTCCCCTCACCCGCCATATCCCAAACTTATAAGAACGCTACTACACTTGATCTTATACAAAAGGTTCTTAGAAGTGCTGTTTGGGGAGTAGCCTAGAGACAGGGGCTTGGATTGGCGAAAGCTCGCATGGAAGCGGAGCGCCAGCTCCATGCCAAGATCCAACTAACATAGTTTTAACTGCAGCACCTTTAATCTACTACTAGTTCACTGCCTCCATACATGGTCCCCTTATCAAACGAGCTGTGTCAGGCAGAATTTTGGGTTGTTTTCATAGCTTCCATGTTAACTTTGTCGCCACCCTGCTGTGTAATCCACAAAATATACTGGCAAACTTTTATCATGTACCGATATTATTTGAGCGCTTCTTGTTCACCTCCTTTGGTTCCTCTCTGCCACCCATTGGTTTGAAGCCTGAGTCCATTTAGGGTATGTCGCCATGCCACTCTCTAGCCTGCCGCTGCTGCCGCTGCCTCTGCATGCCGTCCCCTATAGTGTCAGGGTCAATTATTGGATGTTTTAGATGCTATCTAGCTTCATTCTGTCACTCTGTCATGGCCATGCTGTTGCCCATAATTTTGGCATAATGGTGCGATTAAGCAGCCTCAGAGGCATCCATGCATGCTGCCCCTGCTGTTTCCTGTCCATTTCCGTGGTGTTTCCATCCTTTTCTGAGGTTCCCAGGTGTTTGGCCAAGCTTCCCTGTGCAGAGCCTTGGTCCCCTTAAAAAAATGCTCGAGTCTCCCATTGACTTCAATGGGGCTCGTTATTCGAGACGAGCACTCGAGCATCGGGAAAAGTTCGTCTCGAATAACGAGTACCCGAGCATTTTAGTGCTCGCTCATCTCTACTTGTGACGTATGATGATATGCATGGCTTTGAGTGGTGTCTTGGCAGAAGAGTTCATGGAGAGAGTCATAACAAACAGCAGATTTAGGTTCTAAGACCGGCACAAAGGACAATTCAACACAATCCAATCCTTTCCCAAAAGAGCAGGTGACACAGCAGACGGTACGGGCGACCACCGTTACAAAGAGGGAAGTTGACTGGTTTAAATTCTCATCCACCCAAAACCCAATAGCACTAACTCTGCTCTGGACCTCGCTGTGCGACGAAACAGCAGTTGACATCCACATGTCTGGTATTGACGTACTTGGAGGAAGTTGGGCAAAAATTTTAGGATGTATATTTACCTCAAATTCCTTCTGAATGTGTCCATTTTAGGACTAAATGAGAATAATCTTATTAAAAAATTGAAATTTCAAAATTTTCCAATCCATTTTTGTTTGCTTCCAGAGAAAGATGTATAGGGTTAACAGACTTCAAAAAATGCTGATTTGAATAGCTTCAGATGTTAGGTTCATAAAATGGTGTTACTTGTGGGGATGTATAGTACATAAGCCTTTATAGGGCACTTCCAAACTGAATTGGTCACCAAAAATTTAGCATTTTTCAAATCTCTTGAAAAAATGGAAACGTGAAACAAATTATGAAAAAAAAGAAGACCAATTGCAAAAGGTTTCTACAAAAAAAAATGTGGTTTGACTTTTTGTCTAAAAGGTAGAGCATTTGAAACTTTGAAAATTTTTCCAAAATTATTGAATTTTTACCCCCCAAAAAAGAAACTGACAGTGAAATGACACTACTAACATAAACTACAATGTCTCACGAGAAAACATTCTCAAAATCACAGGGATTTCTTAAAGTGTTGAAAAGTTATTACCCCTGGAGGAGAGACTGGTAAAGTTTTTTAAAAAAGTACTGCGCCTCAATGTACAAACAGGCTGTGTCCCTAAGGGGTTAAGTGCACATCGGACCAATCACAATCCTTGTAATATAAACAATGTAATCTCTAGGGGGAAAAAAGAACATTTCTAATTACCTTTATAGTAACGGTTTAAGGCTACATTCACACGAACATATGGGAGGCTTATATACGTCCCCCATACATTTCAATGGCCTTGCGGCGCCGTACGGGAGCGGTATGAGCCGTACCGTGGGCACCGTACCGTAGCCCATAGAAAGATAGCACAGGTCCTATCTTTCCCGGAATACGGCGCTGTGTATTCCTATGGAGAGGGGCGGGGGTGAGCAGCGCTTGTCCCCCGCTCCTCTCCCTGGCGCCGATGTATGCCCGCCGTACTATTGTTCAGCATGGTATTACGGTACGGCACAGTATTACGGTACAGCACCGTATTGCGGTACCGCGACCGTACATCGTGTGCATGTAGCCTAACCCTTTTACTACCAATGGTCTCTGGACATATTCATCCTTCAGTAACCATATTTTGCAACAAATAATTTGTACCTCTTTTAAACAAATGGAAGCTGCACCCCCCCTGCCTTATATAACCAAAGACCAACCTGATGGGAAATTGTTTTTTTCATTGAAAACCTCTTTAAAATGACCTCACAATGGAGCTCAGGCTGTGCAGGGAGATATCACGCCCCGTCCTTCACATTTTTGCAGGAAAGGCTGAAAAGTTTTGTGACTTACTGAACTCCACTACAACATTTCAGATGTTTACAGCATTTTGGCGTTTGTGGGAGGAGCCTAGAGAGAACCTTTTATCACCCTTCTCCCAATTCTTTGAATCCTTGAAATGAAATTATTCCAATAATTCTGGTACATTTGAAGTTTTTTTCTCTATTCTCTGCCAATGTCATTATTTTCAGTTCTCTCCTGTCAGGATGTCTTTGCCGGCCCTGGAGCCCTCAACTGATAGCAAAGAGCTTAATTGGCCTTGTGTCAGTACATAATATGCTATTTCTGTGGTCTACAGTCAGATAGGTGGTCTCAGGCTGGAGAGGAAAGAAGGCTCCACCCACCTGACAGTAGGCATCACAAAGTAACAAGACTGGAGGGCATGCAACAGAACACCTTAGGTAAACCACCTGTAAGGGCACTTTAATTGTTTACCCATAACACAAATATCAGTAAACTGTAACTTCCAAAATATGACAGACACTTCTTGCTGGGTGGAAAATTAGGTCACAACTTTATTTATTTTATATATTAACCCGTAATATCCAAAATCAGGCACTTGGAATAGAATCACACATCTTCGAGCTCTGGAAGCTGTATGCCAGCTGGACTCCCAGCTACCATCTCAAATCTTCCACTATTCTGCCTGCTGTGACTTGAAATTAACTAAAAATACAAAGGTAAAATATTACAAAATTACATAGCATCTTAATAACATAGCGAGGGAGCTTGAGTGTCGCCTAAAAGAGGGAGATATCCTTGAGTGATCAGTGATATATATATACCCTCAGGTCCTGTAGGATGGGAGGACATTTTGAGGTAAGCAACAGGGGAGGAGTGAGAACACATCTTAAAGGCACAGATCACCAACCCTATTAAAGTGCAATAGTACCCCAACATTTACCCCTTTGCATCTAATAACATCAGCCCCCAGTCTAGGGGAACCTTTGCTCAGGAATGGAGGCGACAAAATCCAACTGTGCCAGAAGTACTGGAGCTACAACTATTAAAGCACAGAGAAGATGGAGGTAGTGAAAGATCTGCCAGAAATGTTATCATTTTGGCCAATAAAAAGTCAGTAAAGGGGAAATTAAAAGTAAAAGAGAGAGTCACATGAATGTAAAAAAGAAAGTCATAGAAATAAGAGTAAAAAAAGAAGGAAAATTTGATGAGGACCAACATGTAGAGGGAACCAGGAATAAGAAGAGGATCCACGCTGACAACTAGGAGTGAGAGGATCCACACTGACAACTAGGAGTGAGAGGATCCACGCTGACAACTAGGAGTGAGAGGATCCACACTGACAACTAGGAGTAAGAGGATCCACACCGACAACTAGGATTGAGAGGATCCACTCCGACAACTAGGAGTGAGAGGATCCACACTGACAACTAGGAGTGAGAGGATCCACGCCGACAACTAGGATTGAAAGGATCCACGCCGACAACTAGGAGTGAGAGGATCCACGCCGACAACTAGGAGTGAGAGGATCCACGCCGACAACTAGGAGTGAGAGGATCCACGCCGACAACTAGGAGTGAGTGTGGATCCTCTCCCTCCTAGTTGTCAGGGTGGATCCTCTCCCTCCTAATTAAGAGTAAGAGGATCCATTTAGAGATAAGTCATTAGTGGACAGCAATGATGGAGAGAGGGATAGGTCACCATGATGAGAGAGGCGCCACCTACAGTCGGGTGATGTGTGGGGTAACCTGTATATAGTATCAGGATGGTTTCATTATTACTGGTCTGGGTCATGTTCTTTGTAATCTGCTAATGTGATACCAATTATTAAATATATAAATACAGGCTTTTGGCCTATTTTTGGGGTGTGTGTATGTTTCTATTGGAGCACCTTCTATCTTTTTTCTGTGGGGGCGTGGTACAATGATACATGTGTCCGTATCTGGCGGCCGTATACTAGCTGACATTCGTTAAAGGAAAGATAAGATCTTTATCCAGGGGAGGGGATGCATATAGCAGAGCTGACTGTGTGTGTGAGATGTAGCAGAGCTGAGAGTGTCATTGGGGCAGATGTATCAAGCTGTCTGAAAGTCAGGATATTCCTAGTTGCCCTTGGCAACCAATAACAGCTCTCCTTTTAAATATTCATGAGCACTGGTGAAATGAAAGCTGAGCTGTAATTGGTTGCCATGGGCAACTAGGAATATTCTGACTTTTAGACAGCTTGATAAATCTGCCCCCTTGTGTGTAATAGGCATCTCATGGATCTCATCATCTCTAATCCGTCTCATCTCTCTTCCTATGTGTCAGATACTAGTAGAATGTTCAGAAGGTAAACGAAAGTGTAGATAAACCCTGTACCCTTATAATCTAAGCACATTGTGCTCAGAAAGTCCCCGCTCAAACTCTGAAATCTTACACAGACCATCAATGAGTGATAGGAACTAAAATACCAATAACACTAACAGTAACAGTAACATTGTAACTTTGGGGTTAAAAATTATCTTTATTGTGTAAACATTGAGATGTGAGAACTTCTATTTCATGGGAAAACCCGTTTAACCCGTTAACGCTCAGCGTCCGATATATCGGACGCTGAGCTCAATGACTTAGCACTCAGCGTCCGATATATCGGACGCTGAGCCCATGCCGGTTCAGCTCAAGATCTGAGCCGAACCGGCATCGGGAAACACGGGGTGCCGGCTGTGACTGATAGCCGGCACCCCAGTGTAACACCCGCGATCGGAGTCAACTCCCGTGCTTAACCCGTTAAATGCCGCGGTCAGCGCGACCGCGGCATCTAACATGCCTCTGGGGGGTCTTTCCCCCACGATCGGCCCCCCCGAACCGTTTTCGGGGGGCGCCGATCGTTGCTATAGCAACTCTGGGGTCCGATCTGGACCCCAGAGTTACCTGCAAGAATTGCCGGTAAGATGGCGTCTGTGACGTCATCTTACTGGCACAGTGCCAGCCTATGCAAGTGTATAGGCTGACACTGATAATACTCTGCAATACATGAGTATTGCAGAATATTATCATGAACAAGCAATCAGAGGATTTCTTGTTCATGTCCCATGGTATAAAAGTGAAAAAGTAAAAAAAAAATGTTATTCAATAAAAAAATAAAGTAATAAATCACTAAAAATGCCCAAAACCCCCAAAACATATAAAGAGACATATAACTAAAAAAAAAGTCTAAATCATAACACAAACCCCACATATATAGTATCACCGCGTCCGTAACAACCCGTAGAATAAAAGTAAATCATTATTGAACCCCCACGATAAACGCCGTAAAAAAAACTGCTATAAACCTTCCAAAAATTATGATTTTTAGCTATTCAATCCCACAAAAAATGCTATAAAATGTGATCAAAAACCATGTGTACTCCGACATGATACTCGTGTAAAGTACAACATGTCCCGCAAAAATAAGCCATCAACCAGCTCCGTAGCCAAAAAAGTAACAATGTTATGCCACTTGGAAGACGGCAATACATAAATGATAGATTTTTCCCCACATTAGGGTTTTGTTTGACAAATTTAGTAAAACGTAAGAAAATATATTCAAGTCTGGTATCCCCGTAATCGTATCGACCCATAGAATAAAGATAACATGATTATTAGTCTATACGGTGAACACCAAAAAAAAAAGAGTAAAAAATCCAGTACAGAATTGATGCTTTTCTACTCCTGCCCTCAAAAAAAGTTCCTAAATTTTCAACAATACGTGATACCAACCCCAAAATGGTAACAATGGAAAAAGCATCTCATCGCGCAAAAAAAATGGCATCACATGGCCCAAATAACGAAAAAGCGAAAATTTTATAGCCTTCAAAAGGGGCCAATGAGGAAACTAAAATCCTGGCAGCTGCAGCGCCCTCCTTCCCTTCTGCGTCTCGCTGTGCGCCCATAAAACAAGTAATGGCCACATGTGGGGGGTCTTTGTACTCAGGAGAAATTGCAGAACAAATTTTATGGTGGGTTTTCTCTTTTTATATTTTGGAAATGTGTAAATTTTAGTGCTAAATGAACGTATAAGGGAACAATTTGACCATTCTAAATTTCACCTCCATTTTGATTCAATTACTATGAAGATCTCAAGGGGTTAACAATCTTCGTAAAAGCGGTTTCTGATAGCTTGAGGGGTGCAGATTTGAAAATGGGTTGGTTATATAGGGGGTTTTGATGCTAAATATGTAAAATTTCATTCAAAACTGTATTTATCCACAAAATAGTCAATTCTGAAAATCCGGAAAAGCGATATTCTTTTTGTAAGCCTCGTGACATCAAAATAAATTATCCAGACATTTCAGAAATTATGAAAATGTAAAGTAGACAAATGGGAAATGTTATTCAGCAACTTATTTAGGTGGTAAATCTATCTGCCTGAAAACGCAATGATTTTGAATTTCGAAAATGGCAAATTTTTCAAAAATTTATCATATTTTCTTTTTTCTATTCTTTTTTCTATTTTCTTGTAAATAAACGCAAAACTTATCAGCCAAAATTTACCACTAAAATGAAGTACAACATGTGGGGAAAAAACTATCTCAGAATCGTTTTGATAAGTAACAGTGTTCAAAAGTTATAACCATATAAAGCGACGCAGGTCAGAATCCCAAAAATCGGGCTGAGCCTTAAGCTACAAAATGGCTGCGTCCTTAAAGGGTTAAGGAGATCTCTTACTACCCAAAATCTGGTGGGCCAAGAGACCCAGTTTTGCCATCTAACATTTAGTTTGCTTTATATAAAGGATGCTAAATCCTAATGGGCTAAAGGAGCTGGTCCCCCTATCCACCAGGACCTACCTGCACCCCACATTGGACAGCAATGATGGAGAGAGGGATAGGTCACCATGATGAGAGAGGCGCCACCTACAGTCGGGTGATGTGTGGGGTAACCTGTATATAGTATCAGGATGGTCTCATTATTACTGGTTTGGGTCATGTTCTTTGTAATCTCTAATGTGATACCAATTATTAAATATATAAATACAGGCTTTTGGCCTATTTTTGGGGTGTGTGTATGTTTCTATTGGAGCACCTTCTATCTTTTTTCTGTGGGGGCATGGTACAATGATACATGTGTCCGTATCTGGCGGCCGTATACTAGCTGACATTCGTTAAAGGAAAGATAAGATCTTTATCCAGGGGAGGGGATGCATATAGCAGAGCTGACTGTGTGTGTGAGATGTAGCAGAGCTGAGAGTGTCATTGGGGCAGATGTATCAAGCTGTCTGAAAGTCAGGATATTCCTAGTTGCCCTTGGCAACCAATCACAGCTCTCCTTTTAAATATTCATGAGCACTGGTGAAATGAAAGCTGAGCTGTAATTGGTTGCCATGGGCAACTAGGAATATTCTGACTTTTAGACAGCTTGATAAATCTGCCCCCTTGTGTGTAATAGGCATCTCATGGATCCCATCATCTCTAATCCGTCTCATCTCTCTTCCTATGTGTCAGATACTAGTAGAATGTTCAGAAGGTAAACGAAAGTGTAGATAAACCCTGTACCCTTATAATCTAAGCACATTGTGCTCAGAAAGTCCCCGCTCAAACTCTGAAATCTTACACAGACCATCAATGAGTGATAGGAACTAAAATACCAATAACACTAACAGTAACAGTAACATTGTAACTTTGGGGTTAAAAATTATCTTTATTGTGTAAACATTGAGATGTGAGAACTTCTATTTCATGGGAAAACCCGTTTAAGGAGATCTCTTACTACCCAAAATCTGGTGGGCCAAGAGACACAGTTTTGCCATCTAACATTTAGTTTGCTTTATATAAAGGATGCTAAATCCTAATGGGCTAAAGGAGCTGGTCCCCCTATCCACCAGGACCTACCTGCACCCCACATTACATCCATGTCACCCTTCACCCCCATATTACATCCATGTCACCCTGCACCCCCACAATATATCCATGTCACACTACACCCCCACATCAAATCCATATCACGCTGCTCCCCCTTCTGCTCTCCCTGCACCCATCTCCTCCTCTCCCTGCTCCCCACCTCCTCCTCTCCCTGCTCCCCTCCTTCTGCTCTCCCTGCTCCCCACCTCCTCCTCTCCCTGCTCCCCTCCTTCTCCTCTCCCTGCTCCCCACCTCCTCCTCTCCCTGCTCCCCTCCTTCTCCTCTCCCTGCTCCCCTCCTTCTCCTCTCCCTGTTCCCCACCTCCTCCTCTCCCTGCTCCCCACCTCCTCCTCTTCCTGCTCCCCACCTCCTCATGTCCCTGCCTCCCACACCTCCTCCTCTCCCTGCCCCCCACACCTCCTCCTCTCCCTGCCCCCCACCTCCTCCTCTCCCTTCGCCACACCTCCTCCTCTCCCTACCCTCAGGGCTGCAGCTTCTATCAGGGATCTCCATGGTTCCTGTGTAACTCTAGAGTTGCCCCTCCCACACAAGTCACATGGTGATGACGTTATCAAAGGTCCTGTACACCACGAGGAAATATCATGTACAGTAACTTCTCAGAGCAGACACTTTCCTGTGTATATACAATGTGCAGGAGATCAGCACAATCCAGTCCCTGCCCTATCTATAGACCACAACCAGTGCAGACCAGGGAGATCTCACAACCTCCAGACTGACAGCAGAGCTGGGGCTTCACTGCTGTCTCCAGGACCTGGGAATAAAAGAAGCATTTGATTGGTTGGCTAGTTTGTTTGACTGACAGATATTTCTCACAGAATAGGAATTTTGTCGGACAGAATGGTATTTTGTAGTACAGAAGTAGAATTCTGACGCAAATAATGGTATTTTGTAGTACAGAAGTAGAATTCTATAGCACAGAATAGTATTTTGTAGTACAGAAGTAGAATTCTGTCGCACAGAATGGCATTTTGTAGTACAGAAGTAGAATTCTGTGGCACAGAATGGCATTTTGTAGTACAGAAGTAGAATTCTTTCGCACAGAATAGTATTTTGTAATACAGAAGTAGAATTCTGTCGCACAGAATGGTATTTTGTAGTACAGAAGTGGAATTCTGTCGTACAGAATAGTATTTTGTAGTACAGAAGTGGAATTCTTTCGCACAGATAAGTATTTTGTAATACAGAAGTAGAATTCTGTTGCACAGAATAGTATTTTGTAGCACAGAAATGGAATTCTGTCACACAGAATGGTATTTTGTAGTACAGAAGTAGAATTCTGTTACAGAGAATGGCATTTTGTAGTACAGAAGTAGAATTCTGTCGTACAGAATGGCATTTTGTAGTACAGAAGTAGAATACCGTGGCACAGAATAGTATTTTGTAGTAAAGAAGTAGAATTCCATCACACAGAATGGTATTTTGTCTCACAGAAATAGATTTTGTTGTACAGAATAAGAGTTTTGTCTCACAGAATGGCATTTTGTAGTACAGAAATTTAATTTTGAAAGACTCTAATACAAAAGTCATTTTGTTAAAAAAATTCTGTTAATAAATATTCTGTGCCACAAAATAAAAAATCTGTGTCACAGAACACATTTTGTGTCTACAAAATGTAATTCTGTGTCACAAAAAATGATTCTGTAAACACAAAATAGTTTTTTTGTTCATATAATCTATTATGTAAGCACAAAATAAATTTGGTGTTCACTAAAAGTAGATGTGTAGTTTTGTGCAAGTATAATGTATTTTGTCTTCAAGCAGAATATTTTGTGAACACAAAATTATTCTGTGCTTACAAAATGGATTCTGTGTCACAAAATGCACTGTGAACAAACGGCGCCCCATATAGGTGGAGGGCAAAGGACATTATGTGATTCGTCTGACTAATGTAACAATATGCACCTTTTTAGTTTGTACATTTGTTTGTACAATTGTTTATATTGTGTGTATAAAGATATATAAACATATATAAAATAACTGAGAAGACTGAAGGATCATTTTAAATATTGTAATTGTTGATTAGAGTAAGTATACCGTAATTTTTTTACACACGTCACGCTAAAGGACATCTCACTCCCAAAGGGAGGCTGTTTTTAAAAATTTTAATCCCCCCTCTGCAGACATACCTCTGCCAGCAACGCAAAGACGTCTTCGTGTTGCCGTCTCTTGGCACTTAGACAGCCACCACTTGCCAGGAAGAATCAGGAAAAGGGTAAAAACTTTGTTTTTGTTTTTAACGACCTGGCCTTTTTTTTATTTTTACGCGTAAAAAGCTGTGTAATGGCTTATTTTCTGCCTAACAAATTGCACTTCATAATGATCGGATTTAATATTCCATGCTGTGTACAGGGAAAAAGGAAAAAAATGCAGTGACAATGGTGAAAAAATGCATTTGCGCCATTTTCT
Organism: Engystomops pustulosus; assembly: GCF_040894005.1. Lineage (NCBI taxonomy): Eukaryota > Metazoa > Chordata > Amphibia > Anura > Leptodactylidae > Engystomops > Engystomops pustulosus. Next base: position 62,130,621 of record NC_092413.1, read on the forward strand.
TGTGGGCTTGGATTTTACAGCTTTCACTGTGCACCACAAACAACATGTCTACTTTATTATTCTTTAGTCGGTATGATTAAGGGGATACCAAATTTGTATAGGTTTTATAATGTTTTCATACATTTACAAAAATTAAAACCTCCTGCACTAAAATATTTTTCTTTGGTTTTGCCACCTTCTGGCGCCAATAACTTTTTTTTATATACTTTTCAAAATGGCAAAATAGTGCCATTTTAGACTATTTAGCGCTATTTTCGGTTATGGGGTTAAACGCAGTGAAAAACCGTTATTATATTTTGATAGATTGGGCATTTTCCAACGTGGCGATGCCTAATGTGTTTATGATTTTTACTGTTTATTAATATTTATATCAGTTCTAGGGAAAGGGAGGTGATTTCAATTTTTATTATATTTTTATCATATTTTTTATTATAATTTTTTAAACTTTTTTTAAATTTTTACTTTTACTATTTTTCAGACTACCTAGGGTAGATTAACCCTAGGTTGTCTGATCGATCCTATCATATACTGTCATACTACAGTATGGCAGTATATAGGGATTTTCCTCCTCATTCATTACAATGGGGCACATTTACTTGCCTGTCCATGCGCATTTAACGAGGTGCTTTCCCCGACGAGAATGCACAGCTGCCACAATTCACTGAGATCGTGCAACCGATTTCCTGCATGTGTCGCTTTCCCGATCAGGTCCGGTAAATGTAAGTGCTTTGCTTGCGACACAATTTTGAAGTTTAATCCCACGATTTGTCCGAATCCATCAGATCGGCCATGAAAGCCGGCGCAGTTGCATTGTAATAAACAGGGTTAAAATGAGAGAGCCTCGGGTCTTCGGAAGACCCTAGGCCAGTGATGGCGAACCTATGACACGCATGTCAGCACTGACACGCGTAGTCATTTTCGCTGACACGCCGGTCACCGTCGGCTCTCGTCGGCTGCGCGGTCGGTCAGCCGGTTCGGCGGGTGGGCGGTCGGCCGGCTGGACGGGTGGGCAATCAGCCGGCTGGACGGGTGGGCGGTTGGCCGGCTGGCTGGGTGGGCGGTCGGCTGGCTGGCTGGCTGGGTGGGTGGTCGGCTGGCTGGGCAGGTGGGCGGTCGGCTGGCTGGGAAGGTGGGCGGTCGGGCGCTGGGCTGCTCCTGTTCTCCCATCCTGCTCTGCGGAGGCCGCGCACTGACGTCAGAGCGTGGAGACAGAGCAGCCCTAGCGACCTGCGCTGTACCTGCTCCGGCCCACTCAGCTCCAGCCTCGGCTCCTGGCCCTGATGCCCTGCGCTGAGAGGAAATAAAATTCAGGAAACAAAATTCCTCTCCCCGGCGGCGCCTGGCATTGAGGTGATTTCCTGCGCGGTGACGTCATCACACCTGCACTTCGCTGCATTCCGGCTGCTGCACATGCAAAGTAAATATATATTTATTCTTTTCCCAGTGGTAAAAGCCTGATAACTATAGTATACTGATGTGGAGGGTTGTGATTTGGCCCTGTGACTCTACTGGGGGGGGGGGAAGGGGGGGGCTGTAACTATACTGGGGGGCCCTATGACAATATTGGGGAGGGGGGGGAGGCCCTGTAACTATACTGGGGGGCCCTATGACTATACTGGGGGGGGGCACTGTGACAATACCCCCTAATGTGGCAGTTACTTGTTTTATGGACGCACAGCGAGGTGCAGAAGGGAAGGAGCGCCCTGCAGCTGCCAGTATTTTCCTCATTGACCCCTTTTGTAGGCTATAAAATTTTAGCTTTTGCGTTATTGGGTCCATGTGATGGCATTTTTTTTTTTTTTGCGGGATGAGACGCTTTTTCCAGTGTCACCATTTTGGGGTTGGTATCTCCTATTGTTGAAAAGGAGTAGAAAAGCATCAATTCTGTACTGGATTTTTTACTTTTTCTTTTTTGGTGTTCACCGTAAAGCCTAATAATCATGTTATCTTTATCTATGGATCGATACGATTACAGGAATACCATAATTGAATATTTTTTCTTATGTTTTACTGAATTTGCCAAATCCTATAAATGTGACTGATATTGTTCTTTGTATTTCCAATACAGGTGGTCCCCTACTTAAGAACACTCGACTTACATACGACCCCTAGTTACAAACGGACCTCTGGATATTGGTAAGTTATTGTACTTTAGTCCTAGGCTACAATGATCAGCTCTAACAGTTATCACAGGTGTCAGTAATGAAGCTTTAGTGTTAATCCTGATTCTTATGACAATCCAACATTACTAAAATCCAATTGTCACAGAGACCAAAAAAAGTTCTGTATATATATACAGTTCCGACTTACATACAAATTCAACTTACCGATGTGTGCCTTTTTAAGTCTTTTTATTTTTAAGAATTTATAAAGTTATTATATGAATTTGGACATCCGCTTCTTTCATTCATTAGGGAGCAGCAGAACGCCACGTGGGACGCATATCTGAGGCCCTGTGATCACATATCTGTGTGATTGGCCATTACTGAGATAAGTGAGGGGGAGGCTGGAAGCGGCCTGTGCTATGGATGCCGTTTCTCGCCATTAATTTACATAAGGCACGCCTCCTTTTCACACTGCGCACACTTGTTAACTATTTCTGCTTACTAACTTTGCCCTTTCCTAAAAGACAGTTAGCCCGCAGGCAATTAGGGGTTATCTATAAGTCACTGCCCCTGTGATGGCAGTAGCCGACCCTTTCAAGAGACATGGACTGAGATGTATGGCATTTTAGAAAAAAATGGCAGATCATTTTGCGTTCTATGTGGTGAAACGGTAGTAAGCAGAACGTGGAATATAAATAGACATTTCGAAACTAATCATTCCGAGCTCTTGAAAAAAAGTGAGGATGAAAGAAAGGAATACATTTCCAGGCAGCTACACCTTCATAAAAGCCAATCTAATTCCATCCTTAAATTTGTAAAAAGCTCTACAAATTTAACATCTGCAAGTCTGAGAATCGCTCACTCCATAGCTCAGCATGGAAAAGCACTCAGTGAGGGAGAATTTCTTAAAGAAACTTTCTTAAGATGTGCACCAGTTCTATTTCACGATATGCAGAATAAAGATGCAATTAGTAAGAGAATATCCGAGTTACCACTCAGTAGAAATATCATAAAAGACCGAATAATCAGACTGAACACAAATGTACAACAGCAATTAAAGAGAGACATAAGTAATTGTAAATATTTTTCAATCTCTCTTGATGAAACTACTGATGTCACATCACATGCTCAGTTGGCCATTATTGGTCGATATTCTGATGGTCTCACAATGAGAGAAGAGTTGATAAAGTTAGTATCAGTGCCAACAAGTACGTCAGGAAGCGAAATATGTAAGGTTGTTATGCAAACATTCTGTGACCTAAGCATTGATATCTCTAAAATTGTGTCAGTGACCACAGATGGGGCACCAAACATGGTGGGTAAAAAAGTCGGATTTGTTACGTTGTTTACAGAAGCTATTGGTCACCCGATTGTGCCTTTTCATTGTATTATCCATCAGGAGGCTTTATGTGCCAAAGCAGGATTCACTGACTTAAACGACTTAATGTCAGTTGTTACAAAAATAGTTAATTTAATAGCTGCTTCACAAGCGAGAATTTTCTGAACTTTTATTGGAGGTTGATTCCACCTACAGTGGACTGCTGATGTACAATAATGTACGATGGCTGAGCCGGGGCAAAGTTCTTGAGCGCTTTGTGGAGTGCTTTGAAGAAATTAAGGTATTTCTTGAGGATAAGGATCTGGGAAACTTTCCACAGCTCTATGATAATAAGTGGGTCAATACCCTGATGTTTTTTACAGATATTTCTGTTCATATTAATGAACTGAACTTAAAGCTACAAGGTTTTGGCAAAAGTATTGACGTTATGTTTGGATACATAAAAGCTTTTGAAAGTAAACTTAAAATTTTCAAGTGAGATGTAGAAACTAAAACTTATAAGTATTTTCCTCGAGTAACAAAGTATTTTGAGAAGGTCAGTGCAGCTGTACAAAATGAAATGGAACCCTTGCATATAAAGTACCAGAATGTTTTAGACTCCTTACTTGACCAGTTCAGTGACAGGTTTAATCAATTTAGAAGCCTAGAACAGACCATGAAAATAATTAAGTATCCTGATGTAGTAGTCTACAGTAGTTTAGAATTAAATGGTTTTCAATGGATACAAATTGATGACTTGGAGATGCAACTTGTAGAATTTCAGGAAAGCATCTGGGGTCAGGTGTTTGTTGACTTGAGGTCAAAACTTGAGAACCTAGAAAGGTGCCGCTTGGAGAATCAAGAGGAATGCCACTATGAACAGGAAATTTGGAGTGCCTGGAACCGGTTACCAGACACTTTTAGCACCCTGAAAAATATAGCAATGGCTTTACTTACTATTTTTCCCTCTACATACTTTTGTGAGACCTTATTCTCAGCATTAAATAATATCAAAACCAACAAAAGAAACAGATTGACAGATGAACTTAGTAGCGCTTGCTTGGGCTTGAAGTGTACAAAATACCAGCCTTCAATTGAAGATTTAGCGAATGAAATTCAGCAACAAAAAAGTCACTAGGACTCATTATACGTACAGAAAAGCTGCATATAGACTAGTGATGGCGAACCTGTGGCAGTCCAGCTGTCGCTGGACTGCCACAGGTTCGCCATCACTGGAAGAAGTCCCCCTCCCCCTCACTTATCTTAGTTCATGGCATCCCACACAAGTTAAATAACAGCAAGACCAACAAAAGAAACCAACTGACAGATTAACAAAGAAGTCACTAAGCAGGTAAGTCAAATAATTATACATATTTGTTGTTTAAACTCTTAATATCACAAAATTAGGTTTTTTTTCTAAAGGTGACACACCACCCGAGTTATGCTCGGTTTTTTGGCGAATTTTGACACACCAACCTCAAAAGGTTGCCCATCACTGCCCTAGGCTGTCATAGCGACGGATCGCCTTCCCGATGACGTCACGGGGAGCGACGATCGTCGGCAAGATGGCTGCGCCCATGCACCACCATCTTTTTTAAGCCGCCAGCAGCATTGCAGGCAGCGATCGGTGCTAGCACCCCGTTCCCATCCCGTTCCAATCAAAACAGTTCTCTGGATGAAGCCTCAAAAGAGACACCATATCCTGTCTCCAGTTCTTTCACAAATGTTGCCGTTCTGGGGAGGCATGTCTTGATATACTCACATAAACCATTGCCCACAGTGGGGCACATTTACTTACCCGGTCCGGTCGCGATCCCCGAGGTGCGTTGTCTGACAAGGCTGAAGTCCAGAGTGATACACTAAGATCTTGCGCCCGATATCCTGCATGTGACGCTTCCCTGCTGAGGCCCGCTGGAGTTCACCTTCTTCTTCCCGGTGTGTCTTGTGACACAATTTAAATTTTAAATCCCGTGCTTAGTCCGAATCAGTCAGGTTGTCCGACGGCCATGCCCACCCCGATTGGTGTCGCATGAAAGTCGTCGCAATTGCGCCAAAATCCAATTGTGTGTGCCAAATAACCACCTGTTAAATGCGGAGCAAATCGGAAATAGTCTGGAAATCCGACGGAAAGGTGGTGTGCGGACCCTTAGTAAATGTGCCCCAATATGTTGTAATCCACATTTTCCCCCAGTTATATGGAAGCTTGAATTTCAATGGTGGCTAAACAAGGGATTTTTTTGCATTCAGGATGAAAGACAGTCTACACACTTTTTTCAAACTAAGAAAGTGAGCACATAGCAGGAGTGCAAAGACCTATAATTTATTCACAAACAACTAGGACACAATAGCACTCTGCACACCCAATAAGCTTAAATAACTTTGAGTTGTTCATAGCCACACAACAAACACATTAAAATGCATATACAGTATGCAATCAATAAATATTCTGCCAATTGTCCATGATAAGACTCATCTGCCATATAGGGGCTCCCAGGTTAAAAAGGACCTGTCAACCCGATTAAACCCTTACTAAAGTAAGCAGCTCTCTAGACCTAATCGAGTTTAAGCAAACACTGCACTGCCATAGCCCTCAGAATGCCAGAACAAGCTGACAGCAGATTGGCGTATTCATGAGGGGGCCCTCCTACACCATAGGCCGGTGGTGACTACCAGGCCGCCTGCTGTAAGCTTGGGCCACTGTAAGCTTGGTCTGCCGTTCGCAGTGCAGTGTTTGCTAGCTTTATCGGTATGTTAACACTGTTTAACACTGCTTTTACTGGGGTAGGGCTAGTGAGTTGCTTACTTTAGTAAGCAGCTCCTAGAGCAGTGATAGCGAACCTTTTAGAGACCGAGTGCCCAAACTCCAAACCAAAGTCCATGTAATCATCGCAAAGTGCCAACATGTATATTTAGCCTAAAATCACACCCTACCACTCTATAAGGGAAATATAATACTGCTACATGATGACCATTAGCAGTACAACAAGATAAATACCACCATACTGATAATAAACAGATCACTAAAGAAAGTCCAACATCACTAATTATATCACAAAGCAGGAGCAAATACAGCGGAGGAACACTACCCCCATCCAGTGAGAATCACTACCCCCATCCAGTGAGGAACACTACCCCCATCCAGTGAGGAACACTACCCCCATCCAGTGAGGAACACTACCCCCATCCAGTGAGAATCACTACCCCCATCCAGTGAGGAACACTACCCCCATCCAGTGAGGAACACTACCCCCATCTAGTGAGAAACACTATCCCCATCCAGTGAGGAACACTACCCCCATCCAGTGAGAAACACTACCCCCATCCAGTGAGAAACACTACCCCCATTCAGTGAGAAACACTACCCCCATCCAGTGAGAAACACTAACCCCATCCAGTGAGAAACACTAACCCCATCCAGTGAGGAACACTACCCCCATCCAGTGAGAATCACTACCCCCATCCAGTGAGGAACACTACCCCCATCCAGTGAGGAACACTACCCCCATCCAGTGAGGAACAATACCCCCATCCAGTGAGGAACACCACCCCCATCCAGTGAGAATCACTACCCCCATCCAGTGAGGAACACTACCCCCATCCAGTGAGGAACACTACCCCCATCTAGTGAGAAACACTATCCCCATCCAGTGAGGATCACTACCCCCATCCAGTGAGAAACACTACCCCCAGCCAGTGAGAAACACTACCCCCATTCAGTGAGAAACACTACCCCCATCCAGTGAGAAACACTAACCCCATCCAGTGAGAAACACTAACCCCATCCAGTGAGGAACACTACCCCCATCCAGTGAGGAACACTACCCCATCCAGTGAGGAACACTACCCCCATCCAGTGAGGAACACTACCCCCATCCAGTGAGGAACACTACCCCCATCCAGTGAGGAACACTACCCCCATCCAGTGAGGAACACTACCCCCATCCAGTGAGGTACACACTTCCCTTGGTCCAGGGCTCTGGGCATTCTGTCAGTAAGGGTTGTGTAGTGCAGTGATTTTAAACCTGTGTGCCGCGACACATGGTTGAATAGCGCTGCCGCCGCGCCCCCGTGTTTTGGCCCCCATACTTACCAACAAGCCCCGCGTCGGCGATCCGCCCATTTTCCGTAGCTCCTGCACTGCGCGGCCCATGTCACGTGACTGACGCGACCTGACGTCAGGTCGCATAAGTCACGTGACATGGGCCGCGCGGTGCAGGAGCTACAGAAGATGGGTGGATCGCCATTAGGAGAGAAGTTACGCGGAAGAAGACATCAAGGGTAAGTATATAAGGTTATTATTTGTATAGAAAAGGCAGCTAGGGTCTTTTTTTATTAGTAAAGGGAGGCTGGGGCTTTTTATTAGTTAAGGGGGGCCTCTAGGGCCTTTTAATTAGTAAAGGGAGGCCTTTAGGGCCTTTTAATTAGTAAAGGGGGCCTCTAGGGCCTTTTAATTAGTAAAGGGAGGCCTCTAGGGCCTTTTAATTAGTAAAGGGGGGCCTCTAGGGCCTTTTAATTAGTAAAGGGAGGCCGCTAGGGGCTCTTAATTAGTAAAGGGAGGCCGCTAGGGGCTTTTAATTAGTAAAGGGGGGCCTCTAGGGCCTTTTAATTAGTAAAGGGGGGCCTCTAGGGCCTTTTAATTAGTAAAGGGGGGCCTCTAGGGCCTTTTAATTAGTAAAGGGGGCCTCTAGGGCCTTTTAATTAGTAAAGGGGGGCCTCTAGGGCCTTTTAATTAGTAAAGGGAGGCCGCTAGGGGCTCTTAATTAGTAAAGGGAGGCCGCTAGGGGCTCTTAATTAGTAAAGGGAGGCCGCTAGGTTCTTTTAATTAGTAAAGGGAGTCCACTAGAGGTTTTTATTAGTAAAGGGGGCCTTTTATGACTGTTTTAGTGTCATTTTGTGCTATTTTGGTTGGTGGTGTGCCCCAGGATTTTGTAAGTATAAAAAGTGTGCCGCGGCTCAAAAAAGGTTGAAAAATCACTGGTGTAGTGCACCCCAGGGTCACTGGCACAGTGACAAGAGATCTGGACCAGGGGCAGAATATATGTGGCCACAGACATCTGTCATACAGGGCAGTTTGGGACACTAAACAATAAGCACCTTTAGTTGTTTAGTGCCCCAAAGCTGCCTGCCTGCTGCCTGTGTAGTACACACACAGCAGCTCCTGCCCTCCTGCTGCACTCCTCTGTACTCACTGGGCACAGGCTGCTGTAAGCTCTGGCAGTTCCCTCTCCCTCTCCTCGTGTTCTGGGCTGAAGGGGGAGGAGGAGGGAGTGGAGGCACTGACCTGCTACTGTTGAGCACAGTGCAGGTCTGATGCAGCCCACAGTAAGAGAGATCGCTGGAGCTCTCTGCGATCTGCAGCTTTTCCTGCCTGGCCAGTTCTTCAGAGACGGCAGTGGAGATGGTGCGCGTGCCCACAGAGAGGGCTCTGCGTGCCCTCTCTGGCACGCGTGCCATAGGTTCGCCAACACTGTCCTAGAGGGTTTAGTTGGGATGACAGGTCCTCTTTAACCCTTTACCGATGGGCGCCGTACTAGTATGGCGCATGTCGGGTCCCGCTGCGTGGAGAGGGCTCGTGGGCTGAGCTCTCTCCATAGCCAGTAAGTCTTTGCTGCATATTGCAGCATAGACTTACCAGTAATACTTGCGATCGGCTGTGTTTTCCACGTGACGTCATTGGGGAGCGGCCATCATCCGAAGACCCGAGGCTGTCTCGTTTTAACCCCTTCATTACAATGTGCTGTAATGAATGAGGAGGAAAATCCCCATATACTGCCATACTGGAGTATGGCAGTATATGATGGGATTGATAAGACAACCTAGGGTTAAAGTATCCTAGGGAGTCTGAAAAATAGTGAAAGTAAAAAAAAAAAAAGTTTAAAAAAAATTAAAAAAACCTAAAAATTCAAATCACCCCTCCTTTCCATATAACTGATAAAAATATCAATAAACAGTAAAAATCTTAAACACATTATCGCTGCATCCAAAAATTCCTGATCTATCAAAATTTAATAACAGTTTTTCACTGCTTTTAACCCCGTAACCAAAAATATAAAAAAAATATAAAAAAATCTATAAAAAGTGATCAAAAGGTTGCACAGCCCCAAAATTGATAGCAATGAAAACTTCATCAAAAGTCAAAAAAATTACACCACCCACAGCTCCGTACAGCAAAGTATGAAAGTTATTGGCGCCAGAAGATGGCAAAATCAAAATCATTTTTGTAAATGTATGAAAACATTATAAAACCTATACAAATTTGGTATTCATATATAATCACAACGACCCAAAGAATAAAATAGACATGTAATTTGGGGAGCACAGTGAAAGCTGTAAAATCGAAGCCCCCAAGAAAACTGCATGTTTTTTCACCATTTTCACTGCATTTGGAATTTTTTTCCCGCTTTCCAGTACACAGCATGGAATATTAAATACTGTCACTATGAAGTGAAATTTGGTACGCAGAAAATAAGCCATCACTCAGCTCTGTACATGGAAAAATAAAAAAGTTATAGATTTTTGAAGGTGGGGAGTGAAAAATAGAAATGAAAAAAAAAAAAAAGGCCAAGTCTTTAAGGGGTTTAGGATCCCATACATACAGGATAAATACATCAGATATATAAATACATTGCAGTTATATAGCACAAAATAAGGGCTACCCGTCCCTAAGTATCATAGAAAAGTTACATAGGAACAAAGTAACTAAATATACCAACAAATATACAAGGTCCAAGAGATTAGGGGAGACCCCACAAATAAAACCCTACCCCAATGCACCCCAATGTGTCTGGTTTCCTTAGGGTCCTCTAGACTTTTTTCCGTGGTAACCATTCCTTTTCTTCTTCTGTGGTACATCATTATGTTCAGCTACAAATTTTTTTGTTAGCGTGGAAAGCCAAATATGAGGACTTATTCCAATACGATAAAATTGGTTATATTTGTAAGTGCCATTGGTGGGAAAATCTCCTTACTTTACTCTCACTTGGTTACTTCAGATGTAAAATTTTCTTATAAGTGGGAGGAGTATAAGGGAATTGAGCTTGATCTTCTGGAGTGGAGGAAGCTTGCATGGAAGCCTCCATGTCCAAACTCATGATTGATGAGGCAGGGTATAAGGTACTCATGAGATGGTATATGGTACCAACTGTTTCAGATGCTATAATGAAAACATCCGCTTTATGAATTGTAGACAGTAAGGAAGCTTTTATCAATTAAGTGGACATGTCCGCAGCTTGTGGTCTGAAGTGTAACATCCATGCTAAAGTCCTCCTCCATCCGCCAATTGCAGCTTAGGTGGCATTAGTTTTCCTGTGGGTTGTGTGTGAACTGTGGCTCGGTTGCTGTTGTGTACTGATTGACTGAGCTGCACCCAGCTCTCTGTATCTCAGCCGCAGCAAAGTTACTTAAGTGATGGACGGCTGATCCAGTTAGCTCCTGGACGGGTGTCCAGGAGCTCCTCTATATATATTTGTCAAGTCCCCTATTACACTTCTACTATTCTCCTTATTTGTTTTTCCCTATTGCTGATTGTTATTGCTTTGATATTCTGTGTATCCAACCTCTTCTACCTTAATCACCTTCTCTTTGGTTATTCAATTCTGTACCTTTGCTGTCATCTTGCTTTTGACCTGGTTCTATCTGTCTCTACTTGTCTGTCTGTATCTGTTGCTTGTCCCTCAGCTCACCTGGTGTTAGGATCAGTGGATCCTCTGGACCACCGCGGGAGATGTAACTAGCCAACACCCGGAACCGGAGCCTAGCGGCACCTGGTTTTCACCAGAGCCCGCCGCAAAGCGGGTTGGACTTGCTGCGGCAGGATACCACTAGGTCGTTCCCAGGTGTGACTAGCCCACGGTGGCAGCCGAGGTCGAGGTACCTTAACGGATGACAAACTCGTAGTCGGGTCCAGGCACAGGGTCAGGGCAGGCGGCAGAGATGCAACGTCAGGTTCAAGTCCGGGGTCAGCAACAGGAGGTCCAGGCAGGAGGGAACGGGAACACACAGGAATACACTGGAACACAGGAATACAGGAATACGCAGGAACACAGCAATACTCGCTAGGAAGCTTTCTCTAAGGCTAAGAGGCACAAAGATCCGGCAGGGAATGATGGGAAACAAAGGGTTATATACAAAACAGGAAATGACCAATACTAATCACCTGTGCGCTGGCCCTTTAAATCTTGAGGCAGTGCCGCGCGCACGCCCTAGGGAGCGGGGCCGCGCGCGAGACCCAGTTCGGACGGGAGCGGGAGCCAGGAGAGGTGAGTGCACCGGAGCAGCAGTGGGGCAGCGGAGGGAGGCACGGGTGCACCCGCGATCCGCGATACGGATCGCGGGGGTGCCCGCAACGGAGGCACGGGTGCACCCGCGATCCGTGGTATGGATCGCGGGGGTGCCCGTGACACCTGGATTATGGTTTATGACTAGTTGAATAGCTTATTGTCAGGCAATACCAATAAATGTGACAAAATGTGGAGTACATGGTGGGCTTCTCTCCCGAGTAACCTCACGTAGGGTGACTCAGCAAGTCTTGCTTGTGGTCTAATTGAATGGTGCACTCAGAAATGAAAACTAAATTTTTATTAAATAACAGGTCTTAACATCACTATGTTTCGGGAAAAGTACCCCTTTCTCAAGTGTAAAAATACTTGAAGACACACCTGTTTTCTTTGCATTTATGCCCCCTAATCCAGACCCCCTCCCTGTCCTCTCTTGCCACTATCTACTATATGCAAGTCTTGAGCACCTGAGGACCACAATTAGAGAGAGCACCCCTCCCACTTCAGTCCTACCACTGTTTTCTTTCCTCTCCCCTGCTTGTGCTGTTTTGGCCAATCCTGGTTTGTCTTCCCAAGTTGGGTGTTTGCCCATATTACCTTTCTCCTTTTTTTTCTTCTTTGGCCTCTGAACAATAAGGGTCTGTAACGTAGTCACAAAATGATGGACTTATCATTGTTAATTGTAAATAGCAAACTCAGTTCCTTGTATTCTTTATTTGTTGATTGTATTCTCCTTCCCTTTTCCCTACAGGACCACGGGAAGGCAGGACCGCGGGAAGGCAGGGATATAGGACCGCCACAGGAACACAATGACCTCCACAGGAACATAGGAATACCACAGGAACACGGGAAACATGGAGGCATCTGGAAACGCACAGGAGGCTTTCAGTAGAATGACTTGAAGATCCGACAGGGGATGCTGGGAGCCGCCGGATTATGTAGCAGGCGGGGAATGCCTTTGCCAATTAGGAGGATGTTGGCCCTTTAAGTTCCTGGAAAGTCGGCATATGCGGCCTCGGCAAGCAGCAGGAGTGTGGCCTACAGAGGAAGCCAGCGTTGGACCTGGATGTGACCGCTGTGGAATCCGGAGCCAGGAGAGGTGAGTACAGAGTTGCTGCACTGTGCTCGGCTCTCCTGTACAGAGTCGCTGCATAGTGCCCCGCTCTCCTGTACAGAGTCGCTGTATAGTGCCTGGCTCTCCTGTACAGAGTCACTGCATAGTGCCCAGCTCTCCTGTACACAGTCACTGCATAGTGCCCTGCTCTCCTGTACACAGTCTCTGCATAGTGCCCTGCTATCGTGCCTTTAAAATTTTTTCCCAAGCAGCGACTTAGGGAGACCTCTCTGATTTCTGCGTACAGTGCCGCATGCCGCAGTATTTCTGGAAGTGAGGCACTTGAACAGTGTAGTGCTGGTGTAGAAATTGTCCAGCAAGAGGTGGTAGCCCTGGCTCAGCAGTGGGTGCACCAAATCCCACACTAACTTCCCTGTAACACCCAGGAAGGAAGGGGGGGGGCATCCTGGGGGCACTATAGTGGAGTCCTGCCCTTCATATACCCTGAACTTGTAGGTATACCCTGATGCACTTTCGCACAGCTTATACATCTTCACACCATACCTTGCCCTCTTATTGGGCAGGTACTGGTGAAATTGAAGTCTCCCTTTGAATTGTACCAGGGACTTGTCCATGCTCACATGATCAAATATGGGCCTGACCTTAAATAAACAATCATAACCAGGGTCTTCGCTTGGTGCTGTGTTTTGTCGGTGTAGTGAATAATCTTATGGATGGCTTCACAGCGCATCCTGCTCATCGCCATGGGGGACATCAGGGAGTGGTACAGAATGTCTGTGCTCCAGTAGTCCCTGATTGCGGACTTCTTTACATGCCCCATAAGAAGTATTATGCCCCAATACTTCTCCATCTCTGCTGCAGTGACAGGGGTCCACCTGCAGGGTTGTGCATAAAATGATGAGAGGTTTTGGGCAATGTATTGTGCAGCGTAGAGATTGGTCTGGACTACAGATAAATTCAACCGCTCCTCATAAAAAAAAGTCTACAGCTCTGAGCCCTGCCGTGTCAAATTTAATTCCAGGTTGGCCCAAAAAGTATAATTATCTGGGGCTACCCATGTGGGGTGAGTGGAAGCCCCAGACACCTCAATCGCAGAAGTCCAAGGCACGGGAAAAATAGATAAGTGCACCCTACTATGGGTACACCTACGGCGCTCTGGGAAAAAATAATACCAGGTACCAAAAAAAAAAAAACTATGTGCAACGTGCAAAAAGGTGCTACAGGTGCTGCTGGAGGAAGAGGAAGGAGTAAAAACATGTTTTTTAGCCCAAAAACGCTGCAATTGGCCAGTCAGAATTGACTGGGCAATTGCAGCGATCGGCGGGTGGGACCAATCCGATTGGTTGGGTGACATGGTGACATGGGATAGCCCTTGGGATATGGGATAGCCAGCGCCATATTAGCAAGGGGTTAATTACTGCATTTATTTTGTAATTTTGTATTTACTAACTTTTTTTATGCAACAAAAAATTCAGTGACAGAATGCATTTTGGGAATTATATGAGGCAAAATGAATTCTGTGTGACACAAAGTATTCTGTGAATTTTGTCAGACAAAATTAATTCTGTGTCACAGAATACATTTTGCAAATTTTGTATGACAATATGCATTTTGTGAGACAGAATTAACTCTGTATGACAAATGCATTTTGTGAATTTTGTGCGACAGAAGGCATTTTGTGAATTTTGTATGACAAAATGCATTTTGTGTGACAGAATTAATTCTGTGTAACAGAATGCATTTTGTGAATTTTGTGAGACAGAATGCATTTTGTGAGACAGAATTAACTCTGTATGACAGAATGCAGTTTGTGAATTTTGTGTGACAGAAGGCATTTTGTGAATTTTGTATGACAAAATACATTTTGTGTGACAGAATTAATTCTGTGTTACAGAATGCATTTTGTGATACAAAATTAATTCTGTCGGACACAAAGCAATTTGTAAATCTCCTCTGACAAAATTAATTTTGTATGACAAAATAATATTGTATGTGACACATAATTATATTTTGTGACACAAAATACATTCTGTCCACACAAAAACTGCATCACAAAATTATTTTTGTGCATTCTGTGAAAGTCTAATTGATTTTGTGTACACAAAAATGATTTTTGTAAAAGGCAACTTGGGTCGATAAATATTACTTTTGTAAGCACAAAATAGATTTTGTGATGACAACATTGAATTTTGTGACCATAGTATGAGTTCTGTGATCACTAAATTAATTTTGTGCCACTGAACACATTTTGTTGCATAGAATACATTGTGAACAAACGGCGCCCCATACACCTAGTTAGTGTGGGATAGTGTAGGGAAGTAAGGTTCAGTTCACACAGCCATTTGTGCTATCCCTCACAAATTTTTAATACCATAAATAATGCCAGATGCAGCACTTTTGCTATTAAAAAAAATGGATGGGTAAAGGAAGGGAACTTGCTTCTTTATACCATCGGTTCTAGGTGGATGTTTTTTTTTAAAACAAACACATATATGTTAAATACAACTAAAGTCTATGCAGGATATGTGCCAATTTACAGTAACAGTACAAGCATCCATTAGTTATACAGGTTTATTCCCATCTATATTAACTCATATGGAATTTCTGCAACCAATTAAAATGATAGTATACACATTGGTGTATCTAGAAGAGGCTGAGCCCCATAGATGAATTCTGCAGGCTCTCTATTTACTCACACCCATATACAGTATACATGCACACTTAGGCTGCATTTACACGACTGTATGGGGGATGTATGCATGACTGCAAGTATATACGTCCCCCATAAATGGCAATGGGCACACAGAGTGATTCAGTGCCACACACATGCGGCACCATACTGCTCCCTACACGGGGAAAAGATATGACATGTCCTATTTTTCCCTGTGTAATGACTCGTACCCCATGTAATTTTATGGAGATGGGAGGGGTCACTCCTACTCCTCTCCATCGCAGCAGACATTTGCCTGACCAGCCGTAGTCGTGTGGGCAAACGTTAGTCTGAATGCAGTCTTACAGTCTTATGCAGTCACATTTACATTTATTCACTCATGCATACAGTATATACACATCCACAGATTTATAAACATACATATTGTATGTAGACATTGTATATACACAGCAACACATTATATACTCATTAAATAGACACACATACTGTACAGTATATACACAGCATACACACGTACAGCATATTCACCATATACAAACAGGCTTATAACATACAGACACACACACAGCATATACTCACCTTATAAACACATACATATAGAACATACACAACATAAGCACACATATAATAAATATATATAAACAACATATACACACAGCATATGCACAGCATATGCACCCATACAGCTTATACATATTCACACACAGTCATATACTCTCTTGCAGTTGGCACTAACACACACATTTACTTTCACAATTACATATTCACTGAGCACAGCATATTCTCATACATAGCCAAACACATACAGTACTAACCATTAATTTGACAGCTTCACCCTCAGCATCCAGAAAGGAAATGTGTAGCAGTGCAGCATACCTCCCAACTTTTGGACAAGAGAAAGAGGGACACAAAGCCCCACCCCCTTTTTTCTAAACCACGCCCATTGTCCCACCCACAGGCATAGTATAACATCGAACTTGAAGGTCCCCACATGGTACAACGCCCCTTAATTTGGTCCTCCCTTCCCGTGGACCAATATAATAACCCCTTATGCAACTCTGCAATATATAAAACATATAAAACCCCTTCTTTAATTTTATCCTGCCTTTACATTTGGTTTTCAGCTTTTATCTTTCTCCCCAAACTTAAACATAATCCTATCTGTACTCCTACTCCCACCCCTCCTCACATGGTGTGGTCCCTGTTCTCTATCCTCCTCATAATGTATCCTCCTGTCCTCCAGCCTCCTCCTGTCCTACATCCTCCTCCTGTAGACTCCTGTCCTCTATCCTCCTGTAGCCTCCTGTCCTCTATCCTCCTGTAGCCTCCTGTCCTCTATCCTCCTGTAGCCTCCTGTCCTCCTGTAGCCTCCTGTATCCTCCTGTCCTCCTCCTGTCCTCCAGTCTCCTCCTGTCCTCCAGCCTCCTCCTGTCCTCCAGCCTCCTCCTGTCCTCCAGCCTCCTGAAGCCCCCTGTCCTCCAGCCTCCTCCTGTCCTCCAGCCTCCTGAAGCCCCCTGTCCTCCAGCCTCCTCCTGTCCTCCAGCCTCCTCCTGTAGTCTCCTGTTCTCCAGCCTCCTCCTGTATCCTCCTGTCCTCCTGTATCCTCCTGTCCTCCAGCCTCCTCCTGTCCTCCAGCCTCCTCCTGTAGCCTCCTGTCCTCTATCTTCCAGTAGCCTCCTGTCCTCCATCCTCCTCCTGTAGCCTCCTGTCCTCTATCCTCCTCCTGTAGCCTCCTGTCCTCTATCCTCCTCCTGTAGCCTCCTGTCCTCCAGCCTCCTCCTGTCCTCCAGCCCACTCCTGTAGCCTCCTGTCCTCCAGCCTCCTCCTGTAGCCTCCTGTCCTCCAGCCTCCTCCTGTAGCCTCCTGTCCTCCAGCCTCCTCCTGTCCTCCAGCCTCCTCCTGTAGCCTCCTGTCCTCCAGCCTCCTCCTGTAGCCTCCTGTCCTCTATCCTCCTCCTGTCCTCCATCCTCCTCCTGTAGTCCCCTGTCCTCCATCCTCCTCCTGTCGCTCCTGTCCTCCAGCCTCCTCCTGTAGTCCTCTGTCCTCCAGCCTCCTCCTGTCCTCCATCCTCCTCCTGTAGCCTCCTGTCCTCAATCCTCCTCCATCCTCCTCCTGTCCTCCATCCTCCTCCTGTCCTCCAGCCTCCTCCTGTAGCCTCCTGTCCTCCAGCCTCCTCCAGTATCATCCTGTCCTCCAGCCTCCTCCAGTATCATCCTGTCCTCCAGCCTCCTCCAGTATCATCCTGTCCTCCAGCCTCCTCCAGTATCATCCTGTCCTCCAGCCTCCTCCAGTATCATCCTGTCCTCCAGCCTCCTCCAGTATCATCCTGTCCTCCAGCCTCCTCCAGTATCATCCTGTCCTCCAGCCTCCTCCCTTATCATCCTGTCCTCCAGCCTCCTCCAGCATCATCCTGTCCTCCAGCCTCCTCCAGCATCATCCTGTCCTCCAGCCTCCTCCAGTATCATCCTGTCCTCCAGCCTCCTCCCTTATCATCCTGTCCTCCAGCCTCCTTCAGTATCATCCTGTCCTCCAGCCTCCTCCAGTATCATCCTGTCCTCCAGCCTCCTCCAGCATCATCCTGTCCTCCAGCCTCCTCCAGCATCATCCTGTCCTCCAGCCTGCTCCAGTATCATCCTGTCCTCCAGCCTCCTCCAGCATCATCCTGTCCTCCAGCCTCCTCCAGCATCATCCTGTCCTCCAGCCTCCTCCAGCATCATCCTGTCCTCCAGCCTCCTCCTCCTGTCCCCCAGCCTCCTCCAGTCTCCTCCTCCTGTCCCCAAGGATACCAAAATTATAGGTTTTATAATGTTTTTATACTTATACAAAAATTAAAACCTCCCCTTCATTTTGCCATCTTCTGATGCTAATAATTTTTTCATACTTCAGTGTAGGGAGCTGTGTTTGGTGTCATTTTTTGCGAGATCAGATGACATTTTCAATGTTACCATTTTTAGGACAGTACGGCCTTTTAAACACTTTTTATTACTTTTTTATATTTTGCAAAATGGCAAAAAAGTGTCATTTTTCACTTTGAGTTTTTATTATTTTATTTTTTTAACTACAGGCACGCGGCCATTTTTTCAGATCTTCCCCGTGTCACTATAAGTGGTATAACTTTGGAGCTTCAACATATCAAAGTGATTTTGAAATTGTTTTCTCTAGAAACTTTGTACTTCATGTTGATTGAAAAATTTTGCTGCTATGTTTTGTGGATATTTGGTGTATTGATGCGGCAATATCAAATATGTGGGTTTTTTCATGATTTATCATGATGTGTTTTTGTACTTTATTTGGTATAGGGAATGTTTGTGTTTAGGGGACTTTCACTTAATAAAAACAGTTTTTAATAAAAAGTTAATTAGATAAAGTGTTTTAAACTTTTTTTTTTTTTTACTATTATAAGTTGGCTTTAACATGTGATGCTCTGATCGCTTGTTCAAGCTCTTCTTCTTATAACACAGTGTAATACAGATGTAATAATACAGATGTAATAATACAGATGTATTAGACTGTGTTAAAGCCGAGTCCTGCTAGGAGGCAGAACGCAGCTCCCGGAGAGGAGCATGCAACCATCGGACCAGCACCCCCTTCCCCCACGGCGTGTAAGGCAGCGGTCACTGGTTCCGCTAGCGTTGTGTTATGCCTCAGCCCAATCACATATGCGTTTCCAGAGACACGCATGGGATCGGGTTATCAATTGCATCAGTTTCCCGGGAAACGCATATGCGATCGGGTGGAGGTCCCCCTGTGCGCTAGCAGTGCGTTATGAATACGACACTAGCGGAACGTGTGACCGCGGCCACAGGGGTTAACACCCGCTATCGTAGGAATCTCCGATTGCGGGTGTTAGTGATCTGGCACCGGCTCCGCTCAGCAGCCGCTGACAAAAGCGGGATGTAGTACTACGTCTCCCTGCAGCAAGTCCTTGCCGCCCGTGGCGTTGTACCTCAATGTTGGAAAGGGTTTAACGCCTTCAGGACTCAGCCTATTTTGGCCTCTAGGACGTGGCCCCACTTTTAAGAAGTTTGTTAACCCTTTAGGTGTTTTATAGGGGTTAAAACAAAATGGAGGTGCAGTCTACAAATTGTAATATTTTTTGACAATACACTCATTTTGGGTGGAAAATCAAACATTTGTAATGGGTTAAATAAAAAAAAAGGCTCCACAAAGTTTGATACCCAATTTCTCCCGAGTACACGGATCCCCCATATGTGGTGGTAACCTGCTGTATGGGCGCACGGCCGGGCATAGAAGGCAAGGAGGCGCCATGCAGAGCAGATTTGCTATGTCACATTGTACAGGCTATAATTTTTTTTTTGTTTTTTTATTGTGGACCTATAGGGGCTTATTTCTTTTGCCACATGAGATGCACTTTTCTGGTACGTAATTTTGGGGCATCTATAGCTAATTGGTGAGATTTTATTAACTCTTTGTTGGTGGAGAAAATGAAAATCATCAATTTTTAGGAAGTTTTTTTGTTGTTTTTTTTTGTCTGTTAACCATACCGTAAAAATAGTATATTATTTTTATTCCATGGGTCTCCACGATTACGAAAATACCTCATTTATATAGATTTATTTTTTTTCCCATTTTTACTAAACAAAAAGTAATTTGGTGAAAATGTTGTTAATTTTAGCATCACCGTCTTTCATATGCATAATTTTTTTTTATTTTTCGCCTCACAAATCTGGTGAAGGGCTTATTTTTTGCGAGAAGGATTGTTCTTTTTAGTGGTCTTATTTTAGAGCGCATAACATTTTTTAATCACTTTTTAGAGCATTTTTATATGGTTTTAATTAAAAATTATCTTTTTTTGGAGCATTTTTTTTTTTTTTTACAGGGTTTACTTAGCGGATCTAATAACGATTCTGTTTTATATTATGCAGATTGTCACAGACGCAGCGTTACCAAATCTTTGGGGGTTTTGTGTATTTTATTCAATTTTACTGAATAAAAACTAATTTGGAGAAAATCTTGTTCATTTTAGCATCACCATCTTTTCATATGCAGAACTTTTTTATTTTTCGACTGACAAATCTGTTTAAGGGTTTATTTTTTGTGAGAAGTTGTTCTTTTTAGTGGTCTCATTTTAGAGTGCAGAACATTTTTTTTATCACTTTTTAGAGCATTTTTTAAAGGTATTAATTAAAAATGAAAGTTTTTTGCGTTTTTTTCTCCATCGTTTACCGTGCAGGTTCAGTAACGATTATTTTTTATTATACAGATTGTTACAGACGCAGCAATAGCAAATATGTGGAAGGGTTTTGTGTTTTTGTGTGTTTTATATTTTAGTGTTTTTATGGGAAAGTGACATTTTAGGGGCTTATATTTTTATGTATTTATTTTTTATTTATTCTAATGTGTAAACGTTAGTGTTTATACATGCTTTTACTTTTCCATACCTGAACCAGTGATGCTCGGATGGTTCGCTGGTTCAAGTCCAATACATTGCTCTACAATACAATACATTGTAGAGCAGTGTAAACTGTCTGAGCGTGCAGACGCATGCGCAGACAGTTTACAGTCAGACCCCTTCCAGGGAGATTGTGCAGCTCCAGGGCAGCTCCAGGGCACTTGCCAGTCCTCGGGGCTGCCCAGAAGAGAAACACCCTTACACGCCGCAGTCATGCTTGACCGCGGCGTGTAAGGGATTAACACCCGCGATTGGAGTTGGCTCCGATCGTGGGTGTTACAGCGCGGTGTCTGTTCGTGAGCCGGTGCCAGAAGCGGGACGCTATACAACGTCCCGGTGCGCTAAGTATCTAGCCGCAGGGACGTAGTATAACGTCCAGGTGCGTCTAGGGGTTAATAGCTCACTGACGGATATATCCCTCTTGGTGTGGAGAAGGGCAAAATAATTATTTCAGGGCTTGTATGTCACAAAGCTGCCATACAAGTTCTGATAGAGGTCTTCTGTCACACACTGACCTGTAGCTGTGCATGATGTCTTTAACTGTCCTACCTCATGATGGTAGATGTTCCTAATAGAGCTCTGTAGTTGCAGGAGGGGGGGCGCATCCCACAAGCTGCTGCTATCTCTCCTCTGCGATGCCCCCCTCCCCCTGCACAGCTTCAGGAGAAGGTGCAGAGGAGTCTCCAAATCCATGGCCGGGTCACACAGCAGCACCCCCCATGATGATTCCTCCTCACACAGGGGGGGGAGAGGGGCTCTGCTGTTCTGTGCTGTGCCATGCAGAGCTGGGAGCTCAGACAGCAGGCACTCTCCAGGTGACCCCCCCTGATGATTCCTCCTCACACATCGCGGCAGCACACACAGGGGGAGGGGCGGCCCGGGGGAGGAGGAGGAGGGGCTGTGCTGGGAGCTCACGTTATCTCCTCTCTCTGCAGTCAGTGTCCCGGGACCAGGAGACGGGACAAAGTCTCTTGGTCCGGGAAAAAGCGTAACAAATCGTGATAACCTCTTAACCTCCCGGGACGGCGGGACAGGGCTAAAAAAACGTGAAAGTCCAGCCGAAACCGGGACGGTTGGGAGGTATGGTGCAGCAACATAGGAGGAGAACACAGGAGATTCCATGTGCTCCTCTGCCTTCACGGGTTTCCCGCTTCTCCACTTTCTCTGCCCGGAAAGCTCCAACAAGCAGTGGCAGAACTTTCATCAAAGAGGAAAGGACTGCCATAGAAGAGACAGTGACACTGCCAGTCCTCCCCTCACTGCTACACAGGGGAACCCGATCCTAGGCCTGATCCTCCCCAGCTAGCAGAGTGTGCAGTCTGCCTCCCTTACAGTGCTTTAGGTACTGACAGGTCAGGGACTGTATAGTCCTTGCTCTGCCGCTGCTTTCAACTGTATCAGAGGGAATCAATACAGTTGAAAGCACACAGGGGGCCAGAAGCTAGAAAGTGGCAGACGCTAGTGCACAACAGGCGCTGTGTCAGTAGGACCCGCGGTTGATACCGAATTGTGACAGCCGCGGGCCCTTTCTTCCTAGAGGCCGGCTCGGCTCGTTATGCCCCTGGCAGTTCCTCTACTGCCTCCATTATATTTGGAGCCACATAACAATCCCTAGTAATATTTTATTATTCTTTTTCCCTCCCCTTATATCCCCCATAGGGACTCCACATTTTCATTTTCATTACCAATGTCATCTGGAGGCAAGATTACATATATAAACAACTCCCCCTTTATTAATACAATCATTTCTTTAAAAAGACTATAAAAATCTATAGTAACAGTCCAGTCATTGTTATTGTCCAGACATGGTTCACTGATATCCACTATATCATATTTATCCACCAGTTCCTTCAGTTTGTTTTTGAGTCTTCTGGCATTAGTGTAAATACACTTTATAAGGTTTTCCCTATTACTTTTGTTCTTATTCTCTGATCTCATCCCTGCCCCCTTCCTCTCCCAAGTGCCATGACTCTTTCGAGTTCCCTATCTACATTTCTGGCCCTGTACAAGTGTAGTTGCCCTTCCCCCAGGTCTCTAGTTTAAACATTTTTCTAAACAGCTGCATCCCCCTCATTGAGATGCAGCTTATCCCTACTGTAGAGTCCTTAGCTCCCCATGAACTTCTCGTTCCTACACTAAATTTTGAGTCACTTATAATCTCCCACTGCCTTTCTGATTTCAGAGAAAACTACCTTTGAGGTCCTTCCCCTAAGCTTATGGCCTAAGTCTCTGAAGTAATTTAAGGACATTCCACCTACCTCTTTATTTGTCACTGGTGCCAATGTGGACCATGGCTGCTGCATCCTCACCAGCCCCTTCCAGGAATTGGTCAACCTGATCCACAACATTCCGAACCCAAGCCCCCGGCAACCATCGCACTGTTCAGTATGCACAGTCTTTGTGACAGATTGCCCTGCGTGTTCCCCTAATAACAGAATCTCCCATCACCAGCACCTGTTTGACCTTGCCTGTAATAATAATAATAATAATAATAATAATATTTATATTAATTTATATAAGGCACACAGATTAGGCCGCGCTTCACAGAGCTTGCCAAATCGGTCCCTGTCCCCAATGGGACTCACAATCTAATCAACCTAGCAGTATGTTTTGGAGTGTGGGCGGAAACCAGAGGAAACCCACACGAACACAGAGACAACATAGAAACTCTTTGCAGATGTTGACCCTGGAACTTGAACCAAGCTCCCCAGCACTGCAAGGCTGTAATGCTAACCACTAAGCCCCAATGCTCTCATTCCCCTTCTTAATGGAGCAGACAATCCCCTGGTTACTGGAGACCATGTCTTGCTGCAGCATTACTACCTCTGAGCTGATATCCCGCTCGTCTTATTGGGGTGCACCAGATCAGGACTAGACTCCCTGGCAACTCTTCCCTCTACCCTGCCTTCTACATGTTACCCAACTAGCTGCCCCCTCACCCATAACCTCTATGTTACCATCCCCACACCCATCTTCCCCAGTGAGTTTGTGCTCCAGGAGCAGCAAAATTCGCTCCTTGTTGTCAATTGCCTGCAACCTTGATACTTGCTCATTTTGATCCAGAATATGGGCTTCCAGATTCACACATTCCATACAACAGTATTCCCCCTGTAAACTGTTAAATATCCAAAAAGTGTTTCAACTAGATGTACTAGAAGGAAAAGATTGAACTCACTATGGTTTATGCAAAAAAAATACAAATAGTGGTTAAATAATAGCTTTTACTGGAATCGTTTGAAAGTAAACATACAGTAAACTGGCTTCAAAAATGGTAATGTGGACGCACGATGCCCATCTGCAAAGATGAAACAAAGGGAGAAAGAGTATAACAAGTGTGAGCCAAGTGGCCTTCTATAATGGTTCACAGTTATTGATGCAACTTGTCATGCAAGAGAGAAGGAAGCTCACCTCTGTAGGCTGTACGTCTTGGTAAACGAAACAAAGGATCTACACTCAGGTATTCGGTTATCCATTCATGGAGGTGCCATACGGAAAAAGTCAGTAATTGTGAGCAACATGAGTCCGTATAGACTGTAGAAAGAAAGAACGGAGGAAGGAACAAGGTGCTGTGATTATAGACCTGTAAGGCAAGGGTCAGAGGTAACTGTAACTCTCCCTGTTAATGCCCTAGATGAAGGTCTAGAACACCCTGTTGGCCTAACCTCGGGGTTGTGGCCCTAATTAACCACGAGCCCCGACCGGAACCTTACCCTAGATAAATAGCCCTGTCAATGGACCTAGTCTAGAGGTAACGTCCCAGTCAGTTGTACGTCTATAAAGACGAAAAAGGCAAAAAGTGTGTCATAAGGGTAATTGCGCAGCCAAATCCCGACAGGGCCTGTTTCACCCTTTTGGGCTCATCAGGGGATAATGCGGTCCGCGTGGGAAAAGAAACCCTTGCACTACACTGCTAGATAATAAGTGCTGGGGTGATGAAGATCTCCCTTGTTCACTAGGAGTAGTGTATAGGAATAGCAATAATTATCCTGAAGGAGATAGCCGGTTAAGAGATGTGATGCTGCGGGGGTGCAAATGCGCACAACCCCGTTCACAACGGGTGACCAGTCACCACCCACTGGTCACCCGTTGTGAACGGGGTTGTGCGCATTTGCACCCCCGCAGCATCACATCTCTTAACCGGCTATCTCCTTCAGGATAATTATTGCTATTCCTATACACTACTCCTAGTGAACAAGGGAGATCTACATCACCCCAGCACTTATTATCTAGCAGTGTAGTGCAAGGGTTTCTTTTCCCACGCGGACCGCATTATCCCCTGATGAGCCCAAAAGGGTGAAACAGGCCCTGTCGGGATTTGGCTGCGCAATTGGGATTTGGCTGCGCAATTACCCTTATGACACACTTTTTGCCTTTTTCGTCTTTATAGACGTACAACTGACTGGGACGTTACCTCTAGACTAGGTCCATTGACAGGGCTATTTATCTAGGGTAAGGTTCCGGTCGGGGCTCGTGGTTAATTAGGGCCACAACCCCGAGGTTAGGCCAACAGGGTGTTCTAGACCTTCATCTAGGGCATTAACAGGGAGAGTTACAGTTACCTCTGACCCTTGCCTTACAGGTCTATAATCACAGCACCTTGTTCCTTCCTCCGTTCTTTCTTTCTACACTCTATACGGACTCATGTTGCTCACAATTACTGACTTTTTCCGTATGGCACCTCCATGAATGGATAACCGAATACCTGAGTGTAGATCCTTTGTTTCGTTTACCAAGACGTACAGCCTACAGAGGTGAGCTTCCTTCTCTCTTGCATGACAAGTTGCATCAATAACTGTGAACCATTATAGAAGGCCACTTGGCTCACACTTGTTATACTCTTTCTCCCTTTGTTTCATCTTTGCAGATGGGCATCGTGCGTCCACATTACCATTTTTGAAGCCAGTTTACTGTATGTTTACTTTCAAACGATTCCAGTAAAAGCTATTATTTAACCACTATTTGTATTTTTTTTTTTCCCCTGTAAACTGTTATTCAAAAGGAAAGCATACATGGCACAGGGTGTACACTGTGTAGCATTGCCACTTATGAAGTCCATTGTACTTATGGGGAAAACAAGAGAAAATATGGAAGAAAAGAAGAAAGAGTGTACCACAAAAAACAGCAGTTACCTGCTAAAGTCCCTCAAGCTTAAAGGGAACCTGTCAGCAGAAACTGTAAGTGATGATCCTGCAAGGCAGGATCATTAACCAGATCTCTTCAAGTCATATGAATGATTTAAATCACAGAGGAGGAGGCGTTCAGAGCCCCCACCTTGACTTCAGTGTTAAAATCTCCGCCTCCTTGATTTTATACGACCAATTTACAGCTCACTTCAAAGTTGATTTTCAGGACTTAGCCGCGATACGATCCCTTGGCTAACAGTAATTCCTAATGAGGAATATAGGACAGTATACAGGTTGGTGTCTATTTAACATAATCAACATTACTATAACCTAAGCGACACTGTCCTTATTGATACTGGCCCTCGTTTTGACAGACTGGTGATGACAATTCACTCACCAGACACTGCATTCCTGAGCCTGGGGACAGCGCTATTGGCTGACCAGGTACGAGCCCTCTCTCCTCGGAACACCCACTCAATTCCTATTGGCCGGCGGTCCTAGGCGGTGATTGGCTGCCGTGCCACTGGGTGGGCGGGGCGTTTTGCTTATACTCTGCGCGTGCACTCGCGCGCGCATGGCATCTATTAGTGCCGAGACTCTGCCGGCGGGTGCACACAAAAATATGTGATGTGCGCCCGCACTGAATAATACACCTTCTATGCATCCATATGCCTCTGATGACACAGCTCCATACTAGAGGGGCTGCAGAAACGCGTCAGGCATAGGGTATATTAGGCAGAATAGACAGGGTATTGGTTCACATTATGATTTAAACCACTACCTAGTTATGTTTCTGTTCTCATCCTAGAGTGTAGTGCCGATCTAGTTACTAGGGCGATAACCTGCTCAATTGCTGATAGCTAAATATCGCCGATCGTTGCACACATTATGAACAGAACAGTATGCACATCAGCACCTTAGTCCAGTGAGGGGGTTATATCGTGATTTAGTGGGATTTTACTGGTCTCATATCCCCCATACACACTGGAAGCCTGATCTGACTATTTAATTGGCTGAAGAGTGGCCGCATTTTATGTATATCTAATAAAGTTTAATTTTTTAAGTGTTCTCTTTCAGGCAGCTAATCTACTCATTCACTTGAACACAAACTTGGTATTTATTTTCAACTCACTTATTAATCTCTATTTTATTGTTTAAACTAAAAGGGGGATGGCAGGCTTCCTGAATAATGCACTGAATACCGATAAATGGCTGGATGAGGCCAAGGAAGTCTTCTCTGGACAGGACTTAACAGTACAACCCCAGAATCTCAGCATTAATTCCACCTTTAAGACTCTGACCAATATCTATAAAGATCATATTAGGGGGTGGTGGGAATTACAATCCATTGAAACATACTTGAGAAATAAAATTGTTCCCAGGGGCCTCAGAATCAACTTACTCCCCGCATAAGAATTAGATCAGCTGACCTAATTAAAAAATGGGAGAAAGAGTCTATAGCAGTGATGGCGAACCTTTTAGAGGCCGAGTGCCCAAAATGCAACCCAAACCCTTCTGACTTGAAGCGAAGTGCCAACACAAAAATTTAACTAGAGTAACAAGGTTTTAATTGAGAAAACATAACTCAAACGTTACAATCTTTTGTATTACAATAAAAACACTATCAACAGAGCTCAAAGGTTTGCATTTTCTGTGCTTTTGAACAATTAAAATGGAATCTGTCATAAGTTTTGATCATGTATCACACAGCCAGTGTTAGATATTGTTCCCACAAAGATGTGTGATCACTATGAGAAATTCCAGTATTCCATTTCTATTCCAGAATTGTGGCTGGATTTGGAGCACGCTGTTGCAGTGTTACACAGCCCCCCCTCCCCTTAAGTAACTGTTGGTCATTGTATTACAACAGCAACCAGCTACAGAAGTGACTCAGAGGTAAGAAAAGGGGTTGAGCGCTGATGTGAGCTCTCTCATAGCAGTGCACTACAATCCAAGTCCAGGTACAATCCAGGAATATAAATCAACAACATTTTTACTTCTAACAAAGGTAAAACCAAAACTCCATCTAACGCTGGCTGCAGTACTGTATAGTAAAAACTGATGTAAAGCACGCTTTAATGAGATTTTTGCTGTTGCATGCACTCTGACAATTTGTCTATCCTGGGCTCATACTTTGTAAGCTTCAGAGCAACACATGCAGCACTCAGGTCATCCGTTAATCTGTTTCTGTTGTCAGATTTGATATAATTCAAAGCTGAAAAGAGCTGCTCACAAGCATAAGATGATCCAAACAAAGTGAGCAAAGCAATAGCAAGGGCTTTCATGGACTTAAAATTATCTGGCAGAGAATTCCACACTTTAAGGATTTCATTTTCTGAAGTGTTGTCGCCGTTTCCATCTGCGCTGTCATTTGTCATCCTTTCCATTTTCTCGAGTGTTTCACTCAGGTCAGAGAATTTATTTTTCCACATCGAGTTTTCTTGAAATTCCAACAGCTCCATTTCCAGGTTTCCTAAATCTAACCAGTGTAAGCAAGAGAGAGAAAGTTCTTCAAACTGAGCTTTATCTGGTGAAGTAAGAAAACGCAGGGTTGCCTCCATCTTACGGAACTGTACAAATCTTTTACTAAAATTCACCTTTGCAACTGCTACAACATTAGAAAATTCATTGTAGACGTCCTGATGACTTGTAGGATTGTCTGCAAACGTTGTACAATTTTCTAAATGGTCTTTTAGATTTGGGAAATATTTCAGCTGTCCAGTTTCAAGGTCTTTTTCAAAAACCTGCAGTTTACGCTCAAATGTTTTTATATCACAAAACATTCTTTCTGCTGTTTTCCCCGCTGTACCTTGTAGTTGCTTGTTCAGTACATTAAAGTGTTGTGTAAAATCAGTAAAAAACATAAGGTTGGTAAGCCAGGCCACATCGGCTGTGGATAGTCCTGCCCTTTTTCATGCATAAACAGCCTGATTTCCTCCAAGCAAGCTACAAATCGCTCCAGGACCCGTCCCCTGCTCAGCCACCGGACATTGTTATACATAAGCAGACAATTATACTGTGCCTGAACCTCATCAAGAAGTGCTTGAAATTGTCGAAAATTCAGAGCACGAGCCATAATGAAATTTACCATTTTTGTGACATCTTTGAGGATATCTGCAAATTTCTCGCTGCTTTCACTTGCACATAGAGCTTCCTGGTGTATTATACAATGAAACTGAATGACTTCATGTTTGGTTTCTTTAACAAACAACTGTATGAAACCAGAAGTTGTCCCAACCATAGAAGGTGCCCCATCACTAGTAATGGAAACCACTTTTCCTGGCGTTATGCCTTGTGACGTAAAAACCTCCATCACTGCGTTGTAAATATCTACTCCTTGCGTTCTTTTAGGCAAAGACGCCAGTTTCACCAGCTCTTCTCTCATGTTGTCACCAACAGCATAACGTAAAATGATGGCTAGCCTTGCGTGATTATTAATATCCATGCTCTCATCCAGGCACATGGAGTAGCAGGTTGCCTTTTGTAGGTCAGTGGTGAGCTGCTGACTAACATCACTTGCCATTCGCTGGACTCGATCTTTCACAGTATTTCTACTGAGTGGCATCTCAGAGATACGCTGACTGATTTTATCCTTGTTTTGAAAATCATGAAAAAGGGAATTACTCCCAGACAACAAGGCTTCTTTGACAATCTCCCCATCTGAGAGGGGCTTACCATGTTTAGCGATACATAGCGATATTTTAAAACTGGCTGCAGTCAGATAATTTGTTTTTGAAAGATAGTTAGTAAAACTAAGATGCTGGGAGTGATGTTTCCTTAATTGCCCTTCAAGAAACTTTTTTCTCTGTTTCCTCAAGTTTTGCAACTGTTTTATGGTTGGTGACAAAGTGCCGTCTGACACTTGATGTGCGACACACAACACTTTCATTACACAGTACACATAATGCTTTGCCATTTCGTTCAATCATTCCATATGACTCTGTCCAGGCCTCTTGGAATGATCTGCCACTATCCATTTTGCCTTTTTTTGCTGTACTCATTTTTGATGTCTAGAAAAACATTAAAAAATTTTTTGAAGCAAACAATACAAATCTAAGTAGCTAACACTATCATGTTATAGTTATAGATGGCAAGGAAGATCCAATAGACCACATTTAACAAAAATAGTGCAGTGTCTTGCGTAGTGTACAGGGTGCACCAGATTAATGATTTGTAGTGCACGGTCTTCATGAATTTGGTGCACTCTGCACTGCTCGGGAAGTTTGCACAAAATTAATGGTGCACTTTGTTCATGCGGCAGAATTGTGACACAGACAACTGTGGTGCAAGCCAGACAGAAATGTGTCGCACAGTCCGACTAAGCAGTAACAGCCCCTTTAGGTGCACATTTTTCTGTCCTGTCAGCACAGAGCAGCTGCGACACAAAACTGGTGCAGACACTTTATAAATACATGTACAAGCAGTTTGCATGTTACTGCAAAGTCAGACACAAAACTGGTGCAAACATTTTAATAAATGTGGGCCAATGTGTATAATACAGTGGGTGCACAGATGACCGCTACCACAACACTTTTTTAAAAAAATGCAACAGGGGGTCTTATGCGATCACAGATGCTTTTACACCAAAATGCACGTTATCAGTATTAAGCTCCATGAGGAAGATTTATTAGAAGTGGTTGAGATCCGAACTTGCAATTGCAATTGGTTCTGCTCAGACATTTCTGATAAATCTCCCCCAAGTGTTTTTTTACACGTAACTCCAAAACATACTGGTAGGATGATTAGATTGTGAGCCGCATTGGGACAAATTTGACAAGTTTTGTGCAGCGCCGCGTAATCTGTGTGCACCATATAAATAAAGAATTATTATTATTATATTACACACGTAGCTTGTTTCAAATCGCATTCGTTTCAGGCAAAACGCAAGTGCGAACAGGCCAAGCTCAACGCAAGTCAACCACATTATGTAAACTAACATGCTTGTGCAGCGCTGCGTAATCTGTGTGCGCTATATAAATAAAGAATTATTATTATTATTATTATTATTAAACTAAGACTACATGTAGAGACTGCTATTTTAGTGGTTTAAATGATCCCCCAGAAATATTACTTACATATGTGTAACTTTGTGGGGAACTTTGTAGTTAACACTGACAGTACACTGCTGCTGTCACCTGCTCGTGTAAAGTTGTGCACTGTTCAGGGGAAAGAATGGGGGGGGGAGGGGGGGACAAAGCTCATAGTAAACCTGCATCTGATTGGCTGAGGCTGTGCTGTCAGCCAACCAGCATTATAAATCGTGCCAAGTAAACTAAAGTATAAAAAACATTTATTAATGTGCCCTGACACTAATAGGGGTCCGCTGACCCCCATCCTATGTAGTGGGAGCACTTTTAAAATTGCCTTCTCCCAACCGCATGCATCTACCATGCATGGGTTCTATGGGAGCGGCAATTCAGTCAGCGCTCCCTGTCGGTCCGCGACAATTACTGCGCATGCGCGGTTTCTATGGGAGCGACTGAAACTTTCATCGCTTCCCAAGTTACCGCGCATGCGCGAAAACTCTGTCTGTGGAGCGGCGCGTGCGGTCTATGGAGCGGCGCGGTTCCGCCGCTTGCATAGGTAAATTTTACAGGCAGCGGGCAGCGGCTTACCGGCGGCGGTACGCGTGCCAACAGAAACGGCTCAGCGTGCCGTCTGTGGCACGCGTGCCATAGGTTCGCCATCGCTGGTCTATAGAGTCCTCATTTAGATTTATGAGTCTTCTACTTGAGGAGGAAAAGACCAAACTTGAAAGTACCTCTAAGAAATTGAAAGAGAGTATTGAGGCTGTTAGGAAATTCTTGAGTAATAGTGAATTTGAAAAGAAGGAAACAACTCTGCAAAGGACAATAGAGAGATTTACGGCTCAGATAAAAGAGCGCAAACATTTCCAATTCTGCAGAGATACGCAGGATTTCAAAGACGGGAATATCTTCAATCTGAGTAATCCCACCACCGTTGAAGCTGATTCGGAGATAGAACCCTCAGTCTCTGACTGCGAGAATTCAGATAGTGATTCTCAGAGGAAGAACACAGTGCCCCCCAGCAGACAGTATTATCATCAGGCTAGAGGGAACCCCGACTATATCCCAAACAGGGGGGGACAAAGGGGAAGAGGATATACCCCAAAAAGATCAGGGAGGGGGGTTTTTTTATCAAGAGATCCACCGATTTCAGACTACATGGTCAGACGCAAACCGCCAAAACAGTAATAACCCGAATGACACCTGTTCCATCTAAGCCATTTACAGCGAGCAATACACTTCAGGTCATTAATTTGTCCAAAAGAGAACTCACTGATATGGAGAACAGGGTTTTGGGGTTTGGCTTGTCCTTTGTACCTACACCATCTTTTGATATGTTCAACTGGGTGAAGAACGTTCAACTTTTTATAAGAAAATTAAAATGGAAAAAATTTTTTGCTCAGCACAATAGGAGGCAGTGCCAAGAACTTGGCCTTGAAGAGAGTGATCTTGAGTGTCTGGACACGATGAGGGCCCTGGTCAGAGAGAATGAACGGACTATAGGTGAGGGACCATTCACTGAACTAAAGAGACCCTCTAATAAGTTCCCCCCAGTTGCAAGTGACTCACCCCTCGATGTATTTCTTAGTCTGGTCACAGAGGAATTGAAAGCTCTGGACATGGATAGGAAGGGAGGACATCTCAACATCACTAGAGTAGAAAATGAGTCCATCCGGGGTTTGATGAATGACAACTCGATTGTAATCAAACCCTCGGATAAAGGGGGAAATGTGGTAGTCCTTGACCGGGCACAATACATTAATATGTGCAAAGACATTCTTAGAGATAGGGAGTGCTACAGAACACTTGACAGCAACCCTACGAACATGTTCAGGGACGCCCTGTCTAGGATCTTGGAGGAGGGTAGATCACGTAACTTGATAAGTGCGGGAGAAATGGAATTTTTAAAACCTTCCTACCCCAAAATAGCTACATTTTATGGACTTCCCAAGATCCATATTGGATGTAATCCCCTGAAGGGTCGTCCCATAGTGTCAGGGATAGACAGCTTGACACAAAATGCTAGCCTGTATGTAGATCAAATCTTGAGACCATATGTACTAACACTACCATCTTATGTTAGGGACACTATGGACGTGCTGAAGCGTATAGAGGGTCTGTACGTGGATGACGATACATACTTGGCAAGTTTAGACGTCGAGGCCCTATATAACTCGATACCGCATGAGATTGGGTATCATGCGGTGGGTACCTTCTTAAGATCTAGGGGTACCCAATACAATGATCATAATGATTTCACTCTGCGACTCCTAAAATTTGTGCTTGAGCACAACTTTTTTACATTTGATGGCAGGTTCTACCACCAGCTCAGGGGAGTGGCTATGGGGAGCCCTTGTGCTCCCACATATGCTAATCTCTTCCTGGGCTGGTGGGAGAAGGAGCTTGTGTTTAATGAGGACCTTGAATCTTATACGTCACACATTCTACTATGGATAAGATTCATAGATGACGTCCTACTTCTATGGAAAGGACCAAAGGACCGCTTTGAGGAATTTGTAACCATTCTCAATTCCAATCAGATTTGTCTTTTTCTCACATCTGAGATCCAACAGGAAACAATCTCCTTCCTGGATCTATCCATTAGCAAAACTACATCAGGTAAATTATCTACGAAGGTCTTCAGAAAAACCACCGCCACCAACTCCCTTCTTGTCTGGAACAGCTGGCATCCAAAGCCTTTGAAAAAAGGAATACCCAAAGGGCAGTACCTGCGAGTTAGGCGGAACTGCTCGGAGATGGCAGAATATTTGTCAGCAGCAGCAGATTTGAGATGCAGATTTCATGAGAGGGGGTATCCGGATGAGGTCCTGAAGGAAGCCCATCACTATGCAATTAAGAGCAACAGGGATACCCTCCTTACACCGAAAATTAGAAGGGAGTCGGATGCTCCAACACGTATCATAGGGACCTATGACTCTCATCATAAGCAAGTGAGGGATGTGCTGGCAACTCATTGGAAAATCCTTAAACTGGACCCGGATATTAGTGAGGAAATCGGCGATTTTCCACAGATCACATACAGGAGGGGCAAAAACATACGGGATAAACTGGTTCATAGTCATCTTACCCCAGTTATACAACAAACGTGGCTCCCACAGCCCCCTCTAGGCACACACAGATGCGGGTCCTGTAAGGCATGCAAATTTATCTCACCAGGTAATTCTGTGACCAGCTTGGTAACTCAGCGGACCTTTCCAAATCGCCAATTTATCAATTGCAGAAGCACCGGAGTTGTGTATCTCATGACATGCATATGTGGAGCCCAATATGTGGGTAAGACATATAGAGAATTCCGTGTACGCATCCGAGAACATGTGAGGGATGTTCTTAATGGCAAGGACACCACCATCGCTCGGCATGTCTGTGAACACCATGATGGAAACTCCCTGAGTATAAAATTTGAAGGAGTGGAACGGATGACACCCCCTATACGCGGGGGGGACTTTGACCGCATGTTGCTTCAACGTGAGGCAAGATGGATTTGCACCCTTTCCACTGAAAAACCGCAAGGTCTGAACGACACTATTAGCTATGCATGTTTCCTTTAATGAATCACATCATATCTTGCATCATTTCATTTGAGCAAGCACATCCTGTTGCTTTATACCATCACCAATATCATTTTTCATTTGCAATTTTAATTTCAATCCTGTCACAGTGGCTTTCTGTCACTAGCCATGGCAGAATATTTCCTTTACCTTGGCCTTTTGCTGAACCGGATCGGTTTCTATAGGACAGACTTAGCCGCGATACGATCCCTTGGCTAACAGTAATTCCTAATGAGGAATATAGGACAGTATACAGGTTGGTGTCTATTTAACATAATCAACATTACTATAACCTAAGCGACACTGTCCTTATTGATACTGTCCCTCGTTTTGACAGACTGGTGATGACAATTCACTCACCAGACACTGCATTCCTGAGCCTGGGGACAGCGCTATTGGCTGACCAGGTACGAGCCCTCTCTCCTCGGAACGCCCACTCAATTCCTATTGGCCGGCGGTCCTAGGCGGTGATAGGCTGCCGTGCCCCTGGGTGGGCGGGGCGTTTTGCTTATACTCTGCGCGTGCACTCGCGCGCGCATGGCATCTATTAGTGCCGAGACTCTGCCGGTGGGTGCACACAAAAATATGTGATGTGCGCCCGCACTGAATAATACACCTTCTATGCATCCATATGCCTCTGATGACACAGCTCCATACTAGAGGGGCTGCAGAAACGCGTCAGGCATAGGGTATATTAGGCAGAATAGACAGGGTATTGGTTCACATTATGATTTAAACCACTACCTAGTTATGTTTCTGTTCTCATCCTAGAGTGTAGTGCCGATCCAGTTACTAGGGCGATAACCTGCTCAATTGCTGATAGCTAAATATCGCCGATCGTTGCACACATTATGAACAGAACAGTATGCACATCAGAACCTTAGTCCAGTGAGGGGGTTATGTCGTGATTTAGTGGGATTTTACTGGTCTCATATCCCCCATACACACTGGAAGCCTGATCTGACTATTTAATTGGCTGAAGAGTGGCCGCATTTTATGTATATCTAATAAAGTTTAATTTTTTAAGTGTTCTCTTTCAGGCAGCTAATCTACTCATTCACTTGAACACAAACTTGGTATTTATTTTCAACTCACTTATTAATCTCGATTTTCAGGATGATGCCACCACGCTGGACCATTGAAAAAACAATCACTTGAATGTGTTACGCTGCTTGACAATATTCTGGTGGAGATTTATAAGGTCAATTGCTGATGACAGGTTCCCTTTACCGACCTGTGACGTAATAGCACGTCACGGGTCAGCAGCGAGTGCATGGAGAAGGCTCCCAGGCTGAGCCCTCTACATAGCCGGTAAGTCTTTGCAGCATATCACAGCAAAGACTTACCGGTAACACCCGTGTCAACTCGCACATCGCTGCCAGCAAAGCTGCTGATGAGTTCAAAAAGATGGCAGGGCATGGGCGCCGCCATCTTGTTTGAGATCGTCGCTCCCCATGATGTGATCGTGAAGATAGGTTGTCATGACAGCTGTCTGGATTTAACCCATTCATTATTATGTGCTAATTTCACATTGTAAGGTATAAGGATGAAAATCCCCATATACTGCCATACAGTAGAAGGGAAGAAATGAGTGTGAAATCCACATACTTTCTGTACTGATTTCTGCTTCAATCCCAGGGTGTCAGTTCTTGTGCTTCTGTATACCACAAATAGCAGTTCTTTTTTGTTGCTGAAGTGAATAGGAAGGAATCAGTGTGAATTACACATACTTTCTGTACTGATTTCTGCTCCAATCCCAGGGTGTGCGTTATGGGGGATCTGTATAATGGAAATTCCAATACTTTTTGTTGCTAAAATTCAGAGCAAGATTTACATGTCAAATCCACATAGTTTATACAGTGACTTTTGCTGCAATTACAGCGTGTCTGTTGTGGGGTATCTGTATAACGCAAATTCCAATACTTTTTTGTTGCTAAATTTGAGAGCAAAATTTGAGTGTCAAATCCACTTAGTTGATTGTCAGACAGAAAGGTGGCAGGTGGAGCAGGCAGATGTCGCAGCACAGTAAGAGGACGTTGCAGCATGGGTGACTCTGAGGCCAGAACTGCCGTTGTCATCTAGCGGCAGTGTGTTGATCAACAACCCAAAGGTTGTTGATTGGTTGACTAGTTCACCCAATTCCTCAAATATAACATCTGGCAACCCCAGCCAAGAGTCTGTGGGTTCCTCAGATACAACAATTAATTGCTATGGCCCAGGAGCAGGTCAGCAGCCCTCACCTGTCATCAACCAGCCTCTGTCCTGTTCATTTCCCTCAGCCAGAGAGCTACTAGGTGGTCTGTGCAAAGTGCCACTATTCAGCGAGGTGGGTCAGCAGCTGCTTGGCAGTCAAGAGATGGGGCAGACATCCTCTGCTTTGTGCAGTAGGCAGGCTGTGCATACTGACACCGTTGAGGAGAGTAGCAGTGAGAGGGAAAAGCAAATTGATGATGATGTAGCCGATCGCACTGGGGAGCCGGGTGTAGCAAGGGATTCATCATCGTCGGACGAAGAGAGTGTCAGCTTGCGCGTTAGGCAGCGGAGCAGGCAGCTAGTCGATACTGTGGCTGTGAGTCAGCCGGGTGGCAGCAGTGTGAGCACGGAAGCCAAATGGCCATGGGGTACAAACCCTGCTTCGGAGGTCCAAGTAAGCAGTGGTACAGGGGCTCAGCGAGGCAGCGGCGTTAGTAGTCGCTCAGTGCAGAGTGTTGGCAGTACAATCACCACCTCGGCGGTGTGGCAGTTTTTTGTTAACACACCAGAGGAGCCGAGCATGTATATATGTAGAATCTGCGGGCAGAAAGTGAAGCGTGGTCAGGGAGCTAACATTGGCACCATTGGCCGGTTGTCTTTGAAATCATCTCCCGGTCCAGATGCTCCTGCTCCTCGCTACGCATGGTGCCAGCAGTCATTGAACGAGGCGATTAAAAAGACAACTATATGCGTCCAGCCATCCTAAGGTGCAGAAGCTGAACGTGCTCTTGTCCAAGTTGTTGGTACTGCAATCACTCCCTTTCCAAGTTGTGGACTCTACACCCTTCAGAGAACTAATAGCTTGTGCTGAACCGAGGTGGAGAGTTCCAAGCCGCAATTTTTTTCCCAAAAAGGCACTGCCAGCCCTTCACCATTATGTACAACAGAAGGTGGGCCAGCCCTTGAGCTTAACAGTTTCTTCCAAGTTGCATGGCAGCGCGGAAGTGTGGAGCTGTAACTACGGACAGGGCCAGTACATGTCCTTTACAGCCCACTGGGTGAATGTGCTTCCCGCCAGCCACACCAAAAACTTCCACAAGAGACGCCACTTTTTTCTCCAATTGTCAAACTGCTGCTACTGCGCAAGTGTTTGCCTACTCCTTCTCCTTCTCCACCACCGCCTCAGCCTCCACAAGTGCTGCTCCTTCATACCACATCGTTGTCACACAGTTCTACACCTGGTTTGCCTGGGCGAACGAAGTCACACAGGGGAGGAACTCTCCACCTCAAGCAACAAGAAATCAATGTGTGGCTTTCTCCGTGACAACTAAAAATTGGAACCGTGGTGACAGACAATGGGAGGAACATGGTGTCGGCGCTGCACTGAGGAGGGATGGCCCATGCGCCCTGCATGGTGCACGTGTTTAATCTGGTTGTCAACAGATTCCTTAAGACTTCCACCCATCTGCAAGACATTCTAACAATGGCCAGGAAACTGTGGACGCACTTCAGCCATTCTTACGAAGCTAAACACACCCTCCTCGAGTTACAGTGTCAGAACGGCCTACCCCAACATAGTCTGATATGCGATGGTTCCACCCGTTGGAATTCCAACCTCCATATGTTAGACCACCTATATGAATAGAGAAAAGCCATTAAATGAAAGATGATGCAAGCGAAATGGAGTACTCTTCAGTGCAACTTTGATGTCAGCCACTGACGGCTCATGCGTGACAACTGCGGTTTGCTCAGGCCAGTTGAAGAGGCCACGTTATTATTCAGTTGCCAGGAAAGGCGGGATGAATAACGTCATTCCACTGCTTCATGTCCT
The DNA here is from genome assembly GCF_040894005.1 of Engystomops pustulosus. Classification (NCBI taxonomy): domain Eukaryota; kingdom Metazoa; phylum Chordata; class Amphibia; order Anura; family Leptodactylidae; genus Engystomops; species Engystomops pustulosus. The sequence goes on from NC_092413.1 coordinate 62,169,222, forward strand.
GGAACTCATGCTGAAAAATCTGTCTGGTCAGGGCACTGGCGAAGTGGAGACTATATCTCATGGCCACATGAGTCCAGTGGGGGCTGAACTGGAGGAGGAGAAGGAGGACATTGGTGCACAAGCAGAGACTGGTGAAATCAGTGGTTTTTCCACTAAGGTATCATAATATCTATCATAGTATATAAGGCTGGAAAGAGACACAAGTCCATCAAGTCCAACCTTTAAGAACTAAATAAATGTTTTATCCCCATAACCCGTGATATTTTTTCTCTCCAGAAAGGCATCCAGGCCTCTCTTGAACATGTACATAGAATCCGCCATAACAACCTCCTGCGGCAGAGAGTTCCATAGTCTCACTGCTCGTACAGTAAAGAATCTTTGATGTTGATGGTAAAATCGCCTCTCCTCTAGGCGCAGAGGATGCCCCCTTGTCCTGGTCACAGGCCTAGGTAAAAAAAGATCTTTGGAGAGATCCTTGTACTGTCCATTCAGGTATTTGTACATTTTTCTAAACTGAATAATCTTAAATTTTGTAATCTGTCAGTGTATTCTAATCCCCCCATTCCCCTAATAATCCTGGTTGCTCTTCTCCGCACCCGTTCCAGCTCTACTATATCCTTTTTATACACTGGTGCCCAAAACTGTACACAATATTCCATGTGTGGTCTGACCAGGGATTTGTATAAGGGCAAAACTATGTCTTTATCATGAGAATCTATTCCTCTCTTGATACATCCCATAATTGTATTTGCTTTAGCAGCAGCCGCCTGGCTCTGGTCACTAAAATTAAGTTTACCATCCACCAATACCCCCAAGTTCTTTTCAGCTCCAGTTTTACCAAGTAATTGACTGTTTAGAACATAATTATACTTTTTGTTTCCATGGCCCAAGTGCATAATTTTACATGTATCTACATTAAACCTCATCAACCGTTTCTCTGCCCACTCCTCAAGCTTCCACAAATCCCTCTGTAATGCTAAACTATCGACCTCAGTATTTATTACTTTACACAGCTTAATATCATCTGCAAATATTGAAACTTGACTGTGTAAATCCACTACAAGGTCGTTAATAAAAATATTAAAAAGAAGTGGCCCCAATACTGACCCCTGTGGCACTCCACTGGTGACGTCAATCCAATCTGAGAATGTGCCATTAATGACGACCCTCTGTTTTCTATCACTAAGACAATTACTTACCCAAATACACAGATTTTCCCCTATTCCCAGCAGTCTCATTTTATATACCAACCTTTTATGTGGCACGGTGCCTTTGAAAAGTCCAGATATACAACATCCACAGCGTCCCCCAGATCCAGTCTTGAACTTATCCCTCGTAGAAACCAATCAGATTAGTCTGACAGGACCGACCTCTCATAAACCCATGCTGACGCTGGGTTATAAGGTTGTGCACAGTGAGATACTCCAGTATAGCATCTCTAACAAACCCCTCAAATATTTTCCCCACCACAGAAGTTAGACTCACGGGTCTGTAGTTTCCAGGATTGCTTTTTGTTCCTTTTTTGTATGTTGGTACCACATTTGCTATGCGCCAGTCCTGTGGAACATAACCAGTGCTCAGTGAATCTTCAAATATTAAAAATAACGGTCTGTCTATCACGGTACATAGTTCATGCAGAACCCGGGGGTGTATGCCATCTGGCCCCGGTGATTTATCTATGGTTGCGAGGCGGTGCCGTACGTCTTCCTGGGTTAAACTGTTGACATTCCAAAGAGAATTTAGATTATTCCTCATTGTGTCTTCCACCAGGGATTTTCCTGGGTAAAGACAGTTGAGAAGGCGACATTCAGTAGATTGGCCCTTTCCTCATCTCCTTCCACCATGACCCCCAGTGGGGACCCACACTCTTTGGTTTTAGTTTCTTATCATTTATATACTTGAAAAATAATTTGGGATTATTTTTGCTCTCCCTGGCAATATTTATCGCAGTCTCTATTTTTGCGGCCTTTATCTGCTTTTAGCACCTTAAATGCCTTATCTTTCTCGCTTATTGCTTTCCTTACAAGACTAGTTGGCCACATTGGCTTTTTCTTGTTCCTCTAATGCTTTTTCCCATAAGGTATGTGTTTCCCACAGGACTTTTTCAGAATATATGAGAAAAAGTCCCATTTTTTTGGGGGGGGGCTTTTGTCTTTGAGAACATTATCCCAGTCTATACCTTTAAGGTCTTCCCTTAGTTGCTGAAAATTTGCCCTCCTGAAATTTAGAGTGTTGGTTGCCCCTTCTCTAACACTCTTGGTAAAGCGTAATACAAAATCAATGATATTATGATCACTATTACCCAGGTTCCCCCCAACCTGTAGTTTTGATACCCTATCAGGTCTGTTGGTTAGGATAAGGTCCAGCAGTGCCCCCCCCTCTTGTTGGCTCCAGGACTAGTTGCGACAGGTAATTGTCTTTTGTTGTTGAAAAGAACCTGTTGCCTTTGAAGGACCTGCAGGTTTCTGACCCCCAGTCAATATCTGGGTAATTGAAGTCCCCCATGTTAAGTACTTCACCATGCTTTGCAGCCGCATCCATTTCACTTATCAGCATTTCCTCTGCTGCCTCCATTATATTTGGAGCCTTATAACAAACCCCTAGTAATATTTTATTATTCTTTTTCCCTCCTCTTATCTTCACCCATAGGGACTCCACGTTTGAATTTGCGTTACTGATGTCATCTCGCAAGACAGGCTTGAGGCAAGAATTCACATATAAACAAACCCCTATCCCTTTTTAATTTATACGATCCTTTATAAAAAGACTATAACCATCTATAGTAACAGCCCAGTCTTAGCTACTGTCCAGCCAGGTCTCGCTGATACCCACTATATCATATTTCTGCTCCAAAATCAAGAGTTCCAGTTCCTTCATTTTGTTTGTGAGGCTTCTGGCATTTGTGTACATATACTTTATATGGTTTTCCCTATCCCTATTCATTTTGTTCTTATTCCCCAATCTCATTCTAGCCCCCCTTCCTCCCCCATGAACTATGACTCTTCCCAGCTCTCTATCTACACTGTCTATTCGCCCTGCACAATTGTAGTTGCCCTCCCCCCAGGTCTCTAGTTTAAACACTCCTCCAACCTTCTAAACATTTTTTCCCCCAAAACAGCTGCACAGCTGCATTGAGGTGCAGCCCATCCCTACTGTAGAGCCTGTAGCCGACAGAAAAGTCAGCCCAGTTCTCCATGAACCCAAAACCCTCCTTCCTACACCAACTTTTGAGCCACTTATTTACCTCCCTGATCTCCCACTGCCTTTCTGGTGTGGCACGTGGTACAGGTAGTATTTCGGAGAAAACTACCTTTGAGGTCCTTGCCCTGAGCTTATGGCCTAAATCCCTGAAATCATTTTTAAGGACCTTCCATCTACATCTTACTTTGTCATTAGTGCCAATGTGGACCATGACCGCTGGTTCCTCCCCAGCCCCTCCCAGTAATCTGTCAACCCGATCCGCAACATGCCGAACCCGAGCACCCGGCAAACAATACACTGTTTGGTATGCAAGGTCTTTGTGACAGATTGCCCTGTGTATTCCCCTAATAATCGAATCTCCCACTACCAGCACCTGTCTGACCTTGCCTGTGCTCCCATTACCCTTTTTACTGGAACAGACAGTCCCCTGGTTGCTAGTGGCCACGTCTTGCTGCAGCATTGCTACCCCAGAGCTGATATCCCCCTCATCCGCCAGCCTGGCAAACTTATTGGGGTGCACCAGATCAGGACTAGACTCCCTACAACTCTTCCCTCTACCCCGCCTTCTACATGTTACCCAACTAGCTGCCTCCTCACTCTGCACCTCCATACTTCCTTCCCCACACCCATCTTCCCCAGAGAGTTTGTGCTTCGGGAGCAGCAAACTTCGCTCCATATTGTCAATTACCCGCAAGCCTTGAAACTTGCTCATTTAGATCCAGAATCTGGGCTTCCAGATGAGCAATTTTCACACATCCCACACAGCAGTATTCCCCCTCGAATGGCTGTTTAAGGAAAGCATACATAGCACAGGATGTACACTGTGTAGCAATGCCACTTATGGAGTCCATTGTTCTAATGGGGATTACAATAGAAATATGCACGAAAAGAAGAATTTACAGTCAAAGTAACACAAAATATAGCAGTTACCTGCTAAAGTCCCTCAAACTTAAGTCCCTTAAACGTAATTCCCACTTAGGACACTGCAGACACTTCGGATCAATGCACACTCGCCACCAAGCTCGTACACTCGCTTTTCTGATGCTTTTTGAAAGGTTATCTGCCACAAAAATCTGCTGAGCTCACTGCAACAAGATCTGGCTGAAAACCACCAAATAAGATAGCCACACCCCACTATTAATTAGGCAGAACCTGTGACTATACTGTCTAGATAAGCAATGTGAATGCCTTCCTATACCCCCCCACACAATATACAGATTATGCAAGTAAAAATACCTTCAGATCTACTTGGTTGCAATAAAATTCACACAATGAAATTCAGGAAATAAAAATGTAGATGCACTTATCTATTTGTTGCTGGATCCAAAAAGTACTCCTTCCCTTAAACGTAAGTCCCACTTGAATGGAACCATAAGGAACCATAACTGATTTAATGAGCCATTCGCAGTTTCACGGTAAAGAATAGTTAGTACTTAGACATGCATGGCTTAATCTTTAAAACAAGCATATACTACTGGCATATACTACTGGCAGGATCAACCACACACTTCAGATCAATGCAGGAGAGGAGGAGCAGGAGCATCCAGAGGAGGTAGAAGACGAGGCTGATGACCCAGAAGCATTGTGGCAGTATACAGTGGAGATGGAGGCCAGGAGTCACTTGTGCAGATGGCCCGCAGCTTGCTGCTTTGCCTAACTAGCGACAGCCGAATAGTCAACATCCGGCATAGGGATGACTTTAGGCTCTCCACCCTCTTGGACCCTCGCTACCGGTCAAAAATGGGTGACTTTTTTCCAGCTGCTGAGAGGGAGGAACAACTGGCATAGTACAGAGAAATATTGTGAAGAAAAGAGGAAGGACGGCACTCACCCAATTCCTGTGACAAACAGATTCTTCTTTATTGGGAGTTAAATCCGAACATCAAAAAACCAGGGTACAGCAGGGAGGGAGTGATGCATGGTGCTCAAAGGAAGGCTACGGCCGTTTCGCGCTGTTTGCGCTTCTTCCGGCCTCCGTGTGGGGAATAAAATCTCAAAGGGTTATAAGCTCCTAGGGTGGGATGAATATCCGCCCTATTTCGGTAGTACGGATAGCGATAGGTTAAGCACTCTGTCAAATAAACAAACGGTGCCAATCACAAGCAGCCTAAGTTATACATATTGTCTAAAACTCACCCGTGGTTTGTAAGCGCCGCACCTCTGTTCCCATTACACAGGTACACCTGTGGTACGCGGTGTCTTCCGGACTCGGCCGGTAGCTCTGCCCCCAACAGGATGCTCCACGTGGGGTGCGTCACCTGATCCTGGCCCCGTCCACCACATCCATCGGTCACGTGACGTGTCGCTGCGGCAACCGCTGACAACGTTTATGTGACGCTGGGTCCGCGGATTGGGTAGGGGAGGATTTTAGAGAAATAGGATCCGCCTGCGCCATAACCACAGCGGGTGATACGAAGCCTTATTATATTGTAATGTTAATGTCTTCAAACGTGTCTTATTAGTACTACATGTAACTACCTATTGGAGCTAGTAAATACCTGTGTATTAAAAACAATGGGGTGGATGAATCTTCCACCTAATCACCCAATATGTACAGTGCAGTTATTTAGGATACATAGGTTTTGTTAATATAGATACAAAACAGTATTTTAGCTTATAGAAAAACGCCGCAGTCAATTTTGTCATTCAAACCCACTGGTCCCATGGCATTTGAACGTATAATCCATCTATTTTCGGTTTGTAATAACAGGCGTTCCCTGTCTCCTCCCCTCTCTGGACTTCTTATGACCTCGATGCCGGCGAACTTTAAAGCTCTTACATCCCCTCCATGGCATTCTCGAATGTGTTTTATGAGGTGGGGGGCCCCTACACCCGTTTCAATTGATCTCAAGTGCTCCCTTATTCTCTGGTAAAGAGGTCTGCTTGTTTTGCCTATATAGTACCTCTTACAGTTGCACATTAGTACGTATATAACAAAGCTAGTTTTACAGTTTATAAAACTATTTACCTCCACTCTTTGTCCTCCAAATTCTATCACTTTTGTGGTAGATAGAATTTGGAGGACAAAGAGTGGTGCATCACTCCCTCCCCGCTGTACCCTGGTATTTTGATGTTCGCATTTAACTCCCAATAAAGAAGAATCTGTTTGTCACAGGAATTGGGTGAGTGCCGTCCTTCCTCTTTTCTTCATATATATTCGCTTGGACTTGCATGTTTTTCGGGACATTGGTACCTGAGCTTTGAACACTAGCAAGATAGTCTCCTATCAAAATCTCTGTGAAGCCGCTTATACTGAATGGTGGTTGGAGGTGCCGCTACCGCTTGCCATTCTTGTTGGAGAGAAATACTGTGCACACAGTTGGCACCTGTCTATGTGCGCCATTGTCCATCCACTGTCAGGTCTGACCGGGGGATTCCTGGCAGTCATCGCACACTTACTACTGCCACGACTGCTGTGGGGAGCTGGGGGAGAGGGGGGGGGGTAGGAGCAGTAGCAGCTCCATCAGCAGCAGCTTAAGTCTGCATTCCTTATTGAGCAACCTCCTTCACCCACCTAGTGAGGAGGGTAGCCGCCACCAGCAGGAACTGGACTACTTGGCAGCCAAACTTGATGAGTGGCCGCAACTTGCAGAGTTTGCAGCTAGGCCAATAGTGTGGCATCAGAGCGGGTGTTCAGTGTGGCGGGGGCCAACATTACCCTAAGGAGAACCCGCTTGTCCACCGATAATGTGGAGAGACTGACCTTTGTCAAGATAAATCAAGCTTGGATCGGCCAGGATTTCAACTCGCCAATGCCTTATGCATCAGATTAGATCAGCCATGACGCCTCCCCCAAACGTTGATAAATAGGTCTGGGTTATAACTACCTGCCGCAGCCACTATTCTGATGCTGCCACCCGCCTGATGCAACACATCTGCTGCCAGTTGCTCCATCTGCCTCCTACCATCTTTACCAGGGACTGTAATTGTCCGCCACCTCCACAATATATCATTGTGCCACTCTGTGGGCTCCTACTGACTCCACCTCCACACTATATCACTGTGCCACTCTGTGGGTTCCTGCTGCTACTGACGCCACCTCCACACTCTGTGGCCTACTCCTGCTGCTGCCAACTGACCGCTGTCTCCCTGGAACACCCTGTGATTTTCATAATGCTGTTTTCACCCTTCATCGCTCTATGACATTGCCACTATGTTTAGTTTCCCCCTTCATTTCATCTGTCAGAAGGAATGAAAAGCTTCAGGATTGATAGCCAAAAGCAGGAGTGGATCCATAACACAGAGGATTGCAAATATTCAATTTACTGGTCATCTCTGTTTTGGATCCACTCCTTTTTGTTTTTGGCTTTAGCAATACTGATGATGGATTATTGACCGATTGAAAGCGGACACTGACTGACGAAATGAAGGGCAAAATGATCAGCGACGTCAATGCAGAATTACTGCCGACATCCTCTGCACTCTTTTGGGGGTTTCTACATGTATCCACGTTTAACAGAATGAGTGCACTCTTTGAAATTATAGTGGGATCTTGGCCCTCAGCTCAGTCGTTTTGAGCTGCTACAGACGTTACCTTGTCAGGCTGCGGAACGCTTCGCTTATTTGGTTAAGTTGGCCTATGTAAGTGCACATGGAATTAAAGAGTGAGGCGATTCCAAGAGCAGTGGCTGTCATGTGCGTGTCATACTAAAACACAACATTGTTTGAAGACCAAACCATGCTCTATATGCATATTTAAGCATGACACAACATTCTACAACACCATACAGGCTCTCTGCAGCCAGGAAATACCAGTTTTTTTAACGTGATTCATCATGATTCGATATGAACCAAATTCTAACAAACATCTCTAGTTTTAACACAAAAATGTAACCTGTAAAAATTGAAAAAAAAAATGTTTCTATGGTTCCCAAAAAAGTATTAATAAAAACATCACCTTCTCCCACCAAAAAATGACACCCTACATAGCTTCATATAACAGAGATGTATACATTTTAAATCTCTGTGATCGTACAAAAAAGAGGGATGTGGCATTTGGACCTCACAGTCACAAACTGTAAAAGCAAAGCCTTTTAGAAAATGGCACAACTGCGTTTCTTTTTTAATTTCACCAAATCTCGATTTTTTTACATTTCCAATTCATTGCACAAAATATTTATTAGTGGCACCATGTACAATTTGTCTCACAGATAACAAGCCATCATATGTCTCTTAAAAAAGGAAAATTAAAACAAATATTGTTTTTTGAAAATAGAAGTGCAAAACTTGATAAAAGGGTTTAGAGGGTGCCAGTTTTTTCAAAATTAAACCTACCATGAAGACCTAAGCTACCCCCAATCTGTTATCAAGGATTGGAAGATGTTCCCAATGTTGTCTTTGTATATATTATATCAATGTATTTATTAATATGCTCTATTCAAATGACCTGAACGGAATCATGAAGGTGGGTTGACTAATAATGTCCCATTGACCATGTATATTGTCACAATTACAGGACTGAATGTGATCTATATGATGACTATGTAGCAGTCCTGTTGGATTTCATTCTAGTCAGAACAGTATAAGCCAGTGTAACTCTTTCCCATCCCCTACTTATGTGTAATTTGAAAACAGTGTTCAAAGTTTCTAAAAGTTTTTTTTTTGTACAATAGTAAATCTCCAAAAATTTTGAAGGACAACATTGTCCCATTCCTAATATAACAGGTCGGTTGTGATTTGTTTGATATAATTCTCAATACATGGTCACTTTAATGCAGATGTATTGTTAAAATAAGCAAAATAAACGTACCTGCCTGATTATTCCAGGTCACTGATGTGGCTGTGATTGGCTACAGGGGTAACCTGTGTCAGCGTACAATATCGGAATCGTAGCTGGAAAAAAGGCAACAGATAACAAACTCTTTAATAGAAGGATCATCTTAGTGTAATTGCTTATTGTAAAGCGAATCTACAATAAAACCAGGTAACAACTCCTTTAAATGCATATCAAGATACAGTGGTATGCTTGTTAACTAGTTAATGATAACATCTCCTCAAATGTAACCCCCCCCCTAAATTGTGGCTAAAGGGTTTCAACTGGAAGGATCCATAAAGATTTTATATGAAAATGGTGAGGAGAGAGTAGCTTTTCTCTACAAGGCAGAATTTGTCTGGAGATTTGCTTTAACCTAAAGATTGTACATAATGAACAAAGTTCAACACCCAACGACAACAAAAAAATATACAATATACAAAAATGTACAATGCTAACTTACAAAATTTAAATATAGATTGATATCTATATCCAGTGATCCTTCATTGCAGAACTAGAGCAATAATTTAACTGAAAAACTACAAATGCTGTTAATGGAATAAAGTAGCTCACTTACAATGTATATATTGTAATACAGTGCCATCTCCAATCCTGACAAGAAAAGATAGAAAAGATAGATTAAATTCCTGGAAGCTGTCAGTTTATGTGAAAGACCATGTAATGCAATGATTTTTCTTTTCAAGATCTGTAAAATACTAAGCTTGTCTATTTGCTAAAATTGAGGGCACTGACTGCAAAACGTATTGGAAATTACCAGTTCTAAGTGGTACCTGAATTCCTCCTATAGAGGATACATTTTTAGCACTATAGTGGGAAACCAGCATCAAACTATACAGGAATCATTGTTAAATTCAAAGTCCTAAATAATGCAATAAAACAATAGAAGTGTTTTCTTCTTGATGAAGGAGTGGTCTGCTTAAGAACAATATCAGTGACCATGGATTAACCTCTAAACATCTACAATGAGTGACATTGACACTGGTCACGTCATGGAGCTCCATGCCTGCAGCTTACATGTACATTTCATGGGCAGTCCATCAATTTCAAATGGGAACCATGTAATATTTCATATTTCCCATGATGACAGTAGAAATTGAATACTGTGGTTGAGTATTTTTAGGACCCCATACCAACTGCAGAAATGCAACAACTGCAACCAAATGGAGATGACCTCCAAATCATTAATTTATCTACCAGTAGATTCACTCAGGACAAAATGAATCTGTTGGCAAAAGTTCAAACTGTAAGAATCAAGGCCTTTAGATAGAAAAAGGACAGTAATGTATTTGCCTGTAAATTAAAATAGAGGAAGAAACATTATTTGTAGATCGGTCTTGATAAATCCAATTTAACAGGCTTACAAGCTCTAGAATCTTTAGCAATGCAATTAGCAAGTGATGAAGGCACAGGTCTCTTCACAATATTAAGACCAGTCAACATCAAAGCATTCCCTTTTGGATACAATACACAAATAGATTTCTTTCTTGATTATTGGTAACCAAGAAATGTAAACTTGCAGTTTAGCAATTTCCATTCCAATCTAACAGCAGAAGAAATTCATACCTTTACAACAATTGTAAAATGACCATTTGCTTATCTTTAGCCCCTTAACGCCGAAGCCACTTTTCACCTTCCTGACACGGCCTATTTTTTCAAATTTGCCCTGTGTCACTATAAGTGGTTATAACTTTGAAACACTTTAACATATCCAAGTGATTTTAAAATTGTTTTCTCATGACACTTTGTACTTCATATTAGTTGAAAAATATTGGTAGTATGTTTTGCATTTATTTATGAGAAAATCAGATATTTGGTGAAAATTTGGAAAAATTCTCGATTTTCCAACTTCAAAATGTTCTACTTTTTCCACACATAGTCATAACCGCAAAAAAACTTAATAACTAACATTCACCGAATGTCTACTTTATGTGGACATGGTTTTTTGTGCATACTCTTATTTTTGTAGAATGTTATGGGGCTTTGAACAATGGGTGCGATTTTCACATTTTCATTAAAAAAAAACGCAAAATCCTGCTATTGAGGGACCTGCATAGGTCTCAAGTCCCTTTGAGAGGCCTAAATAACAGTAAAACCCCATAATTACCCCATTATAGAAACTACACCCCTCAACGTACGTAAAACAACTTTTATGAAGTTTATTAACCCTTTAATTGTTTTACAGGGGTTAAAACAACATGGGATGCAATTTTGAAAGTAAAATTTTTTTGGCTAAAATAATGTGTTTTTCAAAAAATGTACAAATTCTCAGTGGATAAAATACCAAAACGCTCCACAAAATTACCCAATCCCTCCCGCGTATAACAATACCCCATATGTGGTGGTAACCTGATGTATGGGCACACGCCAGGGCATTGAAGGGAAGCTGCGCCATTCAAAGCAGATTATGCATTGTCACTTTTTATTGGCTATACAATCTTTACTTTTTTGGCAATATAAGGGCTTATTTTTTGCGACATGAGATGCACTTTACAAATATTTCATTTTAGTGGGTCTGTAGCTTATTGATGAGATTTGTCTCATCAAAATTGTAAATTTCCTTTCTTTTTGTATCTTTTGGGGGTTGTACACCGTACACTAAAAATACTATATTATCTTTATTCTACAGATCACTACGATTACGGTGAAACGTCATTTATATAGTTTTCATTTATTTTTACAATTTTACTCGAAAAAAACTAATATAGAGGAAATCTCATTTATTTTTGCATCACCATCTTTTCGGAGACGTAACTTTAATATTTTTTGTTGACAGAGCTAGTTTAGGGCTTATTTTTTTACATGTTGAGTTTTCCTTTCAAGTGGCACCGTTTTGGTGCACATAACTTTTTTTGATCACTTTTTAGAACATTTTTGTAAAGAGATTTTATGAAAAATGTACATTTTTTTTACAAATTTACAAACACGAGTTTTTCGTGTTTTGTTTTTACGGCGTTCACCGAGCAGGCCCAATAATATTTCTGAGTTATTGTACGGATTGTTACGGACGCGGCGATACCAAATATGTGGGGCTTTTTGGCGATTTTATGTTTTTTTTTTTACCTTATTACATGTGTATAGGGAATGTTTGTGTTTAGGGGACTTTAACTTTATTTAATTAATTATTTTTATTAAAAAATGTTTTTATGCAATGTTTTTAACTGTTATTAATTACTCTTACAGGTTAGCTTGAACAAGCGATCCACTGATCGCTTGTTCAAGCTCTACTTCACCTCACACAGTGTAATACAGGTGTATTACACTGTGTAAGGTAAAACACTGCTGCGCAAGCTCAGTGTGTTACAGCCGGGTCCTGCCAGAAGGCAGGGACCCGGCTCCCGGAAGAAGATCGCGCAGCCCCGGGACACTGGCAGTCCCGGGGTTGTGATCGGAGCAGCGGACCCCCCAGTAAGCACCGTGTCAGGGGTTAACACCCGCGATCTGTGAAATCTCTGTGTTAGCTACAATATATAGCCGACACCCGCAGCTTCTGGCGCCGGCTCCGTTCAGGAGCTGGCGCAAGTAGTTTGACGTAATAGTACTGCAAATTGCGGGAACGCCCGTGATGCCGTACTATTACGTCAAATGTCGGTAAGGGGTTAAACCATCAAACAATCAAACAAAGGTGAAAAAAAATTGTCTGTATGGATTAACCTATACTCAAGGATATATGACCTTCAAATCTCAAGTATGCTGAATGCTATACCAAACTCAAAGATAAACAAAAATTTTCAAGGAGTGTAAAACCATTCTCGACATGGTCAAAGAGAAACAACTGATTGCAGTGTCAGAATATAAATTAATGTAACTGGAATATACCCAGATGGTGGTGCTTTAAAGCATTCCAGAAATACATAAGTGCTATCCACTGCTGAAGTGTAGATTCATAGTTTTGGGTGGTAATAATTTGACTTGAGTCATTAGATTGACCTGGTCCTGAGTGCATTTCATCTTATTTCTGCTATAATATTAGAGGAACACCATAGAGATCCTCAAGGTGGAATGTGTATTAGATCAACATCACCTTCTGCCCAGTCTTGGCACAGAGGAATTAAACTCCCCAATCCCCTAAGATTCAGGTATTGAGGCAGCTTCATTTTTTCTCCTGTCCCAAGTTGTCCAATAACAGCAGCACAATGACTGCCATTTATTTATATTTCATTTTCAGCTATAACTGTGTCCTCCTCGAGGGCACGTATTACCACCAGTGCAGAAGGAAGGTGATGGATAGGTCTTGTGCCCCCACATTTGGCACTCTGTACATCAGACAGTGGAAAGACTGAATTGTTTTTGGGGAGGCAATGAATCATTGGAGTCAACACATTCCATGGTGGCTGAGATACATCATTGACATCCTACTAATTTTGACATCAAGCAAGGAGTTGTTTTTGGATTTCATGGAGGAGCTCAAATCTAATTGCCTAGGTCTGTATTTTATAGCAGAAATCATAAGAAAGAGGTGCATGGTAAGAAAACCGACAATTTATTTTAATATACCTTCAGTAAAAAATATTCAAAGGTCCATACTTAAGGATAAGGCAAAATTAAGAAGTTTAGAAGGATGTCCAATGATTGTACCGAAAGTTGTAAAAGATTGTGCTTCACACTGCGGATCTTTTAAGGAAGCGTAACAGAATGCAATACAGTAAGAATAACCCTAAAGAAAAGCCATCTACAGCAGATGTTACATGGGTACAAAATCGCTAATCATCATGGATTATTCAGACATTTTACTTACTGAGAAGGCAAACAAACATAATAGAAACCTCAAGAATTTCTTAGTACATAGCCTGTAGAGAAATCAGTAAAAAACCCCAAGGAACCCTCAATTGTGGTTACTGCTCTGCATGTGACTTTCATCAGTGCGTTGGCAGGCCAACAATATATGATAAAATTTCCTAAATTGTTCAGACAATGATGTCAGTAAGACAGTTTCGTTAACACATTCATGAGCACATGGGGTTATAGAAGCTCAAAAAGATACTCCCTTTGCCAAGCATTGTCACCATTATGTTACTGTTACAATATACTACCAATGTTTTACCACAATCTCCTCTCACCAAAAAATACACTACACTACACTACCATATAATACAAGATAATCCAATATTTAAACAGTAAAACACATTCACCTAAAACAATAAACTTGCAATAAAATGTCTTTAAACATTTTGTGGTGCTATACAAGGTTTTTTTTATTTTTCTGTGTACAGTGCTGTATAAGGACTTGTTTTATGCATAAATACAGGTCACAACATTTAAATATTCAATGCTGTGTACTGAAAAGCTGGAAAAAAATTCAAATGCTGTGATATTGCTGAAAAAACACATTTACACCATTCACTTGTTTGCATTATTTTCAAAGTTTTCACTGTGCGCTCCAAATGATCCCTCCCTATTATTCTTTGGATCAGTACCATCACTGAGATACCAACTTAGATTTAAATAGATTTCAAAAATTGAAACTTTTTCCACAATGTGTTTTACCATATTCTGATGCTAAAAACTTTTCATATGTCAGTGTACGGCAATCTGTAAGGTGTAATCTTTTGCAGGATTAACTGATTATTTCATTGCTACCATTTTAGGTACTGTACAACCTTTTCGATCACATTTTCTGTATAAAGTTTTATAAGTTGTAAAATGACGAAATAGTGCGGATGCACATGATTTCATTCTGCCCAACCCCTGTAGACTCCCCCTTCAACTATTCACTTCCCCTTTCCACATACTATTCACTCTCAGAGATACTAGCATATGAGTTTTAACCCTGTACCAACCATAACGCTGGTATCACTAACATATAGATAATCCATTTCAATCTAACCCCATATTTTCGTGGTATCCAACTAAAAGTATCCTTGACCTTTGTAATCCTAGGGATATATTCACATTACCCTCTCACAAGTGCACTTTAATCACTCCCTGTTTTGCACCTGATAGTGATAATGAAGTGACCTATCTACTATAAAGCCTTGTTCACATTATTACACACCCTTTTGTGATTATAATGTCTATATTTCTTAACTTTACTACCTTATTATATATCCTCATTCAGCCACTAATGTGCATTATAATTCAAATGTCTATATATGACACAATACTCCCAAAGTGGATGTGTTTTATCTTAATATTCTTTTAAAGGATATTCCAACTCAAAATCTATATCAGTACCCTATCCTATCCTAGGGATGTATTCACATTACCCATAGTGCACTATTATCACTCCCTACTTTGCACTTGATGCACCTGACCTAATAAAGAGACCAATCTACTATAAGGCCTTGTTCACATTTTTACACACACTTTTGTGATTATAATTAGAGATGAGCGCGCACTAAAATGCTCGGGTGCTCGTTATTTGAGACAAACTTTTCCCGAAGAAGTCAATGGGAGACTCGAGCATTTTTCAAGGGGACCAAGGCTCTGCACAGGGAAGCTTGGCCAAACACCTGGAAACCTCAAAAAATGATGTAAACACCACGGAAATGGACAGGAAACAGCAGGGGCAGCATGCATGGATGCCTCTGAGGCTGCTTAATCGCACCATTATGCCAAAATTATGGGCAACAGCATGGCAATGAGAGAGTGACCGAATGAGGCTAGATAGCATCTAAAACATCCAATAATTGACCCTGACACTATAGAAGACTGCATGCAGAGGCAGCGGCAGCAGTGGCAGGCTAGAGAGTGGCATGGCGACATACCCCAAATGGACTCAGGCTTCAAACCAATTAAAAAATTCCTTTTGGCGAGGATAACGTGTAGCACTGTATGTATCAATATTTTGCCTGGTTAAGGCGGCAGAGAGGAACCAAAGGAGGTGAGCAAGAAGCGCTGAAATGATTTCCTATGTGAACAAAAGGTTGAAGGTATATTTAGTCGATAACACAGCATGGTGGCGACATAGTGACCAAGTTCCATAACGTATCTGGTGAAACACCCGAAAAATGAGCCTGACACAGCTTGTTTGATAAGGGGACGACATGTGGAGGCAGCCATGGAGACGACTTTCATGATTAAGAGCGACAGTATGGGGCATCCATATTGCGCTGCTATGATTGAAACTTCAGGTCTCCAGCATGGCGGGGACAGAGGCCCTGAGTTCTATTATGTATCTGGTGAAACACCAATGGAGACATTGGTGGACGCTGTGGAGGATCGTGGAGGCGAAATGGACAGGAAACAGCAGGGGCAGTATGCATGGATGCCTCCGAGACTGCCTAATCTTGGGATGGAGCTGGCGGTCCCCTGCCAGGCGAGCTTTCGCCTGTCCAATCCCCTGTCTCTCGGCTCCTCCCCACCCAAAATGAGCCTGGGGGCCAGAAGCGTTTACTTTAAAAAAAAATTAATTTTCAAAGCATGCGGGGTCGTTTGAATATTTCATCTAGGAATAATAGAATAGCATAGCGGAGGTAGTGTGTGGAGGTAGCAATGGAGACAATGTGTGGAGGCTGCTATGGAGACAATTAAATTTGGATAGTGCCTGTATGTGGCAGTCCAAAAAAGTTTTCAAACCAGAGGAGCAGGTAGGTGGTCCTCCAGAAAAATTAAATAGATTGAGTGCCTGTATGTGGCAGTCCAAAAAAGTTTTCAAACCAGAAGACCGGGTGGGTGGCCCTCCAGAAAAATTAAATACATAGAGTACCTGTATGTGGCACTCCCAAAAATTGTTTAAAACAGAGGACCAGGTTGGTGGCCCTCCAGAAAAATTAAATACATAGAGTACTATAGTTAGAACCAGTTGGCCCTTGCAAAAAATAGCCAGTTTCCTCTGCTTTAGTGTACAAAGAGGAGGAGAAGGAGGAAAATGAGGAGGAGGATTGCATACATTATTTAGGTTGAGCTTCTTTCACCTGGTGGAGAATGGAAATCCTGAAAAATCCAGGCTTTATTCATCTTGATAAGCATCAGCCTGTCAGCGCTGTCAGTCGACAGGCGTGTACGCTTATCGGTGATGATTTCACCAGCTGCACTGAAAACCCACTCGGACAACACGCTAGCTGCAGGGCAGGCAAGAACCTCCAAGGCGTACAGCGCCAGTTCGTGCCACATGTCCAGCTTTGAAACCCAGTAGTTGTAGGGAGCTGTGTGATCATTTAGGACGATGGTATGGTCAGCTACGTACTCCCTCACCATCTTTCTGTAAAGATCAGCCCTACTCTGCCGAGACTGGGGACAGGTGATAGTGTCTTGCTGGGGTGACATAAAACTGGCAAAGGCCTTGTAAAGTGTACCCCTGCAAGTGCTGGACAAGCTGACTGCTCGCCTACTCTCCCTCGCTACTTGTCCCGCAGAAGTACGCCCTCTGCCGCTAGCGCTGTCAGAAGGGAAATACTGTTTCAGCTTGTGCACCAGGGCCTGCTGGTATTCATGCATTCTCACACTCCTTTCCTCTCCAGGGATGAGAGTGGAAATATTTTGCTTGTACCGTGGGTCGAGGAGAGTGAATACCCAGTAATCGGTGCTGGAATAAATTCTTTGAACGCGAGGGTCATGGGATAGGCAGCCTAGCATGAAATCTGCCATATGTGCCAGAGTCCCAAGTCGCAAGAATTCACTCCCCTGGACTCTGGATAACATGGTTATTGTTGAATTCCACCTTGTGGGCACGTCGCACAACAGTTGGTGAGCGGGCAGTTGGAGGGTGCGCTGCACTCCCCTGAGAGTGGCAGCATCTGTGCTCGACTTCCTGAAATGTGCACAGATGCGGCGCACCTTCGTGAGCAAATCAGACAGATTGGGGTATGTCTTGAGGAACCGCTGAACTATGAGATTTAACACATTGGCCAGGCATGGCACATGTGTCAGTCTGCCGAGTTGCAGAGCCGCCACCAGGTTACGGCCGTTGTCACACACAACCATGCCTGGCTTCAGGTTCAGCGGTGCCAGCCACAGATCAGTCTGCGCCGTGATGCCCTGTAATAGCTCTTGGGCGGTGTGCCTTTTATCGCCTAGGGTCAGCAGTTTGAGCACCACCTGCTGGCTGTCGCTTAGCAACGGCACTGCTGCTGTGCCTAGAGCTACCGACTTATGGCGCCATGCCCACGGATGGTAATTCGGAGGAGGAGATGGGGGAGGAGGGGGCATAGTAGGCCTGAGAGACCTCGACAGTAGGTAGGCCCCACAATCCTCGGCGTCGGCAGTATATGACCAACCCCAGGGTCAGACTCGGTCGCAGCCTCCACCAAGTTAACCCAATGTGCCGTTAGCGATACATAGTGGCCCTGCCCGGCAGCACTCGTCCACGTGTCCGTGGTCAGGTGGACCTTGTCAGAAACGGCGTTGGTCAGGGCACGGATGATGTTGTCTGACACGTGCTGGTGCAGGGCTGGGACGGCACATCGGGGAAAGTAGTGGCGGCTGGGGACCGAATACCGAGGGGCGGCCGCCGCCATGAGGTTGCGAAAGGCCTCGGTCTCTACCAGCCTATAGGGCAGCATCTCCAGGCGAAGTAATTCAGAGATGTGGTATAGACAACTGAACGCTGCGCATGGAGACATTGGTGGATGATGTGGAGGATCGTGGAGGCGAAGGTGTGGTTTTCGCACGGGAGGTGTTTGGGCCGGGGAAGCAGATGACACAGGGGAAGGAGCAGTGGTGTGTCCGGCCGGAGGTGAACGGCCTTGGTTCCATTGAGTGGGGTATTTAGCATTCATATGCCTGCGCATACTGGTGGTGGTTAAGCTGGTAGTGGTGGAACCCCTGCTGATCCTGGTGTGGCACAGGTTGCACACCACAGTCCGTCGGTCATCCGGTGTTTCTATAAAGAACCTCCAGACTTCCGAAAATTTAGCCCTCGCCACGGGAAATATTTGGCGCTGATGCACCAGCTCTGGCCATGCCTCTCCGCCTGGCCCCACCACTGCTTCTTCCAACCTGTTCTCGTCCAGGACTCGCCTCCGTCTCAGAAGCACTGTGTTCACCTGGCCTATCGACCCAGCTTGAGTCTGTCACCTCATCATCCTCCGATCCCTCAGTCTGCTCCCCCCTCGGACTTCCTGCCCTGACAACAACTTCACCACTGTCTGACAACCGTGTCTCCTCATCGTCCGACACCTCTTTACACACTTCTTCCACTACGTCAACAATGTCATCATGACCCACAGACTGCGATCGGTGGAAAACCTGGGCATTGGGAAAGAGCTCAGCAGCAACCGGACAAGTGGTTTGTGACTGTGGGAAGGGTCCAGAAAACAGTTCCTCAGAGTATGCCGGTTCAAATGCCAAATTTTCCTGGGAGTGGCAGACTGGGGGGAAGGAGGCTGAGGTGGAGGAGCTGGAGGAGTGCTGATTTTAGTGACATGGGTGGACTGCGTGGAAGACTGACTGGTGGACAAATGGCTAGAAGCATTGTCCGCAATCCACAACATCACCTGTTTGCACTGTTCTGGCCTCAACAGTGCTCTACCACGAGTCCCAGTAACTTCAGACATGAACCTAGGGAGTGTAGCTCTGCGGCGTTCCCCTGCTCCCTCATCATCAGGTGGTGCCTCACCCCGCCCAGGACCACGGCCTCTGACCCTTGCAGTAGTTGGACGCCCACGCCCTCGTCCTCTACCCCTAGCCCTTGGGTTCAACATTTTCAAAATTAAAGTGTAAACTGTAAAAATTTGTGTTTTTTTGTGGTTTTTTATTGTTTTTGTATTTTTTTTTTTAACAAAACGATCAGAAGAAATCCCAGAGCAACCACAGAAGATGATGATGATTGCTATGGCTAGTTTGTAACCTACACTGACAGCACACAACTGGATTTTGTGCTTTGCCTGTGATGACTTTTAGTTTTGAAAAAAAAAAAAAAACCGTCAGACTGTTCCTAATTCAATCAAACCCCTAATAAATTGTCCCACTTAGGTGTTTGAGATGGATATGTGTGTCACTAAGAGCTAAATAGAACGTTCCCAAGTCTCCCTGCAAATTCCTCACAATATGGTACTAGCTGTACTACTAGTGCCAGCAAGGCCAGCCACAAGCAAATAAAAAAAAAATAAAATATATAACGCTATTGTAGCCCTAAGAAGGCCTGTTGGATTCTTGTTTGGATAGTTTCTAACCTACACTGACAGCACACAACTGGATTTTGTGCTTTGCCTGTGATGACTTTTAGTTTTGAAAAAAAAACTAAAGTCAAACAAAAAAAGCGTCAGACTGTGCCTAATTCAATCAAACCCCTAATAAATTGTCCCACTTAGGTGTTTGAGATGGATATGTGTGTCACTAAGAGCTAAAAAGAACGTTCCCAAGTCTCCCTGTAAATTCCTCACAATATGGTATTAGCTGCACTACTAGTGCCAGCAAGGCCAGCCACAAGCAAATAAAAAAAAAATATATATATAACGCTATTGTAGCCCTAAGAAGGGCTGTTGGGTTCTTGTAGACTCACTCCTGCCTAGCAGTAAGCTAATATAACACCCTAACGCTATCCCTGCAGCAGCAGCAGATCTCTCCCTAACGGCATCCAGACAGAGAATGATGCGAGCAGCGCGGGCAGGGGCTAGTCTATTCCAGGGTCACCTGATCAGGCCAGCCAACCACTGCTATCGACGTGTAAGGGTACCACGTCATGCTGGATGGAGTGCAGAGGCTCCTGGCTTCTGATTGGCTCTGTTTCTGGCCGCCAAAAATCAAAACGGCGGGGGACGCCATTTTCTCGAGCTGGCGAAGTATTCGTCCGAGCAACGAGCAGTTACAAGTACGCAAATGCTCGAACGAGCATCAAGCTCGGACAAGTGAGTTCGCTCATCTCTAATTATGATCTTTATATTTCTTAACTTCACTACCTTATAATGTATCCTCATTCACCTACTAATGTGCACTATAATTCAGTGTGAATGTGTTTAATCTTAATATTCTTTTAACATTTCAGCTCAAAATCTATATTTAACCCTACCGGCGCCAATGTGTCTAGTCTGTGTATCCAGTAACCTTCCCTTCTACTTAGTTTAATGTTAATCTGTTCCCCCCGCCAGTGTGATTTAACTTTTTCAATCGCAAAAAACTGCATACCACCAGGATCTGAATTATGGACTTTTTTTTAAATGTGCTGAGACACTGTGACTCATGAGACCTTTTCTAATGTTTCTAGAATGCTCGGCCATTCTGGTTTTAATTTTACGACCTGTCCTTCCCACATAGCCTATATTGCAAGTACATAGCAACAAATATATGACATTAGTAGTATCACAATTCATGTCCTCATTTAATACTATTTTTTGTCCATTAATTTCTGGATTATTGCACAATTTATTTTTATGTTTAGTTTCCTTACACGCTTTGCATTTGCCACAATGTACAAACTTCTTTTCTCTATTCCTATTGCTATGTTCTCCTCTAGTTTTGACATAGCTATTTGTGAGTATGTCCGTTAGTGAGGGAGCTTTACGAAAAGCGACCATAGGTTTTTCCGTAAGTTTGGCTCCTATCGTAGGGTCTCCCCTCAATATGTGCCAATATTTGTGTATAATGGACCGGACCTTAAGTGCTTCCTTTGAAAATGTGGTAACAAACATAGGGTTAATTGTGTTTACATCTGTATCACGTTCTTTCATATTTGTTTCTACTTTTAAAAGTAATTCTTCCGGATAACCCCTTTCCCTAAATCGCTTCTTAATAATTTCTGTTTGTTCTTTTCTATCTCTCTCGTTTGTACAGTTCCTTTCTACCCTTTTAATTTGGCCTCTCGGAATATTTTCGATCCATGGTCTATGATGGAAGCTATCAAATTGGATGAAACTATTCACATCTACCGGCTTAAAATAATTTCTGTTTTTTATCACACTCCCTTCGCGGAACAACTCTAGGTCTAGAAAATGTATACCAATTGCATCCTTCTCATATGTAAACTTTAAATTATATTCGTTGATATATACTTCATGAACTCTTCTAGTTCTTCATTTATGCCTATCCAAATGATGATGCAATCATCAATAAATTGCTTGTACAATAATATATTTCCTTTAAATCTGTTGGAAATACTAAGAATAAATTCCTCCTCCCATTTTTCCATGTACAGGTGTACATAGAACTGTTCATCGAACCAAAAGTTATTACACTCCAGGCAAAACCTAGTTGCTTCCAATAGGAAGTATCTTTTCTGCCATCCTATTTCACCTAATGTCTCTAATTTTTCTTTTATAGCTCTTATCCCTATATTTTGCGGTATGGATGTGTACAATGCTGACACATCGCAGGACCACAATACAATATTATTGTCCTACATCTAAATCTTTCAGAATCTCTATCAGGTGTTGTGAGTCTCTTAGATAGGATTTCATCTTTTTTATCTATATATTCCCCCAGGCGGCATGTGATTGGATTAATGCCCGAGACAATGGGTCTCCCTGGGAGATTCAGTCGGTCTTTATGGACTTTGGGCAAATAGTACACTACAGAAATTTTCGGAGTATGGATATTGAGATATGAAAACTCTTTTTCATTAATAACTTCATATTCTCTTCCCCATTCTAGGAGTTTAGTAAGCTGTTTCTTATATATGTTTGTGGGATCACTTTTTAATAATGTGTGGGTGTCATTCAACTGTCTATACATTTCTCTGTCATAATCTGATTTATCAAGTAGCATTATCCCCCCACCTTTATCAGCACTTTTAATTATAATGTTCTTATTCTCGTTTAGTTCTTTAAGTGCCACACGTTCCCCTTTGCTTAAATTATCTTTCCAGTTGCCTGCTCTTATATTTCCATAATCTCTCAAGACCAGTCTTTTGAATGTATCAATACAGTCATTATTTCCCATAGGTGAAGGGATAAATTCTGACTTGTTTTTCAGCTTAGTGTATCTGGTGTCTATATTCACACCATTCAAATTTTTATTCAAAAAGTATTTTTTTAAATTGATATTCCTTACATATTTATTTATATCTATATAAGTCTGAAATTTATCCATGCTTTATTTAGTAATGTTATATGATCATTGGTCAACTCCATAGAGCTTAAATTGAAGATTCCTGAACTATGTTTCCTTCGTTCTTTTTTTCATCTCTCCTCTGCTGTCTCCCCCTTCTCCCCCTCTAGTTTTCTTTTTCCTGTTCTCATACTGTCCAGATGTCCATTCCCAATTTTCTGGTGTGGAAAATTTAGGTTTTTTTGATTTGGGCTTTCCTCATGTATCAGTAAAGGGGTGAATCTATTATGTGAGTTGAAGTTTATTCTGCGGGGTAGTGTCCGATATTCTTTTCTTAGCTCACTCCTTGGGGTATATGTTTTTCTTTTTTTATATTCTCTTGGGGTCTGTCCTATCATAAGGTTTCCTACCTCCATATGTGGCATGGTATGCTTGTTTCCTCTCACGATGGTAATCCCTTTTCTCATAATCATTAGATTCCCATCTTTGAGGGCCAGAGGCATATCGCTCAGTTCTCTGAGGATTATTGTCATATCTCTGAGTGTCTCGACTATAGTGGGAATTATATTGTGTGTTTTCTCTTCCCCTAAAATGATTTTGATAATTTCTTCCCCTAAAATCTTTTTGATAATTTCTCTCTATTTCCCTATCTTTTCCCCTAAAATTTTGTTTGTCTGTATGGTGAGCATCCTCCCCATCTGCCTTGGGGCTTTTCTTGTCAGTATCTGTCATCGTGTTTTCTTCATTATTTCTTTTATTCCATCTATACAATCTATTATCTGCATAATCTCTCTTAATTTTATTTAACTTCTTAAATTTCCTTGTTTTTATTTCTTGTTCTGCTTTCTTAATATTCTTTTGGGATATGGTTGATAATTCTACATAATCCTCCAATTCTTTAAAGGGTTCCAATTTTATCTTAAATTTATCTATATTCCTGTTGATATTTTCTAATTTTCTTTTTCTCACTTCTATTATGAATCTCATTACACTAAATGAACATTGATTTAATAATTTTTCCCACGCTTTGTGTTCATGTACATCGTTTATATCCGTGTTAAGTGGTAATTGCCACCTTAGACCCTCAGGAATAATTTCCTCTTCCAGAAAATTCTCCAACCATGCTACATCCCACAATATATTTACCGTATATTCCGGCGTATAAGACAACTTTTGAAGACAGAAAAATCTTCTGTCTTCTCTGGGGTCATCTTATACGCCGGTAATCCCGTTCGGATAGTTTCATAGTTTCATAGTTTTCATAGTTTCATAGTTTATACGGTTGAAAAAAGACACTTGTCCATCAAGTTCAACCAAGGAAGGGTAGGGATTGGATGAGGAAGGGATTTAGGGGAAACAATCCTATATAGCATAACAATCAATGTTATTTAGGTGTAAAAAGGCATCTAGACCCTTCTTGAAGCTCCCCGCTGTCCCTGCTGTGACCAGCTCCTGAGGCAGGCTATTCCACAGATTGACAGTTCTCATAGTAAAAAAGCCCTGTCGCCTCCGGTGATTAAACCTTGGTTTCTCTAAACGGAGACAGTGCCCCCTTGTCTTTTGATTTGATTTAATCTGGAACAATTTACCCCCATATTTTTTGTATGGACCATTCATATATTTATATAAATTAATCATGTCCCCTCGTAGTCGTCTCTTTTCCAGACTAAATAAATCTAGTTGTTTTAATCTTTCCTCATAACTAAGACTCTCCATACCCCTTATCAGTTTTGTGGCTCTACGTTGAACCCTCTCCAGCTCCAGGGCATCCTTTTTATGGACCGGTGCCCAGAACTGGACAGCATATTCCAGGTGTGGCCGAACCAGTGCCTTGTATAGTGGTAATATTACATCCCTATCACGAGAGTCCATTCCACTTTTGATACATGACATGATCCTACTAGCTTTAGAGGCAGCTGATTGACATTGCATGCTGTTATTCAATTTATGATCTACTAGTACCCCCAGGTCCTTCTCAACAAGGGACTCTCCCAGATTTACTCCCCCAAGGACATATTTTGCCTTTGGATTATTGGCCCCCAGGTGCATAACATTACATTTATCCACATTTAACCTCATTTGCCAAGTGGATGACCAAACATTCAGTTTGTCCAAGTCACCCTGCAGCCTATGAACATCCTCCATAGACTGTATTACACT
This sequence comes from Engystomops pustulosus, assembly GCF_040894005.1. Lineage (NCBI taxonomy): Eukaryota > Metazoa > Chordata > Amphibia > Anura > Leptodactylidae > Engystomops > Engystomops pustulosus. The sequence continues at coordinate 62,194,216 of NC_092413.1, forward strand.
ACACAGTTTGGTGTCATCTGCAAAAATAGACACAGTGCTATTAATTCCTACCTCTATATCATTAATAAATATATTAAATAGTAGAGGGCCAAGCACAGAACCCTGAGGTACACCACTCATAACTGGTGACCATTCCGAGTAGGAATCATTGACCACAACTCTCTGGATACGATCCTTCAGCCAGTTTTCAATCCAATTGCAAATGATTTCTGCCAAACCAACAGCCCTAATTTTACCCATCAGGCGTCTATGAGGGACAGTGTCAAATGCCTTTGCAAAGTCCAAGAACACAATATCCACAGCTGCTCCTCCATCCAGACACCTACTCACCTCTTCATAGAAGCAGATAAGGTTAGTTTGACAACTTCTATTCTTAGTAAACCCATGCTGGTTATCACTTATTATTCTATTTGATGTCACATACTCCAGTATGTAGTCTTTTACTAACCCTTCCAACACTTTCCCCACAATGGAAGTTAAGCTTACAGGCCTGTAATTGCCTGGCGAAGTTCTAGAGCCCTTTTTATATATTGGCACCACATTTGCCTTGCGCCAGTCACTTGGCACCACACCAGACATTACGGAATCCCTGAAGATTTTAGACAGTGGTACAGCAATAACAGAACTGAGTTCTTTAAGAACTCTGGGGTGTAACCCATCTGGTCCAGGAGCTTTGTACACATCGATTTTATTTAGCTTAGATTGGAACAGGAAAGTAGGGGGGTCGTCTTATACACCAGGTCGTCTTATACGCCGGAATATACGGTAGTTCTTTTATCATCAGAAACTCCAAATTTCTAAAATTACTCTCTAAGTCGTCCGTTTGGAGACTTGACTCCATTTGGTGTTGAAAGAAATTTGGAAATTCTGATAAGTTTACACTTCGGAAATCAAATACATCTATTTGCAATAAAAAAAAATCGAACCTTCAATATGCTGAAAAAGAAAATCTTATGATAATATGTTATCACAGAGTGAATATGTGATTTTTCACGTACAGTGGTGATTCCTTTCACAGTATACAATTTGTTTCTAAATCACTGATCAGGTTTTAAATCCTTTTCAAATAAAATTTTCAAGCATACAAGCAAACTAGCCCCACAGTACCTAGATGTACTGTTCAGACTAGACTGTTTCTTCAAAAGTCCTTTGCAAACCAGGTGCAATCACAATGGACCTCTGACTACAATATAACAATCTTAATGTGTTGCACACTTGGCTTCTAGGAGCTAACAACGGCTCAGGACCAGTCCACAAACAGTCCCACAATTAAAACAAAAGAAAGAGAAAAATTACTCTGACCGGAGCTCCAACAATCCTTTATAAATTTTTTATGAATTTATGACATGAGACCAGGGCCGGTTCTAGACAAAGTGGGGCCCTGGGCAAAACTAAAAATGGGGCCCCAAAATAAAACTATTTTATGACCAGTCACAGTCAGTAAGACCCCAGTATGGTAAAACAAACTGTAATTTTGGAGAATTTTATAGGAGATTGATGGGCAGCATGGTGGCTCAGTGATTAGCACTACAGCCTTGCAGCGCTGGTCAACATCTGCAAAGATTTTGTATGTTCTCTCTGTGTCTGCGTGGGTTTCCTCCAGGTCCTCCGGTTTCCTCCAACACTCAAAAAAATTACTGGTAGGTTGATTAGACTGTGAGGCCCATTGGGGAGAGGGACCGATATTTTCTGAAAGCAGACACTTGCCCCATTTTCAAAATTGCATCAAAGAGTTTATAGACATAGGCGCAATTTTGATTTAAACTGAAACATTTTATCAAATTTTTTTTTTAATTTGACTTTGATGGCAAAAAATTTGTTCCAAACAGAATATATCAATAAAACAGAGTAAAAAGTAAAGGCGCCATAAAACCTATAGAATAGAAAGCAGACAACCAGGCGATACATTTGGCAATTAACATTCAAAATTTCCTCTAAAATATGTACAAATCCAGATACTTATATAAAGAAAATCTACTTTCCTAAACCAGTAAGATGTGAGGAGATCATAAAGACCCCACATGTGGATAGTCACCAAAATATGCAGCAAAGGGAACTGCAGAAAATTCACACAGATGTATCATTGTCTGCTCCTTACACAATGGTCACCCAAATAAATAACTATATATCCATAAACCATGCTAATGAGATAATAAGTCACATTTAGATGTCGCCATTGTATTAGCTGCACAATAACAGAACCCTCCGCGCTTCATAAGAATCTGAGTGAGAACGTCATAACATGGGTGTAAATAATGGAGGATGATGGGAAATAAAAACTTTATTCCAGAACATGTGTGTGTTATTGGTGTTACATATAACTTTATGGACATGTTCTGGTCGCAGTGTAGTCACATTAGTTGAAGAGGATTGAATGTTCATCGTATCAGTCAATTTTCCCAACAAAAATAACTATCACAAAATAGAAGGGAATAAGAGAGAAAGTGTGTTCTTAGATAGTTCTGCATAGTGAAGGGTTAAAAACATGAATATTAGTTCATACTATCCCTTCTCAGAATGTAGTAACATATAAAGTGAATATTTCCATTATCTGTGAGGTGCAGCTAATGCTCCCTGCAGCCTGATGGCTAAGAATCTAGAGGGGGAGGGGACTTCAGGGGGCTGTATCTCTGGCTCTGTGACACATAGAACCTCACTTCTTTTTTGCTATGAAAGAAGAGAGTCTCCTCTTTTATATGAATCTAAATTTGTGTTTCTAAGTTTTAGGAAAATGGAGATATTAACTGTTGAACTGCCGTTGGGAGTGATTTTTATATATATAAAAATGGCACCTGATATTCTCACTTTATACCTGAATATCTCTGGATCCCTGGCACCTAGAAACAAAATTCAAGATTTATTTGAAACAAGAGATTCTCCCCTTTCAGGGGGCCCTGGGCAATTGCCACCTTTGCCTACCCATAGCGCCGGCCCTGCATGAGACGCCAGCAACGCCCCGGAAGAAACTGTGTAGGCGAAACCCAGGGTCGGGTGGACATGTGTGACTGGCGTCCTGCTTATGTATAGATATGCGCATTTTTACAAACGTTTTGTGAGTATATTTTTAATAAAATTTTGAACTACAAAGAATATACCACACTATCTGTACGTGTATTTCTTCTAGTGAAATTGTCTTAAAGAGAGATGGCAATGAAGGAGGATTAGGAAACGTGATGGAGTTGGTCTGAATGGTGACCTATTCTTGTCAGAAACCTGTGGAGACGTGCAATACTCATTGAAAAGGATCGATGCGTCAAGCAATATACAAATTTATAAAGGATGTCCGGTCAAAGTCATTTTTCTCTTTATTTTGTTTTAATTGTGGGACTGTTTGTGGACCGGTCCTGAGTCATTAAGTCATTGTTAGCTCCTAGGAGCCAAGTGTGCAACACATTAAGATTGTTATATTTCTCTGGGAATACCATCATCTCGGTGGTAACTGACCGGTTCGCCAAGATGTCTCATTTTGTCTCGCTGCCAGGTCTGCCATCTGCTCCTCGCCTTGCCAGCCTGTTCACACACATCTTTTGGCTACATGGACTTCCGCTGCACATCGTTTCGGATCGAGGGGTCCAGTTTGTCTCCCGCTTCTGGCGATCTCTATGTAAACAGCTACAAGTTAATTTGGACTTCTCTTCTGCATCCGCAGTCAAATGGACAGGTAGAGAGAGTTAACCAAACTCTGGGCTATTACCTTTGTCATTTTGTCTCTGCCCACCAGGAAGACCGGTTCACTCTGTTCCCATGAGCAGAATTCTCCTAGAACTCCCTGGACTCTGAGTCTGCTGGTGCAGGCAGCTCCTTTCTTTATTGTCTACAGATGAATTCCACACCCACCTATTACAGCAGCATAACCTAATAACATGAACAACTTGAAGACAATCCCTTCCCAGGACTCTGTGCAATCTTAAAGAGAAGTCAGAAATAAAGGCCAGAGAACAGAAACCAGATGATTAGCACAAACAACAGACAGACGAAATTTGAACAGCACAGTTTGAAGTGAGCACCGAATACTTATAGTGAGAGGCTCTGACCTCTCATTAGCAGCAGGCAATCACAGTCATACGGTTAACTCTTACAAGTCAAAGGCAGAGTGAAGAGAGATAGGTGTGGTGAACACAAAGTCAGTCTACCACTAGCGCCCAGCTCACACCATGGGACGAATGAATCAGAGAAAAAGTCAACGTCTAGCGAGAACTGAGGATGACGTCGACCTGACAGTACCCCCCACTTACGAGGGACCACCAGACCCTCATTAGGACCACCAGGTTTGCAGGGTTTCCAATGATGAAACGGCCTGAAGACATATAGGGCATGAAGATCTCTTCCAAAGATTCATGTTCGTCAAACCCTTTCCACTGCACTCTGCAAGAATGAAGCATTGCAAGGAGTTCACAATTAACTACATTATAATTGCGGTTTGTGGAAAAGACGGCCACTGGCCACTATGCCTCTGGAGTTACATCAGCACCTTTCCTAGTGAGATCTATCAACAGCTTGGCCAGAATGGGAAAATTTTAAAAAAAATACACAAAAATCTTGCTTTCAAACTAGTGAACCGTTCCTATTTGTCGAATAGCTGTGACCGGACAGGATCCATACAAAAAGATTCAGGAGTGATGATAGAACTGAGAAAGGATATTTTTTGGACTCTAAATAAGCATTTACATAACTTAGCAGACAACTGATTCTGACAAGTCTACACAATACGTTCCAGAAGAGTTGTGTATGAGTGGCCCAAAATAAACTAAAATAAACCACAAAATAAGGATCCAGAACTTCACAGAATATAATTTAAAAATGATGTTGGAAGACTGCAGGAGCATTACGCAAGCCAAAAAGCATTACCAGGTACTCAAAGTGTCCCTCAAGAGTATTAAACACAGTCTTCCATTCATCTCCTTCCTTGATACCAATCAGATAGTAGGCTCCTTGCAGATTCATTTTAGAGAATTAATGGGCACCCAGTATCTTATGAACAAGTCAGGGATCGACAGGAGAGGATGTTGATTTTTTTATAGTAATATTATTAAGCTTGCAGAATTCGATACAATTTCTGAGATTGTCTTTCTTATCAAGAAAAATAACCCTACCCCATTGGAGAGTTAGACTAATGGATATGTCCCTTTTGTACACTGTCTAGAATCTATTGCTAAGTAACCTCATTTGTTCAAGGGGACAAATTTAATATCCTACTCTTGGGATATTTGGACCTGGGCAGGATATCAGTCCCAAAGTTGTGAGGTATATTTGCAGTGTCAGACTGGAGTACCTCCAGAGAAAATTTTTGTAAAAGTGTAGTAAAGTGTAAAACACATTCTGACAGATTTATTAGAAGCATCCAACATTAGATACATGAGACACAGACATAAGAACAAAATTTTAAATGTGCTAAAATAAATGCCCACTGTGACATACTGTGACTATGTAACGGTCTGATACTATGTATACAAGGAGGCCCTGCAGAGTATTAACACATTAAAGACTATATTGGTGGATAAAACACTATTCAGCCATTCAGAATGGAGCATCCAATGTAACCAAGTCTAAACCAAGTACATACCCCACCAGGGCCTAGCCTTTTCTTGGGGGCCTGGAGGCAGCCGGGGCCCAGAATATCAGAATGGCTGACTAGTGTGGCTTTGGGCTTGGTATGGGGACCGGAGGGCTGACCTACAGCCTGACAGGTCTCCAGCAGGTGGCGTGTGCAAGAAATAAGGAGAGAGAGGCTGATGTACTGGTTTCTCCCTGGGGCAACCCCTGAGTGTCTGTAGGATGAGTCCCTGGGTAATGGATGGGGAAGCCTGTGGTGGTAAGCAGCCATATCCAGGGATCAGACGGAGGCAACATTGTGCAAATAAATTTACAGTTCTTTATTGAACAGTAGGCAACGGCCAAACACCATAACACAGCAGTTTCTTGGAAGCTGGGATGCTCATGTAGAGTTGGTCCGCTGGAAAGTGCACACAGCCTGATAGTAGATGCACACTGGGCTGGTTCCGGGGGGGGGGGGGGCTAGGGGTACTTTGTCCAAGTAGTGGAAGCTGCAGTGCTTCTGGGCTCAAGTCTACAGTTTTGCCCTGTGTGCCAGGCAGTAGTCCTGATGCACTAGTAGTTCCTGGGGTTGAACCGCTGTGGCAGCACTGAAGGTGTGCTGCACACTCTCCTTACTGAGACAGGCCACAGACCATGAGGTCTGACTCTACTCTGACCAGAGACCATGTGCTTCCACCCAGGGGATCTTTTTATACTCCCTCTGGTCAGGTGGTAGAACCATTCCAATCACTCTCCAGCTTTCATAGCAGACAGATCATTGGCTGATTACATACACCAGTTAACTGTTGCCTTTCCAGGCAGTTTCTACAGCTGCAATTACACAAAGTTCTGCTAGCATTATCTCCTAGATGAGTTGCGCAGGTTCACCAGATAGATCCTGACATGGAGAGGGCGCTATCCTCAACTACCCACCTGCTAATGCATTGGCAGGGGTGTTGCACAAGAGCCATCACATAATTCAAATGAGATAAAACTGCAGTGAGCCCTAAAGAAACAAACGCCTTGTCAGAAACAGACATCTAACTGAGGTCACATAGGTAATAAAACTTTCAAGATTGGACCAGGAAATACATGTGTGCCCAAGAGACTTTTCCAAAGGTTGCTTAAGTGCCAGAGTTTTCTGGCGCTGGTCTTATAGCACATGATCTTATCAGGTGGCCAGAATTCCTGCAGTAGAAGCGGATTGCATTCTTATTTGCATTTACATATAGCTGTTAAAAAATTGCCAAAAATGTATTTGAATCCATTTAAAAAACACATAGGGGCTTATTTACTAAGGGCCCCACAGCCGCGTCTTCACCGTGTTTTCCGACCTTTCGAGGATCGCACCGGGGATTGTGTCACACGCCATCAGATTTTGACTCATTGGCACCGGTTTTCATGCAACAGAAATGGGGGGGCGCCGTTGGATGATCAGACTTACATGCATCGGGAAGAAGAAGCTGAACTCCAGCGGACCTGATCGAGGAAGCGACAGATGCAGGAAATTCCGGCTTTCATGCGACAGAAATCGGGGGGCAGGCCATCGGACGATCAGATGGATTCAGAAAAAACCCCGGGATTTAACTTTGCATTTGTGTTGCAAGACCAAGCACTTACATGCACCGTGAAGAAGAAGGTGAACTCCGGCGGACCTGATTGAGGAAGCGACAGATGCAGGAAATCGGGTGCACGATCTTAGTGAATCGCAGCAGCAGTGCATTGGAGTCGGGGAACGCAACTCGGGGATCGCGCAGGACCGGGTAAGTAAATCTGCCCCAAAGTGGACATGGACACGAAAAAGACAAAAAGCACGAAACAAAAAATGCAGCGGTAACACGTTTCGGACTATTGAATCCTAGTCCTAAGCTCAAGTGTGTTTAAATAAAGAAGGTATTCCATGTGGAATAGCAAGTTTCCGGTGTGTGTGGTGTACAACCCTTAGAAGGTGGAGACAAAAAATGGTCTGAAAAGGTCTAAAAACTTCAATAAATGTTTCATGTGCATATGACTCAAAATTTTTGTAGTAGACAGTTGGAACATCTCCCCCAATAAATGTGGCATTTCAGACTTTTTGGGCACAAATTATGCTAGAATTCTGTTACAGACAGCTTGATAAATCTCCCTTATTCTTCCTTTTATTTGAATATAAATGAAATATAGCTGGATTGAAGACAATGGGGCAGATTTACTTACCCGGCCCATTCGCGATCCAGCCGCGCGTTCTCTGCGCTGGATTCGGGTCCGGCCGGAATTTATGATGGTAGTTCCTCCGCCGTCTACCAGGTGGCGCTGCTGCGCTGAAGTCCGCTTGAATGCCTCGAAATACACCGGCCTATCCTGGATGAAGGTGAGTGAAATTTTCGCGACACAATTCTTTTTTTAAATGCGGCGGTTTTTCCGAATCCGTTGGGTTTTTGTTCGGCCACGCCCCCCGATTTCCGTTGCGTGCATGCCGGCGCCAATGCGCCACAATCCGATCGCGTGCGCCAAAATTCCGGGGCAATTCAGGTATCGGCGCAAATCGGAAATATTCGGGTAACACGTTGGGAAAACGCGAATCGGGCCCTTACTAAATGACCCCCATTGTGTTCTCTTAAATCATGCAGAGAATTTTATGTGCTATAGATAGTTGTTACTATTTTACTGCATGTAGTTTAGTTATTTAGTAAGCCACACCCATTTGAAATGTATAACAATCGCTCACAGTCTCTTCTCTTTATTTTTACCATATAGATACTGTCTTATTTTATTTAATATAATAAAACCTGAATTACGTTCATCTCTGATGATTGTGCCTTCTTCGGCTAGCTCTTAGCAAGGAGTCCTCATTTTCTCTCCGTGACATCAGCCTGTTGCTGTGGGAATGGCTGGTATTTCATAATGGATAATCTACTAGTGCAGACAAGGAAAGGCAGAGGGAGAAGAATGAAGATATTTCAACGGAAGGGCATTTTCTATGCAGAATTTATTATTCTTTAACTCTGTCAGAAGGTAATTTAGTTTTATCTTATCTCATAGGTTTTAATTAGTGCAGACTGCTTTTTTTTACTATGTTTTTGCATAGCATTAAAAGTATTTTCCTACCTGTATGTGCAGTGGCTTTATATTTAGGATTCAGTTGCTATTTCAGGTTGCTTCACAATACATAATATCTTGGATCAATGTAGTTGCAGAGGTAAACAGGACATTGATATAAGGAAAGTTTTCTGTAAGTATATGTAAGGATTATGCTTACCTGATTCATGCGTTATAGTAATTTAAACATGTGTAATGTTACTGATATAGTTAATTGCAATTGTATAACCAACATACTACATTAGTTTTATCATAAACCATAGTAATATAGATATTTGAGATAAGTCTATGCTTTGGGTTACTTTTTGATTATAAATTTATTTGGGTTAATTTCACAACAAATAGATTTTTTACAATATTAAAAAATATTTTTCTATGTATAGCATTCTCAAAAATAAAATATTATGATTTTGCAAAGTTGTTATCAGTACAAGAAGGGCTTTAAAAATACAGGGATATTGTATTGTATCTTTGACACATAGACAGATATTTACACACTTTTCTTTTCTGTCTACCAGTCATTACCACAAGAAGATCTCTACCTGTATCTTTGAATCAACAGCTTAGTGCTGATGTTTGTACATGTTTGTAAATATCTCAATGTTATTTAGGCGAATCTAGTAAAAAAAAATAATAACAGCATTTTCAGGTGGTTAACCCCTTCAAGACCCAGCCAATTTGGGTTAGCTACCTTACAAATGGCGTTTATAATTTTTTTCCTGAAATTTCTACATTGAAATCTTTGAGATCATTATTGTTTTAAATGAGTATTATAGTATATAAAATTATTATTATCCCATGAATTCCCCTGTTTTCAACTACACCCTTCAAACTATTAAAAACTGCTTTTAGGAAGATGTTTACCCCTTTGAGCGCTGCATAGTAATGAAAACAAAATGGTAGTACATTCTTCAGCCCTAAATTTGCACATTTCCAAAAGATTTCGGAAAATTTTGGAAAAACACCAAAATTTGTTATGCAATTAATCCTGAGTATGGAGACATCCCACATACGGATGTTACATGTTGTATGGGCGCACAGCGAGCAGCAAAAGGGAAGGAGTGCCCTGCAGCTGACAGTTTTATCCCATAGAACTTAGTTTAGATTCCTCAATGGCGCCTTTTTGTAAGCCATGAAATTATGTGTTTCTGTTAGTAGGGCCATTTTTTGCGGGATGAAAGGTATACTTGGCGTTAACGAATGCATTTTCAAACGCATCACAAAAGTTGAGAACAGCAGATTTGCCTAATTACATTGCTGTGAACATGGCATTTACAAAACGAAATGTTAGCACATATATTAGCAAATGCATGTATTAACATTATGTTAACATGGGTGTTAACATCTTGACATCAATGTAATTAGGCAAATCTCCTCTTCTCAGCTGTTGTGATGCATTTGAAAATGCAAGTGTTAACACCATGTGTAACCGCAGCCTCCAAAACTTACAGTAGTGTCCACTCTTGTACATAACCCCACTCACATGGCGTTTGTCCACGTGGATTTGAGATATTTGCAACAAAAATTCTCAAAAAAACCCCAAAAGTCCTGCCAGGACAGGAAAGCTAAACATGTATCACAAGAAAAAAGACATGATTATACACAAGGCACAAAAAAATACCTGCCAAAAGTCTCAATTACACCAAAGAAAATAATAAGATGCATGTACCCCATTAAAATATTACACAAAAATGGTGATTCGTAGCTAACATTACAGACTAAATTTACACCTCTGGTTAAGCGGGCATTTGTGTATGTATCCAATACCAATTATCCAGGAAATGTGTGAAAAGCAAGGACTGCTATGAACACCAACTATATGTACCTATATACAGGCCTTGTACAACAAAGTACACAAAATATATGCATAAATACCATATTATGAAAGACAAAGAATTTTATTGAACAAAATAATACACATATAATCACTGAAATAAAAACAACCCATAAAATCAATCCCTGGTGGACAAAAAGTACACAGCCAATCCTGCACAATCACATTGAATACCACAGTCGGTCAATACATTACAAGTGTAAACATAAGGTTTCAATGTAACACACAAGTCAGTCAATATAGTATATTACAAGTGCAAACAAGAGGTTTAAATATAAACCTAATCTATATAGCATAGAACCTGGTAGGAGGTCATATAAACCAAATAAGACAAAATAAAGTGCATCGTGCAGAGTAGCTACATATACCAACCAGGCTGCATATTGAACAGGAGATGTTGCGCTGTACCAAAAAACCCTGACGCACGTTTCGCCGTCGCTTCCTCAGGGGGTAATGATGTTAGGTAGGCATGTCTGCTATTTAAGCTCACAATAGTATTGAAGGGCCAATCAGGAGACACGATGACATCACATAGGGGCCGGCACACAAAAGCATTCATCCAATCATATATCGCAAACACATACACTCACATCAGATAGCCTTAACCAATCTCGAAACAGATAGGGCAAAACCTTTTGTACAGTTTATCGAAGCCTTTATACAATCTATAAGCGCTAATAGTCATAACACATCATAGAAACCAAAGTAAATCGCAATCCAGCGTAGTCGCGCGAGACTATGACAAGTCGCGTGACACTATTTAGACTGCGCCAAAAAAGTGTCGCTCCGTAATACGTGCATGCGCGGTAAACAGAGGCGCACAAAGTGTCGCCCCGTCGTGCGCGCATGCGCAATGTGAGAAGGACGCAGCAGGAGAGCCCTCTATAGGAGATGAAAGCAAGTGCAAAAGCAGTGCCACAGAAGTGATAAAGTAAGTGAGGATAGGGTGAGTTGCACAGTGAAGGTGAAGGTGCAACGTGATATGGAAGGGAGGGAAGTGAGAAGGGAATAGGAATAGTATGTAGTGTAGAGAAGAGGTCAATACAATACCTTAAGACTTGTAGACGACTAGCCAATGTAGCAGCCACAAGATTATAAATTATGAAACATGCCTGTGAATAAAGCACACTTGCACACACACATAGTGGGAACACAACATACACAAAAATGTGATACAGGACCAATATAGTGATAAGATATAGCATCATATAAAAAATAGTGAAATGAATATATAGTACTATACCCTACAAATATATCCCAATACTAGTTGGCAATGGCCGACCATAGTGGGAGTGATGCAGGATATAGCACTATATTACAACCATAATAAAATATAGCTAATCATAAATGTGTGTATAAAAATAAGAAATAAGAAATAAGATCAGATGGATAACCTACACTGAATGTGACACGGTCACTATGCGTAACAATTCAAAACTATAGTAGACCTCCTACCAGTCCTACATGCCTACAAAAACTGTATATAACCACAATGTAAATGCCACCAATTATTATAAACAATTAAAAGTAGAGGTGATGAACGCAGATACGATCCTATAAAAATGATGCGAAGGACAGTTTCTCATTCAGCCCAAATGGTGAAGTTGTCTGGAGTTTGACGATCCATTTGGTCTCGATACGCTCCAGTTTCTTAAACGCATTTCCCCCACGTGATCCCAGGAGGAGTTTATCAATGCATTTCAATTTGGAAAATGCCTGATGGTCATCATCACTGATTCTTGAGGCAGCTCGAATATTTTTCAGATGTTCCTGTATCCTAATTCGCAGTTCTCGGGTGGTCATCCCAATGTATTTTAGTCCGCATGGGCACGACAGCTGGTATACAACACCGGACGTACTGCAATTGATAAATTGCACAATTTGAAAGGTCTTATCTCCACATTGATCTGTAAATACATCAGTTTTCACCATCACTTTACAAATTGAGCAATGCCCACACGGATAAGAACCCTACTTGGGGCCCTTCGGTCCAAAAAGGTACGGTTTGGAATGAGGGGAAGTGTAATTGCTCCTCACCAACATATCGCCGATGGATTTGCTCCTCTTGGCCACCAGTTGTGGACGTGGCGGCAGATGGGCGTTCAGATCTGGATCTGAAGATAAAATTGGCCAGAAGCGTTTCACAATCCCTTGGATTCTCCTCCATTGGGCATTATAAGGTGTAATCAACCTCACCTTACTGTCACTTGGTCGACGTGGCTTAGACCTGAGTAGATGGTCTCGGTTAGCACTTTTCGCAGGTCCATATGCTGCATTGATGTCTCTCCTAGAATATCCGCGTTGTTTAAATCGTTGTTTCAGGATGTTGGTTTCATCCTCAAAATATTCTTCCGTGTCACAGATGCGGCGGGCCCGTAAAAACTGCCCTACAGGGATAGAACGAATGGTGTGAGTGGGGTGAGATGAGGAGGAATGCAATTTTGCATTGACGCCAGTTTTTTTGCGAAACACTGATGTATTCAATGTGCCATCATTACTTACAGTAATGTTAATGTCCAGAAATTGCATTTTGCTTTTGCTGATCACTTGCGTCAATTTGATATTTTGGTCATTAAAGTTCAATATATGTAGAAAGTCGTCCAAAGATTGTTCGGTGCCCTGCCAAATAAACAAAACATCGTCAATAAAGCGCATCCAGGATACCACGATGCCCTCTGATATATCCATGGCATATTGGACCTCCTCATGTTCCCAAAGACCAAGGAACAGGTTAGCGTACGAGGGGGCACAAGTGGCCCCCATCGCCGTACCTCTACTATATATTAATTTCACTATTTTTTATATGATGCTATATCTTATCACTATATTGGTCCTGTATCACATTTTTGTGTATGTTGTGTTCCCACTATGTGTGTGTGCAAGTGTGCTTTATTCACAGGCATGTTTCATAATTTATAATCTTGTGGCTGCTACATTGGCTAGTAGTCTACAAGTCTTAAGGTATTGTATTGACCTCTTCTGTACACACATACTATTCCTATTCTCTTCTCACTTCCCTCCCTTCCATATCATGTTGCACCTTCACCTTCACTGTGCACCTCACCCTATCCTCACTTACTTTATCACTTCTGTGGAACTGCTTTTGCACTTGCTTTCATCTCCTATAGAGGGCTCTCCTGCCGCGTCCTTCTCACATTGCGCATGCGCGCATGACGGGGCGACACTTTGTGCGCCTCTGTTTACCGCGCATGCGCGTATTACGGAGCGACACTTTTTTGGCGCAGTCTAAATAGTGTCGCGCGACTTGTCATAGTCTCGCGCGACTACGCTGGATTGCGATTTACTTTGGTTTCTATGATGTGTTATGACTATTAGCGCTTATAGATTGTATAAAGGCTTCGATAAACTGTACAAAAGGTTTTGCCCTATCTGTTTCGAGATTGGTTAAGGATATCTGATGTGAGTGCACGTGTTTGCGATATATGATTGGATGAATGCTTTTGTGTGCCGGCCCCTATGTGATGTCATCGTGTCTCCTGATTGGCCCTTCAATACTATTGTGAGCTTAAATAGCAGACATGCCTACCTAACATCATTACCCCCTGAGGAAGCGACGGCGAAACGCGTGTCAGGGTTTTCTGGTACAGCGTCACATCTCCTGTTCAATATGCAGCCTGGTTGGTATATATAGCTACTCTGTACAATGCACTTCATTTTGTCTTATTTGGTCTATATGACCTCCTACCAGGTTCTATGCTATATAGATTAGGTTTATATTTAAACCTCTTGTTTGCACTTGTAATATACTATATTGACTGACTTGTGTGTTACATTGAAACCTTATGTTTACATTTGTGTATGTATGTCTGCATATATATAATATACATATATTTATATTTATTTTGTAGGGTTTAGCTCTTAGAGGGGGGGGGGGCAATACAGTGAGATCAACAAAGGTTTTATAGACAGCAAGGTTCAAATTGAAACTGTGCTTTTATTTCTAAAATGTCAGCACCCAAACAAAAAACTAAATCCTATCCTGTTCATATCATACAGGTGTCAAGTAGGTGGCCTGTTCTCAGGCTTACTTCCCCCCAAAAGACATTTGGGTACGCTTATTAAAAACAGTGCAAACTGATGAATGCACCAGATTCATGAATTGTGGCGCCCGTTCTTCATGAATCTGGTGACCCCTGCACTGCCCCGATAGAGTGCAACAACATTTTTGGTGCACCTTTAACATGAGTTGTACAACAAACTTCGGTCAGAATTTGCATGTTAAATGTCCCTTTTAATGACAAAATTTGAGTCGCGTGTAGAATAGTACAGCCGCAACACAAATGAGTCACATATGTAAATACTAAAATACATGTGCAAGCAGTTTGCACATGAAAGAACGTGCAAAGTTCGCCAGAAAACTGGCGCAAGGACCTTAATAAATGTGCCCCATTCTGTACAGTTCATCATGTACTGATGATCTCAGTAAGCCTCAACCGAGAACACCATGGAATAGGGTAAGCACCCGTGGTGGACTATGGGTGTGGGATGGAAGACTCCCACTAAATGTTTGCTCCTCAGGCCTAGAAATACAGCCTATGTTACTCTAAAGAAATAACATTTAGCAGACTCAATTTCTTACCTGGAAACCAAGAGAGATATATACCCTTCCACAATCCTACCATACACATCACATACACCATATATTTATTTATTTATACTATCAATGCAAGTTGAGTGTCGATCTTTAAAATCATCACCTATTGTTAGAACTTGCATCCCGAGTTCTCCATGTGATTAATATAAGTAGCCATGAGTGGTTGGTTTTAATGGGTTTTGTAATTAACTAAAATTATGGTAAGGTGGGGGCCTTTAGGAATAAATAACCACACATAAATACATACTAACATTAAATGTACTGCACACCTGGGCTGCATTTAGACAGGCACATACATCACTTACTGATCAAATTAGGGTCGCTTACTGATCAAATTAGACATCTATGTCTGTGTTGACCTGGTCCATCCCAGTATTCTGAAAACTATTCTGCCCTACAAAAGCTCAATGGCTCCTTACCTTCTGTGGCCCCACCATGTGTCCTGACAGTAGGTTACATCCACATATGTGGGTGTCCTCTTACTCAGAAAAAACTGCACAATATATTAGATGCATTTTCTACTTTTATTCAGTTTATGTGGGTAAATTTTGTGGCTAAATGAATGTATAAATGATAAATATTAGTGAATTCCAATTTCTGTAAAATACATAAAGGATTAACAAGCTTCCTTCCGGTTTTGAATAGTTTGAGGGATGAAGTTAATAGAACTGGGTGATATGTGGGGAGTTTCTAGTAACAGAACTTGAAATGGTTGTTACCATACTAGTAGCCATTGCGTGTTTTTCAGATATCTTGCATTTGATTATTCGGCTGTGCATGAAGGTATTTCTATGGTTGTCGACCCTCATTTTAACATACCATGAGTAAGGCTTAAGTAATAGCCGAAACGCGTAGGTGTTTGGACCTACTCTACACCATGTACAATTTTTAATGATGACAAAATAAAGGAAAGAATCATTATTTTATCTGGATGTGCTACGGAACTCTTCTTTTTTTGGATCTTGAAATGGAATGGCCCCTATAATAATGATGATTCTAAACAATCTTTGAAAATTTAAGAGAATGCTGTTCGATTTGTGATCCTTCTAGAGCTGTAATAAAACAAAAGGACACTTCTAAAATGATGCCAGCACAAAGCTGAGATATGTTAAATGTTAGTAACTAATTTGGGTAGTAAGACTTTTTTTTTTTTTTTAAATGTTTACCAAATTCACTTTTTTCATAAATAAATGGTAAATATATCAACCAAAATATCGTACTATTTTGCAGTGCAAAATGTAACGGAAAAACAAACTCAAAAACACTTGGGTAAGTTTAAGCCTTCTAAAGTTATAACTGGATAAAGTGACACGTGCTGGTTTTGAAAAAAAGGACTTGGCCATCAAAAATACGGCTCAAACCTGTTATCATTTTTAAATATAGCAATTATAATGAATTTTTATGGTATTGGGTTATTAAAAGAGGTTGCAATTGACCCTTCAAGGCCAACAAGTTTTCAGATAAATGAATACGTTGTACCTGCATGCCACAAATGCGTATGTGATCTAAGAGCTAACCTCTTATTGTAGGGCTACAATCTAAGCTCCAGCAATGCGTTGTTCCCTTGTAACAATAGTTAATCCCTTATCACTGACTTGTTTTCAGCTCAATGACCAGACTCGATTTTTCGAATCTGACATGTATTACGATAATTGGTTAGAACTTCGGAACGCTTTAACATATCCAGGTGATTTTGAGATTGTTTTCCCGTGACCCATTGTACTTCATGTTAGTTGTAAAATTTAAGTGATAAGTTTTGCGTTTCGTTCTGAAAAAAAATAAAAATTTGGCAAAAGTGTGTAAAATTTTTTCATTTTCAAAGTTTAAAATGTTCCGCTTCCCAGACAGGAAATAAAACTACCCAAAAAGCTTTAGAATTAACATTTACGGAATGTATGCTTTATGTTGAGATGATATTTTATGCTTCCGGTCACTTTTTCTAGGATGTTATGAGGCGCAGAACGTTAGGTGCAATTTTTATCATTTTCATGAAAAATCGCCAAAACTCACATTTTGAGGGACAACTCAGCTTTCAAGTGACTTTGAAAGGCCTAAACAATAGTAAAACCCCATAAATTACCCCACTTTAGAAACTTCACCCCTCAACGTATGTAAAACAACTTCTATTAAGTCTATTAACCCTTTAAGTGTTTCACATGGGTTTAAACAATATGGACCTGCGATTTAGAAACTTTAGAATTTTTTGGGGAAAATGCATTAATTTAGGCCAAAACTGACACTTTCATAATGAATAAAATGATGACACGCTCTGCAAAGTTTGATGCCCAATTTCTCGCGAGTGTAGTGATACCCCATATGTGGTGGTTAACTTCTGTACTGGCGCAAGGTCGGGCATAGAATGGAATAGAATTCACAGCAGATTTGTATTGTCACAATATACAGGCTATAAAATTTACATTTTTTTGGTAATGCGATCATATGAGGGCATATTATTTGCGGGGTGATAAACACTTGTAAAAATAATTCATTTTGGGGGTCTATAGCTTATTAATGAAATCTTATTAACTATTTAAAGGGGAATACAAACAAAATCATAAATTTTTATTTTGGATTTTTAGCACTCCCCCCCCTTTGATTGTAATGTAAAACTAATATTATATCTTTATTCTCTGGTTCACTACGATTTCGGTGATATCTCATTTATATAGTTGTTCTTATCTTTGCTCAATTTTACTGAGCGAAACCAATATTTTTTCGACTTTTCAGGGCTATAAGTCGTGTATTTTTCTGTTGTCAGATCTGGTTGAGGGCTTATTTTGTCGAATCCTATTAAAGTTCATAATTTTTTTAAATCACTTTTTAGAACATTTTTTGTGATGGTGTTTGATGAAAAATTGTATATTACAGGAAGTTTTTTGTTTTCCTTTTATGTCGTTCACCGAGCGGGTTCAATATTTATTTAGATTGATTGTACAGTTTAATATGGACGCATTGATACCAAATATGCATGCTTTTTTGGTGTTTTTGGGTTTTATATACTTTATTTTTTTAATTGTTATTGTAAAATGATTTTTACATTTTTTTTTTTTTTACATTTTTTTACACATTTCATATTTGGGCTTGAACAAGCGTTCATCTGATCAAGCCCTTACACTGTATTGCAGTGTATAGTGTAAGTAACTGAGCAGAACACGTAGAGAAGAGGAGCCAGAAGTCTCGCCGGACCCCGGGGCAGCGGCAGTAGGGATTGGATCCCCCGGTAAGCACACCGGGGGGGGGGGGTTCAGTCCACGGGGGACACACTTGCGTATAAGGGGTTAAACACCCGGGATCTGAGGTTTTCCGATCCCGGGTGTTAGTGCGGGGCCTGGGCTGTGACATCACAGCTCGACACCGGCACAAGCGAGACCCGGTGTCCCAAAATCTTCTTCTGACGCGCCGCCGTAGAAAGGCGCCACGTCAGAAGTACCCTTAATGACAGCCAAAAAAATCTGATAGGGCAGTCATTAAGGGGTTAAATACAGCACAAGAGAACAGATAACAAAAGCAATATGTTTACAACAATATTCAAAATGTTAAGCCAAATGTATTGTAGTGTCTAACAAATACGTATTGGATGTTGGAAACATTTTAGTTTACCATTAATACTGACCTGCCTTCTAGAGTTGCTATTGTTGCTGTCAGGGTATGTCTTCTTTTATATATGTGACTTAGAAAAAGAGGAAAAGCAGCTGTCTTTATCAGTTTAATGTAAGAAATATGTATATGTTGGGCACCATCACTGAACTCATAACATCCTTTCATCAACTTGCTGCAGAGAGTTTCTCTAGTTTCTCTGAAACTAGAAGCAAATGTACCAAATTTATGCAATATATATTTGTGCTATGCATATATTTTAAAAGTAAGAAAACTGGAATTTTATGTATACAGACTATGAATATCATGAAACTACTCAGTTATTTGGCAAGGTAACTGAATGTGTCAAACAAATACTGGTGGTTGACAAGGAGATTATCCCATCCTAGCAACCAGTGGCCTGCACAGTATGAATATGGTTGATGAATATGTCTTGATAAGTGGGGACATCATGATGAGCACACTTATACCGACGATTGAATGGGTACCGTGAATGTAATAAACAGTCTGACACTTGCTTATTCTGCCCTCGGACAAGGAAGTTCTGTACATGGCTGTGCAACTTCTTAGCTGCCATGGTGATCATGACAACTAAGGAGTCAAACAGATGTAAGAGACCTCCCAGATAGACTCTACAACCTAAACACTGGATGCTGTGGGGCTGCAATTGCAATTACAATTGATCATGGCCTTTGGGTCTACCAAGTACAGAAGACTATGACACACAGCCTGAAATTGGGTCTAACAGGCTAGATGTTAGTTCAAAACTGACATTATAATATACTGCAGTCCAGAAGAATGGCAGAAAACCAACAATTGCATTCTTTGCCAAAAGTTGCCAGTGATGTACTGGACATATCAGAGATGTGGAAAATAGAACAACAATTAAACCAAAGAAACAAAAATTCCACCACAATAGGGTCACTTAAAGTAGACAAAAAACAATTTTTATTTTCAATGTATCTAAAAATCATTAATACAATTAGACAGATGCTCAGGGGACAATATCCCTGGCTGGAAACGGCGTGGGTACCGGTCAAACATCAATTACTGTATAATTTGCAAATGAAACAAAGTCCTTAGTTGCTATGTATATATGGGAGAGGAGGAGGAAGTGATGCAGTGGTCAATTCATACGTATGGACAAATAGCAATGCAGTACTATTTAATTAGCACACAAAAATCCTTACCCATGAGTAAAAACCACACGCCGACCCCGACGTACGTTTCAGCCGTCAAGCCTTCATCTGGGGGTGATGTAAGGCTGACCCGGTAGCAGTATATAAAGTCTATTCAAACCAATAAAAAGAGATGCCTACCATATGTCGCTCATTAAGTCTTCCTGGAATAAACTGCGTCGCTGTTTGGTGGCGCATGAGCAAGGTTGAGATCCGGCTGGCGAGAACCGGAAGTGCCGCATGGGTCCGAGATCTCGCGAGCACAGAGCGTCTCCATGGTCACGAGATGCCGACCCGGTCTCATCTGCCGTTCCGCCTGTGCATGTGCACTCAGCGCGAGTGATCAATTGAGCATGACACTGGTAGGATTGGTATTAAAAGCAGAGAAAAGTGACCTCCATGGTGAATACTGACACAGATATTTATAAAACCCTCCATACATGGGTTGTCGTTGTATATAATGCATGAATCTTATTAGTAGTATTGATAACCAATAAAGTGGGTCTGACAGTATAATGTGCATTGTATATCCCAAATGCCAGTCAACACTCCAAAATTGGGACAATAGGAAAGTGACCATGCATAAAAGTGACCAGTGCTTACATATTCATATAAATTACATTAAAGAATGTATGTAAATGGAAAAACGTGAAAATCTCATAAAAAACTCATAAAAAACTCATAAAAAACTCATAAAAAGCACATCAAATAGTGTAATGACCCCACATATCTAAAATCTGTCACTGTATAAGTGTCAGAACTGATAACAGTTATATATAGGTGTGTAGTGAAAAAGTGGGAGAAGAAAGATTATAAAGTGATGTAATAAAAAAATACTCAATATTAAAAAATGTGTAAAGTGAGTAGGCATAAATTTTGCAGCTGATGATATGTCCTATATCTATGAAATGAGGTGTGTTGATCAAAGAACCTGTATTATCAGGGGTGTTGTAAAAATGTGTGAACCCACGATAGTAAAGTGGCCTGTGCATGATAAATTGATTCTGGACTTCGTTATTGCATCCCAAAGTCCCAATGTTTGGGTAATGCAATGTTGATCAGCCTGTGTTGAATTTAAACAAAGCTGAAAGCGTGAAATATATGGGAGTGCACAAACTTGTGTGTGGAGCATGTGAGAGATAAACTGCCAATGTGCAAGACATACACTAGATAGGATGCACACCCTGATGTGTGCAAAAAAAACAAGAAAGAGGATAAACAAGGGGACTTGTCGTTGTATGAACATTATATATGTATGGGAGCCTCCAAAAATGAAAATGAAAATGGAGAATAAAAAGGACAACAACCAAGACGAGATCCTGTAGGAGAGGAGGAGCTGATATGACATAACATCTTCACACTAAGAGGAACTCTGCAAAAAGAAAGATAAATTAATATCAACACATAAAAACAAATATAATGGTGAAATATTAAAACCGGGCCCAGGGGACAAGCTGTCCCCCATAAACCCAACATCAAGGGTACTTACGGAGATCACAAAAATGCCGCAAAAGACAGACACTCATTGAGACCAAGAGGTTGCATGGTTTTTAGACGCCAGATCCATTTCGTTTCTATCTGTTGTAATTTTTTCATCAAGGAGCCACCTCGCAGAGTTGTTTCAACGTGATCAATTCCCCGAAAACGTAATAGGTTGGGATCACATACGTGGTACTGAAAAAAGTGACGAGGGATGGTTTTTAGACTTTCAATCTGATCATCTTCGATGGTTTTTGCATTGACTATCCCAATCACATGCTCTCGCACCCTTATTTTGAATTCTCTCGTAGTGAGTCCAATATAAATTTTCGGACAAGGGCATACTGCATAATAGACGACTCCCCTTGTGTACCATATGATGGGCCAGGTGATGTCAAAAATTTTTGTACCATCCAAGTTGGAAAAAGTGGTACAGGTCTCAATATTGGTACATGCCACACATTTTCCACAAGGGCTGCAGCCCCATCTGGGTTTCGATGCGCCAAATAGGGGTTGTACTGGACTAGGAGGGTAGAAGCTATGGACCAAGTGGTCACGTAGATTTCTAGCTCTCCGAATTGATAACGATGGACGATCAGGCACAATCTGTGATAAGATGGAATCTGATCGAAGGATTGGCCAAAATTTTTCCAAGCAATGATACATCTTAGACCAATTACTGTGGTATGTCGTTACATACCTAGTTGTGGTGTCATCCGGTTTCTTGGGGTGAGGTTGTAGGAGTTTGTCACGTGGGGTATCTTGTGCTCTTTTGAACGCCTTAGAGACAATGCGTTTAGAATATTCCCTCTCCAGGAACCGATTGGTCAAATCCCTGGATTGCCTCTGGAAGTCCAAATTCGATGAGCAGATCCTCTTTGTCCTCAATAATTGACCCGTAGGTATGGCATTTTTAAGTTGCTGGGGATGAGAAGAGGATGCAAGTAAAAGTGAATTAACGGACGTCTCCTTTCGGAACAGATCAGTCTGAATCAGGCCCCGGTCATCCTTTTTGACAAGGATATCCAGGAACTCAATCCGGCTTGGATCAGATTTCCATGTCAACTTGATGTTGACATCATTGTCATTAAGAGATGTTAGGAATTTGTCAAGTTCGACTTTGGAACCATGCCAGATCAAAAATATGTCATCGATGAACCGCGTCCAGAATAGGACGCGGTTCACCGACGGCAGACGATCTGTCATGAAGAGGTCCCTCTCCCACAGCCCCAGGAACAAATTGGCATATGAGGGAGCGCAAGCTGCCCCCATAGCTGTCCCCTGGAGCTGTAGGAAGAAGGACCCCTTAAAAGTGAAAAAATTGTGCGATAACACGAACTCCATTAAGGTACATATGAATTGCACCAGATCCCTGTCCACATTCGACATCCCCAGAAAGAACTGTACGGCTCTCAGGCCATCTGCGTGTCTAATGCTGGTGTACAGCGATTCAACATTGCACGTGGCCAGTAGCATGTCATCGGCCACATGGATGTTTTCCAATTTGAGTAACAGGTCTGCTGAGTCACGTAGGTATGAAGGCAATACCTCGACCATAGGTCTAAGAAAGGAATCAATGTATTTACACACATTGTCAGTCAGATTGCCCCGCCCAGATATTATGTGCCTGCCCGGTGGATTGGATACATTCTTATGTACTTTGGGTAATAAATACAGGGTTGATATTGTCGGTTCAGATGTCCAAAGTTCATCCAATACCCCCTTAGTAATAATACCTGCGTCAAAAGCTTTGTTCAAAATGCGGTATAAATCCTTACTGAAGGAAGACAATGGATTGTATGTCAATTTTTTATAACAAGATGAATCTCTTAATTGCCGGTTGGCCTCCTTTTCATAAAGGGTCTTTGGCCATACAACCACATTTCCCCCTTTATCTGCCGGTTTGTACAGTACATCATTTAAACCCTTCAGGAAAGTCAAACTCTGTCTTTCACTGATGGTTAGATTGTCATGTTTAATTTTAAACGACATCTGTTCAAATTCAGTTGCGACTGTTTTGACAAAAAGGTCCACGGCTGGACATACTGCAAATGATGGGTAGCGTTTAGATCGAGGTTTTAAACAGTCGGGAATTTTACCTGAGCTCTGTATGGTCTCTCCTTGTTCCTGAAGTAGCTCTTCAAGTGCTTCGACTGCTTCCATATCTTGTTTGTCCAGGGAATTGGTGTCGCGTTTAAAGAACCATCGCTTAAAAATAAAAGACCGAGCAAATAGGTGTAAGTCCTTTATGGCTATAAAGGGATCAAAGGGTGCAGACGGTACAAAAGTTAAACCTTTAGACAGTAAGGAAATAGCCGCCTCAGGCAGGTTGTGCGAGGACAGATTAATTACCTGTAAGGTCTTGTTCTGTGCAGAGTTCTCCTTTGGACGTCGTTTACCATATGGGGTAGTTCTATAGTCAACCTTCCTTTTTGGTCGTGTACTTTGCCATTTGGCATTTTGGCCCTGTCCACTCTCTGACTGAGAGGAGATAGATGACACAGATGAGGAACGACTCAGGGAAGATGGTGTTGTTCTCTTGTTCCAAAGGTACACTTTCTTCATTTGGTAGTCCAAGCAGTCACGTTGATATTTTTTGGTTTTTACCTCCTGAATCTCTGATTCCCACTTATCAAATTGTCTAGAGAGGTGTTGTTGAAACTGTAAAAATTCTTCTGAAGAGATTTTACTTTTGAGGCCTTCCTGTTGAACCTCTATCTCCTTATCCACATCGTCCATTACTTTTCTGTCCATGGTAATAAGTAACTCCATGAATTTGTGCGAACTGGAACTACATATATTTTCCCATTGGGTCACGATTGAGTCATCTTGAATGCCAAATGACGGGAACACTTAAATCCTGAGGCCACGGGGGATTAATCCCCTATGTAGATATTTTTCTAGGAACGCTTTGTTCCACCATGCTTTAGTTTTGCGGTGATAGAGGGTTCTCAATGAGGTCTGTAGCTCCGCGACACCCCTGCGATCACCCGAGCCACCCGACAGGGACTCATCCCTGAACACGGAGTCCAATTTTCCTAGCCAGGATTTTTCCCGGGTTTTAAAATCCATTTTAAAGATTGCTGATTGATCTAAAGGCAAGCAAGAAATTGAAATTCAGAAAACCAACAATTGCATTCTTTGCCAAAAGTTGCCAGTGATGTACTGAACATATCAGAGATGTGGAATATAGAACAACAATTAAACCAAAGAAACAAAAATTCCACCACAATAGGGTCACTTAAAGTAGACAAAAAACAATTTTTATTTTCAATGTATCTAAAAATCATTAATACAATTAGACAGATGCTCAGGGGACAATATCCCTGGCTGGAAATGGCGTGGGTACCGGTCAAACATCAATTACTGTATAATTTGCAAATGAAACAAAGTCCTTAGTTGCTATGTATATATGGGAGAGGAGGAGGAAGTGATGCAGTGGTCAATTCATACGTATGGACAAATAGCAATGCAGTACTATTTAATTAGCACACAAAAATCCTTACCCATGAGTAAAAACCACACGCCGACCCCGACGTACGTTTCAGCCATCAAGCCTTCATCTGGGGGTGATGTAAGGCTGACCTGGTAGCAGTATATAAAGTCTATTCAAACCAATAAAAAGAGATGCCTACCATATGTCGCTCAATAAGTCTTCCTGGAATAAACTGCGTCGCTGTTTGGTGGCGCATGAGCAAGGTTGAGAAGTATGGCAGGATATTACATAAGTGATGATATGATCACATGTGCAAGTCCCTTAACTGGACATTAAAAATGAATAAAAGCTTTATAAAATAATAAAAATTTACCCTTTCCCCATAAATAATAATATATTTTAAATAAGACCTGATTCAAAAACACACATAATGGGTTTGGCTGCATTAGCTAGACACTGGCTAAAAGTAAATTATGCTATACTCGTGCTCTGAAGAACAGCAAGAATGAAGATTAAAAAACATGCCTAGGGGCGTGGCTAGCGGCCGAGCGGTTCGGACGCATGTAAGCTGAGCTCCGTTGCGGCTTACTATAATCCTGCACTTTATCCTGTGGAGTCTTGCTCAAAATCCCTGGAGAAACCCCCTGTGAGACAGAGAGACTGCCGAGGTAAACTCCGGTGTGTGCGGTGTGACATTTGACCGGCCCGGCACGGATAGAGGAGCGTTGTGAAAGGCAGGGCCGCGACAGATGTCGGAGCAGCCGCGCTGTATGGACACTGCGACACAAATACTGTTATACAGAGTGGAACGCTAATGGTGAACGAGGTGTGCTATACACACTAGCTGGATTCCTCATAATTTTACCGGGTTACATTCTGGACAGACACCCAGTATTTTGGACATTTCAGTTTGGTGACATAATAGTGGGGAAAATACCTATCCCATAATACTAAGTCACTGTCGCTCATAATAGCTTGACTCTCTGCTAGAGAGTAGGAGGACTATCTGGAGAGGCTGTTTAAACCGCAATCATACCCAACTTAACTGCGAGCAAGCAGCGAAGATGAATAGGAAGACCCATCCCTCTACGACAGAAAGGCTAAAACAGTTTGCCAGAACGCCTGAAAGGGATGCTGGTGAGCCTGGGACCTCAGCCTCTCCCCGATCCCAGCAGCGGGATGAGAGTGGTACAGAAGCGGAACCCACCCTTGGCCAAGTGTCGGCGCAGCTATTAGAGGCAATTCAGACCAGCACAGCCTCCTTAACTGGGAAAATCAAAGAGGTTAAAATAGATGTCAGCCTACTTCGCCATGATCTGCAGAACCTGAGAGGACGAGTCAGAGAGGCTGAAGATCGTGTGTCTCAAGTGGAGGACACAATTGCCCCTATTCCGGATAAAGTGACCGAGTTAGAGAAGGCGGCAGGATTGTGGGCTCAACGAGCGGATGATTTGGAAAATAGACTGCGCCGGAATAACCTCCGTATCCTAGGTCTACCAGAAAAATCAGAAGGTCAGAATCCATGTGCCTTTGTGGAGAGATGGCTCAAAGATATACTCCCTGATGCCTCCTTCTCTGATGCGTTTGCAATAGAACGGGCTCACAGGGTCCCGGCGAGACCGCCCCTCCCCCCCCCAGGTAGTGCTCCTAGACCCTTACTGGCTAAACTGTTGAGTAGACGGGACAGAGTATCTTTGTTTCCGGATTTTTCAGCTGCTCTCCAGAAGACCCGAGCGGGATTTGTTGGAGTGAAGAGGCGCTTAAGGGAAGCAGGCATCACATATTCGATGGCTTATCCGGCTAGACTGCGAGTCGTCCATAATGAGAGAGCCATGTTCTTCACTACACCTAGTGAAGCTGAGGACTGGCTTAATCTGCTCCCTAGACCTCCGAGACATTAGGATGGTCTAGCAGATGATTGGTTAAGTACACTACTAAACCGAGAGTTTAAATGTTATCCACACTTATTGTTTCCATGTATGATGGTAGTTATGTCATAGATGTTTACTTGTACGAGTTAATCCCTCGCTGTGTCAGAACAACAGAGAGAGTGAATAACTCAATGGGGAATGTTCTCTATGACCTCAGAAAGGGGTCCGGGAGGAAGGGTTAAGACTCCCCCATATCTCTTGATGGGATATTGGCCGACGGAGGTTAAATCCTCTTTTTCTTCAATCTTTTGGGCCTTTTTTGTCTACAGTCCAAGTTAGTAGAAATTGGACTGGTTGGTGGGCAGGGAGTGGGATTCCCCTCCTTTTACCCACTACCCCCTTATGTTATAACATCAGCCACGTGAATTGAGGAATGGTGTGCAGAGGTAGTATTGAGTGGTTACAGTGTTTCAAGTTACAGTTAAGGGACTCAGTTGGGAGTACCATGCGGTTTATTAGTATTACTGCATATGCTGGAGAGTGCTGCTGTGAAGCTGCTGGTACGAGGGAATGGAGAAATGCTTGGCACCCCGCTATTATGGGTACAGCAACTCCACTACCTTGTCAGAGTAGGGGACTAATATCACGCGTGAACAAAGATGGGAGAAATTAGGGTTTTGTCGTGGAATGTTAGAGGTCTGGGGGAAACCAGAAAGCGTAATATGGTGTTCTCTCAAGGACGCATAACGCACAACTTATATGTTTACAAGAAACGCATCTTACCTTAGACAAGAGGCAGTTGCTTAATAAGCCATGGATACAGTGGTCCATTCATTCATATCACACATCTTATTCCAGAGGGGTGTCCTTATTAGTGCATAAAAGAATTAGATGGGAGGCAGGCCAGACAGTGGCAGATCCAGAGGGCAGATTTATTTTTGTACAAGCGTGGATAGATTCTAGACAATTGGTGTTTATAGGTCTTTATTCTCCTCCACACTCAGACCTGTCAATTTTCCACCAAGCCGCACAATTTGCGGCTAAATTTCCAGGAGCAGCGATATTATGTGTAGGAGATTCAAATGCTGTGATGGATCTAGCGGTGGACAGACACCATACTGCCCCGTTACCTCAAGCCCTTCAAATGCCAACTCAATTAGCTCAATTAATGATGGAGTTAGGTTGGCATGATTTATGGCGTATTCGCCATCCCCTCGAGTTGGTATATTCCTGTTATAATGCTGGTAGGCAATCCCTGTCACGGATTGATTACGCCTTTGGTAACACTGTAACTAACTCTTGGGTGACGGGGGTAGATTACCTTCCTAGAGCGGTTTCTGACCATTCCCCAATAGGTTTAACGATTAACCATTCAGACATCATTAGACGTCCACATGGGTGGAGGATAAATCCCTTTTGGCTTAAATTGTTTAAACCTATGGATAGAATACCAGACCAGTTTAGAGAGTTTTTAACTCTCCACAATCCCGACACGCCATCTTTAGAATTATGGGAAACTCTAAAAGTATATCTCCGGGGATGTGTAAGGTCCTCGATTTCCTATGTAAAAAGGGAAGCGGCTGGACAGGAATCAGATTTGGCCCAGAGATGTCAGCAATTGGAAGCAGCTTTTATAGCTAACACGACTGATGATAATAAAAATATGTGGTTACAGGTTGGCAGGCAATATTTACATACTTTACAAGAAAAGGCAAAAAGGACGCAATTTTTTCAGCAGCAACGTTTTTATGAACAGGGTAATCAATCCAGTATTATGTTGGCAAATCTTGTACACCAGAATACGCCATCGCCAGCCATACTAAAACTTGCATCTGAAGAGGGAACGGTATTAACGGATAGTGGGGCAATAAGGGATAGATTCTATGAATTTTATAGTACCTTATATGAATCACAGATCAACTGTTCAGCCCAGGAGATCATCGACTATTTAGATGGTATACCATTTCCTACTTTAGACTCAACGCACAAAACCAAATTATCAACAGAGAACGCAAGTCCAGCAGTGATTCCACACTGCTTTTCAATAATCGAACCCACTCCATAAATTGTATCTCAATTAGAGATGAGCGAACATACTCGTCCGAGCTTGATGCTCATTCGAGCATTAGCGTACTCGAAACTGCTCGTTGCTCGGACGAATACTTCGCCCGCTCGAGAAAATGGCAGCTCCCGCCGTTTTGCTTTTTGGTGGCCAGAAACAGAGCCAATCACAAGCCAGGAGACTCTGCACTCCACCCAGCATGACGTGGTACCCTTACACGTCGATAGCAGTGGTTGACTGGCCAGATCAGGTGACCCTGGGATAGACTAGCCGCTGCCCGCGCTGCTCGGATCATTCTGTGTCTGGATGCCGCTAGGGAGAGAGCTGCCGCTGGTCAGGGAAAGCGTTAGGGTGTTCTATTAGAATAGTGTTAGGCAGGAGTGATTCAACAAGAACCCAACAGCCCTTCTTAGGGCTACAATAACGTTATACTTTTTTTTTTTTGTTTGCTTGTGGCTGGGCTTGCTGGCACTAGTAGTGCAGCTAGTACCATATTGTGAGGAATTTGCAGGGGGACTTGCTACCGTTGTGTTTAGCTCTTAGTGACACACATATCCACCTCAAACACCAAAGTGGGAAAATTTATTAGGGGTTTGATTTCAATTAGGCACAGTCTGCCATTTACTTTTTATTTTACGTTTATTTTTTTAATAACTCAGTGTCATCTCATCTGATATAGCAGTGTGCTTTCATACTTGGCTAGAAAATAGCCATAGGAGAATCCAAACGGCTTACTTACGCCTACAGTAGCGTTATATATATTTGATTTCTGGTTGATCTGCTGGTGGCTGTCCTTGCTGCAGTGCATCTACTAGCAAATTGTGAGCAATTTGTAGTGAGACTTGCGACCGCTGTGTTTTGCGCTTAGTGACGCACATATCCATCGCAAAGACCGAAGTGGGAAAATTTATTAGGGGTTGGATTTCAATTAGGCACAGTCTGCCATTTCCTTTTTTATTTTACGTTTATTTTTTTAATAACTCAGTGTCATCTCATCTGGCATAGCAGTGTGCTTTCATACTTGGCTAGAAAATAGCCATAGGAGAATCCAAACGGCTTACTTACGCCTACAGTAGCGTTATATATATTTGATTTCTGGTTGATCTGCTGGTGGCTGTCCTTGCTGCAGTGCATCTACTAGCAAATTGTGAGCAATTTGTAGTGAGAGTTGCGACCGCTGTGTTTTGCGCTTAGTGACGCACATATCCATCGCAAAGACCGAAGTGGGAAAATTTATTAGGGGTTGGATTTCAATTAGGCACAGTCTGGCAGTTTCTTTTTATTTTACATTTATTTTTTCATAACTCAGCGTCATCTCATCAGTGTGCTTTCATACTTGGCTAGAAAATAGCCATAGGAGAATCCAAACGGCTTACTTACGCCTACAGTAGCGTTATATATATTTGATTTCTGGTTGATCTGCTGGTGGCTGTCCTTGCTGCAGTGCATCTACTAGCAAATTGTGAGCAATTTGTAGTGAGACTTGCGACCGCTGTGTTTTGCGCTTAGTGACGCACATATCCATCGCAAAGACCGAAGTGGGAAAATTTATTAGGGGTTGGATTTCAATTAGGCACAGTCTGGCAGTTTCTTTTTATTTTACGTTTATTTTTTCATAACTCAGCGTCATCTCATCAGTGTGCTTTCATACTTGGCTAGAAAATAGCCATAGGAGAATCCAAACGGCTTACTTACGCCTACAGTAGCGTTATATATATTTGATTCCTGGTTGATCTGCTGGTGGCTGTCCTTGCTGCAGTGCATCTACTAGCAAATTGTGAGCAATTTGTAGTGAGACTTGCGACCGCTGTGTTTTGCGCTTAGTGACGCACATATCCATCGCAAAGACCGAAGTGGGAAAATTTATTAGGGGTTGGATTTCAATTAGGCACAGTCTGGCAGTTTCTTTTTATTTTACGTTTATTTTTTCATAACTCAGCATCATCTCATCAGTGTGCTTTCATACTTGGCTAGAAAATAGCCATAGGAGAATCCAAACAGCTTACTTACGCCTACAGTAGCGTTATATATATTTGATTTCTGGTTGATCTGCTGGTGGCTGTCCTTGCTGCAGTGCATCTACTAGCAAATTGTGAGCAATTTGTAGTGAGAGTTGCGACCGCTGTGTTTTGCGCTTAGTGACGCACATATCATTCGCAAAGACCGAAGTGGGAAAATTTATTAGGGGTTGGATTTCAATTAGGCACAGTCTGCCATTTCCTTTTTTATTTTACGTTTATTTTTTTAATAACTCAGCGTCATCTCATCTGGCATAGCAGTGTGCTTTCATACTTGGCTAGAATATAGCCATAGGAGAATCCAAACGGCTTACTTACGCCTACAGTAGCGTTATATATATTTGATTTCTGGTTGATCTGCTGGTGGCTGTCCTTGCTGCAGTGCATCTACTAGCAAATTGTGAGCAATTTGTAGTGAGAGTTGCGACCGCTGTGTTTTGCGCTTAGTGACGCACATATCCATCGCAAAGACCGAAGTGGGAAAATTTATTAGGGGTTGGATTTCAATTAGGCACAGTCTGCCATTTCCTTTTTTATTTTACGTTTATTTTTTTAATAACTCAGCGTCATCTCATCTGGCATAGCAGTGTGCTTTCATACTTGGCTAGAAAATAGCCATAGGAGAATCCAAACGGCTTACTTACGCCTACAGTAGCGTTATATATATTTGATTTCTGGTTGATCTGCTGGTGGCTGTCCTTGCTGCAGTGCATCTACTAGCAAATTGTGAGCAATTTGTAGTGAGACTTGCGACCGCTGTGTTTTGCGCTTAGTGACGCACATATCCATCGCAAAGACCGAAGTGGGAAAATTTATTAGGGGTTGGATTTCAATTAGGCACAGTCTGGCAGTTTCTTTTTATTTTACGTTTATTTTTTCATAACTCAGCGTCATCTCATCAGTGTGCTTTCATACTTGGCTAGAAAATAGCCATAGGAGAATCCAAACGGCTTACTTACGCCTACAGTAGCGTTATATATATTTGATTTCTGGTTGATCTGCTGGTGGCTGTCCTTGCTGCAGTGCATCTACTAGCAAATTGTGAGCAATTTGTAGTGAGACTTGCGACCGCTGTGTTTTGCGCTTAGTGACGCACATATCCATCGCAAAGACCGAAGTGGGAAAATTTATTAGGGGTTGGATTTCAATTAGGCACAGTCTGGCAGTTTCTTTTTATTTTACATTTATTTTTTCAAAACTCAGCGTCATCTCATCAGTGTGCTTTCATACTTGGCTAGAAAATAGCCGTAGGAGAATCCAAACGGCTTACTTACGCCTACAGTAGCGTTATATATATTTGATTTCTGGTTGATCTGCTGGTGGCTGTCCTTGCTGCAGTGCATCTACTAGCAAATTGTGAGCAATTTGTAGTGAGACTTGCGACCGCTGTGTTTTGCGCTTAGTGACGCACATATCCATCGCAAAGACCGAAGTGGGAAAATTTATTAGGGGTTGGATTTCAATTAGGCACAGTCTGGCAGTTTCTTTTTATTTTACGTTTATTTTTTCATAACTCAGCGTCATCTCATCAGTGTGCTTTCATACTTGGCTAGAAAATAGCCATAGGAGAATCCAAACGGCTTACTTACGCCTACAGTAGCGTTATATATATTTGATTCCTGGTTGATCTGCTGGTGGCTGTCCTTGCTGCAGTGCATCTACTAGCAAATTGTGAGCAATTTGTAGTGAGACTTGCGACCGCTGTGTTTTGCGCTTAGTGACGCACATATCCATCGCAAAGACTGAAGTGGGAAAATTTATTAGGGGTTGGATTTCAATTAGGCACAGTCTGGCAGTTTCTTTTTATTTTACGTTTATTTTTTCATAACTCAGCGTCATCTCATCAGTGTGCTTTCATACTTGGCTAGAAAATAGCCATAGGAGAATCCAAACGGCTTACTTACGCCTACAGTAGAGTTATATATATTTGATTTCTGGTTGATCTGCTGGTGGCTGTCCTTGCTGCAGTGCATCTACTAGCAAATTGTGAGCAATTTGTAGTGAGAGTTGCGACCGCTGTGTTTTGCGCTTAGTGACGCACATATCATTCGCAAAGACCGAAGTGGGAAAATTTATTAGGGGTTGGATTTCAATTAGGCACAGTCTGCCATTTCCTTTTTTATTTTACGTTTATTTTTTTAATAACTCAGCGTCATCTCATCTGGCATAGCAGTGTGCTTTCATACTTGGCTAGAATATAGCCATAGGAGAATCCAAACGGCTTACTTACGCCTACAGTAGCGTTATATATATTTGATTTCTGGTTGATCTGCTGGTGGCTGTCCTTGCTGCAGTGCATCTACTAGCAAATTGTGAGCAATTTGTAGTGAGAGTTGCGACCGCTGTGTTTTGCGCTTAGTGACGCACATATCCATCGCAAAGACCGAAGTGGGAAAATTTATTAGGGGTTGGATTTCAATTAGGCACAGTCTGCCATTTCCTTTTTTATTTTACGTTTATTTTTTTAATAACTCAGCGTCATCTCATCTGGCATAGCAGTGTGATTTCATACTTGGCTAGAAAATAGCCATAGGAGAATCCAAACGGCTTACTTACGCCTACAGTAGCGTTATATATATTTGATTTCTGGTTGATCTGCTGGTGGCTGTCCTTGCTGCAGTGCATCTACTAGCAAATTGTGAGCAATTTGTAGTGAGACTTGCGACCGCTGTGTTTTGCGCTTAGTGACGCACATATCCATCGCAAAGACCGAAGTGGGAAAATTTATTAGGGGTTGGATTTCAATTAGGCACAGTCTGGCAGTTTCTTTTTATTTTACGTTTATTTTTTCATAACTCAGCGTCATCTCATCAGTGTACTTTCATACTTGGCTAGAAAATAGCCATAGGAGAATCCAAACGGCTTACTTACGCCTACAGTAGCGTTATATATATTTGATTTCTGGTTGATCTGCTGGTGGCTGTCCTTGCTGCAGTGCATCTACTAGCAAATTGTGAGCAATTTGTAGTGAGAGTTGCGACCGCTGTGTTTTGCGCTTAGTGACGCACATATCCATCGCAAAGACCGAAGTGGGAAAATTTATTAGGGGTTGGATTTCAATTAGGCACAGTCTGGCAGTTTCTTTTTATTTTTCGTTTATTTTTTCATAACTCAGCGTCATCTCATCAGTGTGCTTTCATACTTGGCTAGAAAATAGCCATAGGAGAATCCAAACGGCTTACTTACGCCTACAGTAGCGTTATATATATTTGATTTCTGGTTGATCTGCTGGTGGCTGTCCTTGCTGCAGTGCATCTACTAGCAAATTGTGAGCAATTTGTAGTGAGACTTGCGACCGCTGTGTTTTGCGCTTAGTGACGCACATATCCATCGCAAAGACCGAAGTGGGAAAATTTATTAGGGGTTGGATTTTAATTAGGCACAGTCTGCCATTTCCTTTTTTATTTTACGTTTATTTTTTTAATAACTCAGCGTCATCTCATCTGGCATAGCAGTGTGCTTTCATACTTGGCTAGAATATAGCCATAGGAGAATCCAAACGGCTTACTTACGCCTACAGTAGCGTTATATATATTTGATTTCTGGTTGATCTGCTGGTGGCTGTCCTTGCTGCAGTGCATCTACTAGCAAATTGTGAGCAATTTGTAGTGAGACTTGCGACCGCTGTGTTTTGCGCTTAGTGACGCACATATCCATCGCAAAGACCGAAGTGGGAAAATTTATTAGGGGTTGGATTTCAATTAGGCACAGTCTGCCATTTCCTTTTTTATTTTACGTTTATTTTTTTAATAACTCAGTGTCATCTCATCTGGCATAGCAGTGTGCTTTCATACTTGGCTAGAAAATAGCCATAGGAGAATCCAAACGGCTTACTTACGCCTACAGTAGCGTTATATATATTTGATTTCTGGTTGATCTGCTGGTGGCTGTCCTTGCTGCAGTGCATCTACTAGCAAATTGTGAGCAATTTGTAGTGAGAGTTGCGACCGCTGTGTTTTGCGCTTAGTGACGCACATATCCATCGCAAAGACCGAAGTGGGAAAATTTATTAGGGGTTGGATTTTAATTAGGCACAGTCTGCCATTTCCTTTTTTATTTTACGTTTATTTTTTTAATAACTCAGCGTCATCTCATCTGGCATTGCAGTGTGCTTTCATACTTGGCTAGAATATAGCCATAGGAGAATCCAAACGGCTTACTTACGCCTACAGTAGCGTTATATATATTTGATTTCTGGTTGATCTGCTGGTGGCTGTCCTTGCTGCAGTGCATCTACTAGCAAATTGTGAGCAATTTGTAGTGAGACTTGCGACCGCTGTGTTTTGCGCTTAGTGACGCACATATCCATCGCAAAGACCGAAGTGGGAAAATTTATTAGGGGTTGGATTTCAATTAGGCACAGTCTGCCATTTCCTTTTTTATTTTACGTTTATTTTTTTAATAACTCAGTGTCATCTCATCTGGCATAGCAGTGTGCTTTCATACTTGGCTAGAAAATAGCCATAGGAGAATCCAAACGGCTTACTTACGCCTACAGTAGCGTTATATATATTTGATTTCTGGTTGATCTGCTGGTGGCTGTCCTTGCTGCAGTGCATCTACTAGCAAATTGTGAGCAATTTGTAGTGAGAGTTGCGACCGCTGTGTTTTGCGCTTAGTGACGCACATATCCATCGCAAAGACCGAAGTGGGAAAATTTATTAGGGGTTGGATTTCAATTAGGCACAGTCTGGCAGTTTCTTTTTATTTTACATTTATTTTTTCATAACTCAGCGTCATCTCATCAGTGTGCTTTCATACTTGGCTAGAAAATAGCCATAGGAGAATCCAAACGGCTTACTTACGCCTACAGTAGCGTTATATATATTTGATTTCTGGTTGATCTGCTGGTGGCTGTCCTTGCTGCAGTGCATCTACTAGCAAATTGTGAGCAATTTGTAGTGAGACTTGCGACCGCTGTGTTTTGCGCTTAGTGACGCACATATCCATCGCAAAGACCGAAGTGGGAAAATTTATTAGGGGTTGGATTTCAATTAGGCACAGTCTGGCAGTTTCTTTTTATTTTACGTTTATTTTTTCATAACTCAGCGTCATCTCATCAGTGTGCTTTCATACTTGGCTAGAAAATAGCCATAGGAGAATCCAAACGGCTTACTTACGCCTACAGTAGCGTTATATATATTTGATTTCTGGTTGATCTGCTGGTGGCTGTCCTTGCTGCAGTGCATCTACTAGCAAATTGTGAGCAATTTGTAGTGAGACTTGCGACCGCTGTGTTTTGCGCTTAGTGACGCACATCTCCATCGCAAAGACCGAAGTGGGAAAATTTATTAGGGGTTGGATTTCAATTAGGCACAGTCTGGCAGTTTCTTTTTATTTTACGTTTATTTTTTCATAACTCAGCGTCATCTCATCAGTGTGCTTTCATACTTGGCTAGAAAATAGCCATAGGAGAATCCAAACGGCTTACTTACGCCTACAGTAGCGTTATATATATTTGATTTCTGGTTGATCTGCTGGTGGCTGTCCTTGCTGCAGTGCATCTACTAGCAAATTGTGAGCAATTTGTAGTGAGAGTTGCGACCGCTGTGTTTTGCGCTTAGTGACGCACATATCATTCGCAAAGACCGAAGTGGGAAAATTTATTAGGGGTTGGATTTCAATTAGGCACAGTCTGCCATTTCCTTTTTTATTTTACGTTTATTTTTTTAATAACTCAGCGTCATCTCATCTGGCATAGCAGTGTGCTTTCATACTTGGCTAGAATATAGCCATAGGAGAATCCAAACGGCTTACTTACGCCTACAGTAGCGTTATATATATTTGATTTCTGGTTGATCTGCTGGTGGCTGTCCTTGCTGCAGTGCATCTACTAGCAAA
Organism: Engystomops pustulosus; assembly: GCF_040894005.1. Classification (NCBI taxonomy): domain Eukaryota; kingdom Metazoa; phylum Chordata; class Amphibia; order Anura; family Leptodactylidae; genus Engystomops; species Engystomops pustulosus. The sequence continues at coordinate 62,230,760 of NC_092413.1, forward strand.
TTGTGAGCAATTTGTAGTGAGAGTTGCGACCGCTGTGTTTTGCGCTTAGTGACGCACATATCCATCGCAAAGACCGAAGTGGGAAAATTTATTAGGGGTTGGATTTCAATTAGGCACAGTCTGCCATTTCCTTTTTTATTTTACGTTTATTTTTTTAATAACTCAGCGTCATCTCATCTGGCATAGCAGTGTGCTTTCATACTTGGCTAGAAAATAGCCATAGGAGAATCCAAACGGCTTACTTACGCCTACAGTAGCGTTATATATATTTGATTTCTGGTTGATCTGCTGGTGGCTGTCCTTGCTGCAGTGCATCTACTAGCAAATTGTGAGCAATTTGTAGTGAGACTTGCGACCGCTGTGTTTTGCGCTTAGTGACGCACATATCCATCGCAAAGACCGAAGTGGGAAAATTTATTAGGGGTTGGATTTCAATTAGGCACAGTCTGGCAGTTTCTTTTTATTTTACGTTTATTTTTTCATAACTCAGCGTCATCTCATCAGTGTGCTTTCATACTTGGCTAGAAAATAGCCATAGGAGAATCCAAACGGCTTACTTACGCCTACAGTAGCGTTATATATATTTGATTCCTGGTTGATCTGCTGGTGGCTGTCCTTGCTGCAGTGCATCTACTAGCAAATTGTGAGCAATTTGTAGTGAGACTTGCGACCGCTGTGTTTTGCGCTTAGTGACGCACATATCCATCGCAAAGACCGAAGTGGGAAAATTTATTAGGGGTTGGATTTCAATTAGGCACAGTCTGGCAGTTTCTTTTTATTTTACGTTTATTTTTTCATAACTCAGCGTCATCTCATCAGTGTGCTTTCATACTTGGCTAGAAAATAGCCATAGGAGAATCCAAACGGCTTACTTACGCCTACAGTAGCGTTATATATATTTGATTTCTGGTTGATCTGCTGGTGGCTGTCCTTGCTGCAGTGCATCTACTAGCAAATTGTGAGCAATTTGTAGTGAGACTTGCGACCGCTGTGTTTTGCGCTTAGTGACGCACATATCCATCGCAAAGACCGAAGTGGGAAAATTTATTAGGGGTTGGATTTCAATTAGGCACAGTCTGGCAGTTTCTTTTTATTTTACGTTTATTTTTTCATAACTCAGCGTCATCTCATCAGTGTGCTTTCATACTTGGCTAGAAAATAGCCATAGGAGAATCCAAACGGCTTACTTACGCCTACAGTAGCGTTATATATATTTGATTTCTGGTTGATCTGCTGGTGGCTGTCCTTGCTGCAGTGCATCTACTAGCAAATTGTGAGCAATTTGTAGTGAGAGTTGCGACCGCTGTGTTTTGCGCTTAGTGACGCACATATCATTCGCAAAGACCGAAGTGGGAAAATTTATTAGGGGTTGGATTTCAATTAGGCACAGTCTGCCATTTCCTTTTTTATTTTACGTTTATTTTTTTAATAACTCAGCGTCATCTCATCTGGCATAGCAGTGTGCTTTCATACTTGGCTAGAATATAGCCATAGGAGAATCCAAACGGCTTACTTACGCCTACAGTAGCGTTATATATATTTGATTTCTGGTTGATCTGCTGGTGGCTGTCCTTGCTGCAGTGCATCTACTAGCAAATTGTGAGCAATTTGTAGTGAGAGTTGCGACCGCTGTGTTTTGCGCTTAGTGACGCACATATCCATCGCAAAGACCGAAGTGGGAAAATTTATTAGGGGTTGGATTTCAATTAGGCACAGTCTGCCATTTCCTTTTTTATTTTACGTTTATTTTTTTAATAACTCAGCGTCATCTCATCTGGCATAGCAGTGTGCTTTCATACTTGGCTAGAAAATAGCCATAGGAGAATCCAAACGGCTTACTTACGCCTACAGTAGCGTTATATATATTTGATTTCTGGTTGATCTGCTGGTGGCTGTCCTTGCTGCAGTGCATCTACTAGCAAATTGTAAGCAATTTGTAGTGAGACTTGCGACCGCTGTGTTTTGCGCTTAGTGACGCACATATCCATCGCAAAGACCGAAGTGGGAAAATTTATTAGGGGTTGGATTTCAATTAGGCACAGTCTGGCAGTTTCTTTTTATTTTACGTTTATTTTTTCATAACTCAGCGTCATCTCATCAGTGTGCTTTCATACTTGGCTAGAAAATAGCCATAGGAGAATCCAAACGGCTTACTTACGCCTACAGTAGCGTTATATATATTTGATTTCTGGTTGATCTGCTGGTGGCTGTCCTTGCTGCAGTGCATCTACTAGCAAATTGTGAGCAATTTGTAGTGAGACTTGCGACCGCTGTGTTTTGCGCTTAGTGACGCACATATCCATCGCAAAGACCGAAGTGGGAAAATTTATTAGCGGTTGGATTTCAATTAGGCACAGTCTGGCAGTTTCTTTTTATTTTACGTTTATTTTTTCATAACTCAGCGTCATCTCATCAGTGTGCTTTCATACTTGGCTAGAAAATAGCCATAGGAGAATCCAAACGGCTTACTTACGCCTACAGTAGCGTTATATATATTTGATTTCTGGTTGATCTGCTGGTGGCTGTCCTTGCTGCAGTGCATCTACTAGCAAATTGTGAGCAATTTGTAGTGAGAGTTGCGACCGCTGTGTTTTGCGCTTAGTGACGCACATATCCATCGCAAAGACCGAAGTGGGAAAATTTATTAGGGGTTGGATTTCAATTAGGCACAGTCTGGCAGTTTCTTTTTATTTTACGTTTATTTTTTCATAACTCAGCGTCATCTCATCAGTGTGCTTTCATACTTGGCTAGAAAATAGCCATAGGAGAATCCAAACGGCTTACTTACGCCTACAGTAGCGTTATATATATTTGATTTCTGGTTGATCTGCTGGTGGCTGTCCTTGCTGCAGTGCATCTACTAGCAAATTGTGAGCAATTTGTAGTGAGAGTTGCGACCGCTGTGTTTTGCGCTTAGTGACGCACATATCCATCGCAAAGACCGAAGTGGGAAAATTTATTAGGGGTTGGATTTCAATTAGGCACAGTCTGCCATTTCCTTTTTTATTTTACGTTTATTTTTTTAATAACTCAGCGTCATCTCATCTGGCATAGCAGTGTGCTTTCATACTAGAAAATAGCCATAGGAGAATCCAAACGGCTTACTTACGCCTACAGTAGCGTTATATATATTTGATTTCTGGTTGATCTGCTGGTGGCTGTCCTTGCTGCAGTGCATCTACTAGCAAATTGTGAGCAATTTGTAGTGAGAGTTGCGACCGCTGTGTTTTGCGCTTAGTGACGCACATATCCATCGCAAAGACCGAAGTGGGAAAATTTATTAGGGGTTGGATTTCAATTAGGCACAGTCTGCCATTTCCTTTTTTATTTTACGTTTATTTTTTTAATAACTCAGCGTCATCTCATCTGGCATAGCAGTGTGCTTTCATACTTGGCTAGAAAATAGCCATAGGAGAATCCAAACGGCTTACTTACGCCTACAGTAGCGTTATATATATTTGATTTCTGGTTGATCTGCTGGTGGCTGTCCTTGCTGCAGTGCATCTACTAACAAATTGTGAGCAATTTGTAGTGAGACTTGCGACCGCTGTGTTTTGCGCTTAGTGACGCACATATCCATCGCAAAGACCGAAGTGGGAAAATTTATTAGGGGTTGGATTTTAATTAGGCACAGTCTGCCATTTCCTTTTTTATTTTACGTTTATTTTTTTAATAACTCAGCGTCATCTCATCTGGCATAGCAGTGTGCTTTCATACTTGGCTAGAATATAGCCATAGGAGAATCCAAACGGCTTACTTACGCCTACAGTAGCGTTATATATATTTGATTTCTGGTTGATCTGCTGGTGGCTGTCCTTGCTGCAGTGCATCTACTAGCAAATTGTGAGCAATTTGTAGTGAGACTTGCGACCGCTGTGTTTTGCGCTTAGTGACGCACATATCCATCGCAAAGACCGAAGTGGGAAAATTTATTAGGGGTTGGATTTCAATTAGGCACAGTCTGCCATTTCCTTTTTTATTTTACGTTTATTTTTTTAATAACTCAGTGTCATCTCATCTGGCATAGCAGTGTGCTTTCATACTTGGCTAGAAAATAGCCATAGGAGAATCCAAACGGCTTACTTACGCCTACAGTAGCGTTATATATATTTGATTTCTGGTTGATCTGCTGGTGGCTGTCCTTGCTGCAGTGCATCTACTAGCAAATTGTGAGCAATTTGTAGTGAGACTTGCGACCGCTGTGTTTTGCGCTTAGTGACGCACATATCCATCGCAAAGACCGAAGTGGGAAAATTTATTAGGGGTTGGATTTCAATTAGGCACAGTCTGGCAGTTTCTTTTTATTTTACATTTATTTTTTCATAACTCAGCGTCATCTCATCAGTGTGCTTTCATACTTGGCTAGAAAATAGCCATAGGAGAATCCAAACGGCTTACTTACGCCTACAGTAGCGTTATATATATTTGATTTCTGGTTGATCTGCTGGTGGCTGTCCTTGCTGCAGTGCATCTACTAGCAAATTGTGAGCAATTTGTAGTGAGACTTGCGACCGCTGTGTTTTGCGCTTAGTGACGCACATATCCATCGCAAAGACCGAAGTGGGAAAATTTATTAGGGGTTGGATTTCAATTAGGCACAGTCTGGCAGTTTCTTTTTATTTTACGTTTATTTTTTCATAACTCAGCGTCATCTCATCAGTGTGCTTTCATACTTGGCTAGAAAATAGCCATAGGAGAATCCAAACGGCTTACTTACGCCTACAGTAGCGTTATATATATTTGATTCCTGGTTGATCTGCTGGTGGCTGTCCTTGCTGCAGTGCATCTACTAGCAAATTGTGAGCAATTTGTAGTGAGAGTTGCGACCGCTGTGTTTTGCGCTTAGTGACGCACATATCCATCGCAAAGACCGAAGTGGGAAAATTTATTAGGGGTTGGATTTCAATTAGGCACAGTCTGGCAGTTTCTTTTTATTTTACGTTTATTTTTTCATAACTCAGCGTCATCTCATCAGTGTGCTTTCATACTTGGCTAGAAAATAGCCATAGGAGAATCCAAACGGCTTACTTACGCCTACAGTAGCGTTATATATATTTGATTTCTGGTTGATCTGCTGGTGGCTGTCCTTGCTGCAGTGCATCTACTAGCAAATTGTGAGCAATTTGTAGTGAGAGTTGCGACCGCTGTGTTTTGCGCTTAGTGACGCACATATCATTCGCAAAGACCGAAGTGGGAAAATTTATTAGGGGTTGGATTTCAATTAGGCACAGTCTGCCATTTCCTTTTTTATTTTACGTTTATTTTTTTAATAACTCAGCGTCATCTCATCTGGCATAGCAGTGTGCTTTCATACTTGGCTAGAATATAGCCATAGGAGAATCCAAACGGCTTACTTACGCCTACAGTAGCGTTATATATATTTGATTTCTGGTTGATCTGCTGGTGGCTGTCCTTGCTGCAGTGCATCTACTAGCAAATTGTGAGCAATTTGTAGTGAGAGTTGCGACCGCTGTGTTTTGCGCTTAGTGACGCACATATCCATCGCAAAGACCGAAGTGGGAAAATTTATTAGGGGTTGGATTTCAATTAGGCACAGTCTGCCATTTCCTTTTTTATTTTACGTTTATTTTTTTAATAACTCAGCGTCATCTCATCTGGCATAGCAGTGTGCTTTCATACTTGGCTAGAAAATAGCCATAGGAGAATCCAAACGGCTTACTTACGCCTACAGTAGCGTTATATATATTTGATTTCTGGTTGATCTGCTGGTGGCTGTCCTTGCTGCAGTGCATCTACTAGCAAATTGTGAGCAATTTGTAGTGAGACTTGCGACCGCTGTGTTTTGCGCTTAGTGACGCACATATCCATCGCAAAGACCGAAGTGGGAAAATTTATTAGGGGTTGGATTTCAATTAGGCACAGTCTGACAGTTTCTTTTTATTTTACGTTTATTTTTTCATAACTCAGCGTCATCTCATCAGTGTGCTTTCATACTTGGCTAGAAAATAGCCATAGGAGAATCCAAACGGCTTACTTACGCCTACAGTAGCGTTATATATATTTGATTTCTGGTTGATCTGCTGGTGGCTGTCCTTGCTGCAGTGCATCTACTAGCAAATTGTGAGCAATTTGTAGTGAGACTTGCGACCGCTGTGTTTTGCGCTTAGTGACGCACATATCCATCGCAAAGACCGAAGTGGGAAAATTTATTAGGGGTTGGATTTCAATTAGGCACAGTCTGGCAGTTTCTTTTTATTTTATGTTTATTTTTTCATAACTCAGCGTCATCTCATCAGTGTGCTTTCATACTTGGCTAGAAAATAGCCATAGGAGAATCCAAACGGCTTACTTACGCCTACAGTAGCGTTATATATATTTGATTTCTGGTTGATCTGCTGGTGGCTGTCCTTGCTGCAGTGCATCTACTAGCAAATTGTGAGCAATTTGTAGTGAGAGTTGCGACCGTTGTGTTTTGCGCTTAGTGACGCACATATCCATCGCAAAGACCGAAGTGGGAAAATTTATTAGGGGTTGGATTTCAATTAGGCACAGTCTGGCAGTTTCTTTTTATTTTACGTTTATTTTTTCATAACTCAGCGTCATCTCATCAGTGTGCTTTCATACTTGGCTAGAAAATAGCCATAGGAGAATCCAAACGGCTTACTTACGCCTACAGTAGCGTTATATATATTTGATTTCTGGTTGATCTGCTGGTGGCTGTCCTTGCTGCAGTGCATCTACTAGCAAATTGTGAGCAATATGTAGTGAGAGTTGCGACCGCTGTGTTTTGCGCTTAGTGACGCACATATCCATCGCAAAGACCGAAGTGGGAAAATTTATTAGGGGTTGGATTTCAATTAGGCACAGTCTGCCATTTCCTTTTTTATTTTACGTTTATTTTTTTAATAACTCACCGTCATCTCATCTGGCATAGCAGTGTGCTTTCATACTTGGCTAGAAAATAGCCACAGGAGAATCCAAACGGCTTACTTACGCCTACAGTAGCGTTATATATATTTGATTTCTGGTTGATCTGCTGGTGGCTGTCCTTGCTGCAGTGCATCTACTAGCAAATTGTGAGCAATTTGTAGTGAGACTTGCGACCGCTGTGTTTTGCGCTTAGTGACGCACATATCCATCGCAAAAACCGAAGTGGGAAAATTTATTAGGGGTTGGATTTCAATTAGGCACAGTCTGCCATTTCCTTTTTTATTTTACGTTTATTTTTTTAATAACTCAGCGTCATCTCATCTGGCATAGCAGTGTGCTTTCATACTTGGCTAGAAAATAGCCATAGCAATAGGATAGCATTGTTTGGTTTTAAAAACTAAAAAACACAAAAAAAACTAAAAAACACAAAAAACACAAAAAAAAGTAAAAAAAAAATTAAAGTTCTAACTTTCATTTTTAAAATGTTTAACCCGAGGGCTAGGGGTAGAGGACGAGGGCGGGGACGTGGGCGTCCAACTACTGCAGGAATCAGAGGCCGTGGTCCTGGGCGGGGTGAGACACCACCTGCTGATGAGGGAGCAGGGGAACGCCGCAGAGCTACACTCCCTAGGTTCATGTCTGAAGTTACTGGGACTCGTGGTAGAGCACTGTTGAGGCCAGAACAGTGCGAACAGGTGATGTCGTGGATTGCCGACAATGCTTCGAGCAATTTGTCCACCAGTCAGTCTTCCACGCAGTCCACCCATGTCACCGAAATCGGCACTCCTCCAGCTCCTGCACCTCAGCCTCCTCCCCCCCAGTCTGCCCCCTCCCAGGAAAATTTGGCATTTGAACCGGCATACTCTGAGGAACTGTTTTCTGGACCCTTCCCACAGTCACAAACCACTTGTCTGGTTGCTGCTGAGCAATTTTCCGATGCCCAGGTTTTCCACCAGTCGCAGTCTGTGGGTGATGATGACCTTCTTGACGTAGTGGAAGAAGTGTGTAAAGAGGTGTCCGAAGATGAGGAGACACGGTTGTCAGACAGTGGGGAAGTTGTTGTCAGGGCAGGAAGTCCGAGGGGGGAGCAGACAGAGGGATCGGAGGATGATGAGGTGACAGACCCAAGCTGGGTTGATAGGCCGGGTGAACACAGTGCTTCTGAGACGGAGGAGAGTCCTCGACCAGAACAGGTTGGAAGAGGCAGTGGTGGGGCCAGACGGAGAGGCAGGGCCAGACCTGGTGCATCAGCGCCAAATGTGTCAACTAGTGAAGCTCCCGTGGCGAGGGCTCCTGCGGCGAGGGCTAGATTTTCAGAAGTCTGGAGGTTCTTTAAGGAAACACCGGATGACCGACGGACTGTGGTGTGCAACATTTGCCAAACCAGGATCAGCAGGGGTTCCACCACTAATAGCTTAACTACCACCAGTATGCGCAGGCATATGAATGCTAAACACCCCACTCAGTGGCAACAAGCCCGTTCACCTCCGGCCGTGCACACCACTGCTCCTTCCCCTGTGTCAGCTGATAGTCAGCCCCCTGCCCAGGACCCTGCCACAAAAACCCTATCGTCGCCTCCACAATCCTCCACAGCATCCACCAGCGTTCAGCTCTCCATACCCCAGACGCTGGAGCGGAAACGCAAATATAGTGCAACCCACCCGCACGCCCAAGCCCTTAATGTCCACATCTCCAGATTGCTCAGCCTGGAGATGCTGCCCTATAGGCTAGTAGAGACCGAGGCCTTTCGCAACCTCATGGCGGCGGCCGCCCCTCGGTATTCGGTCCCCAGCCGCCACTACTTTTCCCGATGTGCCGTCCCAGCCCTGCACCAGCACGTGTCAGACAACATCATCCGTGCCCTGACCAACGCCGTTTCTGACAAGGTCCACCTGACCACGGACACGTGGACGAGTGCTGCCGGGCAGGGCCACTATATATCGCTGACGGCACATTGGGTTAACTTGGTGGAGGCTGGGACCGAGTCTGACCCTGCGGCTGGTCATATACTGCCGACGCCAAGGATTGCGGGGCCTACCTCGGTCCAGGTGTTTCAGGCCTACTATGCCTCCTCCTCCTCCCACCCCTCCTCCACCTCCTCCTCCGAACTACCATCCGTGGGCATGGCGCCATCAGTCGGTAGCTCTAGGCACAGCAGCAGTGCCGTCGCTAAGCGACAGCAGGCGGTGCTCAAACTGCTGAGCCTAGGCGATAAAAGGCACACCGCCCAAGAACTATTACAGGGCATCACGGCGCAGACTGATCTGTGGCTGGCACCGCTGAACCTGAAGCCAGGCATGGTTGTGTGTGACAACGGCCGTAACCTGGTGGCGGCTCTGCAACTCGGCAGACTGACACATGTGCCATGCCTGGCCCATGTGTTAAATCTGATAGTTCAGCGTTTCCTCAAGACATACCCAAATCTGTCTGATTTGCTCACGAAGGTGCGCCGCATCTGTGCGCATTTCAGGAAGTCCAGCACAGATGCTGCCACTCTCAGGGCAGCGCAGCGCCGCCTCCAACTGCCCGCTCACCGACTGTTGTGCGACGTGCCCACGAGGTGGAATTCAACACTGACCATGTTATCCAGCGTTTACCAGCAGCGCAGAGCGATTGTAGACTGCCAGATGTCAACTTCCACCAGAACTGGTAGTCAGGTCAGTCAGCTTCCTTAAGTCTACAATGAGGAGTGGACGTGGATGTCTGATATCTGTCAGGTGCTGAGTAACTTTGAGGAGTCAACACAGATGGTCAGTGGCGATGCCGCCATCATCAGCCTCACCATCCCGCTGCTTGGCCTGTTGAAAAAATCTCTGATCAGCATGAAGTCGGAAGCTTTGCGCTCGTCACAAGAGACGGGGGAAGAAGATTCCCTTGTTGATAGCCAAAGCACCCTTAGGTCTGTTTCTCAGCGCATATCGGAGGAGGTGGAGGAGGATGAGGAGGAAGAGGAGGAGAATGTTGGCGAGACACAAGAGGGGACCATTGTTGAGTCCTTCACTGTTCAGCGTGTATGGGCAGAAGAAGAGGAGTTGGAGGAGTTGGAGGAGGAGGAAATGGACAGTCAGGCCAGTGAGGGGAGTGAATTCTTGCGCGTTGGGACTCTGGCGCATATGGCAGATTTCATGCTAGGCTGCCTATCCAGTGACCCTCGCGTTCAAAGAATTTATTCCAGCACCGATTACTGGGTGTTCACTCTCCTGGACCCACGGTACAAGCAAAATCTTTCCACTCTCATCCCTGGAGAGGAAAGGAGTGTGAGAATGCATGAATACCAGCAGGCCCTGGTGCACAAGCTGAAACAGTATTTCCCTTCTGACAGCGCTAGCGGTAGAGTGCGTAGTTCTGCGGGACAAGTAGCGAGGGAGAGTAGGCGAGCAGGCAGCTTGTCCAGCACTGGCAAGGGTACGCTTTACAAGGCTCTTGCCAGCTTTATGTCACCCCAGCAAGACACTGTCACCTGTCCCCAGTCTCGGCAGAGTAGGGCTGATCTTTACAGAAAGATGGTGAGGGAGTACGTAGCTGACCATACCATCGTCCTAAATGATCACACAGCTCCCTACAACTACTGGGTTTCAAAGCTGGACATGTGGCACGAACTGGCGCTGTACGCCTTGGAGGTTCTTGCCTGCGCTGCCGCTAGCGTCTTGTCCGAGCGGGTTTTCAGTGCAGCTGGTGGCATCATCACCGATAAGCGTACACGCCTGTCGACTGACAGCGCTGACAGGCTGACGCTTATTAAGATGAATAAAGCCTGGATTTCTCATAATTTCCAATCTCCACCAGGTGAAGGAAGCTCAACCTGAATAATGTATGCACTCCTCCTCCTCATTTTCCTCCTTCTCCTCCTCTTTGTACAGTAAAGCAGAGGAAACTGGCTATTTTTTGACAGGGCCCACTGGCTCTAGCTATAGTACTTTATGCATTTAATTTTTCTGGAGGGCCACCGACCCGGTCCTCTGTTTTAAACAATTTTTGGGAGTGCCACATACAGGCACTCAATCTATTCAATTTTTCTGGAGGGCCACCTACCTGCTCCTCTGGTTTGAAAACTTTTTTGGACTGCCACATACAGGCACTCAATCTATTCCATTTTTCTGGAGGGCCACCTACCTGCTCCTCTGGTTTGAAAACTTTTTTGGACTGCCACATACAGGCACTCAATCTATTCCATTTTTCTGGAGGGCCACCTACCTGCTCCTCTGGTTTGAAAACTTTTTTGGACTGCCACATACAGGCACTCAATCTATTCCATTTTTCTGGAGGGCCACCTACCTGCTCCTCTGGTTTGAAAACTTTTTTGGACTGCCACATACAGGCACTATCCAAATTAAATTGTCTCCATAGCAGCCTCCACACGTTGTCTCCATTGCTACCTCCAAAAGTCGTCCATATAGCTGCCTCCATACATCGTCCCTTTATCAAACGAGGTGTGTCAGGCAGAAATTTGGGTTGTTTTCATGGATTCCACATCAAAGTTGTTAACTTTGTCGCCACCCAGCTGTGTTATCCACAAAATATACTGGCAAACTTTTATCATTTACCAATATTATTTCAGCGCTTCTTGCGCTTCTGTTTACATTCCCCTCACCCGACATATCCTAAACTTATAAGAACGCTACTACACTTGATCTTATACAAAAGGTTCTTAGAAGTGCTGTTTGGGGAGTAGCCTAGAGACACGGGCTTGGATTGGCGAAAGCTCGCCTGGCAGCGGAGCGCCAGCTCCATGCCAAGATCCAACTAACATAGTTTTAACTGCAGCACCTTTAATCTACTACTAGTTCACTGCCTCCATACATGGTCCCCTTATCAAACGAGCTTTGTCAGGCAGAATTTTGGGTTGTTTTCATGGCTTCCACAACAAACTTGTTAACTTTGTCGCCACCCTGCTGTGTTATCCACAAAATATACTGGCAAACTTTTATCATTTACCAATATTATTTCAGCGCTTCTTGCGCATCTGTTTACATTCCCCTCACCCGCCATATCCCAAACTTATAAGAACGCTACTACACTTAACTTGGTGCACGCTGGGACCGAGTCTGACCCTGGGGCTGGTGATATACTGCCGATGCAGAGGATTGCGGGGCCTACCTCGGTCCAGGTCTCAAAGGCCTACTATACCTCCTCCTCCTCCCACCCCTCCTCCACCTCCGAATTACCATCCGTGGCCATGGCGCCATCAGTCGGTAGCTCTAGGCACAGCAGCAGTGCCGTCGCTAAGCGACAGCAGGCGGTGCTCAAACTGCTGAGCCTAGCCGATAAAAGGCACACCGCCCAAGAGCTATTACAAGGCATTCCACATCAAACTTGTTAACTTTGTCGCCACCCTGCTGTGTAATCCACAAAAGATACTGGCAAACTTTTATCATTTACCGATATTATTTCAGCGCTTCTTGCGCATCTGTTTACATTCCCCTCTCTCGCCATATCCCAAACTTATAAGAACGCTACTACACTTGATCTTATACGAAAGGTTCTTAGAAGTGCTGTTTGGGGAGTAGCCTAGAGACAGGGGCTTGGATTGGCGAAAGCTCGCCTGGAAGCGGAGCGCCAGCTCCATCCCAAGATACAACTAACATAGTTTTAAGTGCAGCACCTTTAATCTACTACTAGTTCACTGCCTCCATAATAATAATAATAATAATAATCTTTATTTATATAGCGCCATCATATTCCGTAGCGTTTTACAAATCATAGGAAACAAATACAAATGTAATGTAACAGAGCACAACATTTGTATGGAACAACAGGAGTGAGGTCCCTGCTCGCCAGAGCTTACGGTTTATGAAGATGATGGGGTAACACGAGGTAAAAGAATTTTTAATGGTCAAGCCATTCTTCTTAGGGAATAGAACAAAATATAATAAATGGAATTGCTGTCGCTTGAACCACTCAGCCGTCACCAGGTCCAGGGTGAATGGGACTGCATAGAAGTCTGGTGCCTGTTGGTTGCTGGATAACAGATGGGAGGACGACACAGGACGGGTTAGTAGAAGAGTTAAAACTTCATGCAGTTAATGAGTGTTATAGGCTTGCCTAAAGAAATGGGTTTTAAGAGCACGTTTGAAACTTTGGAGGTTAGGTATTAGTCTGATAGTCCGGGGCAGAGCATTCCATAGAATTGGTGCAGCTCTAGAGAAGTCTTGGAGACGCGAGTGGGAGGTCCGCACTAGGGTAGAGGTTGATCTAAGATCACTGGCGGATCTAAGAGCACGGGTTGGGCGATAGACTGAGATAAGAGAGGAGAGGTAGGGGGGTGCAGCATTATACAGAGCTTTATGGATGAGGGTTATTATTTTAAACTGTATTCGAAAGGAGACTGGCAGCCAGAGCAGCGACTGGCATGAACTGTAGGCATACATGGTCCCCTTATCAAACGAGCTGTGTCAGGCATAATTTTGGGTTGTTTTCATGGCTTCCACAACAAACTTGTTAACTTTGTCGCCACCCTGCTGTGTAATCCACAAAATATACTGGCAAACTTTTATCATTTACCAATATTATTTCAGCGCTTCTTGCGCATCTGTTTCCATTCCCCTCACCCGCCATATCCTAAACTTATAAGAACGCTATTACACTTGATCTTATACAAAAGGTTCTTAGAAGTGCTGTTAGGGGAGTAGCCTAGAGACAGGGGCTTGGATTGGCGAAAGCTCGCCTGGCAGCGGCGCGCCAGCTCCATGCCAAGATCCAACTAACATAGTTTTAACTGCAGCACCTTTAATCTACTACTAGACCATACATGGTCCCCTTATCAAACGAGCTGTGTCAGGCAGAATTTTGGGTTGTTTTCATGGCTTCCATGTTAACTTTGTCGCCACCCTGCTGTGTAATCCACAAAATATACTGGCAAACTTTTATCATGTACCGATATTATTTGAGCGCTTCTTGCTCACCTCCTTTGGTTCCTCTCTGCCACCCATTGGTTTGAAGCCTGAGTCCATTTAGGGTATGTCGCCATGCCACTCTCTAGCCTGCCGCTGCTGCCGCTGCCTCTGCATGAAGTCCCCTATAGTGTCAGGGTCAATTATTGGATGTTTTAGATGCTATCTAGCTTCATTCTGTCACTCTGACATGGCCATGCTGTTGCCCATAATTTTGGCATAATGGTGCGATTAAGCAGCCTCAGAGGCATCCATGCATGCTGCCCCTGCTGTTTCCTGTCCATTTCCGTGGTGTTTCCATCCTTTTCTGAGGTTCCCAGGTGTTTGGCCAAGCTTCCCTGTGCAGAGCCTTGGTCCCCTTGAAAAATGCTCGAGTCTCCCATTGACTTCAATGGGGCTCGTTATTCGAGACGAGCACTCGAGCATCGGGAAAAGTTTGTCTCGAATAACGAGTACCCGAGCATTTTAGTGCTCGCTCATCTCTAATCTCAATCCAAAGAAAGCGCAAGAGTGAACAATGGTTCTTACAAATCGAATCCTACAAAGAGGTTCCTTAAAATATTCCATTCTTTATTGAGAATTAATATTTAAAATAGACAAACAATTTACAACATTTGTGAATATCTACAAATTATTAGTTTGGATCGTTCTTGAAGGTCCAAAAAAGGCCATCACTACAATACCAATGTTTGTAATTACATGAGACACATGTTGTGTATACACTGCGATAACTGCCAGTATTATGTCAAGTGCATAAAAATGCCAATGTAAACTATCGCTCAACCCAGAATGAAAAAGTGCCCATGCATGAAAAAAAGAGGTCTATATATACAGATGGGTACAGTAAAGGTGCCAAGTTGCAATAATTATATATCAAAAAGAGATCAGAAGTGAATTTGCTTACCCATGGTATATGTGGTATGTAGAATGGAAAACCCCGACGCGTGTTTCGCGTGCCACCGCTTCCTCAGGGGGCCTAGATTCCCTAGATTCCCCAATTACATTGGAAGAACTTACTGAGGCGATGAAGGATATGAAAAGGAGGAAATCCCCGGGTCCGGATGGTGTTCCGGTAGAAATCTATGATCAATACCAGGAGGCTTTATTGCCGGCTTTATTGCAATGTTTTACAGAGGCCTTTAGGCAAGGAGTACTTCCACCCTCCTTTTATGACGCTAATATAGTCTTAATACTGAAGCCGGATAAGGACCCAATGGAGTGTGGGTCTTACCGTCCCATTTCATTATTGAATATTGATTATAAATTGCTGACAAAGGTATTTGCTAAACGTCTTAATTTAGTTATTCTATCTCTGATACATCCGGATCAGTGTGGCTTTATGCCTGGAAAGTCAACCACTGAAAATATTAGAAGGGTACAGGTAATATCTCAAATTGGGTGTCAATTAAAAGCTGACTGGGCATTAGCGTCCTTAGATGCCACAAAGGCATTTGACTCAGTCGAATGGCCATTCCTCCAACGGGTACTAACTAAATTTGGGTTCGGCCCGGGATTTATCTCTTGGTTGGACATACTATATAAACATCCGAAGGCGGCCCTCCTGGTGAATGGGTTACCGTCTCTCCCCTTTTCTCTGCATAGAGGAACACGACAGGGATGTCCCTTGTCGCCTTTATTGTTCGCATTGGCAGTGGAGCCGCTGGCTATATTAATCAGAAGAGATCCACAATATAAGGGGGTGTTGATTGGTCCAAGGGAAGACAGAACTGCATTATATGCTGACGACATGATGTTATTTATGTCAGATCCATTAGCTACTCTAGAAGTTTCCATGGAGCAGATTGATTCTTTTGGCAAATATTCTGGGCTTAGAATAAATTGGACTAAGTCCTCGTTAACCTTTCTCTCCCCGGAACCACCAGAAGGAAGGCCTAGTTCAGTACTTGGACTAAAGGTTACAGACACATTTAAATATTTAGGGATCTATATATCGACTATTCCCTCTGCCTCTTTAGATTTGAATATACTCCCATTGTTGGAGCACTTTAAAGCCAAATTTAGAACATGGGGTTCCCTGCCACTATCTGTAGCGGGCAGGATTAATCTCATAAAGATGATTGTATTACCTAAATGTCTGTATGCCCTCCAACACATGGAGGTAGTAGTTCCTCAAAGGTTTTTTTCACAGATGAATAGTTTAATGATTTCATTCGTGTGGGGTAACTCTAGAGCTAAATTAAAATTGACATCCCTTCAACGCCCAAAAAGTATGGCAGGAACAGCGCTTCCAGACCTCCATACTTACTACTTGGCAGGACAACTTAGGCATGTTAGACACTGGCTTCTTCCCGATCTGCTGCCAAATTCAGAAAACCACTTGGCTCATTTCTTGAAGATAGACTGTCTGTGGCCTGTTTTAGAAACTCCCCACCTTATTACGGGCCGACTGCTGCCAATACACAAATTGGCTAGGTCAATCTGGCAGCAGGCTAAGTCTTTGTCAAAATTTACGGCAGTTGTTGCGGAGACTCCACTGTGGAATAATCCAAGCCTGCCTGAAATATTTAAACTCCCAGACCTACGAATATGGGCTGATTTTGGTATTAGAGAATTGCGAGACCTCTATGATAACTCTATTCTATACTCATTCGAGCAACTGAAAAGCTCTAATGATATTCCACAGACACAATTTTTTAGATATTTGCAACTCAGGCACGCCTTAGGGGTACAATGCCCAAATTCTCCCCTACTCATATCAAGCTATCCACTTATTGGGGTACTTAGATCACAAGGTCCTAGGGGACCAGTGTCCATATTATATTCCCATCTTATTACCGACAAGATTTCGGCCAATCCCTCTTCAGCATTGGAAAAATGGAAAACCCTTATACCTAGTTTGACGGAGTCAGCCATGTTAGTGTCTCCAGCAGCTAACAATAAGCTAATACAAGTATTCTTTCTTCATCAATGTTATTTGACCCCAGCCAGACTATATAGAATGGGAAGGAAGCAGACTCCTGGATGTCTGCGATGCTCTGCAGTATATGCTGACTTTTGGCATATGGTGTGGACATGTCCGACCATTCAGGCATATTGGCAGGAGGTGATATTACTGCTAACTAATGTACTTAATATACCTGTCCACTCTACGCCAGAGCTCTGCTTATTGGGTGTGGTTGATGAAGAAGCATGGCAACATCACAAGCGGATATTTCTTAGAGAGGTACTGTTTCTGGCTAGGAAGGTCATAGCTTTAAAATGGATGGCGACACAACCACCATCCCTATCAATGTGGAGGAAATTAGTGAATTCGGTCCTCCCTTTTCACGACCTGATATATAAAGGAAGAGGCTGTCCAGATAAGTTTAATAAGGTGTGGGGACAATGGTGTGACTCCTTGGCTACACTTTATTCCGTGAATGCATTCACGTCACAGTTAAGGGCATTACAGGATGTTTAATAACGCGAATATTAAAAGAATTGGAGGGATGAAATAATTAAATAACTTATGGGAACTGGTCTTCTAAACTGATACCCCATTTACAATCGAAAACTATGGAGGTGGTCTAGCAGCAGCACTGCAGAGTTTTGGTTTCCTTTTTAGTTTGTTTTTGCTGTTTTTTTTTTTTTTTTTTTGCTTTGGTTGTATTTATTTGTGTACGCATGATATGTAAAACATAATATGATATACTGTGGTAAATTTTTTTATTGTGATTGTTGTACACTTTTAATAAAACGAGTTTAAAAAAAAAACATGCCTAAAATGCCATTTTAATGCAATGTAATAAAAAGCGATGTAAAATGAAAAGTTGAATGTACCCACAAATAATACTTATTAAAGCATTGTTTTATCCTGCAAAAAACAAGCCCTAATAATGATCTTTTGATTGAGAATAAAGGTGCAGCTCTCAAAATATAGTGACACACAAACATATTGTTACGGGTGCTCCTGTGACCCATATCTCGGGTCGCGGGCTCACCCTTGCCCCTCTGTGTGCGCACTTCTTACAGCTCCCCACGTCTGATTCCGGACCTCGGCCATGCACGTGTGACCCTGTCTCCTAGGGCGCATGCGCACCGGGTTGAGAAAGGTTAAATGGCCGTTAATTGCGGTGCCGATTTTCCAAGAATTCTATATAAATCTGCCTGTTCCTGCACTCCCTGCCGGATCTTTGTGCCTTTTCGCCTTAGAGAAAGCTTTCCTGATATCCTGTGTGATTATCCTGATTTCTCGTTGTGACCTCAATTCCGTCTCTGATTTCGCTCCTGTGCTGCCCATCCTGACCTTCTGTTACATCCCCGACTCCGATCCTGTGCAGCCCGACCTGACCTTCTGATACGTCCCCGACTCTGAGCAAATTCAACACGCTTTGCGGTGGGCTCTGGTGAAAACCAGGTACCACTTAGACTCCGGTCCCAGGTGTTGGCTTACGTCATCGTCTGCGGTGGTCCAGAGGATCCACTACCTCTGATTCTGACACAAATTCGTTTTTTAACCCCTTCCTGCTAATGTCTGTTTTGTTTCCATTTTTTTTTGCTCCCTTCTTTAAAAATCTATAAATATTTTATTTTTCCATTTACAATGCTGCAAGAGAACTTCTTTTCTGCATAAGAAGTATATATATATATATATATATATATATATATATATATATATATAAAAGTATTATATTATATAACTACTATATAAAAAAAATTCAAATGCATTGAAATTGATGAAAAAAAAAACACTACTGTACACTACAAATGACACCATACCTTTATTCTGTGGCTATGAGTTTTGTAATGTTTTGTATTTTTCTGCAGTGGTGATTCAGACATAAAAAAGGGCGTTTGGGTGCCATTACGAGGTTAACCACTGGGAATAACCGTTTTTATATTTTAATGGATTGGCACTTTTGGGATGTGGCGATACCTAGCATTTTTATGATTTTTTTTTTATTTTTTTATATCAGATCTTAGGGAAGAGGGTGATTTAAATTTTTAGGTTCTTTAAACATTTTTTTACAGTTTTTATCAGCATAAATAATTGCAGTGGTCTTTATCTTTCACATATTTATGTACATACATGTTCTCTCTTCAGCCTTCTCTTAGATAACCTATTTTTATATCAAAAATCTTCCACGCCATATATTAACCCCTTAATAACCTGGCCTTTTTTTGTTTTTTAACTTCCATTTTCACTTCCCACCATAAAAATCTATAACTTTTTTATTTTTATATGTAAAGAGCTCTGTGACAGCTTGTTTTCTGCATAACAAATTGCACTTCATAGTGATTGTATTTAATATTCCATGCCATGTACTAGACAGCGGGAAATAAATTCCAAATGCAGTGATATTTGTGAAAAACACATTTGTACCGTTTTCTTGTGGGCTTGGATTTTATGGGATTATGTATATTTTTTCATTGTTTTTTTTATTTTACCATCTACTGGCGCTGATAACTTTTTTATAATTTGGTGTACAGAGCTGTGGTTGGTGTCATTTTTTGTGACTTTTGATGGCACTTTCAATGCTTCCATTTTTAGGACTGTATGACCTTTTGATCACTTTTTATTGAATTTTTTATTTTTTTTAAATGGCTAAATAGTGCCATTTTCAACTTCAGGTGCTATTTTCTGCTACGGGATTAAACGCAATGAAAAACCATTATTAAATTGTGAGTCTTCAGAAGACTTGAGGCTGTCACGGCAACTGATCGTGGCTCGTCGATGACGTCATGGGGAGTGCCGAACTTCACCAAGATAGCGATGGACAGGATAACACCCGCAATTGGTGCTAGCAATATGCAGCAAAGATTTACCGGCTATGGAGAGGGCTCAGCCTGTGAGCCCTCTCCAAGCAGCCACAGCTGACGCGCACCGTATTGTTATGGCGTGCGTTGTTAAAACTGTCAAAAGACAGTTGTAGAATTGCTTTTAATCAAGGGGTAAAACATATTTTTAAATGGTTTGGCCACTGATAATTTGCCTTGATAATAATAATCCCTGAATGCTCATTCATCTGCATAGACATTTAAACAAAGATCCTCCAATGGTAAATAGGAGGGACCTGCAGCAGGAGGTGATGACTCCTACTGCTGCTCCCACCCACCTCGTTGTGTGTGTCAGTGAGATGGACGGAGAGAAAAAAGACACACTGGAGGCTGTCATAATGAAGGACTGAAGGAGAAAGAAACAGGAAGTTGTGTAGAGAGTCCAGCACAACATGGAAAAGCTAAGGCTCTCACAAGAGGCAAAGACACAGGTAAATATACATGCAGAGACCTGTCTAATGGAACAGATTCATTAAAATGGGGGCAACTCCTTTAACTTTATTTTATCACTAAAAGCTATGTCTTTTCTCATACTTTACAATACCTTGGAACTCGCCCCAAAGGTCTTAGTGCTGGCCCATGGGGTTTTCTACTTTGTAACATAGGTTAAACTTTAATATTGCCCTTTCATGACCACTGTTTGAACATAGTCTTTTAGCCAATTATGAATCTACTTACAAGTGCTGCTAGCTATAGCAAATGTTTTAGAAAAATAAAATGATATGAAAGCTTCTCCAGGATCCTGCTAACTACTTAAAACTAGACCACTGTTTTATAGGAACTAAAAAAAATTGTTGCTGAGGCAGAAGTGATTACAAAGAAAGGGTTTGGTAGTAGGATCTCACAAATGGGGACTTAATAGCTTTTTAGTTTTAGCACTAAAATATGTATTTCTAACAAAACATAATTACATACTTAGTACATCCAATTATCATGCATGATTTTCATTGATGGACCTTCATTTTTATAGACATGAATGTGACAACAGGTGCTTCTAAATAACATAATTATTCAGGAATTGTTATTCAAACCCAGAACTATTAAACAGTCTGTGTTACTCTTATACAGATAAAATATTGTATTGTTATCCAATTCCCTGGAGAATATTAGTGCCTTTGTTTCCTGGCAACTGCTTCAGAGATAGGTCAACTGGTAATTTACCAATTTCTAAATTATATTTGCATAGAAGAATGAGGAGATAAAGTACTATACCCACACAAGTTTATAAATATGACTTGGAATTTAAATGAAAGCAATAGTGCAATACAATGAAGCAATAAGAACTCTTTATTACTCTTATAAAGTATTTTTCCTTATCTTACTACTAAGCTAATTATATTAGCATGGCAGTAGCTTAGATTATTGTATTAGTGTCAAGCAAAATGTGTGAGCCCTGAGCTTCCCACAAATTATGTCACTGCCTACTTGCCAGAATTGAGCTAGGCAAGCAACAAGTATTACTAGATGGTAACAACAACCTACTCTAAATAAGTACACAGTTCAAATTAGACAAACAGAAAGACACAATGCAGATAACAAGTTAAGGGCTAAAAACATGGTTGAATCTAAAATAGCGTCAAGGTACAAAATTGTAAGGCTAAAGCGAAATCAAAGATACAAGCAAAAGTCAGAATCACAGAAGTAATCCACAAGATTGAGAAAAACCTAAATCAGGCCCTGGATTAACACATGAGTGAGTTTAAATTGAGTGCCTGGAAACCAACCTTGCAGCCAACTGGTTCATTTCTCCATTACTCCAAAAGTCACCTGTGACACACCACAGCTCAGAGAGGCAGCTAGTTTTACAGTCTCAAGTACAGTATTGTCCCAACCCCAGAACACTGCAGAAATGATCAATTCAAAGATTTCTTACAGTAAGACTTTACTTACTCAACCCCTTCCTGACAGTTGATGTAATAGTACTGAATAATGGGAGTTGACTTCATGCATCAAACATTAACACTTACCAGGAAGATCTGATACCTTCCCTGACAGTCTCAAGGGCTGCCCAATGCCACCAGCTGACAGTTTATGCGTTCGTCTGTTACACTACACTGGTCTTCACCAAATTAGACCTACATGGTGCGTATAAACTCATCCACATCCATAAAGGTGACAAATGGAAGAACGCCTTCAATACTTGTGACAAACACTTTGAGTATCTTGTCATGCCATTAGGACTCTGTAATGCACCAGGTGTATTTCAGGAGTTTGCTAATGACATTTTCATAGACCTGCTATATACCTGTGTTGTGGTCTATCTGGGCAATATCCTGGTGTTCTCTGCTGACATTAAGTTCATGTACAACAAGTTCTCAGGTGCCTAAGGCCCAATCACCTATATGCCAAGCTCAAGAAGTGTCAATTCCACCAAAAGAGTCTTCCTTTCCTCGGGTATATCATCTCTGGCAAGGGACTACAGATGGATCCCACTAAATTGTCTGCACCACTTTTGTGGCCCCGCCCAGTGAGACTTCGTGCCTTCCAGAGATTCCATTTGTTACAGATCTTCCGCCAACTTCCATTAATACCATCATCTTGGTGGTTACAGGCCATTTTTCCTAAATGTCTCACTTTGTTCCTCTGCCTGGTCTGCCGTCAGCTCATCGTCTTGCCAGCTTGTTCTTTCTTCACATTTTCCAGCTTATGGACTTCCTCAGCATATTGTCTCGGACTGAGGGGTCCAATTTGTTTCTAGATTCTGGCGTTCTTTGTGCAACCAACTTCAGGTACAGCTGGACTTCTCTTCTGCCTATCATATGCAGTCTAATGGGCAAGTGGAGAGAGTCAATCACACTATCGGCTGCCATCTACATCATTTTGTTTCCACTCGAAAGAACGAATGGTCCAACCTGGTACCTTGAGCGGAATTCTCCTACAATTCTCTGGATTCTGAGTCTCCAGGTGCCGCTCCTTTATTTGTAGTATATGGACATCATCCACGCCCATGTCTTCTTCTCTTCTTCTCTTCATGCCTGTTGGTGCTCCTGACGTGGATGAATTGGTATGAGACCTCAGATCCATCTGTGAGCAGACTCGGAGTCTCTTCTTAGGGCATCCGCCCGCACCAAATCCCAGGCCCAAAAAAATGCAGGCCTACCTCAGTCTTCTCTCCAGCTGATAAAGTGTGTTTGTCCTCCAGGTATGTCTACACAATAAAGCCAAATCTATTTTTGTATAGTGAATACACAATAATGGTGTCCTGGCCTTAAAGCAACTTCAAAAGAAAGCATAGTACTAGCCTCATAAAACTTAACTTTTAATATTATATCTGGTAAAAAAAAATCACTTCATAAGTATAAATACAATAATAAGTCTTACCAGTTCAGGCGACGGGCTTCGAGATCTGTATCCCTTTAGTGGACCTTAGAGGGAGATATCTGTATATACTAGCCCTCAACACTTATACGGTCCCTAGCGCCCCAGTTGTTCCCATCCTGACAAGGACAGTACCTGTATCATCCCTCAACCAGTGGACTGTCTTGCCCTAAAGGTATGTAATAAAAAAGGTGCTCCCTGTCCTTCCCTTCCCAACGTGTTTCATCACCATTAAAGTGAATCATCAGGGGACTAGTTAGGACCAGAAAACTCCAAGGGGGAGAGAGAGAAATAACATCTCTGGGAAAACCATGGAATCCTGAAATTAGGTCACACACAGGCCTTCCGATGATATTACCCCAGGATAGTTAGGTCCTCATGGTAAGTGTACCTGGCTAGTGAGCATTGGCCCTTTGAAATGATTCTCCTTATATCTAATAAGCCACACCTATCTATCTCCTATAGGGTGTATGGTGGTTTTACCTGATCCCTACGTTGTTTCCGGACGCCACCGGAAGTATCTATGTTGTTTTCAACTTCCGGTGTCAGACCGCCATCTGTTGCGCCGGAAGTATTCTCCACGCCCTTCCAATGGGAATGGCGCATGCGCTCTGGAGGGCCGTGCGGTCCATCAGTGGAACACATCCTCTCCACATTTTTGTGCATGCGTGCTATCATAGGAACTAACGCATGCGTATTAAATGACTGTGCGGACCACCTGTTCAGCTCATCATATTCACATTTTCACGCATGGGTATTGACAGTTTATCTATCCCTATGTGAGGTGTTTTGTCTGAATATCGCAGCGCATGATGTAATATATCAAAACGTAAGGGTAAGTAGGTCTGTCATCTATTATTCTTAATGACCACTTTCTATATAGAGGAGTGTCATATTAGCACAGAGTACACTGGAGACATAATTTATTTCAGATTTTTACGTTCCTCAACTTACTGAAGGGATAATATCCATATATCCACTACTTGTTTTATTTCATGGGTGTATAATTGATTAAAGTGTCATCTCTCTCTGAGGTGACACCAAATTGGACAATTTCTGTCCATACTAGGCCTATTAATGGCTGCTGAGTTATTCATATACCCATTACTTGTATGGCCTGTTTAAAGATCATACGAGTTTATTTGGCTGGACTTCCCCTCAGGTCCCAAACAGGGAGATCGTCTATGAGGTATTATAAAAAGGTCTTAAAGAAAACATTTAAAATTAAATTGTTCATTCAGTCCATTTGGACTCACTGTTTGTAATACAAAAATCCAGTATGACTACTTTTGTAGAGTCATTTGTTCCCAATCACCCCCTCTCAGTGGCTTTTTCACTATATCTATGCCCAAATAGGATATAGCCGATCTGTTCCCTCCATGTTTTTGGTTTATGCGTCTCGCAATTGATGTATCATTGTTCTTGTCAATATCCAACAAGTGTTCCCCTATCCGTCTCCTCAATTCCCTGTTTGTCTTTCCAATGTATTCCATCCCACATCTGCATGTCATTTTGTATACAACCCCTCTAGTTCTACAAGGGACTTGAGGGGCAGTCCAGCCAAATAAACTGATATAATCTTTAAACAGGCCATACAAGTAATGGGTATATGAATAACTCAGCAGCCATTAATAGGCCTAGTTTGGACAGAAATTGTCCAAATTGGTGTCACCTCAGACAGAGATGACACTTTAATCAATTATACACCTATGAAATAAAAAGAAGTAGTGGATATATGGAGGTTTTATGTACTCCCCCGAAATTGATACTATACTTCTGATTTATATAATGTTAAACTATGATTTTTACGGAAGTGGGAGACTCTCTGATTCTTTTTTATTATCACTTCAGTAAGTTGAGGAACATAAATATATGAAATAAATTATGTCTCTAGTGTACTCTGTGCTAATATGACACTCCTCTATATAGCAGGTGGTCATTAAGAGTAATAGATGACCGACCTACTTACCCTTACGTTTTGATATATTACATCATGCGCTGCGATATTCAGACAAAACACCCCGTATTAAATGACTGTGAAGTCCACCTGTTAAGCGCATCATATTCACATTTTCGTGCATGCGTGTTGACAATTTATCTATCCCTATGTAGATAAATTGTTAACACGCATGCGCAAAAATGTAAATATGATGCGCTTAACAGGTGGACCGCACAGTCATTTAATACGCATGAGCTAGTTCCTATGATAGCATGCATGCGCCATTCCCATTGGAAGGGCTCGGCGAGTACTTCCGGCGCAACAGATGACGGTCTGACATCGAAAGTTGAAAACAACATGCGACACATTTCTCAAATGGCGCGCATCTTTAGATGTATCTCACAGACCGAACGGGGATACTTCCGGTGGCGTCCGGAAACAATGTAGGGATCAGGTTAAACCACCATCCACCCTATAAGAGATAGATAGGTGTGGCTTATTAGATATAAGGAGAATCATTTCAAAGGGCCAATGCCAGGTACACTAACCATGAGGACCTAACTATCCTGGGGTAATACCATCGGAAGGCCTGTGTGTGACCTAATTCCAGGATTCCATGGTTTTCCCAGAGATGTTATTTCTCTCCCTCCCCTTGGAGTTTTCTGGTCCTAACTAGTCCCCTGATGATTCACTTTAATGGTGATGAAACACGTTGGGAAGGGAAGGACGGGGAGCACCTTTTTTTAGGACATACCTTTAGGGCAACACAGTACACTGGTTGAGGGATGATACAGGTACTGTCCTTGTCAGGACGGGAGCAATTGGGGCGCTAGGGACCATATCAGTGTTGAGGGCAAGTATATACAGATCTACATATCTCCCTCTAAGGTCCACTAAAGAGATACAGATCTCGAAGCCCGTCGTCTGAACTGGTAAGACTGCTCCATTTTTAAACTATTGTGCTTATTATTGTGTTTATACTTATGAAGTGATTTTTTTAACAGATATAATATTAAAAGTTAAGGTTTATGAGGCTAGTCTCCAGGTATGTCTAGCTAAAGATTCCCAGCTACAAACGTGGTCCTCGGTTCCTGGGTCCATTGGAGGTGCTGAAGCTTACAAGCTTCGTCTTCCTCCCACAATGCACATCCCGAACTCCTTCCATGTCTCTTTTCCAAAACTTGTGATCCTGCATCGCTTCTCCCAGCAAGTAGCTCCTCCTTCTCCTGAGGCTGATTCAAACAATGGGGCACATTTACTTACCCGGTCCATTCGCGATCCAGCGGCGGCTTCTCCGACGAGCGTTCGGGTCTTCCGGCGAT
This sequence comes from Engystomops pustulosus, assembly GCF_040894005.1. Classification (NCBI taxonomy): domain Eukaryota; kingdom Metazoa; phylum Chordata; class Amphibia; order Anura; family Leptodactylidae; genus Engystomops; species Engystomops pustulosus. The sequence goes on from NC_092413.1 coordinate 62,256,898, forward strand.
TCATGAAGGTCCTGCGCCCGATGTCCACCAGGTGTCACTGCTGCGCCGAGGTGCCCCGGAGTTCATCGTCTTCATCGTGGTGCATGTGAGTATGGCCCGTGCGACCAATTTTTTTTAAAAATGCGGTGGTTTTTCCGAATCCATTGGGTTATTGTTCGACCACGCCCCCCCCATTTCCGTCGCGTGCATGCCAGCGCCGATGCGCCACAAACCGATCGCGTGCGCCAAAATCCCGGGGCAATTCAGGGGAAATCGGCGCAAATCGGAAATATTCGGGTAACACGTCGGGAAAATGCGAATCGGGCCCTTAGTAAATGACCCCCAATGCCTTTGAAATAAAGGAAATCCTGGACATGAAATCAGTTAGAGAGAAGTGCTCCTTTCTTATTGACTGGAAGGGTTTGGGCCAGAGGAGAGATCTTGGGAACCTGAAGACAACATCCTGGACCGCTGTGTTCTTCAAAGGTTCCTTAAAACCAAGAAGAGGGGGAAGCTGAATGGGGGTGTGACACAAGTGCTCCTGTGACCCATGTCTTGCGTCGCAGGTGCACCCCTGTGCCTCTATGTGGGAGTGCCATGGCATGGGATCTGCAGGTAGACTTATCGGTCCTCGCTCCAGCAATGGCTTTTGCGGTTCAGCACACTCGTCCTCGCCCCCTAGTGCATGCTGACTCTGTGAGATTTAAAGGGCCAGCGTGCCACTAATTGGGCTGGCCAGCTGCTGCTTTGCTATATAGCTCTGCTACTTCCTTTGACCCCTGCCGGATCTTTGTGCCTTGATATAAACCAAAAGGAAGTGGGCCATACATTAATCAATACTATAAGTCATCTAACAGTAATATATACCAGAAAAGACAGAAATGGATACCAGAAAAGCCAAAAAACCTCTTAAAGAGATAACATGAAATACCCAAGAACAGCAAAAGAGGGACAAAAAAAAAGGCTACGAAATATCTAGTAAGAAATGGTAATCTTTATTACAAATAGAAACCATAAAATGTATATATAAAATGCATTATAGGACAAGACTCACAATGCACGGCAGGTAATAAGTCCTGAATAAGGAAAATATAACGAAAATAGTGCAAATAGTGAATAGTATAGAATCACCAGAGCAGATGTAATGAGGCCAAGAGTAGTACAATACAGAAACCAGTATACATATACATGCTAAAATAGCAACTTTGTAAAAACTGTATAAGGCTAAAAACAAATATAGGCCCAAAGTCACAGGAACACAACACAACTAGTGATAGACAGATAGATGCCAAAAAGTGGCGAAAGTAGCGCTGAGGTGACAGAAAAGAGGAATAACTTTTACCAGGCGTGCAACCCACACGGGCGTTTCAACCGCAGCAGGTCTTTGTCAAGGGATCCTATGATACACTCATTTTATTCATACATTTCATGGTTTCTATTTGTAATAAAGATTACCATTTCTTACTAGTTATTTCGTAGCCTTCTGTTCTTTTTTCCTCTTTTGTTGTTCTTCTCGGGTATTTCTTTGTGCCTTGATGCCTGAGAGAAAGCTCGTTCTGAGACTCTTACGATTATCTGTTGAGACTTCTGCTTCCATTCCTGACCTCGATTCTTTGCCACCTGTCTTGACCTTTTGCTACGTCCCTGACTCCGATCCTGTGCTGTCTGTCCTGACCTCCTGCCTGACTACAACTCTGGTTCTTCCTGCCTTTTCTGTACCTTGCCTTGGCCACTACTGCAAGCCTGTGGTGCGACCTGGTGGTATCCTACCACAGCAAGTCCAACCCGCTTTGAGGAGGGCTCTGGTGAATCCTGGGTGCCATTTAGATTTCGATCCCATGTATCGGCTTACATCATCACTCACGGTGGTTCAGTGGGTCTACCACCACCGACCCTGACAACACACAGTTGGTAAATGCTACTTTTTTGCTATTTTTAAGGAGTGTAAGGAGTTAACATCTGTAATCGGAGGAATCTCTGATGGTGGGTGTCGGCTATAATACACAGCCGACACCCACAGCTTTTGGCATCGGCTGCCAAACGGAACGTAGTACTACGTCACGATGCAGCAAGTCACTAACACCTGTGACGTAGCACTACGTCCAATGTAGGTAAGGGGCTAAAGATCTTTGCATAAATCAATAGGTTAAAGGGGTTGTCCCAGAGTTATGAAAATTAACTAAAGGTGTCCGGAGGGGCTGCTTAAAAAAATAAAGAACTACTTACCTTTTGGTGCCCTCCGGTGTCCCGCGCTGCTGTTGATCTGGTCCGGGCACCATGTAAACAAACATGGCTGCCGAAAACCTTCCGGCCTGCATTCACAATGCTGTGAATAGGGACGGATAAGCGTGCCCGTCCACGGCTGGCCAGAAGCTGAGTCCAGCACTGCTCCGGGGGCCATGTTTGTTTACATGGAGCCCGGACCGGAGCGTCAGCAGCGTGGGACACCAGAGGGCACCGGAAGGTAAGTAGTTCTTTATTTTTTTAAGCAGCCCCCTCCGGCCACCTTTAGTTAATTTTCATAGCTCTCGGACAACCCCTTTAAGCATTAGAAAAATATATACATCTCCACTTATCAGATGCTCGCCCATAACCCCAGATTTCACTTGCAGCTCACTAGTAAAGTAGTAATGTAGATTTATTTATCAAAAATGTAACCATGGTCAGATTTCTATCTACTGGAAACAAGCTTTCTATAAAAGGACAACAAGCAGATATTTAGAAAACCATGTATAATGTTTCATAATAACTTTAATTAGCAAAAATGGGAATGCTCCTTTAAGTGTAGGATCAACTGGGTAATATCTTTGTTGTCTGAAAGGTCTGAGGAATTTAAAATGGTTGGGGTACTAACAAGGAATATGGTATATACCATCAAATGGTATTTATATCAATTGTGTCTACTATATTGAGCTAATTGTAAACCAACAAGACTTAACACTTTTGGTAAGTTGCAGGAGGAAAAATGTTTGATGTTAATTGATGCTTATCTGGTGCACATGACTTGGAGGTGCCCCAAGCTGCACAGGTATTGGGCTGATGTGATCTAGATGGTTGAGTGTGCCGCGGGGAAAGTTCCCCGAACTATGGTGCCCCTGTGTAGCGCTGCCTCCGCGCCCAGTGTTTCTGCCCCCATACTTACCTACAAGCCCCGTATTGGCGATTCACCCATCTTCTGTAGCTCCTGCACCGCGCGGCCCGTGTCACATGACTGACGCGACCTGACGTCAGGTCGCGTAAGTCATGTGACCAGAGGCGGGCGGTGCAGGAGCTACAGAAGGTGGGCGGATCGCCATTAGAAGTGAAGGTACGGGGAAGAAAACATCAAGGGTAAGTATATAAGGTTATTATTTGTATAGGGAAGGCAGCTAGGGTCTTTTTTTTATTAGTAAAGGGAGGCTGGGGCTTTTTATTAGTTAAGGGAGGCCTCTAGGGCCTTTTAATTAGTAAAGGGAGGCCTCTGGGGCCTTTTAATTAGTAAAGGGAAGCCTCTAGGGCCTTTTAATTAGTAAAGGGAGGCCGCTAGGGTCTTTTAATTAGTAAAGGGAGGCCGCTAGGGTCTTTTAATTAGTAAAGGGAGGCCGCTAGGGGCTCTTAATTAGTAAAGGGAGGCCGCTAGAGGTTTTTATTAGTAAAGGGAGGCCGCTATGGGTTTTTTATTAGTAAAGGGAGGCCGCTAGGGGTTTTTTATTAGTAAAGGGAGGCCTTTTATTACTGTTTTAGTGTCATTTTGTGCTATTTTGGTTGGTGGTGTGCCCCAGGATTTTCTATGTATAAAAAGTGTGCCACGGCTCAAAAAAGGTTGAAAATCACTGATCTAGAGCATTCAATTTTTTTTCAAGTTAATAAATTATTTAAGGAAAAAACTGTCTTCTGTGTATTGAAAAGGAAGGCAGTTTCTTGGGGTATCAAATTAACATCCTATTTTCTATGAGAGGTTTGATGATTGGACATAAAACTATCATGTGCAGATGTGGAAATGTGTCCATAAGCTTTCATGTACATTTTACATTTTTGGGTGTTTAAATTCAGCTTCCCTTTGATGTCAACGGGGATCGTGTTCAGATTCAAGTACGTGCTGAACTAAATCTTCCCCAATATTCTGACAAAGTTGGCAAACTCAAATTTCAACCATAGTGGCTCAACTCTACTGTTCAGCACTGTTGTACAATGTCTATGTTGATGCTTTTGTATAAATGATAACTAGGTCACAAAAAAACAATAGTTTAAAATGCCAATTAATTTTTTTGAATTTTGAAATGCATGTGATGCATTTTGATAACTAGCAACACATATTTTGCCTTGTGAACTATTATAGACTTATATTCATATAAATTGTGACCCCTCACAGATCGGGTCCTTCTTCTACTTGATCCAGTTCAGTATAGTTTTGTTTCTTTTGTAATTATTTGTGCTTCTTATGCTTATGCTATAAATGGGTGCACATTTTCAAATGTACAGAATCAATGAATTAATAGTGCTCTGTGAATAAATAATACTTATTTTAATAATAGCAGGATAGTATAGTTATATACCGTAAATACTCAAGTTTAAGCCGTGTTTTTCAGCACAATTTTTGTGCTGAAAATTCCCCACTCAGCTTATTCTCTGGTATATATAAAAAAACCCTCAGTACTCACCATTCTGACATCCCGGGATGCTCCTCTTCTATCTTCATGTTCGTGGGAGGTCCGCGGCAGCACCTCTTCTTACTTCATACCGGCACCGAGTCCATGACAGCACCGTGTGCACGACCTGGCCGGTGAGTACTGAGTTTATATTTTTTTATGGGCTGGCTATATACTACAGGGGGCTTCCAGGCAATATACTACACAGGGTTGGCAGGTTATATAAAACAGGGGGCAGGCTGGCTATATACTAGAGGGGGGCAGGCTGGCTATGTACCACTGGGGCTAGGAGGCTTGCTATGTACCACATGGGCTGCCAAGCTATATACCATAGGGGCTGCCAGGCTATATACTACAGGGGGCTGGCAGGCTATATACTACAAGGGGTCTGGCTGGCTATATACCACAGGGGCTGGCAGGCTATATACCACAGGAGCTGGCAGGCTATATGCTACAGGGGGCTGGCTGGCTATATGCTACAGGGGGCTGGCTGGCTATATATTATAGGGGGCTGGCTGGCTATATACTACAGGGGCTGGCAAGCTATATACTATAGGGGGATGGATGAATATATACTTGGGCTGTGACCAATGCATTACCCACCCTCGGCTTATACTCAAGTCAATAGGTTTTTCAGTTTTTTGTGCTAAAATTAGGCGTCTCCCCTCTCAAAAATAAGATTTAATTGTAGAAATGTAGGTCATGATTTTAGAAAAAAACCTATAAAATTTGGTATTGCTAAATTTGTATTGAACCAGATGAAAATGTTTTAAGTTTATTTACGGTGCACATTAAAATTCTGTACAGTAATGGTTGGTAAAATATCCCCATTAAGACATGTAAAACTCAAAATCTTGCTATCAAAAAATACTATTTGTCCTGCAGAAAATAATACCCCATACAGCAATAGTGACAGAAAAATGTTATCGCTTGCAGAAGGCATCACCAAAAAAAACCCAAATAGCTTTGTCATTAAGGTGGAAAGCGGCAAGGGGTTAAAGCTTTCAGCATTATGAATAATCCAACCTCTAGATATCAAAAATACAGAAGTTATTTTTAAATAACTTAAATAAAGTAAATGTACTTCGTATTTTAAATAATCTACATTGACAGAAGTGTAGAGGCTGTGTTTCTTTGAATCAGTACTCTTGGTTTATAAGCTTGTCTCTAGACACAAAGGGGGAATTCATTAAGACCGACATCTGGAATGTCAGTCTTATAATTACCCCCACCTCTTAGTGAATATGGGTGCATACTAGGGATAGGTGAATTTTTTGAAATTTGGTTCGACCTGATTCCCGAATGTTTCGAAAAAATTTTATTTGACCTGAATCAAATCATGACGAATCACGTTAAAAAAACAGGTATTTCCTGGCTGCAGAGAGCCTGAAGGGTGCTTTAGAAAGTTCTGCCATGCTCAAATATGCATAGGGAGCGTGGTTTGGTCTTCAAACAATGCTGTGTTTTAGTATGACACGCACATGACAGCCACCGCTCTTAGAATTGCTTCACTCTTCAATTCCATGGGCACTTACAGGGCCAAGTTGACCAAATAATTGAAGCGGGAATGCAGCCTGACAAGGTAACATCTGTGCCAGCTGGAAAGGACTGAACTGAGGGCCAAGATCCCACTATAACATCAAAGATTGTACTCTTTTTCACTGACATCAGATGATTCCATAGATGATGACAGAACCTGTTCTGTGAAACGATGATACATGTAGAAACCCCCAAAAGAGTGGAGAGGTTGTCGGCAGTAATTTTTCAGTGACGTCACTGATCATTTTGCCCTTCTTTTCAGTGTCCACTTTCAATTGGTCAATAATCCATCAGTATTGCTAAAGCCAAAACAGGAGTTGATCCAAAACAGAGTTGACCAGTAAATTGGATGTTTGCATGTCCTCTGTGTTCTGTAACCACTCCTGCTTTTGGCTATCAATCCTGGAGCTTTTCATTCCTTCTGACAGATGAAATGAAGGGGAAAACCAAACATAGTGGCAACATCATAGAGTAGTGGAGGGTGAAAACAGCATTATGGAAATTTCAGGGTGTTCCAGTGAGACAGCAGTAAGTTGGCAGCAGCATGAGTAGTCCGCAGAGTGGCACAATGACATATTATGGAGGTGACAGCAACATGGAAGGCCACAGTGTGGCACAATGATAGAGTGTGGAGGTGGCAACAGCTGAATTAGCAGCAGGAGGTCAGAGAGTGGCACAATGAAAAATTCTGGAGGTGGCAGCAACATTGTAGGCCATAGTGTGGCACAATGTTAGAGTGTGGAGGTGGAAGCAGCAGAAGCAGCAGCAGGAGGTCAGAGAGTGGCACAATGGCAAATTCTGGAGGTGGCAGCACCATGGTAGGCCCCATAATGGCACAATGTCAAATTCTGGAGGTGGCAGCAACATGGTAGGCCACAGTGTGGCATAATGATAGAGTGTGTAGGTATCAGCAGCAGCATGAGGTCAGAGAGTAGCACAATGACAAATTCTGGAGGTGGCAGCAACCTAGTAGGCCACAGTGTGGCATAATGATAGAGTATGGAAGTACTAGTAGCAGCATGAGGTCAGAGAGTGACACGATGACAAATTCTTTAGGTGGCCGCAACATGGTAGGCCACAGTGTGGCACAGTGGCAAAGTTTGAAATGAATTTGAAGTTTGAATTTAATTTGAAGTTGAAATTTTTAATTTAAATTTGAAGATTGGAGACACCACATGCATCGTTCATTACAATTCCCATGAAAAGTGGTGTCTAACTCCACAAAGTGTCAACAAGACCTCACAAGAAGCCTAGCCTGGCTCATGGAAGTGGTCCCCAGCCACCATTGGTGGTAAGTCCCGTTAGGGTACATGTTCCCTGGAAGTAGGGAATACTTCCATGGGACTTCAGCGGGAGCTCCCAGGAGACCTTGCCGGGCTCATGGAAGTGGTCCCTGGCCACACTAGGAGGTAAGTCCCGGTAAGCGACATGGCCGTGGAAGTGGGCCAGTGGCTTGCCTTGGATCCCTAGGGCCAGCTATGCCCTAAGACCCGTCTTTGGAGCATTTGTGGTGGTGACCGGCAAAACCACACTCCCTCTCTGCTCTCATGGAAGTGGTTCCTGGCCGCAAGGTCCAGGGAGGTCCCGGTAGCTTGCTCCGTCGTATGGAGGTGACTGTGAGTGAAGAAAACAGCAAAGTGGGGGATTTTGTCCAGGACCGGCAAAACCACCCTCCCCTAGCCGCCTTTGTGGAAGTGGTTCCCACAAGGTCCAGGGAGCTCCCGGGGGTGGAAAAGTAGCAAAGAACCGGCACGGGGGATTTTTCGCTAAACCGCTGCCGGAAAGGGCTCCACGAGCCCAGCGTGATTTTGGCAAAGTACCGGTCGAATCGATGGATTTACACAGTGAATTTAACAGGGTATCGAGAACCCTGGGTACAGTCCATGGGGCGACCATGTGTGGAAGTGTGACCGGTGGGTGGCAGAATGTGATGCGGGCAAGGGTGGGCCTCTGGCGGCATGCTCCGATCACTTGCCCCGGTGAAGTGCAGTGGAGGAAGAGAGCAATAGAGTATGTGTAGGCATCAGTCATTCAATCACTCCCATCCATTCAGGCAGGCAGTGCAAGTAGAGAGCAAGGCTCAGCCATTCATGCGGTGAAGTACAGCAGTCGTGTAGAATGTAGAGTGACACGACCGGGTAGAGGCACTGGTCCAAGCAAGGCTGAGACGGCATGGAAGAGAGCTTCGCCCCAGTGAAGGAACGCAGGACTTTCATGTGAGGAGCTGTGACCGTAGGATGCCAGAAAGTGTAGCCAGCATATATAGATCCCCCAAAATGGACACCCTGGGATTGGAGCTAAAATCACCCCAGAAAATACGTGGATTTGACACATATTTCTTGCTATCAACAAAAAACTATTGAAATTTGCGGTATACAGATCCCCCATAACGGATCCCCTGGGATAGAAGCAGAAATCACTACAGAAACTGTGGATTTTACACAGATTTCTTCCTATTCCCTTCAGCAAGAAAACAGAACTGCAATTTGGGGTATACAGATCCCCCAAAACGGAAACCCTGGGATTGGAGCAGAAATCACTACAGAAAGTAAGTGGATTTTACAAAGATTTCTTCCTATTCACTTCAGCAAGAATAAAAAGCTGCAATTTGGGGTATAGAGATCCCCCAAAATCGACACCCTGGGATAGGAGCAGAAATCACTCCAGAAACTATGTGGATTTTACACAGATTTCTTCCTATTCACTTCAGCACAAAAAAAAGGAATTCTATTTGGGGTATACAGATCTCCCAAAACAGACACCCTGGGATAGGAGCAGAAATCACTACAAAAACTATGTGGATTTAACACAGATTTCTTCTTATTCACTTCAGCAACAAAAATGAAATGCTATTTGGGGTATACAGATCCCCAAAACGGACACCCTGGGATTGGAACAGAAATCACTACAGCAACTATGTGGATTTTACACAGATTTCTTCCTTTTTCACTTCAGCAACAAAAAAAGAAATGCTATTTGGGGTATACAGCTTTCCCAAAATTGACACCCTGAGATTGGAACAGAAATCACTACAGCAACTCTGTGGATTCTACACAGAGTTCTTCCTATTCACTTCAGCGAGACAAAAGAACAATGGCTGGCAAGTCCATACTACCTGAAAAATCAATTACATTGGCGCCTTTAGAGTGCCACTGCAGTTGAGATAGTCCTAGTGGTGCAGCACATTAGCCTGTGTGCACCGCTCTGCAGGACACAGGCCGGTGTGCGTAAAGATGTCATCACACACGTCTGCCTGTGTCACAATAAACTAGATGTGGCTGCCGGCGGGAGAAGAGGAAGCTGCGGGGGAGTTCTGGGGCTGGAAGGTGAGTACAAGGTTTTTATTTTCCTGGAGTGTCATGGCTGTATACATATAGGGGCTGTATACGGGGGGAGGATGTACATAGGGGGGCTGGAGACTGTATACAGGGGGGCTGTGTATGCATGGGGGGCTGCTGGAGGCTGTGTATGCAGGGGCTGCAGCTGGAGGCTGTGTATGCAGGGGGGGCTGCTGGAGGCTGTGTATGCAGGGGGGCTGCTGGAGGCTGTTTATGCAGGTTGGAAGCTAAATTAGGGCACCTAATAAATTGTGGGTGTTGTATATACTTTAAAGGGAACCTACCGCCATGATTCTACCTATAAAGGCAGAACAGTTGGTAGGTGCATGTATGGGATGTGAGGATAGCCCTTTTTAGAGCTTACCCTCACGACCCCACTATCTTTTTTAAATCATTACTGCCCTAATATGTAAATTTTGTAAAGCGGCTACTGGGGCGTGGAATAGCCGGACATGAGATCTTCGGCATGCAGAAGAATTGTGGTGGTAGATTCCCTTTAAAGTATATACAACACCCACAAAATCGCTACAGCACAGTACAGTGCAAGCAGGTGGACTCTACAGACAGCACATGCAGTGTGAAATGCTGAGATTGCAAATAGCTGCCTTTATAGGTAGAATCAGGGTGGTAGATTCCCTTTAATCAGATGACTATATAAAGACTGTTTTATGTGAGGACTAGTCATGTTGTGAAGATAATATATATTAGGAATATGTTCCATTATACTGTAAGTGACAGGTATTTTTAGGGGCGCCGTGTGGAACTGTGCTGCATGGAGCTGAAAAAGTTTGATTGTGAATTCGGCAAAGATAAACCATGGCCAGGAGTAATCGTAATGTAGATTCCCCACCAGAAATCCATAATGAATCTGCCCCAATTTATCAACCTGCTTGTGCCTGCACAAAGAATGTGATAATCTGTTCGACATATATTGAATACTGCTTTTACAATGAACAATATATTATAATTAGAGATGAGTAAGCACTAAAATGCTCAAGTGCTCGTTACTCGAGTCCAACTTTTTCCGATGCTCGAGTGCTCGTTTCGAATAACGAACCCCATTGAAGTCAATGGGAGACTCGAGCATTTTTCAAGGAGACCTAGGCTCTGCACAGGGAAGCTTGGCCAAAAACCTGGAAACCTCAGAAAATGATGGAAACACCATGGAAATGGACAGGAAACAGCAGGGGCGGCATGCATGGGTGCCTCGGAGGCTTCCTAATCACACCATTATGCCAAAATTATGGGCAACAGCATGGCCATGACAGAGTGACCGAGTCAGGCGAGATAGCATCTAAAACACCCAATAATTGACCCTGACACTATAGGGGACAGCATGCGGAGGCAGCAGCGGCAGGCTAGAGAGTGGCATGGCGACATACCCCAAATGGACTCAGGCTTCAAACCAATTTAAAAAATTCCTTTTGGCGAGGATAACGTGTAGTACTGTATGTATCAGTATTTGGCCTGGTTATGGGGACAGAGAGGAACCAAGGGAGGTGAGCAAGAAGCGCTGAAATGATTTCAAATGGGCCTGGGGGCCAGAAGCATTTACTTTGATAAAATAATAATTTTCAAAGCAGGCGGAGTTGTTTGAATACTTCATCTAGGAATAATGGTTCCATGATTAAGATGGTGCCATGGTATGTGGCATCCATATTGCGCCGCTATGATTGAAACTTCAGGTCTCCAGCATGGCGGCGACAGATGGGCTGAGTTCCATTATGTATCTGGTGAAACACCCGAAAATTCTGCCTGACACAGCTTGTTTGCTAAGGGGATGATGTATGGAGGTAGCAATGGAGACAACGTGTGGAGGCAGCTATGGAGACGACGTGTGGAGGTAGCAATGGAGACAACGTGTGGAGGCCGCAATGGAGACAACGTGTGGAGGCTGCTATAAAGACGACGTGTGGAGGCTGCTTTTGAGACAATTAAATTTGGATAGTGCCTGTATGTGGCAGTCCAAAAAAGTTTTCAAAACAGAGGAGCGGTTAGGTGGCCCTCCAGAAAAATTAAATAGATAGAGTACCTGTATGTGGCACTCCCAAAAATTATTTAAAACAGAGGACCGGGTAGGTGGCCCTCCAGAAAAATTAAATACATAGAGTACCTGTATGTGACACTCCCAAAAATTGTTTAAAACAGAGGACTGGGTAGGTGGCCCTCCAGAAAAATTAAATAGATATAGTACTATAGCTAGAGCCAGTTGGCCCTGGCAAAAAATGAAAACCCGCTCTGACAACACGCTAGCGGCAGGGCAGGCAAGAACCTCCAAGGCGTACAGTTTTGACCACATGTCCAGCTTTAAAACCCAGTAGTTGTAGGGAGCTGTGTGTTCATTTAGGACGATGGTATAGTCAGTTACATACTTCCTCACCATCTTTCTGTAAAGATCAGCCCTACTCTGCCAAGACTGGGGACAGGTGACAGTGTCTTGCTGGGGTGACATAAAACTGGCGAAGGCCTTGTAAAGCATACCCCTTCCAGTGCTGGACAAGCTGCCTGCTCGCCTACTCTCCCTCGCTACTTGTCCCGCAGAAGTACGCCCTCTGCTGCTAGCGCTGTCATATGGGAAATACTGTTTCAGCTTGTGCACCAGGGCCTGCTGGTATTCATGCACTCTCACACTCCTTACCTCTACATGGATGAGAGTGGAAAGATTTTGTATATACTGTGGGTCCAGGAGAGTGAATACCCAGTAATCGGTGCTGGAATAAATTCTTTGATCGTGAGGGTCACGGGATAGGCAGCCTAGCATGAAATCTGCCATATGTGTCAGAGTCCCAACGTGCAAGAATTCACTCCCCTCACTGTCCTGACTCTCCATTTCCTCCTCCTCCAACTTCTCTTCTTCTGCAATGATCCCCTCTTCTGTGTCGCCAACATTCTCACCCTCTTCCACCTCCTCCAATATGCGCTGAGAAACAGACCGGAGGGTGCTCTGGCTATCAACAAGGGAATCTTCTTCCCCCGTCTCTTGTGAGGAGCGCAAAGCTTCTGACTTCATGCTGACCAGATAGTTTTTCAACAGGCCAAGCAGCAGGATGGTGAGGCTGATGATGGCGGCATTGCCACTGACCATCTGTGTTGACTCCTCAAAGTTAATCAGCACCTGACAGATATCAGACAACCACGTCCACTCCTCATTGTAGACTTGAGGAAGCTGACTGACCTGACTACCAGTTCTGGTGGAAGTTGACATCTGGCAGTCTACAATCGCTCAGCGCTGCTGGTAAACTCTGGACAACATGGTTAATGTTGAATTCCACCTCGTGGGCATGTCGCACAACAGTCAGTGAGCGGGCAGTTGGAGTGCTGCGCTGCCCTGAGAGTGGCAGCATCTGTGGTCGACTTTCTGAAATGCGCACAGATGCGGCGCACCTTCGTGAGCAAATCAGACAGATTGGGGTATGTCTTGAGGAACCGCTGAACTAAGAGATTTAACACATGAGCCAGGCATGTGTCAGTCTGCAGTGTTGCAGAGCCGCCACCAGGTTACGGCCGTTGTCACACACAACCTTGCCAGGCAGTTCAGCGGTGCCAGCCACAGATCAGTCTGTGCCGTGATGCCCTGTAATAACTCTTTAACGGTGTGCCTTTTATCGCCTAGGCTCAGCAGTTTGAGCATCGCCTGCTGTCTCTTAGAGACGGCACTGCTGCTGTGCCTAGAGCTACCGACTGATGCCGCCATGCCCACGGATGGTAATTCGGTAGAGGAGGTGGAGGAGGGGTGGGAGGAGGCATAGTAGATCTGAGAGACCATGACCGCGGTAGGCCCCGCAATCCTCAGCAGTATATGAGCGGCCCCAGGGACAGACTCGATCCCAGCCTCCACCAAGTTAACCCAATGTGCTGTCAGCGATATATAGTGCTCCTGCCCGGCAGCACTCATCCACGTGTCCGTGGTTAGGTGGACTTTGTCAGAAACGGCGTTGGTCAGGGTATGGATGATGTTGTCTGACATGTGCTGGTGCAAGGCTGGGACGGCACATCGGGAAAAGTAGTGGCGGCTGGGGACCGAATACCTCGGTCTCTACCAGCCTATAGGGCAGCATCTCCAGGCTCAGTAATTTCGAGATGTGGACTTGAGGGCTTGGGCGTGTGGGTGGGTGGAACTGTATTTCCTCTTGCGCTCCAGCGTCTGGGGTATAGACAGCTGAATGCTGCGCCTGGAGACATTGGTGGACGCTGTAAAGGATCGTGGAGGCGAAGGTGTGGTTTTCGCGCGCCGGTGTCCTGGGCAGGGGGCTGACTAGCAGAGGCAGCAAATGACACAGGCGAAGGAGCAGTGATGGGCCCAGCCTTGGCTCCATTGAGTGGGGTGTTTAGCATTCATATGCCTGAACATACTGGTGGTGGTTAAGCAAGTAGTGGTGGAACCACAGCTAATCCTGGTGTGGCACAGGTTTAACACCACAGTCCATCGGTCATCCGGTGTTTCTTTAAAGAACCTCCAGACTTCTGAAAATCTAGCCCTCGTGAAGGGGTTCTTCACTACGTGAAACATTTGGCGCTGATGCACCAGCTCTGGCCCTGCTTTTCCGTCTGGCCCCACCACTGCCTCTTTCAACCTGTTCTCGTATAGGACTCGACTCGTCTTCACCCGGCCTTTTAACCCAGCTTGGGTCTGTCACCTCATCATCCTCCGATCCCTCAGTCTGCTCCACACTCGGACCTCCTGACCTGACAACAACTTCACCACTGTCTGACAACTGTGTCTCCTAATCATCCGACACCTCTTTACACACTTCTTCCACTACATCAAGAATGTCATCATGACCCACAGACTTCGACCGGTGGAAAACCTGGGCATCGGGAAAGAGCTCAGCAGCAACCGGACAAGTGGTTTGTGACTCTGGGAAGGGTCCAGAAAACAGTTCCTCAGAGTTTGCCGTCTCAAATGCCAAATCCTGTAAGGGAGCAAACTTGGGGGGAAGGAGGTTGAGGTGGAGGAGCTGGAAGAGTGCTCACTTGGGTAACAAACTAGTTGTTGCATTGTTCGCATTTCACAACATCACCTGTTCGCACTGTTCTGACCTCAACAGTGCTCTACCACGAGTCCCAGTAACTTAAGACATGAAGCTAGGGAGTGTAGATCTGCGGCGTTCCCCTGCTCCCTTGTCAGCAGGTGGTGTCTCACCCCACCCAGGACCACGGCCTCTGACCCCTGCAGTAATTGGATGCCCACGCCCTCGTTCTTGTCCTCTACCTCTAGCCCTCGGGTTCAACATTTTCAAAATTAAAGTCTATAATATAGACAAAACAGAAATATAAACTGTAATTTTTTTTGTGTGTTTTTTTGTGTTATTTTTTTTATAGAACAAAATGTGCAGAAGAAATCAGACGGAAACCACAGAAGATGATTGCTATGGCTAGTTTCTAACCTACACTGACAGCACACAAAAAGATTTTGTGCTGTGACTGAGTGTGTCACTGAGTGTGTCACTCCTGCCTAACAGTAAGGCTCTTGTAGAATCACTCCTGCCTAACAGTAATCTACTAGAACACCCTAACGCTATCCCTGACCAGCAGCAGCTCTCTCCCTAACGGCATCCAGACAGAGAATGATCCAAGCAGCGCGAGCAAGGGCTACTGTATTCCACGGTCACCTAATCAGGCCAGCCAACCACTGCTATCGACATGTAAGTGTACCACGTGATGCTGGGTGTACTGCAGAGTCTCCTGGCTTGTGATTGGCTCTGTTTCTGGCCGCAAAAATCTAAACGCCGCAAGATGCTTGAACGAGCATCAAGCTCAGACTCTCAATTTTAGGTTTATGAGCTGGTTTCCAAAAATTTTGCAACAATTGTGAATTTTGTGATGATAAAATTAGATAATAAATTAAGATAGGACCACTTTACATATTCAGAATTTGACCCATGTAAGCACTCAACTGCTAACATGCAATAGATTCAAAGTTAAAGTTAACACAATAGTCATAATTTATTCTGGAGCCAAAATTATTGATGTAATTTCAAACCTTTAGCAAAATAATTTTTTCTGTTCTGAATTAACCCCTTAAGGATGCAGGGTTTTTTCGCTCATTTCTCGCTCTCCACCTTCAAAAATCCATAACTTTTCATTTTTACGTGTACAGACCTGTGTGAGGGCTTATATTGTGTGTAACCAATTTTACTTTCCCGTGATGTTATTTATTTTAACATGCCGTGTACTGCGAAGCTGAAAAAAAATTCCAAATGTGGAAAAATTGAAAAAAAACTGCATGTCACGTTCTTGTGGGCTCAGTTTTTACGACTTTCACTCTTCGCTCCAAATAACATGCCTACTTTATTCTTTGGTTTGGTGCGATCGCGGTGATACCAAATTTATATAGGTTTTATTGTGTTTTAATACATTTTCAAAAATTAAACGATTGTGTACAAAAAGGAAAAAAAAAATTTGCCATCTTCTGAAGCTAGTAACTTTTTCATACTTTGGCGCACGGAGCTGTGCAAGGTGTCATTTTTTGTGAAATGAGCCGACGTTTGCATTGCTACCATTTTGAGGTCTGTGCGACATTTGATCATTTTTTAATTGCATTTCGGACATTTGGGCGCCATTTCCCGTCTCGGAGGTCACCGCCGGCCATAACTGTTTTTATATTTTGATAGATCGGGCATTTTGGGACGCGGCGATACCTAATGTGTCTGTGATTTTTACTGTTTATTATGTTTTATATCAGTTCTAGCGAAAGGGGGTGATTTGAATTTTTTATATTTTATTAATTTTTTTTATTTTTTAAACTTTTTTTTTTCTTTTTTTTCCCACTATTTCTTAGACCATCTAGGGTACATTAACCCTAGATGGTCAGATCGTTCCTACCATATACTGCAATACTTTTGTACAGCAATATATGGCATTTTCAAACGAAGACCCGAGGCTACCATGGCAACCAATCGCCGCCCCGCCGGTGACGTTCGGGGGCGCGACGATCATAACAAAGATGGCGGCGCGCCGCCGTCTGTTAAATGCCGCCGGCGACTTTGGAGGTGGGGGTTTGCTGCAATATGCAACAACCGCCACCTCTGTATGAAGAGGACTCAGCCCGTGAGCCCTCTTCATACATTCCCTATACCTCGGCGCCGTAGAGCTACGGCGCAGAGCGTTAAGGGGTTAAGGTTCCTTGGAATAAAAAAGGAGAACTTCAGCTTGCTATTTTTTTAAAAATACTGTTATGCAGTGTTCCCCAACCTTCTTGTATCCGCCCATTGGCTGCAATTTTTTTTGACAGGGACAGGGCCAGGTAACCCCTTACTACGGTCCTTGAAAAAAAAAATTATGTGCCACGCCAATAGTCCATAGCTAACCACAACCGATATAATGTCCCATTTTCTGTAGCCCCTGGTCTAAAATGCCCCCTTTCCTGCAGCTGCCCCTTTTCTGTAGCCCACCTATAGTTCCCTCTTTCTGAAGTCCCTTTTTAATGTCTTAATAAAAAGACAGCTACAGAAAAGGGGACATTATAATATTCCTTTTTCTATAGCAACCCCTACACACCTACAATGTTCCCTTGTCTTTGGGCTTTTCACTGTGAGGAAAAAAAAGCACACCACATATACGCAAGTATAAGCCAAGTTTAAACCAAGGTACTTTATTTTACCACAAAAAGACTGGGAAAACTTAGCCTTGAATATAAGCCTAGGGTGAGAAATGCTGCAGCTACTCTTTAATAAAATGTTCAGCAGTCTTCATTTTATCAATGAAATGTCCACTAGAAGCCCCACTCACTAATAACATGTCCGCAGCAGCCTCCTTGTCATTAATGAAATGCTGCTGCAGCCTCCCGCCATTAATGAAATATCCGCAGCAGCCTCCTCCCCATTAATTAAAAGTTCCACAGCAGTGCTCCCCTAATGCAATGTCCCCAACTGAGTACCCCAATAAAGTGTCCACTGCAAAGGCCCCTTCAAATGCCTCCAGCAGTAATCTACCCTAATGAAATGCCCCCAGCAGTAGTCCCCCATTAATGAAATGCCCCAGTAGTGCTTCCCCCATAAAATGCCCCCAGCAGTGCTTCCACCCCATAAAATGCTCCAAGCAGTGTTTCCCCCCTCATAAAATTCCCTCAGCACTCCTCCCGCATTAAATGTCCACAACGGAGGCCCCATAAAAATAATGAAGTCAATATTTACCTCAAGTGCTCCACTTTAGCCTGCGGTTCCGGCTTCTTATGTCCTCAGCTTCCTGGCAGTATGTGCAGAGGCACCTCTATACTCTCTGCCTGCAAGCAGCCGCTATGACACAGCGGTGCCTCTGCCTACACTGCAGAAGCTGAGGACAGAAGAAGCTGGAGCTGTTGGGGGGGAGGGGGAGAGGAGTGGCGGAGGTTCAGTTTTTTTTTCAGGTTTAAGCTTTTTCCCATTGACTTGGTGTTCCACGGCCTGGGCTTGGGCCGCAAACCAGACGTTGAAAACCGCTGCTCTATAGTATCATATTTTTTGTTGTCGAATGCTTTCAATTTGTAAAATTAATTACTGTTAGGTGTAAATAGCCTACATCTAGAAGTATGCTATAACACTGTTGGGGAGATTGATCATTAAGTGCGGTACATAAGCCTTATTAGCTCATTTGCACAGCATAGTGGCTTAGTTGGCTAGAAAAACATGAAAAATTGATACAGACAGTATATTGAAAAAGTTTTCCATACACAAAATATACATAGCAACCAAAAGACAGATAGATAAGCATGAAGAATTTCAAGCACACAATAATTTATTCAATAATCAAAAGACAAGACATCATAAAACAGGGCATATGACAAAAACACTAAAAACACACAGTGTGGTGCGTGAAGCAACTCAGGGCTGTGAATGGTTTTTTGCCAAAACACCCTCTCAAAACACTCTGAATACAAATGACATGAAATTAATAACCTGTATAACAGTGGCCAACAAGACATTAGTGGGCCCCGATGCAAACTTTGGATCAGGGCCCGCATATACTTAATATCGCTCTACCAAAATGCACATAAAATGCTTCACCTCATAAACCTTATATATGTCCAGCAATGGCCTCCCTTATTAAGATACTGGGGGTCATTTACTAAGGGCCCGATTCGCGTTTTCCCGACGTGTTACCCGAATATTTCCGATTTGCGCCGATTTCCCCTGAATTGCCCCGGGATTTTGGCGCACGCGATCGGTTTGTGGCGCATCGGCGCTGCATGCGACGGAAATCAGGGGGCGTGGTCGAGCGATAACCCGACGGATTCGGAAAAACCACCGCATTTAAAAAAAAAAATTGTTTGCACGGGCAATACTCACATGCACCACGATGAAGACGATGAACTCCGGGGCACCTCGGCGGACTTCGGCGCAGCAGTGACACCTGGTGGACATCGGGCGCAGGACCTTCATGAATCGCCGGAAGACCCGAACGCTCGTCGGAGAAGCCGCCGCTGGATCGCGAATGGACCGGGTAAGTAAATGTGCCCCACTGTCTAGCAACCCCCCTAATTAACAGAATGTCCAGCCTCCCCTCAATGAAATGTTCATCAGCATCTGCCACTCAATTGAAATGACCAGTAGCAGTCTTCACTCAATAAATTGTTCAGCAGTAGCCTCCCCTCAATAATCATATGTCTATGAGCAGCCACAGGGCCCCTAGTTGTGTCGGCTTCCTCTTCTCCTGCCGCATCCATGCACATTGTATGATGTCACATAGACACGTCTCTACCCGTGCGCTTTTATAAACAATTATATGCATGTAAGACACACAGACAATTGATTATTTTCCCCTGTCTTTGCACCATGACATAGATAGTCCAATTACATGCAAGTACAGTGTTATCCAAATGTTTACAGTACACACAATATACAGATGAATACCTTATATACATAACCTATATACACATTGACACATACAGTACAGCACACAATCCACTTAAAGTATGCATAATGTAAACATAAATACATACAGTGCATCACACTATATAGACTATACATGAATAAACTATACAGCAGCAGAAAGGGTAGGCATCAAAGCAGCAGCAGCTGTAGACATAGACCCAATCATAATGAGACATAAAATCTTCAGTGCACACCTTCTCTTCCTCAACCTCCATCCTGGCTTTTAGTTATTTACTGGTCTGTAGGAGACTGGGAAATGAGGGGGGAGGAGCAGGGGAGGAAACTCTAGCAGCTGCAGCAGACAAGTTCAGGAGAAGTCTCTAATCAGTTTTAGTGTCAGGACGAAGTTGTTCTCAACATCCATGCCATGGCAGACAGCCAGAGTCAACAGGTGTCAATGGGACAGTTCGACCCTGGTAGGGGTGAGTTTGACTGTGTGGTCATACAAAGGAGGGTGGCAGGGTTTTTTGGGGTTTGTGGATGAGGGCCTGCTGCTCACTGGGGCAGGTCAAGGGAGCATGGCCATAATGAATTATTATTTGTCCATGTGCTACCCTAAAGGCCCCGTAGCAGCCGCTACAGCTGTAGTTGTGCCACTGCTGCGTGAATGCAGAAATATATAACTAAGAAATATAACTACAAGTAAGGAAAGTAATGTCTACATGCTGTCCATAATGATACAATACTAACGAATGATCCATAGGTACAAAGATGCATGCAGACAATTTTCACAAGATGTGGCTTCCTCATGGCTAAATAGAGTACAAATGAAACATATCCTGTTTAAATATGCAGCCCCACCAACAGGCATATCCCATTATTAATTACCTTAATACCATGCAAGAGTGAAGTGTCTGTGTGCAGACTGCTGACAACTGAGCAGGACGATTTTGCGCATGCGTCAGCTTAAGGTAAAAAAAGTAATCTGCACATGCTTTGGTTGATAAAGAAGTAGACGGCTGTCTATAGTAGAGACACAATGGTAACAGTATGATGGAATAGGCACAACGCAGGCACGGTAATCTACAAGTAAATATATTGGAGTGCAGAAAGGTAGCCAGCGGTATATAAAACCATACTACTACACTAGTGTATGCATTGATAACCATCAAGAGATGACTGTAAATTTCATATCATGAATAGTAAAAGTAAGGTACCATTTGATAACCATAGAAAGAATGAGATTTTATACAAATAGTGCCAAAATAGGTTATGGCGTGGCATCAAGGCCATGCCACAGACAGATTAAGGTAAGACATACAGAAAGCAGTACAAAAAATGCTGCACAAAATCAGTTAAAATGTACCAGAGCTGTTATGCAACGTGCTAAGTACATATTAAATAAAATCTTTTTTTTTACAAAACCACGCCTATTAAAGAGAAAATATAGATACATAGTACATAAACCATCACTCAAATGTGCGCACCACACTTATACAAAAATGACATAATCCCAAATATAATGCATAAAAAATAAATGGGTGTATGTTGAGCAATTACAATTCATCGGGGATGCTGTAGAGGAGTTTACATAAACAAAAATAATTATACAGAATACAATGCAATATACATAATTCATTACAAATCTACATACACAGAAAAAATACAAGACAAAGCCAGAAATCCAGAGCCAAGTTGGACATATAAAGATTGTAATTGAAAGAGTTCCTAAAATAGAGATTACAATTGGAGGCAGAATCATTGAGAAGAACAGCTATTGCTGGCTTGAAAGAAGAGTTGATTCTAGTAAACAAATGAAGCACATAGCAAGTAAGCTACAAATATATGTACCAGAAAGTACCGGTATAAATGAATCACTAAAATAAAAGTACTTTAATAAATGTGATGTGACAGCGATCTGTGAAAAGTGACTCAGTTGGCTTAAAAAAAGTTACAAAAAATTCCACAAATAGCAAAATGCGACTTCCGGATGTCAAAAATGGATACAAGAATAAAACCTCGATAGGTTTGTGAAAGAGAGGACTATGTACAGTGGGTACAAAAAGTATTCAGATGCCTTTAAATTTTTCACTCTTTGTTTCATAGCAGACAATTGGAGATGGAAAAAGTAATTTTTTTGCTGATTATTGTACACTCTGCACCCCATTTTGACAGAAACTGAAATGTAAATATTTTTGCTAATTTATTAAACAAGAAAAAATGAAATATAACATGGTCATAAGTATTCAGCCCCTTTGCTCAGTTGTGAGTAGAAAAACCTTTTGAATGAGTGCAAACGTGAGTCTTCTTGGGAGCAACAAGTTTTTCACACCTGGATTTGGGGATCCTCTGCAGTTCCCTCAGGTTGGATGGTGAACATTGGTGAACAGCTATTTTCAAGTTTCTCCAGAGATACCCAATTGGGCCAGTCAAGAATGGGCACAGAGTTGTTCTGAAGCTACTGCTTTGTTATTTTAGCTGTGTGCTTAGGATCATTGGGGCAGATTTACTTACACCTGTCGCCATCCCGCGGTGCGTTGTCCGACAAGGATTCGGGTCTGCTGTGATTCACTAAGATTGTGCGCCCGAGTCCCTGCATCCGCCACTTCTGCGCCGAGGTCAGCCGGAGTTCACCTTCTTCCCGATGCAATGTGAGTGCTTGATCTTGCGACACAGTTCCGTTTTTTAAATTCCACGGTTTGTCCGAATCCGTCGGGTTGTCCGACGACCATGCCCCAAATTTCTGTGGCATGCAAGCCTGTGCTGATGCGCCACAATCAAATCGCGTGCGCCAAAAACCTGGTCCGATTCGGCGCAAAACGGAAATAATTGCGAAACCCGACGAAAGTGCGGCGTTCAGACCCTTAGTAAATGTGTCTCTTTGTCTTGTTGGAAGGCAAACCTTCGGCTAGTCACCCTGGGAGAGGTTTTCATTCAGGATCTCTCTGTACTTGGCAACATTCATCTTCCTTCAATTGCAACCAGTCATCCTGTCCCCGCAGCTTAAAAAGAACCCCCATAGCATGATGCTGCCACCACCATGTTTCACTTTTGGGACTGTATCTGGCAGGTGATGAACAGTGCCCGATTTTCTCCACACATGCTTAGAATTAACACCAAATAGTTCAATCTTCATCTCTCC
This sequence comes from Engystomops pustulosus, assembly GCF_040894005.1. NCBI lineage: Eukaryota > Metazoa > Chordata > Amphibia > Anura > Leptodactylidae > Engystomops > Engystomops pustulosus. Next base: position 62,279,315 of record NC_092413.1, read on the forward strand.
TGACCAAAAAATTCGTTCCGAATTTCATGAAAACTTTGATTCGGCACAAACCCGAAGTTTACGGTGATTCGTGTGATTGAAGTTTTTTTTCCTCTTTATTAGCAAATGCCCACAAGCACAACATATTACATGGGGCAGAGAATTCTGGGAAGAAGAAAGGAACACCCTCCATCACATGTGCAGACATGAAAGCCAATCAGCGACGGGCAGGCTTATTTGATGTCACAGCCCTATAAAAACAGGCAGCCATTTCCAATCTTGTCATTTCACACTGCTTGTGCTGTCTCCAACGTCTAGCTGCTTGTACTCCAATTCCAGGGTGTCTGTTTTGGGAGATCTGTATACCCCAAATTTCTGTTCTTTTTTTGTTGCTGAAGTTAATAGCAAGAAATCGGTGTCAAACCAACATAGTTGCTCAAGTGATTTTTGCTCAAAGTCCCGGGTGTCCGTTTTGGGGGATCTGTATACCGCAAATCTTAATAGTTGTTGCTAAAGTTGATAGTAAGAAATATGTGTCAAATCCACATAGTTGATTAACCAATTTGTCAGACAGAAAGGTAGCAGGTGGGGCAGGCGCAGGTCGCAGCAGGAGTAACTCTGTGATGCCAGAACTGCCATTGTCATCTAGCGGCAGTGTGTTGATCAACAACCCAAAGGTTCTCGATTGGTTGACTAGGTCATCCACTTCCTCCCAAATGACATCTGACAAACCCAGCCTAGAGTCCTTGGGTTCATCAGATACATACAACCCTTAGTTGGCATGGCCCAGGAGCAGGTCAGCGACCCTCCCCTGTCCTCAACCAGCCTCTGTCCTGTTCATTTCCCTCAGCCAGAGATCTACTAGGTGGTCTGGGCTCAGCGCCACTATACATTGAGGACAAAGTCTTTGAGGACAGTCAGTAGCTGCTTGGCAGTGAAGAGGTGGGGCAGACATCTGCTGCTTCGTGCAGAAGGTGGGAAAGTAGAAATGTGGAGAATGGCATGGGAGGTTATGTTGCACTTGCAAGTAGTCAGGCTGTGCATACTGAGAAAGTTGAGGAGAATAGCAGTGACAGGGAAACACAAATGCATGGTGATGTAGCCAATCGCACTTGGGAGCTGGGTAAAGCAAGGGCTTCATCATCATCGTCAGGAGAAGAGGGTGTCTGCCTGTGTGTCATATTTTAAAATATTCGCTATTCTCCTCATCCTGCTTCTTACTTTTTCAGGCGTGCAACAACCCCTGAGCTAAAGTGATTAGTTCAGGGCTAGAACTTTTCAGGAAAGCAATGGTACAGCTTTCATGTTTATCCATTATTAGAAAAAAATATTTGTCCATTCAGTAGTGGACATCTTCTATTCTTTGCATCTCTTTGCATATCTACCCTGAATAAAAACAATGAAAAAAACAGGCAAAGAAATAATATTTTCTGTGAAATTGTAATGAATAATGCATGTGGAGTCTGTAATCTTGAGGAGAGGATTTTTTAAAATTCTAATTAACTTCCAATGTATTTCAAACTTAAAATTAATTTCAAACTGAAAAATAAAATTTTTCAATTCCGTATTTGAATAACTGGATCTGAACACTAGAGATGAGCGAGCAATAAAATGCTCCGATCCTCGTTATTCGAGACAAACTTTTCCCCATGCTCGAGTGCTCGTCTCGAATAACGAACCCCATTGAAATCAATGGGAGACTCGAGCATTTTTCAAGGGGACCAAGGGTCTGCACAGGGAAGCTCGGCCAATCACCTGGAAACCTCAGAAAATGATGGAAACACCACAGAAATGGACAGGAAACAGCAGGGGCAGCATGCATGGATTCCTCTGAGGCTTAATCGCATTATTCCTAATTTCGTCTAGGAATAATGGATTCGCATAGTGGTTCTATTTTTAATTGTTTTTTCGGAAATGGTTCCATGATTAAGAGCGACAGTACGGGGCATCCATATTGTGCTGCTATGATTGCAACTTCAGGTCTCCAGCATGTCGGCGACAGATGCGCCGAGTTCCATTATGTATCTGGTGAAACACCTGAAAATTCTGCCTGACACAGCTCGTTTGATAAGGGGATGATGTGCTGTATTTCCTCTCGCGCTCCAGTGTCTGGGGTATAGACAGTTGAAAGTTGCCCCTGCAGACATTGGTGGACGCTGTGGAGGATCGTGGAGGCGAAATGGACACGAAACAGCAGGGGCAGTATGCATGGATGCCTCTGAGGCTGCCTAATCTTGGGATGGAGCTGGCGGTCCGCTGCCAGGGGAGCTTTCGCCTGTCCAAGCCCCTGCATCTGGGCTCCTCCCCACCCTAAATGGGCCTGGGGGTGTGGAAGCATTTACTTTGAAAAGATTTTTAATTTTCAAAGCAGGCGGGGGCTACAAACAGCACTTCTAAGAACCTTTTGTATAAGATCAAGTGTAGTACTGTTCTTATAAGTAATTGGTTTGGTTATGGCGGGTGAGGGGAATGTAAACAGATGCGCAAGAAGCCCTGAAATAATATAGGTAAATTATAAAAGTTTGGCAGTATATTTTGTGGATAACAAAGCAGGGTGGCGACAAAGTTAACAAGTTTGATGTGGAAGCCATGAAAACAACCCAAAATTCACACAGCTCGTTTGCTAAGGGGACGATGTATGGAGGCAGCCATATGGACGACTTTTGGAGGCAGCTATGGAGATGATATGTGGAGGTAGCAATGGAGACAACGTGTGGAGGCAGCTATAAAGACGACGTGTGGAGGCTGCTATGGAGACAATTACATTTGGATAGTGCCTGTATGTGGCAGTCCAAAAAAGTTTTCAAACCAGAGGAGCAGGTAGGTGGTCCTCCAGAAAAATTAAATACATAGAGTACCTGTATGGGGCACTCCCAAAAATTGTTTAAAACATAGGACCGGGTAGGTGGCCCTCCAGAAAAATTAAATACATAGGGTACTATAGCTAGAGCCAGTTGGCCCTGGCAAAAAATAGCCAGTTTCCTCTGCTTTAGTGTACAAAGAGGAGGAGAAGAAGGAAAATGAGGAGGAGGAGTGCATACATTATGCAGGTTGAGCTTCTTTCACCTGGTGGAGAATGGAAATCCTGAGAAATCCAGGCTTTATTCATCTTGATAAGCATCAGCCTGTCAGCGCTGTCAGTTGACAGACGTGTACGCTTATCGGTGATGCACTGAAAACCCGCTCTGACAACACACTAGCGGCAGGGCAGGCAAGGCGTACAGCGCCAGTTCGTGCCACATGTCCAGCTCTGAAACCCAGTAGTTGTAGGGAGCTGTGTAATCATTTAGGTAAAGATCAGCCCTACTCTGCCGAGACTGGGGACAGGTGACAGTGTCTTGCTGGGGTGACATAAAACTGGCAAAGACCCTGTAAAGCGTACCCTGCCAGTGCTGGACAAGCTGCCTGCTCGCCTACTCTCTCTCGCTACTTGTCCCGCAGAAGTACGCCCTCTGCCGCTAGCGCTGTCAGAAGGGAAATACTGTTTCAGCTTGTGCACCAGGGCCTGCTGGTATTCATGCATTCTCACACTCCTTTCCTCTCCAGGGATGAGAGTGGAAAGATTTTGCTTGTACCGTGGGTCCAGGAGAGTGAATACCCAGTAATCGGTGCTGGAATAAATTCTTTGAACGCGAGGGTCACGGGATAGGCAGCCTAGCATGAAATCTGCCATATGCGCCAGAGTCCCAACGCGCAAGAATTCACTCCCCTCACTGGCCTGACTGTCCATTTCCTCCTCCTCCAACTCCTCTTCTTCTGCCCATACACGCTGAACAGTGAAGGACTGAGCAATGCTCCCCTCTTCTGTCTCGTCTCCAACATTCTCCTCCTCTTCCTCCTTATCCTCCTCCACCTTCTCTGATATGCGCTGAGAAACAGACCGGAGGGTGCTTTGGCTAGCAACAAGGGAATCTTCTTCCCCCGTCTCTTGTGACGAGTGCAAAGCTTCCGACTTCATGCTGACCAGAGAGTTTTTCAACAGGCCAAGCAGCGGGATCGTAAGGCTGATGATGGCGGCATCGCCACTGACCATCTGTGTTGACTCCTCAAAGTTACTCAGCACCTGACAGATATCAGATATCCACATCCACTCCTCATTGTAGACTTGTGGAAGCTGACTGACCTGACTACCAGTTCTGGTGGAAGTTGACATCTGGCAGTCTACAATTGCTCTGTGCTGCTGGTAAACTCTGGATAACATGGTTAATGTTGAATTCCATCTCGTAGGCACATTGCATAACAGTCGGTGAGCGGGCAGTGGGAGGCGGCGCTGCGCTGCCCTGAGAGTGGCAGCATCTGTGGTCGACTTTCTGAAATGCGCACAGATGCGGCGCACCTTTGTGAGCAAATCAGACAGATTGGTGTTGGGAAGTGTTTGGGCCGGGGTCCGGGGCAGGGGGCTGACTAGCAGAGGCAGCAGATGACACAGGGGAAGGAGCAGTGGTGTGCCCGACCGGAGGTGAACGGCCTTGGTTCCATTGAGTGGGGTGTTTAGCATTCATATGCCTGCGCATACTGGTGGTGGTTAAGCTGGTAGTGGTGGAACCCCTGATGATCCTGGTGTGTCACAGGTTGCACACCACAGTCCGTCGGTCATCTGGTGTTTCTTTAAAGAACCTCCAGACTTCTGAAAATCTAGCCCTCGCCACGGGAGCTTCACTACGTGAAACATTTGGCGCTGATGCAGCAGCTCTGGCCCTGCCTCTCTCCGTCTGGCCCCACCACTGCCTCTTCCAACCTGTTCTCGTTGAGGACTCACCTCCGTCTCAGAAGCACTGTGTTCACCCGGCCTATCAACCCAGCTTGGGTCTGTCACCTCATCATCCTCCGATCCCTCAGTCTGTTCCCCCCTCGGACTTCCTGCCCTGACAACAACTTCACCAATATCTGACAACTGTGTCTCCCCTTATCGTCCGACACCTCTTTACACACTTCTTCCACTACGTCAACAATGTCATCATCACCCACAGACTGCGACCGGTGGAAAACCTGGGCATCGGGAAAGAGCTCAGCAGCAACCGGACAAGTGGTTTGTGACTCTGGGAAGGGTCCAGAAAACAGTTCCTCAGAGTATGCCTGTTCAAATGCCAAATTTTCCAGAGTCCCAGTAACTTGAGACATGAACCTAGGGAGTGTAGCTCTGCGGCGTCCCCCTGCTCCCTCATCAGCGGGTGGTGTCTCACCCCGCCCAGGACCACGGCCTCTGACCCCTGCAGTAGTTGGACGCCCACGCCCTCATCCTCTAACCCCACCCCTAGCCCTCGGGTTCAACATTTTCAAAATTAAAGTGTAAACTGTAAATTTTTTTTGTGTTTTTTTTGTGGTTTTTTGTGTTTTTTTTTCTAACAAAACGATCAGAAGAAATCACGCAGCAACCACAGACGATGATGATGATTGCTATGGCTAGTTTCTAACCTACACTGACAGCACACAACAGGATTTTGTGCTGTGCCTGTGATGACTTTCAGTTTTGAAAAAAAAAATAAAAATCTGCAGACTGTGCCTAATTCAATCAAACCCCTAATAAATTGTCCCACTTAGGTGTTTGAGATGGATATGTGTGTCATTAAGAGCTAAATAGAATGTTCGCAAGTCTCCCTACAAATTCGTCACAATAGGGTACTAGCTGCACTACTAGTGGCAGCAAGGCCAGCCACAAGCAAATAAAAAAAAAATATATATATAACGCTATTGTAGCCCTAAGAAGGCCTGTTGGGTTCTTGTATGGCTAGTTTCTAACCTACACTGACAGCACACAACTGGATTTTGTGCTGTGCCTGTGATGACTTTTAGTTTTGAAAAAAAAAAAATCGGCAGACTGTGCCTAATTCAATCAAACCCCTAATAAATTGTCCCACTTAGGTGTTTGAGGTGGATATGTTTGTCACTAAGAGCTAAATAGAACGTTCTCAAGTCTCCCTGCAAATTCGGCACAATATGGTACTAGCTGCACTACTAGTGCCAGCAAGCCCAGCCACAAGCAAAGAAAAAAAAATTATTCTAGCCCTAACAAGGGCTGTTGGGTTCTTGTAGACTAACTCCTGTCTAACAGTAAGCTAATATAACACCCAAACGCTATCCCTGCAGCAACAGCAGCTCTCTCCCTAACGGCATCCAGACAGAGAATGATGCGAGCAGCGTGGGTAGGGGCTAGTCTATTCCAGGGTCACCTGATCAGGCAAGCCAACCACTGCTATCGACGTGTAAGTGTGCCACGTGATGCTGGGTGGAGTGCAGAGTCTCCTGGCTTGTGATTGGCTCTGTTTCTGGCCCCAAAAAATCAAAACTGAGGGAGACGAGTGTGTTTGCTCATCTCTTCTGAACACCCATAGCAACTTTAGCTACAATGAGAGGAAGGGTCTTTGTTTTTCCGATAGTTATTTTTATTCCTATGTTGAAATCAACATGATTAACAGATTGAAAGATTAAATTCCCCATGTCTGGAGTCCTTAATGAGCAGCTTCCTTCACCTGCCTAGTAAAGGAGGATAGCTGCCACGAGCAGCAGGAGCAGGACATGGAGCAGACCCTGTACCAACAGGTGCCCAGCCAGTAGTTTGGCATTAGAGCGGGTGTTCAGTGCGGCGGGGCCCCAAGGAGAACGCGCTGACCTTTGTCAAGATGAATCAGGCATGGATAGGCCAGGATTTCAACACACCAATGCCTTATGCATCAAATAAGATCAGCCTCCCCCAAATGTTGAGAAAGAGTCTAACTACCTGCCACAACTACTATTCTGATGCTGTCACCCGCCTGATGCCACACATCTGCTGCCAGTTGCTCCATCTTCCTCCCACCATCTTTACCAGGGACTGGAATTTTCACCCACCTCCACACTCTGTCATTGTGCCACACTGTGGCCTACCATGTTGCTGCCAGCTGCAGAATTTGTCGTTTTGCCACTCTCTGACCTCATGATAATGCTGCTGCCACCTCCACACTCCGTCATTGTGCCACTCTTTGGCCAACCATGCTGCAGCCATCTCCAGAATTTGTCATTGTGCCACTCTTTGACCTCCTGCTGCTGCTGCCACCTCCACACTTTGTCATTGTGCCACACTGTGGTCTACCATGTTACTGCCACCTCCACAATTTGTCATTGTGCCACTCTGCGGCCTACGCATGCTGCTGCCAACTGACCGCTGTCTCCCTGGAACACCCTGTGATTTTCATAATGCTGTTTTTACCCTACACCACACTATGACATTGCCACTTTGTTTGCTTTTCCCCTTCATTTCATCTGTCAGAAGGAATGAAAAGCTTCAGGATTCATAGCCAAAAGCAGTAGAGGATTCAAAACACGGAAGACATGCACATATCTCATTTACTGGTCATTTCTGTTCTGGATCAACTCCTGTTTATTTTTGGCTTTAGCAATACTGATGGTTTATTGACCAATTGAAAGGGGACACTTATGGATGCAAAGAAGGGCAAAATGATCAGTGACGTCAGTGAAAAATTACTGCTGACACCCTCTCCACTCTTTTGGGGGTTTCTACATGTATCAGTGTTTAACAGAGCAGGTTCTGTTGTCATCTATGGAATCATCTGATGTCAGTGTAAAAAGAGTGCACTGTTATAGTGGGATCTTGGCCCTCAGCTCAGTCCTTTTGAGTTGGCACACACGTTTGTCAGGCTGCGTTCCCACTTCACTTATTTGGTCAGGTTGGCCCCTGTAAGTGCCCATGGAATTGAAGAGTGAAGCGATTCTAAGAGAGGCGGCTGTCATGTGGGTGTCATACTAGAACACGGCATTGTTTGAAGACCGAAACCATGCTCTCTATGCATATTTGCACATGGCACAGCGTTCTACAACACCCTACAGGCTCTCTGCTGCCAGGAAATAGCAGTTTTTTAATGTGATTTGTCATGATTTGATTCGTGGTCGAATATAATTTTTTTTGAAAAAATTTGTTGAACTCGGCGAATCGAATTTTTTAAAAATTTACCCATATCTAATTATGGTCACAACTATACTCTTAGGAACCTTGAGAGCTGCAGAAATTCTTTTGTAACCATGGCGAGATCTGTGCCTTGCCTCACATCTGTCTCTGAGCTCCCTGGGCAGTTCCTTAGACCTCATGATTCTCCTGTACTCTAACATGCACTGTGAGCTTTGAAGTCTTATATAGACAGGTTTGTGCCTTTCCTAATGAAGTCCAATCAGTTTTAATCAAACAAGGGTTCTGTATACTTATGTGTATAATATCATGTAAAAATTACATTTTTTTCTAAGTTAGCAAACATATTTGCATTAGCTTTTTCAGTCAAGAGTGTGCAGAGTGTACATTAACGAGCAAAAAAAAAAAAACTTTTTTGATCTTACCAATGTAACAAGGAGTGAACATTTAAGGGGATCTGAATACTTTCTGTACCCACTGTAGAAAATATTCTATTTTTTATATCACTCTCTGACTCTAAATATCATTTGTGAATCCTCATTGCAGCCCATATTACACTGAAGAGGATAACAAAAGGATAACAAAATTTTGAACTTTTTACTTCCATGCTCCATTTCACCATGCACTACAGCTTTTAATGTTTAGTGTCAGAACTCACTGAATTGGTGCCTTCCTTGCGCCTTGTTTTTTTTCTGGAGCAAGGTTCTGCAGAGGATATCTCCTGGCTGGGAACTAGACCTTGGTGGGATATTCTGTGGGAGGCTGTTTGAGTAACAGGTGAATAGCCTCTCTGAGTTAGGTGTGATTCTCAGGAGTGATGGACAGCCAAATTAAATCAGCCACAGAGTTGGCTTCCGTTCATTCTCTTTATACCTACTATTTTTATATACCTGCGCCTTCTATTGAATTTGCCTTTGTGGCTCTTTGGGATATTCTGAAATACTCTGCCGTGATTGTGACCTTGTGTATGAACCTTGACTAATCCTCTTCCTTACAATTTTGTACCCCACAGCCCCCCTGGTATTCTACCACAAGTGCTTGACTTTGCCTGTTGCTCTGTTAGTCCAATCAGTACAGTGCACTTATCAAGGGTAGGGACCACCGCCGGATAGCAGGCAGGGGCAGAAGTTGTGGGGAAATCAGGGCTCACACTTTCTCCCTGTCTTGACAGAATAATAGGTGCATACCCCTACTCCGGTATGGAGGCCAAGGACACTGTGGTTAACCAGATGCAGAATCTGTTTCAGATGGCACAGCTTTGGGAACGGTGCCCCTTCACACATCAGGTAAGTCAGTAACAGAACCTTAAGTTAAGTTACCTGAATTTTTTAGTGGGGAAAGGCACCTTGGCAGCAATGCTGAAAGCAACTAATGTATCAGTGGCAAGCAAAGCCATGTGGAAGATTATTGTACTGAATTTAGTGGGTTGTGTGTTTCCTCATGTTGGAATGATCCTATTCTTATGGCTAAGTTCAGAATAGATTTGTCCAACACCTAAGAGACCTTAATATGCCTAAGAGACCTTAATCTTAATATGTGAGAGAGATAGGCCAACAGAATCCCTAGTATGGCCAGACACTTGCTTACAACCCTGAAAGGTTGAGAGA